>NC_135957.1:42635045-43298245 GCF_053455715.1 Rhinoraja longicauda | reverse complement strand
TGGAAAGACTGTTTGGGTCTTTGGATGGAGTCGAGGGGGGAAGTAAAGGGACAGGTGTTGCATCTCCTGCGGTTGCAGGGGAAATACCTGGGGAGGGGGTGGTTTGGGTGGGAAGGGACGAGTGGACCAGGGAGTTACGGAGGGAACGGTCTCTGCGGAAAGCAGAAAGGTGTGGAGATGGGAAGATGTGGCCAGTAGTGGGATCCCGTTGGAGGTGACGGAAATGTTGGAGCATAATTTGTTGTATACGATGGCTGATGGGGAGTGGGGGAGCAAGAGCGGAGCTGCGGGATATAGAGGAAACCCTAGTGAGAGCCTCATCTATAATGGAGGCGGGGAGAAATGTAGTCAAGATAGCTATGTATATTGTTTAAATTAACTAAATTATTGCATCGTATGGGAGGCGCATTCCCAATCTCGTTGTACCCCTGTACAATGACAATAAAGATGTATTGTATTGTTGAAGTAATCTCCAGCATAATTAATGCATTACTGAGAACTTCATGAATTATACACCAAAGGTTCTCAACCAACCAGCCCTAACCAAACACCAACAATCAAGATTCAGAAAACAAGCTCACATTCTACCAAATAATAGTGATTGCTGCCCTCACCTATTCTTTTGAAGCATGATCAACCTACAATAAATAACTCAATACACTGGAGAAGGACCACAGACACTTTGCAGAAGCCTCCAACTGTAATTGGCAGGTTGATAAAACAAGGGCAACCTCCTCTGACAAGCCAATGATCTTTCATCATGGCTTTGATCAAGGTCAGCTATAACCAGTGGACAGCCCACATTCTCCGTACATCCGACACTGGATTCCTAAAATAAGAAGTTTATTCTGAGCTTTATCATGTCAAAAGATTTCCCACAGGATACCAAAAACGCTCTGAGGATGTTCTTAAAGTCTCTTTGAAAAATATGTGATTCCCTTAATAGCTGACAGGAATCTCTCCCCATGACTACTGAAACAGAAACAAAAAGGCATTGATCAATTCGAGTGTCACACTTGGAGTAGGGAGAGACCAAGTACAATCTGTAAAGAAACCACAATATCCCACACAATCCAGCAAACTGCCTCGTTAAACATCATCTGCTGTACTTGTGAGTCTGTCAATTCAGAATAGGCCTGAACATCCTGCAGAAGTGGAGTGACAGTAAATCATTCTCAACCCTGAGGGGTTGCCTAAGAATAAAATACGTTTGAGAAAGAACTGTGGAAAGAAAAGATAGTTGGAACCAAGTCCAGCAATCGCACAGATAAGATAGTTAGGAGAGCATTTTCAATACAGACAGGTCATGATAATGAGCAGTATTCAGCATAGATAAGGCAGATTGGAGAGCAGGTTTAACACAGATAAGGCAGGAAAGAGACCAATGTTAATATGATTCAGAACAGTGGCCTATATTGGTGTTGTATAAAAATAAGACAATAAGACTGGGGAAATCCAGGTTTTTAATGGGGTTTGATCAACATGCAAAGGCAAGGAAATTGGCCTAATAGAGTTTTTTTAGTACTTTGGAAAATCCAGGTTTCCTTATTTTCTTTTCAACCATCAACAGTCCAAAACAATAACGCAAACGCATTTAGAGTAAAAAAAAGTTGATGGGGTAAACCCATTGTTGTTATGCCCATCAAAATGGGCAGCAGGGCTCAGATTATCTTCTACTGCTATCAGCCTGAGACCTGCAGCAGTCCAATTAAAGTTTTAAAGCAGTACCCACCACTTGTGTGAAGATCAAGCCCATACTTAATCTTGCACCCCATGATTGACAAAGAAATGGGGAATTAAATCACGGCGGCTGCCACAGCAAATGCCACAAACCACCAAAATCACCACAAAAATGTTCATAAATCACAAAACTTTAGTAGATTAACCAACCATTGCAAATTGATGTGTGTGTGTTGTTTCAACACAAATTAATCTTTCAGAATAATACCGTCAGCAAGCAGTCATCTTAGAAACACTTCACTGCAGGAGATTACAAGAGTGTATGTTTGATATCGAGGATGGCAAATTAAGAGCAAGCCATGTGAAACAAGAAGGCAGAACCAGATTAGCATTCTTTCTGAGTGTTACATATTTGCTGTTTATGGCTTGTCTTTGTGTGGACTGAAGCCTGGTAAACAGACAAAGCCTTGATATCTTTGGGAAAGGGAAAAATGTTACTGTCACATTTTATGTGGCATTACATTTTCAATGTAAATTAACACATAACTAATCTCTCTTCCATGTTTAATGGGTTAAATTCTCATTGTACACTTCCATTCTTGCAAACGCAGTGTAGATGGTCTTTACATTTGGCATCGTTGAACCAGTTGTTCTATGTGCAGAATAGCTATGACAATATCCTTCCCTTTCAGGTGCTACCTCTATCCCTGGAAATTATCCTGTTGTCTTTTGTATAAACCTACTGTGATCAAATTGAATGCCATATTTCCAGTACTAAAACCAAGATATATTTCACCAGTAAATCACTGATCACAAAGAGCTTACAAATGTAGTGAGCTTCAAAAGTGCTTCATGAATGCATGCTTTTTCCTTCTGCAACCTTAAGGAAAAGAACAAATAAGTGAAGTTTACCAATTTGAAGTTGGCTATCATGGTATATTTGTTATAAAACAGGTTAAGCTTTTTTTTGTAACATTTTAACACAAGGCCTCAGTGGTGTGCTTATTTGCAGGATGTGGAATTACTGAGGGACATTTCCAATATTCCTGGTGACTATGTCTGTAGGAAGTATGTAGGAAGGAACTGCAGATGCGGGTTTAAATGGAAGATAGACACAAAAAGCTGGAATAACTCATAGGGTCAGATAACATCTCTAGAGAAAAGGAATAGGTGTCATGTCTCAATCCGAAAAGTCACCTATTCCTTTTCTCCAGAGATGCTGTTTGACCCACTGAGTTACTCCAGCTTTTTGTGTCGATCTGCAGGAAGTAGGTCCAGTTGCAGTTCCTGTCAAACTGGTGAAGCAGCATTTGGAAATTGTCTTCACTTTTGGTCACCCTGCTATAGAAATGATGCCATTAAGCTGGAAAGAAAGCAGAGAAGATTTACAAGGATATTGCCAAGACTTGAGAGCCTGAGCTACAGGGAGAGATTGGGCAGGCTAGGACTTTATTCCTTGGTGCGCTTAGGCCGAGGAGTGTAGAAAAGAGTGTGAAAAATCATGGGGTGGATAGGGTGAACGCAAGTGAAGGTGAATCAAGAACTAAAGGGCATAGGTATAAGGTGAAAGGGGAAAATTTAATAGGAACCTGAGGGGTCACTTTTTCCATACAGAGGGAGGTGGGTTTATGGAACGTGCTACCCGATAAGTACAATCATTTTAAAAAGATATTTGGACAGGTACGTGAATAGGAAAAGTTTAACGGGATAATGGTCAAATGTGGGGAATGGGACTAGCTTTAATGGAGCAGTTTCGTTGGCATGGAGGATGGGCTGAAGGACCTGTTTCAGGCTCTATGACTTCATGACTACATTTGCATGGAGCAGTTGGAGGTGCAGATGGAGTCGTTTTGGAAAATTCAGTGTGCAGAAAATGTTGGAGCTAGTACATTTATCCAATTGGTCTCACCACAAATACAGAAAGAAAAAGGGTGGGTGAGCTGTTCAAAGGAATGTGGCAGGAGTTGCCAGGTTTGTGGCACAGCATTTGGTTCTGGACACAGCACAGAGAGAAAGATCCAGTTGAGTAGGAGTGGGGGATTCAGTCATGAGGGGAATAGACACGTTCTCCTGTCACTGAGACCAAGACTCCAGGATTGTATGTTGCTTCCTTGGTGCCAGTGTCAATATCTCTTCAACTAGGTACTAAACATTTGAAAGGGGTCGGGGGATGGATGAGAACAGCTGGAGGTCATAATGCACATTGGTATTGATTACTTCTCTCTTATACTTGCTCCCTTCCCTCCCTGGTCTTACTGCTGATGCAGAGTCTCTTAAACATTTACAATTCCTCCAACCCCATAAAGATGCTACTCGACCCACTGAGTTCCTCCAGCAGTTTGTGATTTGCTCAAGATTCCAACATTGCATGACTCTTGCTGCTACAAAGTCTGTTTCCTTTGTTGATACCAATGAAAAATATTAACTTAGAACCTCATTTGGAACCCCTTTCAATAGACAATAGACAATAGACAATAGGTGCAGGAGTAGGCCATTCAGCCCTTCGAGCCAGCACCGCCATTCAATGCGATCATGGCTGATCACTATCAATCAGTACCCCGTTCCTGCCTTCTCCCCATACCCCCTCACTCCGCTATCCTTAAGAGCTCTATCCAGCTCTCTCTTGAAAGCATCCAACGAACTGGCCTCCACTGCCTTCTGAGGCAGAGAATTCCACACCTTCACCACCCTCTGACTGAAAAAGTTCTTCCTCATCTCCGTTCTAAATGGCCTACCCCTTATTCTCAAACTGTGGCCCCTTGTTCTGGACTCCCCCAACATTGGGAACATGTTATCTGCCTCTAATGTGTCCAATCCCCTAATTATCTTATATGTTTCAATAAGATCCCCCCTCATCCTTCTAAATTCCAGTGTATACAAGCCCAATCGCTCCAGCCTTTCAACATACGACAGTCCCGCCATTCCGAGAATTAATCTAGTGAACCTACGCTGCACGCCCTCCATAGCAAGAATATCCTTCCTCAAATTTGGAGACCAAAACTGCACACAGTACTCCAGGTGCGGTCTCACCAGGGCCCGGTACAACTGTAGAAGGACCTCTTTGCTCCTATACTCAACTCCTCTTGTTACGAAGGCCAACATTCCATTGGCTTTCTTCACTGCCTGCTGAACCTGCATGCTTCCTTTCATTGACTGATGCACTAGGACACCCAGATCTCGTTGAACTCCCCCTCCTCCTAACTTGACACCATTCAGATAATAATCTGCCTTTCTATTCTTACTTCCAAAGTGAATAACCTCACACTTATCTACATTAAACTGCATCTGCCATGTATCCGCCCACTCACACAACCTGTCCAGGTCACCCTGCAGCCTTATTGCATCTTCCTCACAATTCACACTACCCCCCAACTTAGTATCATCTGCAAATTTGCTAATGGTACTTTTAATCCCTTCGTCTAAGTCATTAATGTATATCGTAAATAGCTGGGGTCCCAGCACCGAACCTTGCGGTACCCCACTGGTCACTGCCTGCCATTCCGAAAGGGACCCATTTATCCCCACTCTTTCGAACCCCTGGAGCCCATGGTTAGTTTTTTTCCCCCCAATTGTAATCTTTTTCCCATGGTGACTGACAGGGTGCAAAATAAGCAAGACATAGAGGAGTACAAATCTAATGTGAGCAAATGGGATTAGTGTCGACAGACCAAAAGATCGGCATGCATTCAGTGGGTTGAAAGGTCTATTTCTATCATTGTACAATTGTTATGTTTCTATGACATTGCAACAGCATTTCCATTTCCTTTCCTAGTTTTGAATCAAGTATGGTACTAGCAATGAAATCTCCCAAGAATCAAGTGTACCGTTAAGTTTAAGTGTAGTGGTTTGGGAATGTTAAATGGAGCATAAAACAGTTGGGCCAACTGGCCTGTTATCATGAATGGATTTTAAAAAAATCTCCATAACATTATGCAATCTTTAAAATAGATTACAGATTCTGAGTGATGTCCTGTCCTAAAAGGTATTTAGAAGACAGGCTTCAAGTGATCGAAATTTTAGCTGTAATTTTAGCTGTAAACAATTAATTCTTCACATCCTTGATGTAATAGAAAACACGGTAACATTTATTGAGCTCCAAGTGCCCATGTGTTAGAAAGTCAGCTGCTCCTAATTGCTCATCTGAGAAAGCAAAGGATGATTATTCCACTAGGATTCACATTTTAATGAGAGTTGTGATCTATGAGGGTGAGCAGTTTAAAGGTTCCTTTTTAATCTTGTTAGCTGGTAGACTGAGGCAGTTGGCTGCACCTGTAACGGCCTGCAACGTATTAAGAAAAAGACAAAGGACTAATTAATCCCAGCAGTTAAAGCTTCCCCAACCACTTATAACTTTAAACATCCTCACCATTGATCCAAGTTTACAAAACAAATGTTGAAAACTATATATGGAGAGGTGGGTGACGTTCTCGATCCCCCAGCTCCTAAACCCGTGCAAGGCTGGACTGCACAGTAGACTTAGTGCCAGCGTGAGCTTGCAAGCTGACGGGAACCCATGGCTGTGGTGGGTGTGATATCGATGGGAAGGTTGCAGAGGAGAGTCACCAGGATATTGCTGGATGGAGCACTTTAGCATTGGGAAGAGACTGGAGAGCCTGTGTCAAGTCTCCTTGGAGTGGAGGATGTTTAGTGAGGATATGATTGATGAATACAGAATTATGAGGGGTGTGGATAGGGTCGATTGCAGGAACCTTTTCCCCTTATCAAAGATGAATAAAATTAGAGCACGCACTAGAATTGCCTGGGATTGAAAGACCACAGGCCAATCACTGGAACACAGGATGGGTGCTAACTGCTTGTCATGGTTGTGGTGGGCTGAATGGCCGGTTTCCATATTGTGTGACTCGATGCTGAGTTCAGCATTGGAGTGGGGTGTCAAAGACATCTGTAACTCAGCATGTTGGATCCAATATGTAGGAAAGTAGTGCAGATGCTGGTTTACACCGAAGATAGACACAAAATGCTGGAGCCAGACAGCATCTCTGGATAGAAATGGGTGACGTTTTGGGTCGAGACCCTTCTTCAGACTGAGAGTCAGGGGAGAGGGGGACACGGAAATAAGGAATGGTAAGGTGTGAAGACAAGACATCAAAGGAGATGGGAATCAAGGGAAATGTAGAATAGATCATTGTTAGCTAGAAGGAGGTGACAAAGCACACAGAGATAGAATTTAATCAGGGGGACAGTCAGACTGGTCAGAGAACTAGGAAGGGGGAGGGATGGAGAGAGAGGGAAAGCAAGGGTTACTTGAAGTTAGAGAAGTCAATACTGCTGGGTTGTAAGCTGCCCAAGCGAAATTTGATGTGCAATTCCTCCAATTTGCACTGGGCCTCACTCTGACAGTGGAGGAGGCCCAGGACAGGTCAGTATGGGAATGGGAGGGGGAATTAAAGTGTTTAGCAACCAGGTAATCAGGTAGGTTATGGGGACTAAGTGGAGGTGTTCAGCGAAATGATCGCCGAGTCTGCACTTGGTCTCGCCGATATATGGAACTCTACACCTGGAACAGCGGATACAGTAGATGAGGTTGGAGGAGGTGTAAGTGAACCTCTGCCTCACCTGAAAAGACTGCCTTGGATGGAGTCGAGGGGGGCGGTATTGGGACTGGTGTTGCATCTTCTGTGGTGGCATTGGAAAGTACCTGGGAAGGGGGTGGTTTGGGTGGGAAGGGTCGAGTTAACCAGGGAGTTATTAGGGAACGGTCTCTGCGGAAAGTGGAAAGGAGTGGAGATGGGAAGATGTGGCTAGTGGTGGAATCCTGTTGGAGGTGGCGAAAATGTCGGAGGATTATGTGCTGTTTGCGACGGCTGATGGGGTGAATGGTGAGGATCAGGGGGACTCTATCCCTGTTGTGAATGGGGGGAAGGGAAGCAAGAGTAGAGCTGCAGGATATCGAGGAGACCCTTGTGAGGTCATCTTCCATCATCTTCCATGATGGAAGAGGGGAATCCCTGTTCCCTACAGAATGAGACATGGATGCCCTGGTATGGAACACCTCATCTTGGGGGCAGATGCGGCATAGACGGATGAATTGGGAGAAGGGGATAGATCCACAAATATTTGAGGTCTTCTCAGAACTGTTAAACATGGATGATTGTCTTTGGAATCTCCAGCTGTAGCAAATACCATTCATTCAGTTCCACAGAGTGTCAATGTATGCTGCTTAGACGAGATTCCGACATTTAGTAGGTATTTTAAAATGAATGAGGAGCTTTGTGGTTGAGGCTTTTTTTCATTTGACCCTTGTAATCGACTGATTCTTAAGTTTTTGTTTTTGCCGTTCCGTGGGTGTTCAAAGTTCTTTAAATGTTCAACTTAAAACAAACATCAGCACCACTGGATTTTTGTTTTGTGAATATTAAAAGTTACCCAGTTTCTTTTAAGTTTGCTATATATGCAGGACTGTGATGAAGGAGTATAGATTTGCAGTGTAAGAGTATTGTGAGTTGATATTACCTGCATATTTTCCTCTGCTTCATGGAGGTGTATCTGAGATTTGGGGCTTGTCGCATGATGAACTTCAGACAAAAGCTATCATATTCCTGTACATCAGGAACCTGTACCAAAATCACTAATCTGGAGATTTTCCCAGAATTACAAATAAAGGTTAAGGTTCTGGAATACAGTGCTGTGTTTTCATCTTTGATTACATTTGGGAAAGAGCCTTTGAACATAATAACAAAACAGCGAGACTGAAAAACCTTATTATGTTAGTTTGATTATTGGAACACAATCAGGCACAGAATTGTTTTGTGAAAGGTGAATTCAGCAATATACTTTACGTCCAATTTGGAATGTAAAGAGCTCTATTTTATCCTGAAACATTTAATTGAAACAAGTATCCAAGTTTGTTGACTTGAATTAACTTTAAATTGACTTTGTACTGAAGCCCCTTCTTTTCCCTGATAAATTGGGATCATCTTCTTCCCTTGGATAATCCGATTTAATAGGACTGCTGCAGAGAAATGGGATGAAATTGCATTGCTATATGTGCCGTTTGATCTTCCACTTGGCTGTGCACATTTATCAAACATATTCTCTACATTCATGTCCCAAACTATTGCAGCTTTGAATTCTCCAAGGCAAAACAATGGCCGTGTGATTTTTCAAGCCAGTGTAAAATCAAACAAGGCAGGATTGTGGTTGTGGTGGTATTAATACATGCTTGTTTTAAAACTGTAGTTAAGTGGTTAACTTTAGAAGCCCTGGATTTTAGTTTTGATGCCAAATACTGAATTTTGGGAAACAACCAGCAGTTCCATGTTTCCCTGCCCTCATCAGCCAGTTCATTCCACCTCCCCCATCCATTCATCACCCACCCCTCCCTACTTTCGGTCGCCCATTTTTCTTCTCCCATTCCAGCCCGCCCCACCCCCCCCGCCACCCTTTCTTTCTTATCAGATTCCACTATTTCTATCCTTTTGTCTTATCACCTCCAGCATTGGTTATTATTTTCATCACACTTCCCCTTCCAAACTCATCTGCCAATCAACCCCTCTTCATCTGTATCACTTTGCCGTAAACCTTTCCCTCACTTTCTCCCAGCTATCTTCCTTCTACTCCATCAGTCTAAAGGGACCCGACCCAAAACCTCACCTTTTCATTTTCCCTCCACAATGGTGCCTGACCCACTGAGTTCCTCCAGCATCTTGTTTTTGGCTCAGGATTCCTGCATTTGCAGACTCTGCATGGTCCGTAACCCACTTGTGTCTTTTGATTACACAAATTTTCCAGTTGTAAACAAAGCTCCAAAATGGGTTGACCAGGATAAAATCAGTCTTAGCTGTTCCAAAACGTTATCATAAAAGGAAGAACCATTTATGTTGAGAATGTGTTTGCTCCCTCCTCCATGACCCACCTGACCATTATTACTGCTTCTTATAAAACCCACCAGGACTGATTTTATCATGAACATCATTTTTCCTCCATGCTGAGTGAGTGAAATGTATTTCGGAGCAGTTTTGGCAGAGGCCCCAAAGTGACTTTCAAAGATATTCTAAAATAGTTGATAATACTTTAATATTCTCTTAAGCTCTCCATTTAAAACTTTTGTCAGAAATAACCTTGTACATGTACAGAATTCAGATCTGCATTCTCCTCTGACCTTGACAAATGTATTAGGTACTAAGTAACTCTAAGTCACATGCAATTGAATATCTGTTTTTAGAAGGTCCAAGTAACTTTTGCTGACTGTCAATCAGCTGAGCAGACATCATAATTATGGCAGCTGTACAGATAAAATATTTGAAGCATTGGATCATTCAAATAAAATGTAGTTGGAATTTCCTAGTTCTAACTGATGGGCCAAGAAATTCATCAATACACATAAATACACATTAAATTGGTGCTGCATAAAGAATCCACACTAGTTTTGATTGATTTTTTAAGGAAGAGAAATGTTAATTCTGAGTCTCGCACACATAATTGAGCGTAAAATAGATGCAGGTCAAAAGATTGATGAGAAATTCAATTAAGATTGTGAGCCAATGGACCTGACAGCTCATGCCCTCTGGCCTTCATTTGTAAGTGTAATACATGCATGGATGATGCTACTAGAGGTGAGAAATGGCCTAAGAGCACACAGGCTCTCTACTGTTTGGATATTTTCTTTGCAATGCTCATAAAAATCAATGCATCGTACAATGTAAGTTTTAGGTCCAACATGTTATTTAAATGAATACTTCTGTACAGACTATGATGACAGTAGAGTTGTAAAGAAAAATTTATAGCAACAATAACAACCATTTGCATAGCAGCTTTAACATAGCAAGCAGTTCTGACAGTGCTTCAAATTAATTTTTAAAATGCCATTCTGCCAGTCTGTTTCGTTTTCAATAAACGTTATTCACAGGAAAACGTTTGCATTGAGAGGGTTAGTGGGGAAATATGTAACAATACTCCACAAGTCAGTTGAAAAGGATAAAATAACTCAAAAGTGGGATGTTAGTACATCTCTGTAGCAATGTTTTTAGCTCCTAAGTCACAGGTGCAACCTAGTGTAAACCTCTCCAGGATTCAGACGGAAAAAGCAGTTCAGTACCTCTCTTTCACAAGGGAACCTATCATACATAAGTGCCACCTGCGTTCAGTGATGGGGATAGGACATTGTCAACAGTTAAAATCCTTGCATCTGTGAAGGTCACTGCTATATTATGTTTTCATGTGATTGGATCTATCCAGGCCTTCCCAGAGGGGCACATCTCTTAGAAAAGCATGTTTTTCTGTTCTTAAGTGCAGTGACAATTGTCAAATGCCATGTCAAATGTGTGTAGTTCATTTTTTTCAACACAAGCAGAAAACATAAAATGGACAGGGCCCAAAATTTCCACAGGATGCTGAGTTCTTGGTGGTTTCTTCACATCAATCCAATGTAACTTGAATCTTTAGGTACAAGGAATGCTGATGCTGGTTTACGATAAAGACACAAAGTGCTGGGCTAACTTGGTGGGTCAGGCAGCAAAGTGCGGAAAGGAGGGGCGGAATAGTGGGAGAAGTAGGTGCACATGCAGATGGGGCACAGCAAATAGAGGGGGATAAAGAAGGAGGGGGTTTGAGGGGGATGGATTTGCTTAGTTACCTAAAATTGGAAAATTCAGTGTTCATACCATTGGGTTGTGAAGTACCCAAGGGGAAAATGAGTCGCTGTTCTTCCTGTTTACATATGGCCTCAATTTGGCAATGGAGGAGGTCCAGGACAGAAAGGTCAGCACGGGAAGGGGAGTTAAAAGGGTTAGCAATTTAGGAGATCCATCAGGTCTTGGCAGCAGCATTGCAAATTGAAACTTTGTTTCTGGAATAAGTTTGAAAGTAGATGCATGGCTTAGTATTCTCTGTTTTACTTGTTTACATGTATTTAAAATGTTTTCCACAAAAGCATTATCACTTATTGGTTTTGGCGTCATAGATCTTTTTTTGCAGTAAAGTAGTATGGTGCAAGTGGTACTGTTATTTGATGTTTCCAAAATGTACTCTCCCTTTTGCAGCAGTTCCATAGCAAACCACTGGTGATTTCCTTTTCTCGGGGCAGCTCCTCTAACTTGCCTCTCTGGGTATTGCAGTGCTGATGTCAGCCTATCTGACCTCCGACTCCAGGCCAGAGTACAAGCAGCCAGGATATGTAGTGCTCACTCAAACCGGGTCACCAGTTTGATTGAAAAGGCTAGCGTAGGTCAATGGTTTATTTGTTTTTTACTTTAGTTTATTTAATCTTTATTTTTTTACATTATTGTTGTTTTTAAATGTCTTTGATCATTGCAGACGTTTAACAGCAGTGATGTTATCGATCTGCTAAAGGACCATTAGGGCAATCTGTGTTTTTCTGCCTGAGGCCTAGTAGCAGCTCTTGGAGTGCCCTTTCTCACAGGATGGTCATGGCTGTCAGGACAGTTTGACATGTGTGACTGCAATAAGTAATTACAGGGAAAGTACAGGCAGCACGTGTCGGGAGCGGCAGGATTACAGGCAATCTGGCCCGTCATTTGTTTTTTCTTCCTTGCCTCATTAATTGTCATTTATTTAATCATGGTGCTCTGAAATTATTGCTTTAAGCTGTAAAAGAGTTGCACTATTTTACGTTGGGGAGCTGTACAATTTTCCAGCCATCTTGGTGGGTAGGGGAGGCAGAATTTTGACTAACAGCTCATAAGGATATAGAGTGGGGCAGCACATAAACGGGCCCTTGTCCATACCGGCCATCAATTACCCATCTACAATAGTCCTGTTTGTCAGCACTTAGGGTTTAGCCAACAAATCCTTGGCAATTCATAGGTCATCAAGGTTAAATCATAAGGTTATAAGTGATAGGAGTGGAATTAGGCCATTTGGCCCATCAAGTCGACTCCACCATTCAATCATGGCTGATCTATCTCTCTCTCCTAGCCCCATTTTCCTGCCTTCTCCCCATAACCTCTGACACCTGTCCCAATCAAAAATCTATCTATCTCTGCTGTAAAAAAATATCCACTGACAGCCTTCTGTAGCAGAATTCCATAGATTCAACACTTTCTGACTAAAGAAATTTCTCCTCATCTTGTTCCTAAAAGAAGATCCTTTAATTCTGAGGCTATGACTTCGAGTCTTTGACTTTCCCACTCATGGAAACATCCTCTCCACATCCACTCGATCCAAGCCTTTCACTATTCTGTGTGTTTCAATGAGGTTCCCCCTCATTCTTCTGAACTCTAATTCTAAATATTGTGATAGTACTCACTTGCATTAGCCCCGCTTGCAGTGTTCCAGATTACAACCTCACCCGAAACCTGCGTCCTCTGGTTTTACACACCTTTGTTATGGGGAAAAAATCTTACTATCGACACCATTCACAACTTAGCATTTCTCAATGGGTCTTCCTTTAGCCTCTCCATTACAAGGAAAACAAATTCAACCTCTTCAATCTCTCCTCGCCAGGGAAACGCATCATCCCAAATAACATCCATGGATAAGTGAACCAACATCAGCCTCCTCTCATCAGCTTATTATCCCAGATTTTGAGCCCCGTAATCATTCTGTCAGCCCCGCCAGGCAAACAACATAAATCCCACACCCAATCTCAGACTTCCAATTCTTTTCAAGCTTTTTATCCTTTTTCAAGCTTCATCACGGACTATTGGGTGGCTGGATAAAATAATCAAAAATCTGTTCAATTGTTCCTGAAAAAAATTGCAGCGTCTACTGACCCTTGGAAATCCCTGGAAAATGACCACTCAAACTGGAGAAAGTGTGTTCAGGATGGCATTAAGAACCTTGAGCACATGGAAATCCAGTGTAAACCGCAGAATGAAGTTCACCACCTCATAAATTACCCATCCACTAGTCTCAGTTTCCGTTTTCAGTTTTAGTTTATTGTCACATTTACTGAAGTTCAGTGAAAAGCTTTTGTTGCATGCTAAGTCTTTTGCATCCTAAGAGATTGCCTGAGATAAAGTTGGAGTGTAAGTGCAAGAAAGTTTTTTATTTCAACTGTGGAGGATTTGCAGTGACCAGACTTGATATATTGCATGCAGAATGAGTGCTGTTTGGCTTTTTGCCTTGGAATAAGTGCAGCAAAGCTTCTTGGGGGGTGGGGGATGGGGTGAAACATAGAGCATTCTGATAGCGATTGACAGGCTCGATTCTGAGAGGTTATTTCTTCTCATTGTCGAAATAGGTCTCGTTGTCCCAGGATGGGGGGTTGGCCTCTTTGGACTAATCTGAAGAGAAGTTACTTTACAGAAAAATATAGATCTTTGAATTCTCGACTCAGAGCTTCAAATGCTCGATTAGTGAGTATAATTGAGCTGAAGTTTGGCAAATTTTTGATGCCAGAGAATGAACAGATATTGGCTTGGATGGGAGAGTTGATGTGATGAAAGCTTGGTTTTTATCTTAAAGAATATTAGAAAAGGTTAGAGAGGCTCAATGGCCTACTTTTGCATCAATTTCTTTTGTATTTTTAAATACAAAATACTGGAAATTCTATCCCCGTAAATGTCAAGGGTACATCCTGTTCATTTTTGAAAATAAACAATGTATTAACTTTGACCACTATTTTGGTCAGGCTTTTCAAGTCCTGCCAATTCACTCCATTTAAGAAATCTCCTATTTCCACAGAGCATAAACAGTTCTCTCCATCAGCTCGTTAAAATCTTTCCTTAAGTTTGAACTCTTCTATTGATTTCAGGAGGTCAGTCCCAATTTCTTCATTCATTGTACACGAGTAAAGTTCTGACATTGCTCACATAAACGGTACAGATTTATCATATCATATCATATCATATATATACAGCCGGAAACAGGCCTTTTCGGCCCACCAAGTCCGTGCCGCCCAGCGATCCCCGTAACATTAACACTATCCTACACCCACTAGGGACAATTTTTACATTTACCCAGCCAATTAACCTACATACCTGTACGTCTTTGGAGTGTGGGAGGAAACCGAAGATCTCGGAGAAAACCCACGCAGGTCACGGGGAGAACGTACAAACTCCTTACAGTGCAGCACCCGTAGTCAGGATCGAACTTGAGTCTCCGGCGCTGCATTTGCTGTAAAGCAGCAACTCTACCGCTGCGCTACCGTAATGTTAATTTTCAGTTTATCTTTCAGATTATCATCATTTGCAATATTTTCCTTTTGTAATTTTAGATGATGATTCTACTTTTATTTACACCTCCTCGAGCCTGACCTTTTGATTCTTTTACCATTACCACACTCTTTTTCCTCACACCATTGTCATTTTCAAAAATTATACTCTGCTGTTTTCCATTTGTCATCCCCTTACTCCCTTCTGGGCATTTAAAAACATTTAATTTACCTCTATTTTTCCCCAGTTCAGATAAAAACTCATCATTCCTCTTTTAACTGATCTACCTGACCTGATAAAAAAAAATCTGAATTTTAGGTATTGTCAAGAAACCATAATATTTTGCCTTTGTTTCATTTGAACAAATGTTGTCTCCACCCTAGCAAGGGCCTTTTCAACCTTTCGAGTGTAATGTCACTGTTGAAGAAAGGGGTGAGACAGAAAGCATTAAACTGTGGGCCTGCAAGTCTACATCCTTCATTGCTAAAATGCTGGATTCCAGTAATGAGCAGGTAATAGCAGGACGTTTTGAAAATCTTAAGGTCGATTTGCTTGTGTTCTTCGTGTGGATAAAGATGAGCTGGTAGATGCAGTGTATTTGCAATTCAATAAGGCACTCATTAAGATGCTACAAGAAAGATTACTGAGCAAGGTAGCAGGGTATGAGGTTTGGGTAATATATAGCATGGATAAGAGAGTCGCTAATTGACAGAAAACAGAGTTGGGTTCAAGCAGCCATTATTTTTATGTATTGTCATTGAGAAACTAGTGGAGTACACAGGAATTCGTATTGGGTCGCAATTATTTCAAATCTAGAATGATAACTTGAAGGGTCAGCACAATGGGACAGTTCGTGGAGCTAGTTCAGATATATCCGAGGACATTGTGGGAAATCAGAGAGGAAATTGCGGGATGTGCATCTTCAACGTTCTCTGCTCACATGAAAGTTCAGGCAGATAAGGCTGTTCTCATAGAACGGGTTGCCGCCCAGAAAGGCAAGCATGAGATTGAGGCACAAGAAGAACAATTGAAAATAAAAGAAAAACAACTGAGAAGAAAGAACAACTGGAACTAGATGTTGAACTGGCAGCAACCAATGCAAGAATCAATGTACTTGAGGCCATGGGATCAAGAAGCAGCTCTAGAGTATCTGATGGGATGAACTCTTATTTGAGAAAAATAACTGCTCAAAAGGAAACATCAGCTAAATTAGATCCACGTGCAACTGAATACTTGCCTGATCAAATGCAACAGGTTGTTAAACCAAAACAAACAACTCAGGGACCATCTGTTAGCACTCATGATAGGATCCATCTAACTCAACACTCTCTTCAAAGGCAAAAGTAAAGACTCATAAGCAAAAGGGTGTGCAGGGGCATGTTCGCACTACTCCCCCTGTACCGAATGATGGAAACCAAGTTGATACCTATAACCTAATTCAGAAGCAAAATGACATCACTGTTCTTCTGGCTCAACAAAATCTTTCTTATCATATCATATCATATATATACAGCCGGAAACAGGCCTTTTCGGCCCTCCAAGTCCGTGCCGCCCAGTGATCCCCGTACATTAACACTATCCTACACCCACTAGGGACAATTTTTTATTTTTTTTTACATTTACCCAGCCAATTAACCTACATACCTGTACGTCTTTGGAGTGTGGGAGGAAACCGAAGATCTTGGAAAAAACCCACGCAGGTCACGGGGAGAACGTACAAACTCCTTACAGTGCAGCACCCGTAGTCAGGATCGAACCTGAGTCTCCGGCGCTGCATTCGCTGTAAAGCAGCAACTCTACCGCTGCGCTACCGTGCCGCTCTACCACCAAGAGACATTCCTGTTTATGATGGTGATCCTTTGCAGTGTGAAGTTTTCATCATGGCATTCTATTACTTCAAGAGAGGAGTAGAAAGAAAGACTAATGATAACATTTTCTAGAGCAATAAACAAGAGGTCAAGCAAAAGACTTAGTCCTCAGCTATCAACACATCTCCAGCGCAGGGCTATCCAAAGGCAAAAAATCTGCCTAAAGAGCATTTTGGTAATGAAAATAAGATTGCCAGTGCATATATGGTCAAGGCATTGGTCTGGTCAGTGATCAGATCAGAAGATGTGAAAGCATTGCAAGCGTTCTCACTGTCCAATGCAATGGAACATCTCACCTATATGGAGGAAATGAATGACGCTTCTAATATGAAGACTATCCTTCTAAAACTGCCTTACAAGCTCAGAGATAAGTGGAGGGATAACCTACAGGGGCAGCATGGACATCGAGCTAGATTTTCGGACCTGGTAGACTTCATAGAGAAACAAGTGAAGATACTATCAATTCCATTTTTTGGAAACATCCAGGATGCTAAGCCAGTTGCAACTGTCAAAAGCTCTACTTTTGCTAAGCAAGAGAAAGGCGGCAACTAAGAGGAAACAGTTTTGCAACAACTGTAAAACCTGTGGAAGCACCTGTAGAAATCTGACAACAAAGGGAACGAAAAGAGATGTACCTACCACCAAGCCACAAGGTTCTTGTTTGTTCTGTAACAAAAGTGGTCACACATTGGAGCGGTGTCCACAGATTAAGAAGAAGGGGCACAAAGAAAGGATAGACTTCTGAAAGGAGAAGGGAGTCTGTTTTGGATGTTTGAAAATAGGTCACATGAGCAAAGATTACAAGAGTCGTTTGGCTTGTGATGTGTGCAACCAAAATCATCCTGAAATACTTCACATTGAACAAAAGGACAAAGAAAAGAAACCAGAACATACAGAACAGAATGAAAAACCAATTGCATCTCAAATGTGTGGGCATATTGGGGCCGGTGATGAAACCTGCATCTTCCCCATTGTACCATTACAAGTAAAGAGCCACAAGGGGAGCACAGTGTTGCAATCATATGCATTTTTGGATCATGGAAGTTCATCTACCTTTTGCACGGAAAGCTTGATGAGAAGGCTGAACATTACAAGACAAAAGACCAAAATTCTCTTGCGTACTATGAACCAAGTGAAGCCTGAGATCAGTTGTCATATCTCAGGTTTGGAAATATCTAGTGTGGACAAAGACGATTTTATTCAACTATCTGTTGTGTTCACACATAAGACTATGCCTGTTTCTCAGCTAAACATTCTGAAACAAGAAGACCTGACACAATGGCCTTACTTGAAGGATATCAAGATTCCTGAAACAGACTCCAGCATTGACCTACTCATCGGGTATCGGAAAAGCATATTGACTATCTGCGATTTCTGTGGTGACCCGATGGTGATGTGCAACAAGATCTTGTTGAATACCGGATGAAAGTACATCTTTTTGGAGCCATGTCATCACCAAGTTGCGCAAACTTTGCATTAAGGAAAACTGCTGAAGATAACAAAGCTCACTTTCCAGCAGGGGTAACAAACACAGTAAAGAACAACTTGTACGTAGATGATTGTTTAAAATCCATGCCTTCGGATCAAGAAGCAGTTCAAATGGTAAGAGACCTGACTGCAATCTGCCAAATGGGAGGATTCATGCTATCAAAATGGACTTGGACAAAGATAATCTGCCAATGGAAAGAGTACTGGGATTGCGCTGGTGCGTTGAAACAGATGTGTTCAAGTTCAGAATTGCTGCACAGGAGCGACCATACATTAGACATGATATATTGTCTGTGGTCGGCTCTATCTACGACCCTTTAGGATTTCTAGCACCATTTACTCTGCCAGCCAAGCTGATTATGCAGGAGCTCTACAAGGAAAAGCTTGGATGGGATGAAAATATATTCCAAACCTTCTCTCAGCAATGGACAGGATGGCTAGCAGATCTCAACAAGATTGCAGAGTTTAAAGTGGACTGGTGCATGAAGCCCACAAGCTTTGGTCAAATCAGACATGCACAGCTGCACCACTTTTCAGACGCCTGTGAAAGTGGCTATGGTACTGTTTCATATCTAAGACTGGAAAACAATAGCAAAGAAGTGCATGTTGCATTCATAATGGGAAAATCCAGAGTGGCACCATTGAAACAAATGACGATTCCCAGAATGGAGCTTACAGCTGCAGTCCTAGCTGTCAGAGTTGACACAATGCTGCAAAAAGAATTACAGCTTCAACTGGACACAACAGTGCTTAATTACATCACCAATGAAACCAAATGCTTTCAAACATTTGTAAAAAAAAGGATCTCTTTTGTATGGGGTGCTACTAATGGATCACAGTGGAGATGTGTTGGCACAAAGGAAAATCCTGCAGATGAAGCCTCTAGAGGACTAACAGCAGACCGCTTCTTGAGCTGTAAAAGATGGATCAAGGGACCAGAGTTTCTCTGTAAGCCAGACAGATAATGGCCAAAACCTCACTTGGAATCAGCAATCTCCGCTAATGATCCAGAAATCAAGCAAGACATTACAATGAACGCCATTGTCAAAAATCCATTGAATCCCACAAACTCTCTGATCACCTATTTCTCTTCATGGAGGAATCTGAAGACTGCCGTAGCTTTGCTTCTTGAAGTAAAGACAACACTCTTGCAGTTGACTCGAAAGAGAAAGAAGATTCAGACTGCTGTGAGTAGCCTTGAGAAAGATCCTAAAGGAAAAGGTTGAAAAGGAGATGCAAGTCTCCGCGGACAATGCAAGCAACACTCCGCGGACAATATTAATGTCCTGAAGGTCTTTTCCAACCAGAAAGCACAATCATCTCTTTCAGTCAAAGACAAAGATTCAAAGAAGAACTATCAGTGCTAGAAGCTGATAGAAATGGTGTAGAAAGAAGCTTTGTTCCAGGTGGCATTGTCGTGGTGGCTGATTCCTTTGCACCACAAGGCTCCTGGCTAACGGGCAGAATATTGGAGACCATACCAGATGCACAAGGTCTTGTGCGCACAGTTCGACTTCAGACTAAGCAACATTTTGGAAAGACCGATAACAAAGATATGTCTGCTCTAAGAAGTTGAGACCTGAGTACATCAAAGTCTGGTGGCCCTAAAGATTGAATAATTACTAAAATAGATTAGATGCCAACATATAGGACATACTTTTTTATTTGATTATGTGTAAAGTTTTTATTGCTCCTTTTAATGTTTATTGGTAATTGTTTTGTTCTCTACGTAGAGCAATTAGGGGCTGGTGCATGGGAGCCATTTATGTTTAGACTAGCTACTGTTAGCATATTATATTATTTTGTCTTGATATATCTTGCTGTATTATTTTGGACACTTGGGGGTGGTCGTTAGATGTACAGGGTGGTATATATATGGGCATAGGGACTGGGAGTGATCAGATACAGGGAGGGAGAGTATACAGTTCTTACCAAACCTGTGAGCAGATGGAGGAACAGACCTGGAATGGACCTGGAAAAGACCTGGGACCAGACCAGTGTCAGAGCAGTTAGCTGCGACTTCGACAAGGTTCCACATAGGAGATTAGTGGGCAAAATTAGAGCACATGGTATTGGGGGTAGGGTACTGACATGGATAGAAAATTGGTTGGCAGACAGAAAGCAGAGTGGGGATAAATGGGTCCCTTTCAGAATGGCAGGCAGTGACTAATGGGGGACCGCAAGGCTCGGTGCTGGGACCGCAGCTATTTACAATATACATTAATGACTTGGATGAAGGGATTAAATGTAACATTCGCAAATTTGCAGATGATACAAAGCTGGGTGGCAGTGTGAACTGTGAGGAAGATGCTATGAGGTTGCAGGGTGACTTGGACAGGTTGTGTGAATGGGCAAATGCATGGCAGATGCAGTTTAATGTGGATAAATGTGAGGTTATCCACTTTGGTGGTAAGAATAGGAAGGCAGATTATTATCTGAATGGTGTCAAGTTAGGAAAAGGGGACGTACAATGAGATCTGGGTGTCCAAGTGCATCAGTCACTGAAAGGAAGCATGCAGGTACAGCAGGCAGTGAAGAAAGCCAATGGAATGTTGGCCTTCATAACAAGAGGAGTTGAGCATAGGAGCAAAGAGGTCCTTCTGCAGTTGTACAGGGCCCTAGTGAGACCGCACCTGGAGTACTGTGTGCAGTTTTGGTCTCCAAATTTGAGGAAGGATATTCTTGCTATTGAGGGCGTGCAGCATAGGTTCACAAGGTTAATTCCCGGAATGGTGGGACTGTCGTATGTTGAAAGACTGGAGCGACTAGCTTGTATACACTGGAATTTAGAAGGATGAGAGGGGATCTTATTGAAACATATAAGATTATTAAGGGATTGGACATGTTAGATGCAGGAAACATGTTCCCAATGTTGGGGGAGTCTAGAACCAGGGGCCACAGTTTAAGAATAAGGGGTAGGCCATTTAGAACGGAGATGAGGAAAATATTTTTCAGTCAGAGAGTTGTAAATCTGTGGAATCCTCTGCCTCAGAAGGCAGTGGAGGCCAATTCTGTGGATGCTTTCAAGAGAGAGCTAGATAGAGCTCTTAAAGATAGCGGAGTCAGGGGGTATGGGGAAAAGGCAGGAACGGGGTACTGATTGAGAATGATCAGCCATGATCACATTGAATGGTGGTGCTGGCTCGAAGGGCTGAATGACCTACTCCTGCACCTATTGTCTATTATCTATTGGGTTGTATGCGAAATAAGTACAGCCTGATATGTTCATCCCCTTGTTTGTACAACTACTTGAATAAACAACTAATTGAACTGGAAAAATGACTGGAAGATCTGTTCTGTTGGGTTTGCCAATTAGAAAAGAATTTATTGGATAAGTCTGGAAGTTGCCTTTACACACAGTCTCTTGCCCAGAGTAGGGGAATCGAGGACCAGAGGACATAGGTTCAAGGTGGACGGAAAATAGGAATCCGATGGGTATCTTTTTCAAACAAAGATTGGTGGGTGTATGGAACCAGCTGCCAGATGAGGTAGTTGAGGTTGGAACTTTCCCATTGTTTAAGAAATAGTTAGACAGGTACATGGATGGGACAGGTTTGGAGGGATATGGACCAAGCGCAGGTAAATGGGACCAGTGTAACTGGGACATTGTTGGCCGGTGTGGGCAAGCTGGGCCGAAAGGCCTGTTTCCATACTCTATCACTCTATGACTAACAACCTAGGTTCAATCCTGATCTGTGGTGCTGTTTGTGTGGAACTTGCAATTTCTCATTGTGACCACGAGTGTTACCTCCCAAGTGTTCTGGGTTCTTCTCACATCTCAAAGACATGCAGATTTGTAGGATAATTCGCCATGGTCAATTTCCCTTTGTAGTTAAGTTAGTAATAGGACGGGAATGAGTACTAAGTCGCAGTTAATTCTAATCTATAATAACTTGAAGGATCAGCACAGCGAAACAAGTAGTGGAGCTAGTTCCAACAACCCAGATTCAATCCTGATCTGCAGTGCTGTTTATGTGGAATTTGCAAGAATCTTGGAGAAGGAGGAATGGTAGATCGTATATGGGAAGAATTAAATATGATTTGTGTAGTAATGGTGCTTGATGGTTTATTATTGACATTGGAGGCTGAAGGTCATCTTTTCATGCTGTATGATTCTGCACTATTGCCAGATATACAAGGAATATGTTGGTTAGTAAGTCGTGAGGAGGACATAAAAAGCCTGCAAGGTGATACAGATTGGTTTAGGTTTATTATTGCCATGTGTACCAAGGTAGAATGAAAAGCTTTGTTTTTTTACATGCTATCCAAACAGATTAGATATACCATACACAAATGTAATCGGTTCAAATGCAAGCACAATAGATAGAGCAAAGGGGAAGATACACTGTAGTAGCAACTTTGGTCCTTCCCACTGAAGTCCTCTCTTTTTGCCACCACTTCACGGAGGAGTGGAGTGAACATTATTGACGCGGACCACCAACAGAGAGATCTTCACTACATTACAATTTAAATAGTCATTTATTGAAGTAGTGATACAAACAGATTAGTATTTCTCTCGTCATAGATCTGGTAAGAATTGTATCTCGCCATAATTTCTCCGGGTCTGAGCCCTCCCATCTGTGCATACCCAGATATACTCATAATTCTGGCTCCTCCCAGTCCACATATGCCCATTATGCCAATTATATGTATTCATCTCACGACAACCCGCAAGTGTCCAAAAATAATACAACTAGATAAAAATAATATAATATGCTCAGACAGCTAATAAACACAAATGGCTCCTACATACACATTGTAGAATTTAGTTCTCAGCATTGTAGCACAGCAGCATTAGATGGACGAACTAAGTAGACAAGTAGTAGGTAAATGGAGGATAAGGTGGGAAATGAAAGATTATTTGCTTGGGGAGGAAGAATGCAAAAGCAAATTATTATTTAAATTTGGTGAGATTCCAAAATGCTGTGATGCAAAGGGAACCAAAGGTCATTGTGCATGAAACACAAAAACAATAGCAAGCAGTTACAGCAAGTAATGGATCAGGTGAATGGTGTACCTATGTTGCGTTGGATATGGAGCAAAAAGATTGGGAGGTTCTGATGCAAGTTTACAGGCACTAGTGAGACCACATCTAAAGTAACGTGTACAGTTATGGTCTCCACTTTAAAGAAGGATATGCTTTGGAGACGGCAGAAATAGTTCATGGGTTTGAATGTTGAGGATGAAAGGGTTGCCCTTTGAAAAAAAGTTGAGCAAGTTTGGCCAATACCCATTAGAGTTCCAAAGAATCACAAAAGCATAAAAGCTTTTGAGGGGAATTGATAAAGTGAACATTGAGAGGCTGTTTCCTTGAATGTGGGTAACTAGAACCAGGGGCATAATTGACAGAACCACGGAGGGAGCTGTCTCAAGGGATTGATTGGTTACTTCTCCTGAACCTTACATTCTTATGTACACTCTTGAGTTCTAACCAGTGATTTATAAATATTTAATATAACTACCTTCCAATGTTTATTCTTTGCTAAAATGATATGCTCGAGTATTCATGCAGGATTACAAGCCTTGTACCAGTTTTGCTGATACCAATTGGTGTTAAAGGAGAGAACATGGAAAGATGCTTCTGAGCTTTCAGTCATTTTTAGGGTTTGATTTTTTTTTTAATCTAGAATTCACAGACATCTGTGCACACCAGCAATACATTGACAGGACAATTAGAGGGTTTAGTAAAACTGAGCCACAGCAAGTTTGATTAATGCCCTCAGCTAGTTATGCGGAGAAAATCAATATAAGAATGAGCAGAATGAAACTTCATTAAACGTAATTTTATATACTGAAGGTGAGTTTGATATATTAGCACATTGATTTATACAGTTGTTTCACTGTAAACAACATCAAGAATCAATGTCCATATTTTGAAAAACGGAACGTCATGAGAAGCTGAGAGGCATATAACTTTGCTCAGTTGTGATGGAAATTGTTTAATATGGCGAAAAGAAACATACAATTTAACATATCATTGATGTATGTTTATGTAATCTAATGAATGCTTCAAGCTTTAACTTATTTTGATAAGCAGATTGTATTCTGCAATATTAATTGAAACTATTTACTATTCAAATGAATTAGTTAATATAGAATTCATTTGTGTTATAAGCAGATCATTCTTAGCTTACATGACTCTCGTTCATTAAACTCAGTCATGTAAGAATCTCTGAATTAGTCAGATTCCAGCACTACATATTTAAGAACGGCTTGAACTTGAAACTAGGAATTATTGATCAATAAATGTATTGATTTAACAGCAATGTTGTTATTAGAATACATTCATCAATGTGTAATTGTGATTATTATAACTATTCTTATTGAATTTATATTTTCTCTTATACACTTCAGTGATCAATGCTGGTTCATGCCATGATGTTTCGGAGTGTACAGGGAAGATGTAAAGGCAATTAATGTTTGAGGCTACTGTATTAACAAACTGCTTCCTTATTTACTTTTTTGTTTTAACATGACTAACCATTCCTTGTTATAATGTTGAACTCTATAATTGAGAAGGTACCTTTGATTTATTCTCTGAGGCCTCCCAAGGATTTGGGGTTGATAATAAAACTCTTTGTGTTCTGCTTGTAAATATAGATGGGCAATATTGAGCACCTCTACTTTGTGCAGTTTTCTCCAGCTGAATGCTCTTTGCGACATGCTCATCCTCCACTTTGCAGATATGTCCCACCAACCTCAGTTCTACTATTTAGGTGGACCGCTGATGTATGTTATGCATAAACACACATGATCTGCGTCCTTTTGAAGGGCTCAGGTCCTAATGGCACTCCACCAGGTCGGAGATACTGTGTATCACATAATACTCTCCACAGTGCTCCACTGTTAGACTTTAGAGATAGACTTTAGAGATACAGCACGGAAACAGGACTTTCGGCCCACTGAGTCCGCTCCAACCAGCGATCCACCATATACTAAAACTATCCTACACACGAGGGACAGATTTACAATTTTACTGAAACCAATTAGCCTACAAACCTGCAAATCTTTTGCATATGGGAGGAAAATGGAAAACTCGGAGAAAACCCACATGGTCACGGGTAGAATGTTCAAATTTCATATAGACAGCACCCATAGTCAGTATTGAACCTGGGTCTCTGGCACTGAAGACAGCAACTATCGCTGTGCCAATGTGCTGCCCTAGTTTCTTAGTTTAATTTCCTATTTGCATGTATACAATTTATATAAAAGAGAAAAAAATATTCCCCTTTGGTCGGTCAAACTATTGTACCAAGCATAAATTACTGAGATTAATTACACAAGGAAGTAGAGTTATAGATGGACGTAGACATTATAATTACAGCAGCAAAAAAGATGAATGTGGATATGTTATCAAAAGTGAATAATCTTCATTTAAAATTCCTGCAAAATAAATATTTTTTTTCCTTTTAGCGGCTGATAAAACACTCTTAACTCTTGACATTTCGTCTTACAATGGGCCAAATAAAGTATTGTGCGAAAATATGCAATCCTCATCTTGCTGAACTAAATGCAGAGTGAGGATCTAACGTAGTTAACTTATGACTCAGCATGTCACCGTGACTCCTGAGCGCAGTTGTTAAACCGGACAAGTGATTGTTGCAGTTCCCAGCCTCCATAATCATTTATTTCAGAAGATTTATTGCTATATGGCATCTTCCTCAGTGGAGCCAGACATTTTATAGCCTTTGCTTTAATAGAGCCACCAGTTAACCTTTAAATGCCCAGGTTACAATGCTGGTAAATAATTTATTTGTTGAGGACAATCCACTGATCTATTTGTTATAAAGTTGGAAAGATGAATGGAGAGTCCTCCTGGATGATAGTGTTGTAGTACTTGCACTTGATGTTGATATGATTTAATGTTAAGATACTTGATAAAACGCCAAAAAGAGCAGTGTGAAAAAGTGCTGACATTTTTTAGAGTCTGAGCTGTTTTGACGAGATTGGCTCCTCTCGAGTTCTCTAGGATTTTACTGAAACTTTACACTTTTGGCTTTACACTCTTATTTATGCTCAAATTGACCATTAAATTCAGGTAGGGAGGAGGCACTTTGACCTGCTGTTGATTACGCCACTCCACAATTTGCCTCAGATGATCTGCCATTCACCCACAACCATCAATTAGAGCTAGATTATCACAAGAACTCATTTACAGCCATGATAATCGCGGCTGTAATGTCAGTGAACCTTTCTGGTCTAAAATGAAAATACTTTAAACTGAAGTATTGGATAACTTTGATATTTACTAAAATGCTTTTTTTTAAAAATCATACTTTCTCTTTCTGCCTCATTTTTTCCTCTTTCTCACCCAATTTTCACAAAAGGCAACAATAAATAAGTGTAGGCCATTTAACTTTCAAAATGTCCAAACATTTGGTAAGATTATGATGGATCTATGATTCAGCTCCATAAACCCACCTATTCCTGATATCTCCAACTCTTTCTGGTCAACAAAACTCTATCAATCTTAGATTTTCAATTAATAATTAACTGACTGTTAGTTGACATTTGTGGATTCAGAGTTGTATTGTAAATAAAAGTTTATCTTATCTTCACTCTTGGAAGACTTAACTCAAATATTTGAATGATGACCCCACATATCGTGGATTCTTTGAGGAATGAAAATTATTTTTATTTATCTGTCATATCAGTTGTTCTTAATGCTTCAGTCTATCAATCCCCCCACCCCCAGCCTTCAGAATTACAGCAAATACGAGTTCCTACGTTCCATCCCTGGATTCGTTAGCAGAGTTTGATTTTGTCGTAATTCCCCAGAATTATGTGAGGAAATTGCCACTTGGGCCTTTTGCTCAGTGAGACCTGGCAGACATGTGAATCCTCTGTTTCCAATGGGGATTCTAGGCCTGTGAAATAGGAGACGATGCACTAAGTTTCCATTCAGTCTTGTGCTTTTTATTATTTTTGCATTCGAACTGATTAACTTTTAGCATTAAGAATTTTATTTGTTTCAGTGTCCATAGTTTTAAATAGAGAGTAATAAAGCACGGAAACAGGCTTTTTTAACCCAATTTGTCCATGTCGACCAAGATACCCCATCTAAGATAGTCCCATTTGCCAGCATTTGACCCATATCTTTCTGAACCTTTCCTTACTGTATACCAGCCCAAGAGTCTTTTAAATGCTGTTATAATAGCTGCCTCAACTACCTCCTCTGGCAGTTCGTTCCATATACCCGTCACCCTCTGAGTGAAAGATTTTCCCCTTAGGTTGCTATTAAATCTCTCCCCCTTACCTTAAACCTATGGTTCTTGATTCCCCTTGTTTTGCCTCCAAATGTCAGAGACATTTAAAAAGTTTAGATCCACAATATCGCTGACAGATGGTGAAGCTCTGTTTCGAGCTTTGCTTCTGTCAAAGCCTGTGAGGATTTCCAGGGACTGGGCCTCTGTACTATCCTCCCCAAGGCCTGGTTGCCACCCAGACCAGTTTGCCTGACTGTAGGCTCCAGAGGCTAATGAGACCAGCCTGTTGCAGAGAGCCCAGTGGCATTTCTGAATGGGGGCCAGATCCAACAGGATCCAGTGCGTTGTAATATTCCTTTAGTATTATGTGCAGTAAAAATGCTTGCCTCCCAGCCATGTAATTTTTACTTTAAACCAGGTTTTTCATTAAAATTCAGGATCATATGATTTCGTTAGGTTGCGGTGTTGTCAATTATTTTCCTATCAGTATTCTATTCTTGAGGAAACCAAGGGCCTAAAACTGAAAGTAGGCTTTATCTCTACCACCAGCAGATGCACCAGTTATTTGCAATATTCTGGCATGTGGTGGTACCCGCGCAGAAGTACTGTTGGAAAAGCTCATATCATGTCATTAATGATACAATTACCCAAGCCATTCTCTGATATGAATGGGTGACGTTTCAGGTCACAACCCTTCATCAGACTTGAAACGTCACCCATTCCTTCTCTGCAGAGATGCTGCTTGTCCTGCTGAGTTACTCCAGCATTTCATGTCTATCTTCGGTGTAAACCAGCATCTGCAGTTCCTTCCTACACATTCTCTGATATGTATCACTTTCCAGCCAAATTGCATCTCCAATGAAAGAATAAACTGCTGTAAAGGTTCCCCCAAACAATAAGACTTCTGAGGAAATAGGGGGAAGAATAAGTTTCATAAATCTCAATTTTGCTAACAGTGAAGATTTCAGGAGCAGCATAATTTGCGCTTTGTATCTTATTTACAAGACTGCATTCGTTGGTTTTCGCTCATGAACCATCTGAGATTGGATCTGCTATTTATCTGCTAGGTTTTACATACCGTGGCAGTAACCTGCCTTAAAACACTGTCTCTTTTACAAATGGTCCCAGAGCTATTTGTGGGTACAAGTCGCTAGATTATTTATATAACTGAAACTTATGGTCCAGCAGCTTCAGACTGAGCAGAGAGAGTTTGAAGCAACTAACAAAAATGTGGTTAGTTGTATGCTGTCATGATGTTGCCCTCTAAGTACAATTGAGCAGTTTTTGGAATAATTGGTGAGAAACGGATTAAGGGAGGGAGATCAGCTGCTGTAATTCTACTGAGACCCAAGCACCTGCAGATACTGGAATCTTGAGTAAAACACAAAGTGCTGAAGCAATTCAGGGTCAAAACCCGCCTATACATTCCCTCCATGGACGCTGCCTCCTGAACTGCTGAGTTGCTCCAGCACTTTATAATTCTATAGAGATTTGATTACCTTACTTTTCTGTATGTGCAGAAACTTATTGCGTTGATTCTTGGGGAATCTTTGAGGATGGTAATGAATTATATATCATTAATTTAGTTTGGTGCTAATTTCTATAGTATTTATCTATTTCCATGACCTTTTTTCAAATAATAATCTTATCATTTCGGTTGTGGCTCAATTAGTGTAAAATGGAACAACCTCATCATGCACGGTAGCGCAGCGGTAGAGTTGCTGCTTTACAGCGAATGCAGCGCCGGAGACTCAGGTTCGATCCTGACTACGGGTGCTGCACTGTAAGGAGTTTGTACGTTCTCCCCGTGACCTGCGTGGGTTTTCTCCGAGATCTTCGGTTTCCTCCCACACTCCAAAGACGTACAGGTATGTAGGTTAATTGGCTGGGTAAAATGTAAAAATTGTCCCTAGTGGGTGTAGGATAGTGTTAATGTACGGGGATCGCTGGGCGGCACGGACTTGGTGGGCCGAAAAGGCCTGTTTCCGGCTGTATATATATGATATGATATGATATGAACTAGTCTGCCTCCTGAGAACTGATTTGTGAAAAGGTAATTGAAATCTATTTGTGGCCTGACCTTGGAGTTGAAGTAGTTCTAAATGAATATGCTGTCCTATGGGCATTTCCACTTGGAGGTGTCATAAAAAGGGTACAAATTACTGCACAGGACTACTGGAAACTGTACATTTGTACTGAGTTCGGGTTCAGGAATAAGAGCTCTAACAGCACTAATGTGTGTGGTGCTGTTCTGGGTATGGTATTTTCACCTTTTTTAATCATCTTCTTTTCCTTTGATTTAGTTTACGAAAAGAGCAACATTCTGATTTAGTTACACAGTACTCAATGATTTTTATTGGTGTTTTGAAGATTGCATTTTACAATTCCTTCCACTTTTCCCCATAACATCTCTAATTAAAGTTGATTACAGTCATTGTGATATGAATGAGAATTGGGTTAGTTATTGAAATTTTGCAAAACCTTTCTTCTGTTCACTCTTGGAGGATGAGATAATCATTCTGACTCGTGCATGTACATTAAATGCTATAATGTACCGTCACTTCATCCATCGGTTGGATAGAGAAAATATTCTATAAGATTCAAATTTTTCTGATGCCCCTTTGGTTAATTTTTTTCTTTGTCACGACAAAGGAAAGCACCAGTTCAAACTCTGGAAGTAGATGCATTGAAACTGCTGTGCTTTATGAGCAAAAATTATTTCCAGGGCAAGATTACAATAGAAGCATATTGTTATATTGGGATGCTTTGAGGATTTGACAATAAAACTGTTAAAATTCAATTCTGTATTGTGGAATTTGAACAGCTATATTAAATCATTTAAATACATTTGTTGTAGACATGTGCAACAGGAAATTATGGTGTCAAAGGATCTGATGTGGCAGGCTGCATATTCAAGTTAATTTCGCTTTTGAAGTGCATCAGTTACCACATTGATATAAGCTCTGCCATGGCAGTCCAGAGATCATACTTCAAAGATTGTTTATATTGAAAGATTGTTACTATTGTTACTGTTATAATAAACAGTTCATTCAATCTTAACTACAAGTTATTGTTAACTCCCCCCTTCCCCCCACCCCCCCCCCCTCCCCCCCAAATTAGTCAGAAGAAGGCTCCCGACTAGAAACATCACCTATTCGTGTTCTCCTATTCGTGTCCATTTTTGTAAGCCAGCAAGTCCAGTTCCTTATTTCTAATTTTTTGGTATGAGTCTTCAGTTATACCTCTAAATTAAATGTAAAAGTGGCCACCTGAACTTGAAACACAATCGTCAGAGAATAACAAATTTGCTGAACTCTGTGTTTTAATAGTAGTTATTGGGAAATTGAGGCCAAATGTCAGTGAATTGAACAGGATTTTATTTTGTATCTCTTATCTGTATTTTTCTTTATCTGTTCTTATGAATTTATTTCTGTAACTTATCCAATAGATCAGATACAATTAATAAACCCATGAAAATGTGCTTTATATACATGCGCACGCACACACACACACACACACACACACACACACACACACACACACCTATCAGCAGGAATTAAAAGAGCACATATGTGGGGAAATCAGATAGGGGTAGGAATAAGAGGGTGATAGAAGAATGCTTTCATGTGACCTCAATATAGCACAAAAGAAAGCCCTTCAATCCATCCAGTCTCACTTGGCAGCCTTCTAAGCAAAACAATTTTTATTTTGAAGATAAATACAAAATGCTGGAGTAACTCAGCGGGACAGGCAGCATCTCTGGAGAGAAGGAATAAGTGACATTTTGGGTCGAGATCCTTCTTCAGGCTGAGAGTCAGGGGAAAGGGAATCTAGAGATTTGGAAGGGTAAGGTGTGAAAACAACGGATCAAAGCAGATGAGGAAATGTAGAATGTTCATTGTTAGCTGAGGAAATTGTGACAAGGATGCATACAATCAGTAAAATTAATCGGAAGGACAGTGAAACTAGTTGGAGAACTAGGGTGGGGGAGGGACGGAGAGAGAGGGAAAGCAAGTGTTACTTGAGGCTAGGGAAATCAATATTGATACCGTTGGGTTGTAAGCTGCCCAAGGTGCTGTTCCTCCAATTTGCCTTGGGCCTCACTCTAACAGTGGAGGAAGGCCCAGGACAGAAAGGTCAGGATAGGAATGGGAGAGGTTAAAATGTTTTGCAACCAGCATCTGTAGTTCCTCCCTCCATAATCCTACTTTCTTTGTGCAATTTCCTTTTGAATCTACTTCCACTACTCCTGCAGTGGATTTCAGACCTCCAACCCTTGCTGCGTAAAACAAGTTCCTGTCATGACAGTCTATTTGGCAAATCACTTTCATTCTGCAACCCCTAATCTTTGGCCCTTCTTTGCTATTCTCCTTACATTTTCCCACTGTTCTATGTTTTGTTTAATCTTCAAATTTGAAAATTGTGCTCCATTCACCTAAGAACAAGCTATTCATATTTTTTAAGAAATGCTTGGTTCGTGGTACTAACCCTCAGGGAACACCTTCCTCAAAGCAAAAACTATCATTCACTCTGCTGTCTGTTTCCTGTTGCTTCATCTATTTTCTGTACATGCTGCAACAGCCCCTTTCATTCCATGGGCTTATTTATTATGTAGCACTTTATCAAACATTTAAAAAAATTACTTTTTCAACATATCAATTATATTTCTCTCATTGAATCTCTTGATTACCTCATCATACAAAAATGATGGGTTTGTTAAATATGATGTGCCTTTAACAAGTCCATGTTGACTTGCCCCAATCAAATCTATATTTGATCAAGCGATTGCTCATTCTATTCCTCATTATTGATTCTGAAAGTTTCCCCACTAAAAAAGATTAAATGGACTGGACTTTGGTTGCTCTATTTATCTGTGCAACCTGAGTTTGAACAAGAGTGCAATATTTGCAGTTTTCTCATCCTCCTCAGACAACAAGTGGCGCAGTTTTAGACCTGCTGCCCTACAGCGCCAGAGACCCGGCTTCCATCTTGAGTATGGTTGCTGTCTGTGTGGAGTATATAGCTTCCCCTCTCTATTCTCTCCCCCTTCCCAGTTCTCCTACTAGTCTTCCAGTCTCCGTCTACATTTTTTTTTTAAACAAATATTTTTCGGTCAATACAATAAAACAGATTGACCATACAGTTGTGAAAGTTAAATAGTGCGAATTCATTAAATCAAAAATAAAACAATATGGTCACACATGATATTTTCTGACCGAAAAAAAAGATGTAGGCAGAAGCTAAAGCTTATTGTGCCTACCCTTAATACTTAACAAAATATAATTTAAAAAAACACAACATCATAAGTCAGAAGCAGATAAACAAAACATCGAAACACAAATATAGTCAAGAACCATCATTTCTATCATGTCAGTCATTTCTCAGTGCTGATCACATATTTTGTATCTTTCAAATATATTTTTTAACATTTTCTTGAATTTACACATATTACTACACTCTTTTAATTAATTGTTGCAACTATTCCATTAATTGACCCCTTTAACAGTCACACATCTATTTTTCACATTTGTTTTTACCCTCATTTTTTCAAATATATAATGACTCCTGAGTGGATACCTGCTCTCCCTCACTGAAAACAAGCCTTGGATACAGTCAGGAAGTGTTCTTTCTGTTGCTCTAAACATTATTTGTAGAGTTTTAAAGTCTACTAGGTCCATAAATTTTAGGGCATATGATTTCATAAATAATGTTGGGTCATTATAACCAGCCTTATTGACAATTCTTATAGCTCTTTTTTGCAATATAAAGATTGAATTAGTGCTAGTTTTGTAAGTATTTCCCCATACTTCCACACAATATGTAATGTATGGAATAATGAGTGAGCAATATAACGTAAATAGTGAATTTTGATTCAAGATGGCTTTAGTTTTGTGCAGTATTGCAATGGATTTAGACAGTTTTGATTTGATATGTTTTATGTGAGGTTTCCAAAAGAGTTTATGATCTAATATCACTCCCAAGAATTTATTTTCATACACTCTTTCAATTTCTACATCATTAATCATAAGTGTTACCTCCGAATTTATTTTTCGATTTCCAAACACAATAAATTTTGTATTACTTAGATTTAATGACAATTTATTAGTATCAAACTACTTCTTTAGGGTTTCCAATTCCCTTTTAATTGTGTCCAAATGTTGCTTCATGTTTTTCCCTGAACAAAATAAATTTGTGTCATCCACAAATATAATTAAATGTAACAATTTTGACACCTTACAAATATCATTTATATAGTGTATAAAGAGCTTTGGGCCCAGGACCGAGCCTTGCGGAACCCCACAGGTAGCCTTCATAAGTTCTGAATCAAAATTATTTACTTGAACATACTGATATCTGTTTTCAAGGTAGTTTCTTAACCAGGAGTATGTTACTTCTCTCCTGAGATGCTGCCTGACCCGCTGAGTTACTCCAGCATTTTGTGTCTAACATAGAACTAGTGTACGGGTGATCAGTGGTCGGCGTGGACTTGGTGGGCTGAGGACCTATTTCCATGCCGTATCTCTTTTTTAAAAATCGTCTTATCGACAGATGTTTGTCTAAATCCTTGCAATTTCCATCCATCTATTCCTCAGCAACTTGGGTTGCATCTCAATCTGGGCCAAGTGAATAGTTTATTTTAAGTACAGCTAGAGTGCGTAATGCATCATCAGTTTTCAGAAGTCGCAAGAGTGCATGGGTTGGTAGTCAAATGTTGGCATATCTGCAGATTGGCTATCTAACACAAAACAGAAAATCAAGATACTGGTTTCATTTTTGGATTGATAATCAGTAACTAGTGGGTTCCCACAGAGGCCAGTGCTGTAGCCAGAACTACTCTCATCTGTATTGATGATTTGGGGGTAACAGACCGAGTGCACTGCAGCTATTTTGGGTGATAATGAAAAGATATAGTGCCCTCCATAATATTTGGGACAAAGACCCATCATTTATTAATTTGTCTCTGTACACCACAATTTGAGATTTGTAATAGAAAAAAAAAATCACATGTGGTTAAAGTGCACATTGTCAGATTTTTTAAAAAGGTGATTTTTATGCATTTTGTTTTCACCATGTGGAAATGACAGCAGTGTTTATACATAGTCCCCTCATTTCAGGGCACCATAATGTTTGGGACACAGCAATGTCATGTAAATGAAAGTAGTCATGTTTAGTATTTTGTTGCATATCCTTTGCATGCAATGACTACTTGAAGTCTTGTTTTGGGGGCTAGTCCCCTTCAGTTTTCCCTTCAGTATATAAAAGGCATGCTCAATTGAGTTCAAATTGGGTGATTGACTTGGCCACTCAAGAATTTACCATTTTTTAGCTTTGAAAAACTCCTTTGTTGCTTTAGCAGTATGTTTGGGATCATTGTCTTGCTGTAGAATGAAGCGTCAGCCAATGAGTATTGAGGCATTTGTTTGAACTTGAGCAGATAGGATGTGTCTATACACTTCAGAATTCATTATGCTACTACCATCAGCAGTTGTATCATCAATGAAGAAAAGTGAGCCAGTACCTTCAGCAGACATACATGGCCACCGCTGTATTTTACAGATGAGTTGGTATGCTTTGGATCTTGGGCAGTTTCTTCTCTTCTCCATACTTTGCTCTTGCCATCACTCTGATATGTTAATCTTTGTCTCATCTGTCCACAAGACCTTTTTTCTAGAACCGTGGTTGGTCTTTTAAGTACTTCTTGGCAAACTGTAACCCAGGCATCCTATTTTTGCGGCTTACCAGTAGTTTGCATCTTGCAGTGTAGCCTCTGTATTTCTATTCATGAAGTCTTCTGTGGACATTGGTCATTGACAATTCCACACCTGACTCCTTAAGAGTGTTTCTGATCTGTCGGACAGGTGTTTGGGGATTTTTCTTTATCATAGAGAGAATTCTTCATTCATCAGCTGTGGAGCTCTTCCTTGGGCTGCCAGTCCCTTTGCGATTAGTAAGCTCACTTTCTTCTTAATGATGTTCCAAACAACGATGGGTCTTTGTCCCAACCATTATGGAGGGCACTGTAGGTACCATTTGCAAGTTTTGTGGAAGGCACAATTCACTTCCAAAGGGGCATTGAAGGTAGTGCAGGATTCTCTACCCCCAGTGAGCTATGAAGATGGATTCATTGAATATATTCAATGTGAAGATTGACAATTGTCCCGCCTTTCCTTCTCATAAGAATGTACCAAGATTGCACAAAACTTGTTGTTCGGAGCGCAAATGTGTAAAATTTGTGCTTTGGTGCTCCCTGTGTGATTAACAATCAGTTCTGAAAATGCCAAATTTGGCTTAAATAGATAAAATGATCTTGTAGAGATCTACGACAGTGCGCAAATGACTTGCTAATATTTAACATCTTGAAGATAATATGGAGCTTTTCAGAGGTTTCCCCAGTGTTTAACATGTAGGACAATGCAGTTTGTGCAAATCCTTCCAAACACAATTTGTTTTGGAAGGGCAGGATGACAATTTTCAAGATTTCGCTGGTGAGTCCCCTGACCAAGTCGGACAGGATCTCTCTGAGCAACAAGGCACAAAGTGCTGGAGTAACTCAGCAGGTCAGGCAGTACCTTTGGAGAACATGGATAGGTGACGTTTTGGGTCGAGGCCCTTCTTCAGGCCGAGAGGGTCTCGACTCGAAGTGTCACAGATCCATGTTCTCCACAAATGCTGCTTGACTGGCTGTGTTACTCCAGCACTTTGTGTCCTTTTGTGTATTAACCAGCATCTCCCAGAGCAAGCACACTGACTATTTCCGATCAATTCCAGCCTCGTTAAATCCAGATTAATCCTGCCCTTGATTTTTTTTCAACAAATTCCATTTCACAGCCATTGGATTTACTGTTTTATAATTATCCAGCTAATCCCAGCTGCCCAGTCACCTGGCACCTCTTATGGCCAGAGAAAATATTAATATTTCAGTCAGGGTCCCTAAGGTGCCGATGTTCCTGTGCATAGGGAAATAAAATAGATGATTCAAACGATTTGATAAATTGAACTGGGAAATCATTTTGTTGATAGAAATTGGTCCTACTAATTTGTGTAAACAATCCCAAACATTGTTCAAAATGTAGAGACAAAGAACAGCGGATGCTGGTTTATACCAAAGATAGAGACGTAGTGCTGGAGTAAAATATTAATTATTGTGTCATCCAACCACCCCCATCCCCAATTGCCCTTGTCAATGTAGTAGAATTCCGACTGTTGCTCATAAATTGTGGCTTTGCGGTGTTACCTGCAGTACTTTTGCAGCAGATGTGGGTGACTGTACAATTAAATTAATGTCTCTGTCTAGCTAGGGTACTAAAAGTTACAGAATATTGGACAATTAGGTCTTCTGTGAGCAGTGGTGAGATACAGTAGGTTTCAAATCTCTTCAGCTCTATTCGGGAATGTACATTGTATATAACGTTTTAATTTTTTATCGTGGGTGTATGTCAATATTTTATTTAATCTACTTATATTTCATCAGGGTTTTCACGCAGTAGTCATGGTTTAAAAAAAGATGTCTCAGTTATTTAAGTATTAATATTACCAATTCTCTGAAAATTAAGTCATAAAACTCACCATCTTCCAGTTTGAAATATGTTAGGCAATATCAAAATTAATTGGATCCAGCCTAAGTATTCTGACATTCTTCCATGGTTCCCAACCAGTGCAAAAGCAAACATTGGGACTGGTCTAAATAAACCAATGCAATAAAAAAATTGACTCCACCAGTAATCTCCACAGTGGATTCTTGAATATTCCAAACATTCCTGAATGTTTTTTTCATTAGTTTCTATTTCAATGCCTTCTCCATTGGAAGTACTAACTATTGCTGTATTAAAAATAAATGTATCTGTGAAAATGGTTCAAGCAACATGCTGGAAGAGTTTTTCTTCAAAAGAATATATCAATCTAAATGTTACTTCATCTTGAGTCAGTGGATTGTACAAAATCATAAATATGGGAAAAAGTGTTCTTCAGGAACACAGTCAAAACCTATGCTTCGAAAAATTCAATCTGTATTAATTCACATGTTTTTCTTTATGTAGGTGGACATCAATGAAACTTCCAGTGAAATGGTGGCAGTCCCAAAGTGCCAATCTTCCCAAGCATCGTCAACACAAGTGCACAATGGAGAGGTAGAAAGTAAACAACAAGAGATAGGGAACTCACAGCTGACTGGAGAAAAGAATGTTCCTGAAAATGGCGACCGTGGAAGATCTGTCCTTGAAGCTCAGAACTTGAAAGACCAAGAGTCCAATGAAGAAAGCACAAGTCTGGATGGGGACATAGAAATAGATTTGGAGATAGAGAATGGTTGTTACACCCCAAAGTATGGACAGGATTCTGAAAAAGGAGAAAATGAGAAACTACCATCTGCTCTCAGAAAGAAGTACAAAAAGCATCAAGTGGAGCCAGGTTTGAACATTTTAATAAATTAATGTGCTTATATCTTCAACACCATAATTGGACCTCAAAGGACCTATGGGTGCCCATATAAATTCATATCTATCAAATTCACTATTTGCCCAATTCTTTTGAGGTTCATCAGAGTGTTGTTATTAAAGGTAAACACAAAATGCTGGAGTAACTCAGCGGGACAGGCAGCATCTCTGGAGAGAAGGAATGGGTGATGTTTCGGGTCAAGACCCTTCTTTAAAATGGACTCTTATTAAAAGATTTGCAGTTGAAAGATCTACTCCTTTCAACACACTCTAATTTTTCTAAAGCAAAGTTGTGTTGAAATTTTGATGTGCTCAGTTGAAAATAATGTTTGGGAAAATAATGCTGATATGGTTAAACAATTCTTTGCAAAACTACGTCCCAGTAGTTTGTGGTGTTGCTGCTTGATTTTAACAGTGAATAAATAGGATTTGTTTTCGTGTTCACCACACTCGTTCATCCCAGAACTATTAATCATCAAGCACACACTTCACTTAAACCATTATGGCTAATTTGTGGGATGGGCCACAGTGTTTGATTATTTGAGTGCTCTTTAACAGTACCATCTGGCCTTTGACGTGCTGGTTGAGAAAATGTGAAGCCTGATTATTCACTTAATAGAAATCCTTGGGTGGTGCTTTTTGCCGAATATTAACACCTAGCTTTGCAAAGAGTCTATTATGACCCCCAATTCTCCCAGCCCATGTTACTGCATCGATAGTTGAAAAAGTATTTCCTCATTTCGTAACTGATCTGAAAATAGAGTGACTATGCACCTCAAAATGTTTTTTTTCTATGAAACCACTTCATGTATTTGGGAATGATGAAGGAGGTTGTCATGAGAATCTTGCCAAGATCAGAATCCTGTCTAAACTGCATTAATCTAAAAAATTATAGACAAGGACTTTGCAAGGAAATTAGATCATGCCATTCTCCATTTTTAGTTGTAGCTGATTGGGTACTGGAAAGTGATACACAATAATGATAATTTCTGGTTCACTTTATGCTGGAAATTCATCCATTCATCCACATGTCACTCTTATCTCATGTGATTTCTTCATCTTATGTCATTCAAATCATGTATTTCTCCCCGCAGTATTCTAATTGAGGGGCCAGTGGAGATTAAATCAAATTTTCATTGAAGCAAATATTGCTCGTCACAACTAGACATTCACAGTGTAGCACAAGACTGTAATTGCAATTTCTCAGCTTCCATCGCCATAGTTTATATTAGAACTCTGTTTTGTTTGTGAGCTTTACTTCTTTAATTTCATTCAATAGTCTAGATTTATTATTGTTACATGTACCATGATACAGTGAAAAGTTTTGTTTTGCTTGCTATCCAAACAGATCAGATATACAATACACAGGTACAATCACCAGATGACGACAGCAATGGCTGCCTCACCAACAGTCTGTCCCTTTCTTCTTCGTTGTTTTTTTTGTATGTATTAAATGTATGTTTTTAGCGTTCTTTAGCTTGTTTTATGTGGGGGGTGGGGGGAATCTTTTTCTAATCTCTTACCTCGACGGAGATGCAATTTTTTTCCGTTTCAATAGACAATAGACAATAGGTGCAGGAGGAGGCCATTCGGCCCTTCGAGCCAGCACCGCCATTCAATGTGATCATGGCTGATCATTCTCAATCAGTTCCCCGTTCCTGCCTTCTCCCCATACCCCCTGACTCTGCTATCCTTAAGAGCTCTATCTAGCTCTTTATTGAATGCATTCAGAGAATTGGCCTCCACTGCCTTCTGAGGCAGAGAATTCCACAGATTCACAACTCTCTGACTGAAAACGTTTTTCCTCATCTCAGTTCTAAATGGCCCACCCCTTATTCTTAAACTGTGGCCCCTTGCTCTGGACTCCCCCAACATTGGGAACATGTTTCCTGCATCCAAACGTGTCCAACCCCTTAATAATCTTATACGTTTCGATAAGATCTCCTCTCATCCTTCTAAATTCCAGTGTATACAAGCCTAGTCGCTCCAGTCTTTCAACATATGACAGTCCCGCCATTCCGGGAATTAACCTAGTAAACCTACGCTGCATGCCCTCAATAGCAAGAATATCCTTCCTCAAATTTGGAGACCAAAACTGCACACAGTAATCCAGGTGCGGTCTCACTAGGGCCCTGTACAACTGCAGAAGGACCTCTTTGCTCCTATACTCAACTCCTCTTGTTATGAAGGCCAACATTCCATTGGCTTTCTTCACTGCCTGCTGTACCTGCATGCTTCCTTTCAGTGACTGATGCACTAGGACACCCAGATCTCATTGTACACTAGGACACCCAGATCTCTTTTCCGAACTTGACACCATTCAGATAATACTCTGCCTTCCTATTCTTACCACCAAAGTGGATAACCTCACACTTATCCACATTAAACTGCATCTGCCATGCATCCGCCCACTCACACAACCTGTCCAAGTCACCCTGCAACCTCATAGCATCTTCCTCACAGTTCACACAACCACCCAGCTTTGTATCATCTGCAAATTTGCTAATGGTACTTTTAATCCCTTCATCCAAGTCAATAATGTATATTGTAAATATCCAAGTCATTAATGTATATTGTAAATAGTCATTAATGTATATTGTAAATTGTATCGTATGTCTGTCCGCACTGCGGCCTAACATTGAGGAGTTGGCAGCCTTTGCTGGAGAACGATTTCGTGAGCTCCACCGTGGGAGCCTGCGGGACTTTAACATTGTAGAGCTTGCGATCCCTTTGCCAGGGATCGACCTCTGAGTTCTACCCCTGGAGCCTGCGGACTTTAACATCGCGGAGCTCACAGTCCCTGGTCAGAGACTGACTTCGGGAATTCCAAGCTGCGGGAGCTTCTACAGCCCCGATGCGGGAACTTCGATCGCCCCCACGTGGGGGCTTCAACCGCCGGCTACGGGAGCGTCGATTGCCCCGAAAGTTGGTTCAACTGCCCCGACTGCGGGAGAAAAATGAGGGAAGAAAATTAGACTTTATTGCCTTCCATCACAGTGAGGAATGTGGGGAATCCGCTGTGGTGGATGTTTATGTTAACTTTTGTATAGTTGTGTGTCTTGTTGCCTTTTTAGTATGGCTGTATGGTAATTCGCATTTCACTGTACCTTAATTGGTACAGTGACAATAAAAGACCTTTGAAACCTTTGAATCAAGTCAAACTCATATCAGAGATAGAGCATAGGGAAAGATATAGAGTGTCAAATATAGTTCTCGGCGTGGTAGCACATTGTAGTTAATCAGTTTCATAGACAAAGTTCAATGTCCAATGGGGTAGAGGTGAATAGGACAGTACCCTATCTTATGGAAGGATCATTCAGAAGCCTGATACAGGGTAACAGATGGTTTTACCCTACCGGTAATACTAAATTGTTGTCAGTGTACATCTGCAAAGTGGAATATTATGAATATGAAAGTATTCTGATGTCACAACGTCAGAAAAGCTGGAGTTGCTATGCAATTTGACCACTGTCTATATCATGTATTGGCAACTCATCTGTACTTGACAGATTGACATAAAATGCCAGTTTTGCCAGCAGTCTTTTTGGAAAGAAAGAAATTTTAAAGGATTGTGTTGAGTGCAAAATAACGAATAACAATAGCTTAAAGAGACAATGTATTTGACGTTTTTGATGACTCAAATAGTTAAAGCAGTGAGTAGTGGAGCCATATGGAGTAGTACGTTTACAGGAATTATTTCCGGTTCTGCATAAAATGACCAAATCCAGCCAGCATGGTTATCGGTGTACAATTGGCCCTCATGTAGCGAGGAGAAGGTGCCTTGGCTACCGGCAGTTGACTGCCGTTCAGTGACTTTAGCTGGAAATGTCCACTTGATGAAGTCATCTGAGACGAAAATTAGGCTCAGCTGTGTTAGCGCACAGTGTCAAGTAGACTGTCAAGCTTTGCTCTCTGGTCTGCAAAATGAAGGAATAGTGCATGCTTGAGATGTTGCCAACAGTAGTAAAACTCTGCCAACAAGTTTGAGTGTGTCACAGAGCAAATGAAAGAAAGTTGACAAGGAGAAAACAATATCTGTCAAATCTTCCATATTTGCAAAAATAGTAATATTTGCATGATAAATGCTGCACAGATGTTTAGATTGTTCTCCTTTCTCATGATAAAACCATTGTGATATTGTATGATTTGTTTTTGATATCTGATTGCCTCTAAATATTATACTTTTCCCAATATTTTGAGTTTAGTTATGTTCTGAAGCTTAGTTTCAAACCATTACAATGGATAAGGCAAAAATATATGGAAGCAGATATGATAGTGGCATTTAAGAGGCTAGATATGCAGAGAATGGATGGATATGGATTATGTGCAGGCAGAGATTAAATTAGCATTAACTCCAACACAGACACTGTGGGCTGAATGGCCTGTTCCTGTGCTATACTGTTCTATGTTTGCTCTATACTTTGGTGCAAAAGCCAGCCTGTTGAAACAAATTAATGTTGTTTCTCAATTTAATTGAATCGCTGAGCAAATCTTGCAAAAACTACAATGCACAAAAGACAAAAAAGAATCAGTTGGCTTACTGTCATTGGTTGCATCAGGAAATAGAGACCAACATGTTACTTTCTTTTACCTTTCACCACTTTTTCTCACCATTAACCTTAAGAGATTATTGTTCGCATTCAGGAGAGAAAGTGGATTCATCGTTATGAAGGCAAAGCATTGGTCTGGTGTGACAGTGCTGTTCCCATTTATATAACATGTTAATGTCATTTAAGGTAGAATGTTATGTAAAAAACAAATCTTGCGCCCTTGAATTCGGGAAGAACAACCATTTACCAAGGCCATGAGAGAATCAACTGGCCTGAAGAGAGGTTTTAGTTCAGTTTAGTTTAAACTAATACAGCGCAGAAACAGGTCCTTTGGCCAACGAGTCCTTGCCGATCAGTGATCCCCGCACATTAACACTATCTTCTACACACTCGAGATGATTACACACATACCAAGTTAATTATCCTACAAACCTATACCTCTTTGGAGTGTGGGAGGAAACTGAAGATCTCAGAGAAAACCCAAGCGGTCACGGGAAGAACGGACAAACTCCGTACAGACAGCACCCATAGTCAGGATCGATCCCGGGTCTCCGGCGCTGCAAGCGCTGTAAGGCAGGAAATCTACCGCTGCAATACTGTGCTGCCCGTTTTGTGCAGAATGTCACCATACTGTGCCAGTTCCTGTGACAGTACATGAGTTTGAGGAGAAAATGTCCATGAAGGGACCGTTTTGAGCAGTCTGAAAAAGAAAATCTGAAATGAATACTATTTCCACAGGATCAATGTTAAAGTACTATGCAGCTGATTTTGTGCCAAAGTTATGTTGGTGGCAACAAGAACCTGACACAAAACCACATATAACAATGTAACTGATGCCGTTTTAGTGAAGTAGAAAAGCATAGGTGGGGATAACTGCAATTGTCCAGTGTCACGTTCTACTGTCATAGGCAGCGGATAATTATTGTAACAAAATTGGTTAAAAAAAATTCAAACCCATCGTAACATTGAATTATTTTTTAAACCTTGAAAGACTTCTGAGAGGTTTGTGCTCCCACAGAAAACCACACTCTGAAAGAGAAGATAGGTGATTGCAAAGTCAGTGTCAAAAGCAAAGTTATAGCAGGAGATTTATTACTTGTCAAATAAGGAGAGACTGGAAGACAGGAGGGAAATGAGTGTTGCATATGCTTGACCATGCATCTATTGATCGTGAATCTGATTACAGTTCAAACCGTTCCAATATGTGCTCACAATGGAAAAGTCACTTGTCTCAACAACACAAATGTCATGTGAACAGAAATCTATTAATAACATTATCAATCTGAAATGACGTCAGTCTTATCAGGTAAATAGGTTATTGCAATTCTGGGCGACAAATAGAATGCTCATACTATTCTTCTGTCAACTACGAAATTAGGTGTTTACTAAAGAGCAATATTTTGAGCCAGTTCGTGAAAAATACTGAAATGTTCATGTCTTAAATGGAAGACACCACGTTAAACTTGATTCTTGCTATGGAGGGCGTGCAGCGTAGGTTCACTAGGTTAATTCCCGGAATGGCGGGACTGTCGTATGTTGAAAGGCTGGAGCGATTGGGCTTGTATACACTGGAATTTAGAAGGATGAGGGGGGATCTTATTGAAACATATAAGATAATTAGGGGTTTGGACACATTAGAGGCAGGAAACATGTTCCCAATGTTGGGGGAGTCCAGAACAAGGGGCCACAGTTTAAGAATAAGGGGTAGGCCTTTTAGAACGGAGATGAGGAAGAACTTTTTCAGTCAGAGAGTGGTGAAGGTGTGGAATTCTCTGCCTCAGAAGGCAGTGGAGGCCAGTTCGTTGGATGCTTTCAAGAGAGAGCTGGATAGAGCTCTTAAGGATAGCGGAGTGAGGGGGTATGGGGAGAAGCCAGGAACGGGGTACTGATTGAGAGTGATCAGCCATGATCGCATTGAATGGCGGTGCTGGCTCGAAGGGCTGAATGGCTTACTCCTGCACCTATTGTCTATTGTCTATTGTCTATTAATCCCAGAATGATGAAAGGGAGATCATCAGACATTAATGGCTAATTACAGGAGACCATACAAGGAGCCACAATATATTCACAAAAAATGAAATCACACTGTGTTGCTTATTACAGAATATGCCAAGGGACATATTCAAGTTCTTAATGCTTCACAAAGAAAAATAAATCTAACCACTCTGAGCTTGATAGCCAATGTTACTTCTGTTTAACATTTATATCTGGATATATTGAGGGATTCCCGGGTGGACGAGCTTGATCCTTAATTTATGAAAGGCTTAATACACAATTTCTCCTTTATAAGATGATATAAATTGTCTTAAGTTTCCAAAATATGCACTGCAACAATTATAAAGAAAAACATGGGGGGAAATGCAGATCTTGGAAAACTGAAATGAGGAAAGAAAATTATTGGAAGTACACAGAAGTTAAATCAGCATTTGCACAAAGAGAATGCATGTCAAGTGAATTGTTTCATTTGCCAACAGTAACCATTTGAAAATATTAAACAGATAATGTTGAAATCTTTTGCTTGGTTAGGCTTTTGAAAACATGGGATTCAATAAAAAGGGTGCTTATAGAAAGAAATCCACAGTAAATAAATCAAACCAATAGCATAAAATGGTTTCAGAAGTTATTCTTGTGGAACTTTCAAATAGCTTAAAATTTAACTCCTGCAATGCTTCAGTCTGTGAGCAAATAATTTCTGCAAGGGCAAATTTACGCAGGAGCTTTTTGTTTAATGGGAAGTGCCCTGACGATTTGCTTCCAAAGCATAGCTTGATATTTCTGTTACTTTCTGATGAGTGACAGTCAGAAATTACCTATTTTCATTATTTTGCTCTGAATTGTAACGGATTTGCCCTGTTACAATTTGGAGCAAAATCATTTGCAAGTTTCGGGCAACTTTTTTAAAAAGCCACTCCTTTCAATATATAGCCCTTTATCAGTAGAAATGTGATTACCTCAGATTGAAACAATTATCATGTGACTTCATCCTGCTGAATAGTCGAATACCAATTTAAATGACTATGTTTGGATTTGGTTAACAGAAAACAAAATGCTGGTAGTCTTCCTTGTATGATTCACTGAATTATATATTCCTTTATTCGTCCCACACCGGGGAAATTTAAGGCAAAGATCATTTAGAAATAATAAGGTTTTGTTGTGGTACTTTGGTTTTAGAGCTAAGTATTTTAGTAGGTCTTCCAAATAGTGCCCTGTAGTGCTAAATTTACTTTGAGGGAAAATCAATCTTTTAATCCCTAAATAGCTTTTAGAGACAGGTTTTGAGGTTTTTTGATTATATTGGAAACACATTTTGCTTTGTTATTTTACAAAACCAAAAAACACAAGTGTTAGAGCAAGTGTTTCATTGAACATGTGACATCGCTGTAAGCACTTTATTGAAGAATAAAGAAGTGCAGAGGAAGTTTCCACATATAAATGTTGACTATAAGATCAATAATGAAGGAGCACACTGATGGCAAAGAGACCAAGGTTTAACATTAAGGAGTCATATAACAGGGTAATGAGTCCTTTGAGTTCCACCCTCAGAATGGAAATACATGTTTCTCAAATCCCCTCTAAATATCTTACTCCTTTGTGTCCTCTCTTCACACCCATACTTACTTTATTTTTAAGTTCCCCTGAACATAGAGCCTCAACTGCATTTAGAGTATAATTTTCCAACTGACCTTATCTTTTTGGGTCATGTCCCTCTTGACACATAATAGAAATCAGAATAAGATATTTCTGCTAAAATGTTGTTAACAATTCTATCCTGGTAATTTTTCTTGACTATGCAATTTCATCTTTTGAGTGCTAATAATCCATTGCAGCTGAGAAAATATTCTCATGTCTTTTAATCATAGAAACATTGCTATTTACAGCACTGAGACCGTGGTGTTCATGCCATCTGTAAAAGAGGCATTTAAACAAATCCTATTTTCCATTCATAGGTTAACAAACTTGAACCTTTATGGGCATCAAGAGCTCATCCAAGTACTTAAAAACTATGGCTATCTGGCTTCCCACCCTATCAAACGGCTAATCCCAGACACTCACTGCTCTCCAGATGAAAATATTTTTGAAACTCTACTTCAGGACTATGCTTCCCAGGTGTTGGTCTCTCCACAAAGGGGCTTAATTAAACTTCAATCATTTCATCCATCCCACTAAATCTCCCCTCGGAAGCTTCCATTCCAAAATAAACAACCCCAGATTAGCCAACTTTTTCTTGTGACTAAACTGCTCCATTTATGGCAACATTTTCTTAAATCATCTCTTACTTTCCAGTACAATCTTCAGATTGTGATGAGAACTTTATGCAGTACTTTGTTGTAATATGTCTCATTTTTTAATACAACTATTACATGACTAACCTGCTTGTATGTACTATAACCAATTAAAGGAAATATCCCTCCCATACATCGTCTCAACCACTGTATTTGTCAGTCCTGTTCTTGTCCAGGATCATTAGGGTCCCGAAGGTCAAGGTCACTTGTTTTTTAAACTTCTCATCATACTATAATTATTGTGTGTTTCTATGCCTTGTTTGTCCTTGTTTGTTCTACCAAAATGTATTACCTCAGACTTGTCACTTTTTTGCCCACCTAACCATCCATTGATGTCTTTCTGGACTCAGCAGGCTTCATCCTCATTATCAACCACATCATCAACCACACAGCCAATGGCAATTGTAAACCTCTAAATCATAACCTCTGCATTTAGGACTGAGATGAGGAAAAACTTTTTTTAGGACTGAGATGAGGAAAACCTTTTTCACCCAGAGAGTTGTGAATCTGTGCAATTCTCTGCCACAGAAGACAGTGGAGGCCAAATCACTGGAAGTTTTCAAGAGAGAGTTAGATTTAGCTCTTAGGGCTAACGTAATCAAGGGATATGGGGACAAAGCAGGAACAGGGTACTGATTTTGGATGATCAGCCATGATTATATTGAATGGCGGTGCTGGCTTGAAGGGCCGAATGGCCTACTTCTGCACCTATTTTCTATGTTTCTATTCAAATCCAATATTATTTAGAGCCTCCAGAAAAACCAAGGGACATTGAATAACATTATACCAATCATCCTTTCTATTACTGTTGAGCATTTTCTTTTGCTTCCTTCAACTGTGCAAAGTTTGGATCTAAATTTCCTTTGGATATCACAAACTTTTACGTTGCTGATTATTTTATCATGTGCAATATTCTGTCAAGGTTACATACAAAATTCTGACATGACTCAACCGTCTGGATATCAAGAGGATATTTCTCCTGGTTGGTGGGTCTAGAACTACTGGCCAACGATAGGGTAAAACATATAGGACTGAGATGAAAATGATTTACAAGAATGTTATTGGAACTAGAGGATTATGAGGAGATTAGGAGAAGCTTGGCGCTTTTAATCCCTGGAGACTGAGGGATCATTTTACGGAAGAATGTAAAATAATGAGAGGCATATAAATGGGCATGGTCACTTTATTTTTATAAAGGGAGTCTAAAACTTGAGGGCATAAATTTAAGATGACAGGAGATAAATTTAAAGAGGTCGCAAGTGGCAACCTTTTCAACAGAGGGTGTTGGGTATATGGAACGAGCTGACAGAGGCAGTGGTAGAGGCAGGCACAATCACAACGCTTAAAATACATTTAGATAGGTACATTGGCAAGAATGGTTTAGAGGGATATGTGTTAAATGCCACTTGGTCAGGATGGAAAAGTTGGGCCGAAGGGCCTGTTTCCATTCGGTATAATAATAATAATAATAATAATGCATTACATTTATATAGCGCTTTTCAAATACTCAAAGACGCTTTACAGGGATTACTAGAACATAGAGAAGAAAATAAATAGATAAATAAGTAAACAAACAGAAAAAGGAGACAGAAGGTGAGGTGACGGTCAGTGGTTGAAGGCAGTGCTGAACAGGTGAGACTTCAATGATGTTTTGAATGTGGTGAGTGAGGAGGAGTCTCTGACGGTTTGGGGGTAGTGAGTTCCAGAGGGTGGGAGCAGCAATGGAGAAAGCCCTGTCCCCCCAGGATCTGAGTTTGGTATAACACTGACTGTTGAAATTTCTTCACATAGAAGTTGAACTCATCAAATCCTCTACCACAGAAGGCTTTAAATACAACATTGCTTAACTTGAGTCTTGACTCTATATTTAAGAAGGAGGTAGAGATCTCCAGGCACAAAAGCATCACAATGTATGAGGAGAAATTGTGAATATGGTCTTAAGATACAAGGATCAGCTAGTATCATATTGACTGGCAGAGCAGCATTGAAGTGACCAATGGCCAACTGCATTTTTTTTTAATGTCCATTTCCATACAGGACATTTTCAAACGTCTTGCTTAATTGAACACAGAGCAAAGCAGGTGCAATACACTCATTGCCCTTCATTGTTACCGATTGAGTGGTCTGGGTGATTCCTGGGCTGATATGAGGCTTGGGGGAAGGTGGGTTGGGCATTATTTGTTAATGTAGTCAATAGGGGATGTAGTAATTGGAACTATGGTGAGATGGGGAACCGTAAAACCATGAGTAAAACACGATGTGCTGGAGTAACTCAGCAGGTCAGGCATCTTCTGTGGAGGACTTGGACAGGTGACATTTCTGGTTGAGACCCTTCTTCAGACGGGTAAAAGTATGGCTCTAACCTTGGTCATATTCCAGTCTAGTGCCATGCTGCGAAGACCTGGTTATCCCAATTTTTTACAATGATGGTCCTTTCTATGACAACTTTGTATCATTTCTCCAGAAATCTTCATGAGAAGAATGAATTGGCATTGACAACAAATTCTCAAGTGCAACTCATGCCAGGAAAAGATAATACAAATTTCTGGAGTGATTAAAATATGATCTGGAAATGGTTATCACATTTCCCTCGGCATTTTCTTTTACTGAGTGCCATGCAATCTCATCTCTGAGTTCCTGTCTATATTAACTCTGCTGCTGTAAATTACTGCTTCACGAAGGTTAATGGCAAAAAGAAGCAAAGGGGAATTATTGGGCATGTGTGAGAGCGAACACGTTATGGAGTATAAGGAAATAAGAATAGGGTGGAATGGGATGAATGGGATTATTCCCTTGGGTGCCAGGATGGACCAGACTGTTTGAAGGCCAGATGCAGTGTGTTCACAATTATAAAAAGAACAAATTATATACTTTGTTTCAAGCACTTTAAGCACTTGTGCCCACAATCTGCTTTACTTTCCTCCCTCGACACTTGCATGTGTTATCAGTGGCTTTCTGTTGAAGTTTAAACATTGTAGCAGCAAAAAGTAAACCACCTGATAAACACTGCTTTCTCTGCTTTGAGGCAGCGTTGCCCAAGAGAAGCAATGGTAAATTCAAGTCACATTTTTGCATTTGCATGAGCATTGTTTCACAAAAGGCAGGCATGTGGTGAGAAGGAGAGTCCTTTCACTGTGAACTGTATTTGGTGTAAAATACTTACTTTCGTGCTGATTTGAAGTTAAGCTTGAACTTTGCATATTCTTGTTATCTGCCTGACTGAATGTTTAAAAGGCCGTTAAACCTTGGATTGGGCTACATTTCTTGTGTTATTGATTTACAGAGTGCCACAATGACAAATACCAGTATGGAGCAAAATGTTTAGATTTACTCGAGCCTAGTTTAAGTGCCTTTATCAGTTTTAAACATGAAAAAAGACACAAAGTGCTGGAGTAACTCAATGGGTCAGGCAGAGTCTCTGGAGAACATGGATAAATGTTGTTTCAGTGGGTCAGGCAGCGTCTCTGGAGAACATGGATAAATGTTGTTTCTGGTTGAGGACTTTAGTTCGTATACTTTTTGCTCATAACTGGAAAATATTTCAGAGTCTATAATGTTTCCACACAGCCAGCATATCAAATAAACGTATTTCCTGTGACAGTGGTTGTCTAGCAGGCACTTTTGTATACTATTTGCTTCAATCACCTTGCTACCCTGCTAATGTAATTCGCAAGTTTGGGGAAGATGTTTCCAACAAGTCGTCTTTAAGCATGCAAGTTAACTGCATCTGCGTTTTATGCAGCATGTGTTCAGGCCTCTTTTATTCACATGTAATTTATAATCAGGATGGAGTTGGATCTGAGCTGCTTTCATTGAAATCTTGTGGCTCTGAACTCTGGCTCTCCCTATCTCTCACGTCGGCTCAGATACTATACTAGTGAAGATGCTGCTTCTGGAGCTGCCCTCATGCTGAGGTTGGCAGTAAGAAGTGAAACTTGGCTATGGACATCCGTTGCTTGATTGTAGATAAGAAGATGCTTCAACTGAAAGTGAAATGACTGATTTTTTTCAGCTTTAATGGATGAAGAGACGACAATTGATTTATATAAAATGCATTTAGGGAATCAATTTGTGGCACATTTTGTGCTCAGTGCTGGTGTTTAATGAAAGAAGTGAAATAGCACAGAAAAAGTACAATGTTCCTTAAGTCAGACAGCATCCATGGAGAACAGTTTATACATCAGGTCAATGATATTTCATCAGGTAGGAAATGTAGATAGAACATTTTTTTCAAGATGTAGGGAAAGAGGTCGTGGAGAAGAGGACATAAGGGTAGGTCAACAATATGGTGTGGATGCAGAGAGATCAAATGACAGAAGTGATGGAGCCAGCGACAGAACCAGTGACCAACAGTACATAGGTCTGCAGAAGATGTAAACAGCAAAAAGAGAACTGATGAAATTGTGAAATACATAGATCACAAAATCTATATTGGCACCTTTTTTTATAGGGCAACAAATTGTTTTAGCATGTTCCATGCACATGATATGCCGACACGTATCTGGGAATGCAGGCCAGTGGTCATCTGCGGTAATTCATCCTACAGTATGGTGTGAATAAATGGTAAAACCAATTTTCTCATGCGTAGCTCAGAAACGGCACCGCCCACTCATGGAAGCAGGTCCTTAAGATAAGTGGGCGTCCTTCAGTCCACAGCAAGGAAACACCCAGACGCGGTCTGTTTTTTGCAAACTATGGGTTATGGATCCACTGCAGGTGGATACCAATTTCATTTTCTCTTTGCACTGCCCACCACGTAGTCTTCCCTCTTTTGGACCCCAGTCTCACCACTCCTGCATATCGTTTTTAAGTTCCTCCGACTGTATTGGCCCCATCCCCCCTCACTCTAATATACACGAATGACCTGGATCTGGATGAGGGATTCAAGATCGTGAAGATCACAGATGGCACTAAGATTGGCAGAGCTGTTGACAGTGTGGAAGGAAATCTAAGACTGCAATGACATATCAATGTGTTGGTGAAATGGGCAGAAAAATGTCAGATTGAGTTTAATCCAGCCAAATGTGCGGTAATGCATTTTGGGAGTGCTAATGAGGTTGGGATTTACACCATGAATGTTAGGGTCTGGGGGAGGATTGAACAACTTAAGGACCTTGGTGTACAAGACCATAGAACCTTGAAGGCGGCAACCAAAGTAGACAACATGATTAGGGGATACTGACTTCCATTATTTGGGAGATTGAGGACAAAGGTAGGAAGATTATGCTCCAACTGTATAAAACCTTGGTCAGACCTCAGCTGAAGTGTGTAGTTCTGGTCACCGAGGTATAGGAAGGATGTGATTGTGCCTGAGCGGGTTCAGAGGAGATTCACCAGTTCGTTGCTTGGGATGGAGTAGTTTTCATTGTCGTATAAATACATTTGTGATGTAAAGCATCACTTTAGAGCGGAGGTGCAGAACCTGGCGGACTGGTGCTCGGATAACAACCTGTCCCTAAATACCACCAAGACCAAGGAGCTGATCATCAACTTCCGTAGGTCACATAACGGGGAATATGCCCCGATCTCTATCAACGGGGACAGTGTGGAGAGAATGTCCAGCTTCAAGTTTCTGGGCACTCACATTTCGGAGGACCTAACATGGTCCAATAACACTGCTGCGCTGGTCAAGAAGGCACAACAAAGACTGTTCTACTTAAGAACACTGAAAAAGTCTGGTCTACCCCAACAGCTGCTGACGACCTTCTACCGCTGCACCATCGAGAGCATCCTAACGCATGGCATCCCTGTGTGGTACCTCAGCTGCACGGAGGCAGAAAGGAAAGCTCTACAGCGGGTAGTCCATAGAGCTCAGAGGGCCATCGGAACACAGCTACCAGACTTAGAGGGCATCTACAACACACGATGCCTCAAAAAAGCCACCAGCATCCATAAAGACTCTTCACACCCCTGCAACAGTCTGTTCGAACTCCTTCTATCGGGCAGACGATACAAGGCCTTCTACGCCCGCACCTCCAGACTCAGGAACAGCTTCATCCCCAGGGCCATAGCTGCTATGAACCGGTCCTGCTGAGCCGGATGGCCACAACGCATAGATCAACTTGCACTTTACCCTGTCCAAAACTGTTACAACTGTTTCGTTTCGTTGGGTTGCTGCTGTCTAAATTACTTAAATTATTGCATCGTATGGGAGGCGCATTCCCAATCTCGTTGTACCCCTGGGTACAATGACAATAAAGATATATTGTATTGTATTGTATTGTATTCTTGTTGCCCGCTGCATAAATCTGTAATGTATCAGTGTTTATTTTCTGAAGTCTCAGTTCAGTATATTTAACATCTTTGTGATTGGCTAAATTGATTGACGCAGATAAAATGTATCACAGACTGTTACATAAACAATGGAGAAAAGTTAAGAGGCTATCACCATAATTTTAGTGTTCTCCTTGATCATGGAAATGTTGTTAGAGGATTAGAGAATTGCTTGCTTTGCTCAAAAAGGGTGGAAGGAACAAATCAACTAATAATAGACCAGTTAGTTTAATATTAGAAGTTGGCTGGTTATTAAATCAGTTCTGAGAAATATTATTAACCAGACGGACAATTTAAATGTCACTCTGATTATAAGGGAATGGCATGCATGACATACTTGATTTATTTTTTTAAGGCATTAACAAGGAGGATCAATGAGAAAAGTGAAGTTGATTTGTTTCCACAGATTTGAGCAAAATATTACTTGCAACGGATCAAAAATTTAAAAGCTTTTGTGATCCAGGGGAGATGGCAGATTGGATCCAAATTTCACAGAGTAGAAAGCAAAGAGTGGTGGTGACTGGATGTTTGTGCAACTAAAAGGCTGTTTTCAGTGGGGCTTGGTACTCGGTTCCTTTCTTATTATGTTGTTGGTCAGTAATTTAGGCCTAAAGGTGTACTTTAAAATAGTTTGCAAACTTTGTGACCGGAAGCTGGAGAAGAGCTTGTGACTGTTGGAAGATATTGCTCTGGATGCCAAAAATACCAAATGAAATTCATTTTGAAGTGCGAATTGGTGCATGTGAGTCACTCAGCAATCAGACTTTTGGAGAGAGATTGACAGGAGATGCTGTACTAGTTATGTGGCTGTGGGGAGATTGGTGTGTCCAGAGGTGCCAGAAAATTGAAATAACAGCAAAGAGATTAGTAATGGGAGAGGTTGGGGGTACAGGGGACTTTGTTGTAAAAACAGTATATAAACAGAAAATGCTGGAAACACAGCAGCTCAGGGCAGAATCCTTGGCAAGCCAAACAGAGTTAGGATTTCTGGTTGTAGAGCATTTGTCAGATAGGGGAAAATGGTGGAAAACAAGGTTAGTTGGTGGAATGGGAATGAATGCAGTTCTTCTTCAGTTGTGGGATTCACGGGGTGATGAGGTGGGGTTAGCCATCAGTTCTGTTGAGGCATGGGCATGAAAAGAAAGATTTTGGATGTACGTGATTCAATCAAGTCTGTTAATTGGCTTCATTTCAGTGTTACAATTTTTTGATTCAATGTTGTAGCATGCCTGTAAATGATTTCAATTTCCAAGTTGATAATAGCTCTGAATAAAATTAGAAAAGCCACTTCAGACTTGGTCTGAATGTGGCTTTCGATCCTGACATGCAAAAGTTTAAGGCACATGCTACTTTCTCACAGTGGCAAGTGAGTGACTTTAAAAATAAAACATTTCTGCTCGGGAAGGAAACCAAAACCACAGATAAAATCTGTTTAATCAAGAAGAGAGTGTAGTTAAAATTGGCTCTGGTTTCTATGAACTTGACATTTTCCAGGTAAAAGGTTGACCTAGAAATTACTGCATTTCTTTTTTTTCAAACATTAAGATGAAAGTCGCATGAAGATTGAACACTTTGCTTTTGAGGTTCACAAGTGCTTATTGAAACCAACACTGACAGTGTCAGAACTGTATCTTCTGTTGCATGTTTGCATTGCTGTCTGCAAGTGGCCTGGCAGGTGTGATCTTTGCAGCAGTGGGAAAAGGCAAGCAACACATTTCTGCCTGTACAGGAGAATTGCTACTGAGTAAGTGGTTGCAGCAATTACAGATGCTCCTCAACTTTTGATGCTTCGACATGCGATATTTCGACTTTACAATGGTGCAAAAGCTGGACAACGGCAGCGAGCCGCAGCTCGATTCAGGTCACATGACCAGGTGTATTAAATGCATTTTCGACTTACGATATCTTCGGTTGACGATGGGTTTATCGGAACGTAACGCCATTGTAAGTTGAGGAGCACCTGTATCAAGTTTTGGGGATTTGTGGGGGTGAGGTGGGGGGAGGGGGGAGGGAGTGGTGGTGAATGGGTGAAAGAATGCTTCAAAGTGATCAAAGAGACTTGGGCAGGCTGCTGAACAGCAATTTTCCCAGGGGACATGTTTTTTTTTAATGTGAGGGGACTGCAGAAACCAGATGTTTCAGGCAACAGGTTACCATAAGGAAATAAGTACATTGTGCTATATAATAACATTTTGGGAGGTCTCCACATGAATGCAGTCTATGAAAGCCTGTACTTTCGTGAAGTCTGCACTGTAGGCATAAGTCAGTGCCCAGGCTCCAAAAGAACACAAAGCGCTGGATTAACAGTAGTTCAGGCAGCATCTCTGGTGAATGTGCATAGGTGACGTTTTGGGCCAGAACCTTTCTTCAGGTTGTTTGGTCTGTTTGCCCTCAGGTAGGAAAAAAAAGTGATTGAAGTCTCCTCTACTTGAGTCTAGAACTTGGATCCCCTCCCGAATGCAACAATAAGCATTGAGCTGTGAGATGAAGCAGAGAACAGCGATTGCAAGCTTAAATAAACCTGAGGGCAGGAAGCTGAGAATGACTGTGATCTTGAGATACATGGGAAAAGCAGTCACAGCATATGTGAAGTTGTAAATGCCAGGACCAGGGATAACTTGCTATCGATCATGGAGAACGCTTTGCTGAACTTGTTAATTTCAGCAAGGATTTACACGATAACTGACAATGCTGTTCTATGAAGCTCACAGAAGATGGAATCTTAAAGGGACTTTTAACAAATCACGCAGGAGTCAAAGACGTCTTCTTTGATACTATTAAAAGATGGTAAAGCAATTTTAATGCCGAACAACTTTTATGTTCAATGTAAGTTGTTGGAAATTAAACATTCTGCTTTTGACATTTGGCTTTAACCACTGTATCATTATTGCGTGCCTGCTGGTTGCCCAGCGACGAGCGGGGGGGGGGGGGGTGGGGGAGGGGAGAGATGGGTTCATCACCATCGCCACCATTTGCTGACCTCGCCGCCCTGCTCCTGAGCAGCGGCTCATCTCCAACTTTCCTTGTGATTCCGTTTCACAGCTGGACTCGCTGGACCGCCGAGTGACCCATTCATAAAACTCACAGGGTAGTTTACTGTCATGTATACCGAGGTACGGTGGAAAGCGTGTGTGAGAAGGAACTGCAGATGCCGGTTTACACCGGAGATAGACACAAAATGTTGGAGTAACAGCGGGACAGGCAGCATTTCTGGAGAAAAAGGAAATCGATGACATTTCGGGTCGAGACACTTCTTCAGACCAAAGGCTTCCCAACGGGCCGCGCAGCCAGAAGGCTTCCCGACGGGCCGCGACTGTGGACTGGGAACGCGGCCAGAGGCCTTTATCGGCAACGGCTGCGGTGAAGCCTCACGACAATGGGGCCTCGGCGGCGGTGAAGCCTCGCGGTGCTTCGTTGTCGACCTGTGGGAGGACTGCCGTGAGGGGGGAGGGGAAGAACAATGGAGGACCCGGCGTGGGGGGACCGACATGTGGAAGGTGGGGGAGAACAATGGACAATGGGGGGGGGCAAAGGACTATGGGGACCTGGTGTGGGGGAACTGTTGTGGGGGAGGGGGGGGGGGGGAGGGGGAGCCAGCGTGCTTTGTAACTTTGTCAGCACTGTAGGTGGCTGCTATTTGTATATATTGTGTATGCAAGCAAATAATTTCACTGTGCTGCGTCACACATGACAATAAGGTATTCCTATTCCTATTCCATCATTACTGACGTCCCTTGTCAATGACAGCCACAGCCATTTTCTAATCTATTTACACAATTTAGTAAAGAGTTTAATAGTCACCAGCTCCCTGAATTCTAGCTTCTTCCCAGTAAAAGAACTTGCACTTTCTCAATACACAATTTAAAAAATGAGGAAATAATAAACACGACTGTTTTGAAAAATCTTTTGCATGACCTTCAGTAACAAGCATCAGAGAACGTTATCATTTTCATCTCAGCAGGATTTAATTCTTTGGCCAAGAACTATAATCCAACCTATTCACCAGGCAATGACTACCTTATGATGGCTAGATTCCAGAACCCTCTGCAGTATTCAGAATATACTAATACCCGTAATCTCGCATAACAAGCAAAATATGAATACGGATGATTCCAGCATGGTTGGAATGGATCTTTTTATTCCATAACTTCAGTAGCAGATGCTGTTGGCATCCATTGCATCCAAAACTGCACTTGTGAATAAAATTTCTGAAAATTCATGGTAAAAATCGTAAAATAGGAATAGAAAGGAAAACATACACTGGTTCAATAAATGTGATTGGATTGGATATTTGCTGATAATTTTGTAATCATTTTGACATACAACACTATAATTCATTATTGTTACTGATAATTAATACTCCATTGATTTTCAAAAATTACAAATAAATATTTGTCGGCATTTACTTCAGTCAATTGGCCCCAAAAAATTATTAGAGCACAATGTACTTATTTCCTTATGATATAGGAGGAGCTGTTGAGGAATATGGGCTGTGAGAGTATCATCCCCCACACTTATTTCCCTGTAACCTTTTCTCTTTTAACTCCTTGATTTTCCAAACACCCATATATACCAGTGGTAATTTACATAAGTCAAATAGCCCACCAGTATATCGTTGTGATATGGGAGGAAATTGTAAGAACTCAGAGAACATATAACCTATACACAAATAGTAGCTGAGTCAGGATTGAATTTGGAGAACTGGAGGTTTGTGAAAACAACTCTCTTACTGTGCCACTGAGTTGCCCTATTCATCGGTCCTATGACAAAATTATATCAAAAATGAAATTAGATCCTTGATGAATCGATAATAATTTGCAAAATAGCATCCAGGTGCTGAGAACATATGGCATTGTAATGCTTGGAGAAACTTGGACATGCTCTGTGGTGTCCAACTCCATGCATTGCTAATCTAAACACCACTTCCATTAAATACACTTGTACACAGAGTCGTACAGCACAGAAACAGGCCCTTGAGCCTATTCCTGCAGATGCAATTCCCACGTTGTAACCACTCCTTGAATTTCCTATTTAATTTCTCCATTTTTTAAATTCCACACAGAGGGTGTCCATTCTTTTTTCATTTTTAAAGTCCTCGATTAGGACACCCCTCGGCCTAACCTAGGGTATTCATCTTTTCCTGCATTCATTCCTATAAACATTTTCAGCACTCTCTCCAGCATTACTATGTACTGTGCTTAATACTTCTGTACAGAGTGCACAAATGTAATCTAACCAAGGTCTGACACGATATGGGATTGATTAAAAACTGTCAACTAGCAATGCATGATTTGCTTGCATTTGACTTGGTCAGGTCACATGGCAATCTACATTCCCCTATGATAGAATTGGAGTTACACACTTTATACACAGACAGACCTTTCCTCCAAGAGCTCCACTATGTTCTGAATTTCTGTTGAAATAAAGGTTAAGTTGTGGTTATGATATGTCGAAGGGATTTACTGCAGATTTCTTCCATTGATTTTAATGGACTTAATGCTCCAGGTCAACCTGATGAGCACTCATTCGGTTGATGTCCCACCCTGCGAGCTGGGCATCCTACAGAAGTTCACACTGTCCTGGGAATTGTCCAGTTACGGACACATCCACTGACAGATCAATCTTGGATTTGGCAAAGGTTTTTCCCTGATGTCGCCTTACCGTTCATTGCATTTCTCCTCAGCATTTGTCTAACCCTTCCAATTTGGTGTGGTCATCAAATTCATAAATATTGTTTATGATTCAAAAGTCTAAGTTAGTCATAGACATTTTGACTAGTGCTCCAGAGTGATGTGGGAGCCTGCTTTCTGCTTTGTTCTACATGGAAAAGTTTTCCTTTCCCTGGACTCACATTTTTTAAAATCAACATTGCAGCCAGCTGGCTGTCAGTTCTACAGGACACCACCCTATTCACCTCTGACTTAATTTATTAGTATATTATATGGCACGTTATCAAAGGCGTTTTAGAAAACTAGATAAATTACATTCACTTCATTGGCCTAGTCTGTTTTTTTCATGCGCTCCACAAGGAATTCCTTGACAATGTAAATCAATACCTTCTTTTTAAACCTGTGTTGAGTTTCATTGTTATAACATTTTGGACACAGAAATGCATCCTTTGCTGGCAGTGCTATTAAGCACGTTATAATTGGGGCTTCAATTTGTGCTCCACTTCCAAAGTGCTCCCCCTTTTACTTTGCAAGAAATTATACATTTTGTATTCCTAGCTACCAAGGTCACAAAGCAACTGAATTATTTAATATTTTAACATTAACTTTCTGACTGTGATTTTATCATGACTGGGTGGCCCCATCCTATCCAGCATTCCATATATTTTATTTATGTGCCTGGAGAATATATTACCATGATTATTTTGTGTATACGTACCTTGATAACTTAGTTTGATAATTTCTCTTTGCTTTCTTATATATATTTTCATAGTTTGTCCACAAATCTTGTTCTATTCTCTCCATATACTGTCCTCTAACCATGAGTTTAGTATGGGTCATTTTCTATCCTTGTTTCTTTTGTTTCTGTCACATTATTGCTAAGTTTATTGTTTTTTAAAAAATATATTGTTCCAGACCTGCATTAAACCATGATTGCATTCCTATGTCACTGTTTCCCCCTATTGTCCATTTTATTTTCCATTTTTTATTTCCAGCACATGAAAATCATAGAGCGATACAATATGGAAACAAGCCCTTCGGCCCCACTCGCCCACACCGACCAACAATGTCCCTGCTACACTAGTCCCACTTGCCCGAGCTTGGTCCATATCCCTCCAAACCTGTCCTATCCATGTACCTAACTGTTTCTTAAACAATGGGATAGTCCCAGCCTCAACTACCTCCTCAGGCAGCTTGTTCTATTCACCCACCGCCCTTTGTGTGCAAAAGTTACCCCTCGGATTCCTATTAAATCTTTCCTCCTTCATCTTGAACCTATGTCCTCTAGTCCTCGATTCCTCTGCTCTCGGCAAATGACTCAGTGCATCTACCCGATCTATTCCTCTCATGATTTTGTACATCTCTATAAGTTCACCCTTTATCCTCCTGCACTTCATGGAATAGAGACCCAGCCTACTCAACCTCTCCCTATAGCTCACACCCTCTAGTCCTGGCAACATCCTCGTAAATCTTTTCTGAACCCTTTCAAGCTTGACAATATCTTTCCTATAACATGGTGCCCAGAACTGAACACAATATTCTAAATGCGGCCTCACCAATGTCTTATACAACTGCAACATGATCTCCCAACTTCTATATTCAATACTCTGACTGATGAAGGCCAAAGTGCCAAAAGCCTTTTTGACCACCTTATCTACCTGCGACTCGACCTTCAAGGAACCATGCACCTGTACTCCAAGGTCCCCCTGCTCTACAACGCTACCCGGAGGCCTACCATTTGCTGTGTCGGTCCTGCCCTTGTTCGACATCCCAAAATGCAACACCTCACACTTCTCTGTATTAAATTCTATCAACCATTCCTCCGCCCACCTGGCCAATCGATCCAGATCCTGCTGCAATCGTTCACAACCATCTTCACTTTCTGCAAAACCACTAACTTTTGTATAATCAGCAAACTTGCTAATCTTGCCCTCTATGTTCTTACCCAAATCATTGATGTAGATGACAAACTGTGATGGGTCAAGCACCGAATCATGAGACACACCATTCGTCACAGGCATCCAGTCCGAGAAGCAACCTTCCACCATAACCCTCTGCTTCCTTCCATGGAGCCAATTTGCTAATCATTCAGCTATCTCTCCTTGGATCCCATGCGATCTAACCTTCCAGAGTAGCCTACCATGACCTTGTTGAATCCCTTACTGAAGTCCATGTACATAACATCTACAGCTCTGCCTTCATCAACCTTTTTGGTCACGTCTTCAAAAAAATCAATCAGATTTGTGAGACATGACCTCCCACGTACAAAACCATTCAGACTATCCCTAATCAGTCTTTGCCCATCCAAATGCCTGTTTATCCTATCCCTCGGAATACTCTCCAATAACTTACCAACTACAGATGTTAAGCTCACCGGCCTATAGTACTCAGCATTTTATCGAACATTGGAAAATGATCACCAATGCTTCCACAATTTCTAGAGCCACCTCCTTAAGTACCCTGGGATGCAGACCATCAGGCCCTGGGGATTTATCAACCTTCAGTCCCATCAGTCTACCCAACACCATTTCCTGCCTAATGTGAATTTCCTTCAGTTCCTCCGTTATCCTAGGATCTCTGGCCACTAGAACATCTGGCAGATTGTTTATATCTTCCTTAGTGAAGACAGATCCAAAGTACCGGTTCAACTCGTCTGCCATTTCCTTGTTCCCCATAATAAATTCCCCTGCTTCTATCTTCAAGGGACCCACATTTGCCTTAACTATTTTTTTCCTCTTCACATACCTAAAGAAACTTTTACTATTTTTCTTTATATTATTGGCTAGCTTACCTTCGAACCTCATCTTTTCTCCCCGTATTGCCTTTTTAGTTTTCTTCTGTTGCTCTTTAAAAGAGTCCCAATCCTCTGGCTTCCCACTCTTCTTTGACATGTTATACTTCCCTTTTATTTTTATGCTGTCTTTGACTTCCCTTGTCAGCCACGGGTGCCTCTTACTCCTCTTAGAATCTTTCCTCCTCTTTGGGATGAATTGATCCTGCAACTTCTGCATTATTCCCAGGAATACCTGCCATTGCTGTTCCACCGTCTTCCCTGCTAGGGCCTCCTTCCAGTCAAATCTGGCCAGCTCCTGCCTCATGCCTCTGTAATCCCCTTTGCTATACTGTAATAATGACACTTCCGCTTTTCCCTTCTCCCTCTCAATTTGTAGATTAAAACTTATCATATTATGATCACTGCCTCCTAATGGCTTTTACCTTGAGTTCCCTTATCAAATCAGGTTCATTACACAACACTAAATCCAGAATTGCCTTCTCCCTGGTAGGCTCCAATACAAGCTCTTCTCAGAATCCATCTCAGAGGTACTCCACAAACTCTCTTTCCTGGGGTCCAGTACCAACCTATTTTTCCCAGTCTACCTGCATGTTGAAATCACCCATAATCACCGTAGCATTACATTTGTGACATGCCAATTTTAGTTCTTGATTCAACTTGCACCCTATGTCGAGGCTACTGTTTGGGGGCTGTAAATAACTCCCATTAGGGTCTTTTTACCCTTACAATTCCTCAGTTCTATTTTTAATAAAACTTAATTTAAAAAAATACTCATAGTGCATAAAAACATTATGCTCCATAATTCAATTTCCAAGCAAATATTGTTCCTTCTTTTTAATATTTACTAGACCATGTGGACCCTTTGGGCCCAAACCTCTCCTGCATTGGTGCAGCACCCTCCCCTTCCCTCTCCCCCCTTTCACTCCCCTCCCCCCTGCTCCTCCCCCTCCCCCATCCCCCCCACCCCCTCCCTCCCTCCTCCCCCTCCCTCCCGCCTCCCTCCCTCCCCCTCCCCCACTCCCTCTCCCCTCCCCCCTCCTCCCCCATCTCTCTCCTCCTTCCACCCTCCCTCCACCCTCCCCACTCCATCCCCCTCAACCCTCCTTATCCTCCCTCCCTCCCTAGGAGATAGATTTAAACTTTAAAATGTGAATAACTTAAAAAATATAACACCAATTTCAATGAGACTTCTTCCATTAGCACCAAAGGGACGACGGTGAGTAAGGTGGGCCTAAAATTGTCGCGCTTTTGTGTACCGTTTTGGCTTTAGTTCAGTAACAAAACCTTCCTCCTCGCCTATTACCTCATTACCTGCCACACTTTGTCCTGCCCCTCCCCTTTCCAGCTTTCTTCTGTCCCCCTACAATCAGTCTGAAGAAGAGTCTCGATCCAAAATGTCACCTATCCATGTTCTCTAGGGACGCATCTGCAGTTCTTTGTTTCTACCTAATCTTTCTTAAAGATTGTTCAGTGAGAATCAACTAAATGTTATGTTAAAACAATGGAGCTGTTATGTGGGCACAAGGAATTGCAGATGCTGGTTTATAAAAAAAGGCACAAAGTGCTGGAGTAAATGAACAGGTCAGGCATCATCTTTGGAGAGCATGGATAGGCAACATTTTGGGTTGAGGACAACATCTTCAAAGTAGGCATACCTTGACGAGATTTTGCAGTGGAGCAGTAAAATGTGCTCGCAAGTAACTACAGATGCCTGTTTACAAAAAAAGGAGCAGATGTGCTAGAATACATAATTAAAGGTGTGCTTACAGCTGTTTTACATTACATGGACTGGTGTATCTTGTCCATACAAATTATCTTGCCTTACTCACCTGCAAGGCTGCAGCATTCATTGTGGAGAGAGAATCCAATGCATGAGCATTGCCATTAAATACTCATTCCCAACTATAGAGTGGCTGACGAAGGGAACTTGGACAACAAACAGCTGCTGGCATTTGGGCGATTCTCCAGACAAAGTCTCTAAAGACATCAATTATCACAAATAATTTTGAAAAATCATGCTTTAAAAAGTAAGTGTAAAACCATAATGGACTGTTCTTTTGATATAAAATCCAATAGAGACATGAAAATTATTTTTTAAACAAGCATGGCTGAACGTGGTCACAGATTATTATTTTTTTTGTGTTCCGTGCCATTTCATTCTTATTACTGTAACTTGAGACTTTGTGAATGTTAAAGTAACTTTTGTGCAACCCAGCTGTGAACTGTGACCATGTTTCTGACTTTAATTAAAGAAAGCAGCAGGTAGTATTCACATGCATTTCACGAGTTTTAATTAAAACTACAGTATACTGTAGGACATTGTTAATGTATTAGCAAAATCATGCATTTGAGCTTTATTTTTAATTTATATTAAGTATATTAACCAAGGTAACCTTCATGTCTGAGGCTGTGGGGCCTGTGTCTCGTCAAGCATGGCACTTTCAAGTTAATATTAATTAACCCTTCAGGCTTTCAGCCTGCAGAACATTTTCCATCACTGGTTCTTATTTGAAGATTTATTAGACTATTATTCATGGAATCATCTTTTTTAAATTTTGGCAAGTACTGAGTTATGTCCTTAGGACTACCCACTAGCTCCAGTGCAGTTTTTAAAAACATTATTTTTAAATCTGAAAATAATCCAATTACATTTTTTTTTTTTAAATTAAGACAATGTTGATACTGGCAATAATCATTTCACCACTATTCTGGGACCCCTGAGCAGACAGAGCATAGTTCACACATGCAGGCATGAATAAATGTTGTATGGATTTTTCCATGTACAAATGTGACATGAGGAAAATATCTTTCACACTGCAAGGATCTAAAATATACTGCCAGGGTAGGTGTGGAGATGGATTCAAATGGTGATTTCAAAATTTGATGCAAAAGGAACGAATTATCAGGGCTGGAGAGAGAGGGCAGGATGAGGGGACTCACCTGATGAATGTTACAAAGGTCCAGAATGGACTAGTGTAAGAAGGAACTGCAGATGCTGGTTTAAACCGAAGATAGACGCAAAAAGCTGGAATAACTCAGCAGGACATGCAACGTCTCTGGAGAGAAGGAATGGGTGACCTTTCGGGTCGAGATTAGTCTGAAGAAGGGTCTCGACCCAAAACGTCACCCATTCCTTCTCTCCAGTATGGACGATGGGCTGAATGACCTTCTTTCCTTCTATAAGCATTCTGTGATTCTGTTAAGTTGAGCAAAGTGCTGTGCTTCTAGCATTTACGCTGTTTCTTAAGATTTTATATAAAATAATGTTCTAAAACTTTGTGGGGTGATATTAAAATATAATCCCTGAATAGTTCATAGAAAATGGCCATATTTGATAACAGTAACTGCATGAGACATACTTCTGCTTTAAAACACTTGAGAAGGGCGGCACGGTGGCGCAGCGGTAGAGTTGCTGCTTTACAGCGAATGCAGCGCCGGAGACTCAGGTTCGATCCTGACTACGGGTGCTGCACTGTAAGGAGTTTGTACGTTCTCCCCGTGACCTGCGTGGGTTTTCTCCGAGATCTTCGGTTTCCTCCCACACTCCAAAGACGTACAGGTATGTAGGTTAATTGGCTGGGTAAATGTAAAAATTGTCCCTAGTGGGTGTAGGATAGTGTTAATGTGCGGGGATCGCTGGGCGGCACGGACTTGGAGGGCCGAAAAGGCCTGTTTCCGGCTGTATATATATGATATGATATGATATGTTCTGAGATCATGAAACCTGTTACATTAATATGCACTTTTAATGGGATTGATGACAGAATGCCTGAATGAAGAGATGGATGCTGTGCTTTTTAATAATTCTTTAAATGAGGAAATTGCAAGTGATATGTGGTATAGTGGCATTAGCATTCATCCATTTATGGAGGAGATGAGAAGAAACATTTTGTAAATGGACGAATCTTTATTCTGAAATAATGGCCCCAATACTCCTACTAGGGAAAAGAAAATAAGCTCTGAGCACTCGCGTGTCAACCCCCAGATAACCACTTATTCTTCTGAACTCCAGTGAGCACCGTCCCAAGCTGCTCAACCTCTCTTCAAGTGTCAACACATTTTGTTTTCCAGGGTTTGTTGTGCTATTTTAGATGCCAGTGCATCATGACTAATATACGGAGATCAAAATTGTACTATATAAACGATAGACCGGTTTCACCAGCATGAAACCTCACTTTATGCCTCATATCACTTGCAGTGAGGGTCATCATTCCATTCGCCTTCACGTTCATACTAATGATTTTGTGTTCGTATTTTTTCACCCTCTAGATCCCTTAGTAGGGCATTGTTTTGTAATCATACTCCATTTAGATAATTTGCTCTTTCATTATTACTTCTAAAGTGAATAATTTAATGTTTCTATGTTTCTATGTTCCCACATTACACTTGATGTGCTTCATGCCCACTCACAATCTACCCTTCCCCCTGTGGAGGCGCATTGTGTCCTGCTCAGAGCTTCCAAACCCACTCATCCTTATAAGATCAAACAGTATCGGTAAGAGCTCCTACAAACAGATATAATTTATGACAGTAATGCAAAAGTTGGTGTCTTAGGAGATGAAAATGTGGAATGATTGATAGGAAAATGAAAAAGATAGATTCTGAATATTTTTGTGCCCTTTTGCCAAAGTCTTGAGTATAGATTGTAAATAGCTGAAGTCCCAGACCGACTAACCAGCTGGATGCAGAGAAGATGTTTCCACTGATTGAGAAGACTAAGACCAGGAGGCAAAGTTTGGGAAATAGTAAGCCATTTAGAACTGACTTTAGGTTAAATTTCTTCATTCAGAGATTTTGTATCGTGGATGTTCAGTCAATGATTACTTACATCTAAGATTTGCATCGATATATTTCTAGATATTGAGGAAATCAAGGGTTATAACGATAGTGCTGGAAATTTCACTGAGTTAGAAGATCAGCTGTAATCTTGATGGATGGGGGAGGATGCTGGAAGGAGCAGGTGGCCCACTCCTGCTGCTGTTTTATACATCTTTAGGTTCTTAGTTGTGATTTTCCAATCTGCTGGGACATCAGCAGAATCCAGGGAATTTCAGTACAACCAAAAAGTTTGATGGAAATTTACATTCAATGCATCCTTGTCTCTGAACCCACTACCTTTGAGAGGGCTAGTGCATGAGGTGATTGCTGCTTGGTGTGGACACGATGGGCTGAAGGGCCTGTTTCTACACTTTATCTCTAAAGTCTAAAGTAAAGTCTGAAGGCGAGAATGCAGGCCACAGGTCCAGGACTTGAAGATTATTGGTGCCATTAGTCTGCTTCGTACATGTTCTTCGGTGATAGAGATTGGTATAAATTACTTTCTCCCTGTAGCTCCTTGATTATCTACTATTATTGGAATGTTTTTAGTATCTTTGACTGAAGATTCATCCAAAAATATTTAGAATGTATCATTTTCATTTTCCCATCAATCAATCCACAGTTTCCTAAGGCACCAACTTTTACTTTACTGTCATAAATTTTATCTGTTTGCAGGAGCACTCACCAATACTGTTTTGTACTATTTGCTGGTTTACCCCCTCTGTGGTCCCCTTTATATTGTTTTAGTCATTCTTTGCTGTATTCTAAAATATTTCCAACCCTCAGGCCTACACTAATCTTCACAACATTTACATAGATACATAGACAATAGGTGCAGGAGTAGGCCATTTGGCCCTTCGAGTCAGCACCGCCATTCAATGTGCTCATGGCTGATCGTCCACAATCAGTACCCCGTTCTTGCCTACTCCCAATATCCCTTGATTCTGCTAGCCCTAAGAGCTCTATCTAACTCTCTTTTGAATGCATCCAGTGAATCGGCCTCCACTGCCTTCTGAGGCAGAGAATTCCACAAATCACAACTCTCTGTGTGAAAAAGTTTTTTCTCATCTCAGTTCTAAATGGCCCACCCCTTATTTTTAAACTGTGACCCCTGGTTCTGGACTCGCCCAACATCGGGAACATGTTTCCTGCATCTAGCGAGACCAATCCCTTAATTATTTCATCATATGGCAGTCCTGCCATCCCGGGAATTAACCTGGTGAACCTACGTTGCACTCCCTCAATAGTAAGAATGTTCTTCCTCATTGTCTATCTTTTCTTTCAAACTAATACCTTAACTTAACTTCCTTAGTTTGTTAGCCATGAATGTTGCAAACATATTGTACTGCCTTTCTTTCTCTCCCATATATATCTTAACTATGAATTATAAAATGTCTCCTGAAATGCCTTCTGCTGCTAATCTACTTTCCAGTCCTTTTAGCCAATTTTGTCTTCACACCATTTCATTTAGTTAAGGATACCAGATTCAAATCTCCTAATTTTCAAATCGGATTTGATTTTTTATTATCTGTGATCATTCTTCCCAAGGGGATCCTTTCGGAAGAGATAATTAATCAATCGTGTCTCATCACATGACACCAAATTTGAAAGTCTATTTTGTAGTTGGTTCTTGTATTAGTCGAAGAAAGCATTACAAATGCACTCAATATTGTGTCCCAATCTTGTCTACACATTCCAATTTGATTTGTCCCATGCAAATAGGCCCTTTAGCCCAACTCCTCCCTGCTGACCATGATACCTATCTCAGCTAGTTCCATTTGCCTGAAATTGGGGCATATCCCTCTTGACATTTCCTATGCATATACGATATGATACGATAGAATAAACCTTTTTTTATCCCAGGAGTGGAATGGGTCATTCAACGGTCAAAACACAAGAAGATACATGAAACATGAAATTAAAGTGATTGGGGTTGTTCAAAGATTGGGGAGGCTGGAAAGGGAGGGTATTCAGTCTATCCCACGCCAGAAGGGGGAGGACTTGTACAGTTTGATAGCCACAGGGTAAAATGATCTCCTATGGCGTTCTGTACTGCATCTTGGTGGAGCCAGTCTGTTACTGAACGTGCTCTTCAGTTTGACTAGTGTGTCATGGAGGGCGTGAGCTGTATTGTCCAAGATGGCGCAGCGGTAGAGTTGCTGCCTTACAGCGAATGCAGCACCAGAGACTCAGGTTCAATCCTGACTACGGGCGCCGTCTGTACGGAGTTTGTACGTTCTCCCCGTGACCTGCGTGGGTTTTCTCCGAGATCTTCGGTTTTCTCCCACACTCCAAAGACGTACAGGTATGTAGGTTAATTGGCTGGGCAAATGTAAAATTTGTCCCTAGTGGGTGTAGGATAGTGTTAGTGTGCGGGGATCGCTGGGCGGCCCGGACCCGGTGGGCCGAAGGGCCTGTTTCTGCGCTGTATCTCTAAATCTAAAATCTAAATCTAAAGAGGAGTTTGAGGAGCATCATCCCCCCCAAGACCACCTCCCATGAATCCATCTCCGCCCCGAGGATGGAGCCAGCCTGCTTGATGAGCTTGTTAATCCTGGTGTCCGTGGCCTTCGCTCTGCTGCACAGCACACAACAGCGAAGAAGTTGGCATTGGCCACCACCGATTGGTAGAACATCTGCAGCAGCTTACTGCAGACATTGAAGGAGCAGAGTCTCCTCAAAAAGTACAGCCTGTTCGAATGTCTTTGAAACATTGTAATTGTATGTGTAAGGGGTTTCTGCGCCGAGCTTTCGCCCGACCTAAGGTCCCCGTGCCTTGCTCTGATCCCTTGACCAGGCCGCGCACACTGGTTCCCCGTGAGTGGTTCGACCCACTCACCCCCTACGGTTCTAGACACTGGACTTAGATGCAGGAGCGTTGATAGTGCAGAAAAAACTCAACCAGACCAGATTTGAAGACCAGGGTTTAAATGGAAAAGGCTTTTATTGAGCGCTTGGGACTATTGTCCATGAATGCCCTTCACAGTTCTATAAGACATATCTATAAGACACATACCGAATCACATGAATACTTTTGACTATGAATCATAAAACGCACAGTTCTACAAGACATATACACGACTGTAAGATGGGGAACGTACGACACATCGCAAAATTGACCAACACATATTCCTTTACACACCCACATTTATTCAAACCACCCTCCCCTCTACACTAAAACTATGTCCAGGATGTGTAGGATCGGGGTGCATGCTCACCATGGGGCTATTACTGGGGTTACTGGCTGTTCGTTTTGCAGTATTTCTTCTCGAGTTGCGTGCCTGTTCCTCTCTCTTGCATCCGTTCTTCTTGCCTGTCTTTTCTTCCTCCTGCATCCGTTTGACTTCCTTCTTACGTTCCTTGCAGGTTTTCTTCTTGAATTTAAAACCCAAAAGTCGTGGCCAGTTATACTATTCTGACCCGTCCTATCTCCCGCCAGATCTTGGGATCTCTTTGTTCAAAAAGATATGTATGAGTTTTCTCTCTGATCTGCGCTTATGTCCGGGGGTACCGGGGATGGCCAGACGGTGTTAATTGGTATTTCGTTGCGAGGTGATGGGTTTAACTGGTTTCCCATCACCTACCAGGTAGTTTTCTATGGGCTATTGTGCCCCCTTAACGAGATTAACTTTGTAGGTCGGCTTGGGGCATTGTGAGTATGCTGATGTCAGCGCCCCAGTGTCTGGACTTCGACCTGGTTTCGCAGGTTTCTGCATGGCCAATACCCATCCATTGTTCTGGCCGTGGCTTTGCAGAAACCTAGAGACTGGGCTGTAAGGTTTTTGCTTTTGTGCCTTGGAAAACTGACCGCAGCCTTTCTCCGCTATCAGCCCCAGTCTCCCGTTTAAAATGTCCAAACTGCAGCTCTTTGGTTTTTTGTTGCTTTCAGAATGAGGGAAAACTTCTCAAATCTTACATATGTGCCTCAACCACAGACTTATCTGCACTCAAACTGGTTCCACACCTTGAACTGCTGACCATTATAATTCCTCACCACTGCAGCAAACCCATCTTTTAGTAACAGCCACACCAGCTCTTTATCTCCGTTTGCCTGTCCTTCAGAAATGCATTTCACTTAACATTGATAAAAAATACTGACACAGCACAAACTGTTGCACTGAATCTAGCTTGTACTGTCCCACACAATGTGTTTGCCTGCCATTTTAATGCAGATGGCCCACTCATCCCCGCGACTATGGAGCCTGAAGCCTTGGTACTTCCGTTGTCTCTCAAAGTATAGTGGTTCACAAGTGGTGAGCGTGCCTCAGGCAGAAAAACCCAAAGCCCCATGCCCAGATCATCCATATTTGAAGTAAAGATAGACAGGCAAGCTAATTACCCTCACATACATCTTCAAACCAGGTTAGCAATCTCACTCAAATGATCTTATAGAGACACATAAAATTATAAAAGGACTGGACAAACTAGATGCAGGAAAAATATTCCCAATGTTGAGGGAGTCCAGAACCAAGGCCACAGTCTTAGAATAAAGGGGAGGCCATTTAAAACTGAGGTGAGAAGGAACTTTTTCAACCAGAGAGTTGTGAATTTGTGGAATTCTCTGCCGCAGAGGGTAGTGGAGGCCAAATCACAGGATGGATTTAAGAGAGAGTTAGATAGAGCTCTAGGGGCTAGTGGAATCAAGGGATATGGGGAGAAGGCAGTCACGGGTTACTGATTATGGATGATCAGCCATGATCACAATGAATGGCGGTGCTGGCTCGAAGGGCCGAGTGGCCTCCTCCTGCACCTATTTTCTATGTTTCTATGAATGGGGCAGCCATGTCTGGTGTGAAACTGCAGGGCCAGATACTCGGTGCCAATAGACAATAGACAATAGGTGCAGGAGTAGGCCATTCGGCCCTTTGAGCCAGCACCACCATTCAATGTGATCATGGCTGATCATTCTCAATCAGTACCCCGTTCCTGCCTTCTCCCCATACCCCCTGACTCCACTATCCTTAAGAGCTCTAGCTAGCTCTCTCTTGAATGCATTAAGAGAATTGGCCTCCACTGCCTTCTGAGGCAGTGAATTCCACAGATTTACAACTCTCTGACTGAAAAGGTTTTCCTCATCTCCATTCTAAATGGCCTACCCCTTATTCTTAAACTGTGGCCCCTGGTTATGGACTCCCCCAACATTGGGAACATGTTTCCTGCCTCTAACCCCTTAATAATCTTATATGTTTCTATAAGATCCCCTCTCATCCTTCTAAATTCCAGTGTATACAAGCCTAGCCGCTCCAGTCTTTCAACATATGACAGTCCCGCCATTCCGGGAATTAACCTAGTAAACCTACGCTGCATGCCCTCAATAGCAAGAATAAACTTCCACAAATTTGGAGACCAAAACTGCACACAGTACTCCAGGTGCGGTCTCACTAGGGCCCTATACAACTGCAGAAGGACCTCTTTGCTCCTAAACTCCTCTTGTTATGAAGGCCAACATTCCATTGGCTTTCTTCACTGTCTGCTGTATCTGCATGCTTCCTTTAAGTGACTGATGCACTAGGACACCCAGATGTCATTGTACGTCCCCTTTTCCTAACTTGACACCATTCAGATAATAATCTGCCTTCTTATTCTTACCACCAATGTGGATAACCTCACACATCCACATTAAATTGCATCTGCCATGCATCCGCCCACTCACACAACCTGTCCAAGTCACCCTGCAACCTCATAGCATCTTCCTCACAGCTCACACTACCACCCAGCTTTGTATCATCTGCAAATTTGCTAATGGTACTTTTAATCCCTTCAGCTCAAGATGTATAGCCTTTGCCCCTGGACTCAGAGCTTCAGTATCTGTTCTCCAGTACTCTATGCCAGAAAGTCTGACATACAAGAGTCAGGAAGTCATGATGCAGCTTTTTAGGATTTTGGTTGGGCCGCATTTGGAATATCGCGTGTGTTTCTGGGTGCCCCACTAAAAGAAGGATGTGAAGGCTTTGGAAAGGGTGCAGCAAAGGTTCACGACTGGATTAGGGGGTTTCAGCTACAGGGAGAGGTTGGACAGATTGGGTTGTTTTCTCTGAAATATTGGAGGTTGCAGGAAAGCCTGATAGAAGCATATAAAATGATGAGAGGCAAAGATAGGGTAGATAGTCAGAAGCTTTTCCCGAAGATGGACAAATCAAATACTGGAGAGCATAGCTTTAAGGTGAGAGGGGCAAACTTTGCAGGGCAAGTGGTTTACACAGTGGGTGGTGAGTGCCTGGAAAGCACTGCCAGGGGTGGTGGTTTTAGCAGACATGTTGATGGCAATTTTGGACCTTTAGATATGCATATGGGTATGCAGAGAATGGAGGGATATGAGTTTTGTGCAGATAGATAAAAAATGGTTTTGGCATCATGTTCGTCTTGGGCATTGTGGGGAGAAGGGCCTGTTTTGTGTTGTACTGTTCTGTGTTCTAATAAGTATTTCTTCCGAATCACTCGTAAAAAGGTAACTATGGTTCAACCCAAAACTCAGCAGCACTTTTTCCCTAAGATATATCCCAGTTGATTTGGATGTGCCTCTATTATTCACAGTATAAAATCTTTGCTTAACACACAGTAAATACGTTGAAATTGACAAGTTCCCTGGTGGGCATTATTGATAAATTGCCTGCCAGCATTGTTGAATCAAATATGATATCTCTCTGGGATACTTCAAGATGTCTGGGTATCATGTAACCATCAATTATTTTATTTTCACTAATTAACACACTGTGGCTCCAATTGTCTACATCTTGATTGTTTTTATGTTGATTTTAATTATATTTTACTTAGTTTAAATAGACTTGCTGATTAGAAACTGTAGTATGAGATTATTTTTCTACAAGATTAAGTAAGTTATTCGTAAAAAAAATATCCATCTACGTATGCACAAATATCATACAAAGCAAAAGGAGGAGCCGACGTGCTTTGTAACTTTGTCAGCATCGTAGGTGGCTGCTATTTGTATACATTGGGTATGCAAGCAAAGAATCTCACTGTGCCTAGTCACACGTGATAATAAAGTATTCCATTCCATTCCGTTCAGTGTGTGTATTTTTACTCTTTTATTTGGAGCATCAGTGATTGTGAGTTCTGCCTTTGTTAATAGGTTAATTCAGGGAGTTATAAGGTACAAGACCATAAATCCTTAAAAGTATCAACACGAGTAGATAGGGTTGCAAAGAAAGCACATGGTATGCTTGATTTCATTGGTCAGGGCATTGAGTATCAGAGACAGGAAATCATGATTGAGCTTTATAGGGGTTTGGTTTGGTCGCATTTGGAGTATTGCATGTAGTCTGTGTCTCCGCTATATAGTGGGCAGATCGATCCCCTATCTGAGAACTGGGATATATTCAGAAGATTGCATGGCTGAGTGGACTCTACGAGGAGTACATTGGACGGCTCAGAAGTTTCAGAACAAGCACTGTGTTGAAAGGAGTGCTGTGCAACAATCTAATATCTGGGGCGGCATATTAGGGGCGGCACGGTGGCGCAGCGGTAGAGTTGCTACCTTACAACACCAGTGACCCAGGTTCAATCGGGACTATGGGCTCTTGTCTCTACGGAGTTTGTACATTCTCCCCGTGACCTGCGTAGGTTTTCTCCGGGATCTCTGGTTTCCTCCCACACTCCAAACACGTACAGGTTTGTAGGTTAATTGGCTTGGTATAATTGTAATTTGTACCTGGTGTGTGTAGGATAGTGTTAATGTGCAGCGATCACTGGTCAGCGCAGACTCGATGGGCCGAAGGGCCTGTTTCCATGCTGTCTCTCTAAACTAAACTGAACTAAAAATCTGGAGTCGGATGTATTGTGGCTTAGCCCAATAATATATTTATTTACACCTCTATCTCAAGAAGAAGTGCTAATTCTTTGCCACATGCATCAGGTGTGGTGCCCCTCATGACATAAAAAGTGATCTGACATTGGTTTTAGATACCAATTGTGTTCCTTTTGTACTTCCCTCATGGGTCATTATCACCTAAAGCGGGTTTTTTTATGCTTCCATACTTTCAATGTTTGCTATTTCATTGTAGCACCACATTTGTTTTCTAATCTATATATTAAAACTCTTGTTTGTTTGTTTGTTCCTGAACTACAGCCAAAACAGTACACGATAGCGTGACAATTTTAGGCCCACCTTACTCACTGCCCTCCCTTTGGTGCTAATGGAAGAAGTTTCATTGAAATCGGTGTTATATTTTTAAAGCTATTCACATTTAAAAGTTTAAATTTATCTCCTAGGGAGGGAGGGGGAGGGAGGGACGGAGGGGGTGGAGGGAGGGGGAGGAGGGAGGATAAGGGGGGTTGAGGGGGATGACGTGGGGGAAGGGGAGGGGAGGAGGGAGAGGGGAGGGGGGAGGAGAGGGTACTGTACCAATGCAGGAGAGGTTTGGGCCCAACTTGATCTAATTTTATCTAAAACTTAGAAGCGTGAAAAGGAAAATATAACTCAGACAGCATTTGCTACAGTCAAATTATGAGTGTTTTCAATTGCTCTGAGAATAACTCTGAAAGTGGAAAGATAAATGCTTTTTCTTACTAAAGGTTAATTATGAACATTTCTGCCGAATTACTTCAGGGTGTAGGGAATGATCAAAAGGGTGAATCTGAAATTCTAGGCTCGATGTTGCTAATTAAATTCTTGAATCGGGGGATTTAAAAGTAGCACCCCAGTGGTGTGAGAATTAAGTGCAATGAAAGTTGGGAATTATCCATTTGCTGCAATCCCATCTGTTTCTCATTTGGGGTTTCCTCACTCTACAGATTGTAACCGTATTTATTGGTATCCTCCTGTTGGATCAACTGCAGTAGGATTTAGTGTGAAGTCAATTGCCCTTAGAAGCACAATTTGTTGCATGCTCTGGCATACCTTTCTTAGAATTAAGAAATTCAATTGTAGTCTGAAAGACTGAGTTGTTATTTCTGAATTGACGCACGAATGTAAAGTACAACGTGAGAACTTGTTTATCAAATGAACTGACTGCAATAATATACTAGAAGCATGGACTATCACTCCACGAATTAAATAGATATTTCAATGTCCACTAGATCACTTGTCCATCTCAAGAAAATGTCCAAAATATTTTAGATAAAGTATCACCTGCTTAACTCAATGTGCAAGGATAACAGTCTTGCATTTGAGTGTAATACTTTGGGCACCCTATCCTATTTACATTTACAAAGCATTGTTTAATATTCCATTCCATCAACATGGTTTTTTAACCTGAACAGAACATTTAATGTCCATATTTGCTTCACAGGAGTTTATTTTTTGAAGAGTAAAAATTAGCCACAAAGCTTCCTGAAAAAGCACCTTAAATTATAATAAATTAATTAGAAAAATAGGAGTAAAGTACAAAACAAAAGAAGCACTTATTAGAATAAGATCATCCCATCTATATCTGACTGCCCTGGGATTGGAAATGTGCTGTCGTCCTGCAGTGAGGCCCTGATGACTCTAGATTCATGGCAATGCAGCTCACCGTTAACAGCCTTTTAGATTGATTTGTCTGTGACCTCTATGGCCTTCATAAGAATTAAACTAAGCTCTTGTCATTTCACTAAGTTCAGGACTTTACACTAGAGTAAACTGCAAAACAATGCTCTGTGCAAGAATAGGCAATAATTGATTCAGACTTCAAAATTCTTCATTTAGCTGCACAAAATTGTCACCACAGATTAATTTTAGCAAAGACATGGCCATGGAATAAAAACAACAGAAACAGCATGGATTAACAATGAGTTATGGTGCAAACATTTGTATTCCAGACTATGGTTGGAAGTCCATGATGTTCTGCAGAGGTCACACCATTGGCCATTACAATTTTCATACTCATCATCATCATCATCATATATATACAGCCGGAAACAGGCCTTTTCGGCCCACCAAGTCCGTGCCGCCCAGCGATCCCCGTACATTAACACTATCCTACACCCACTAGGGACAATTTTTACATTTACCCAGCCAATTAACCTACATACCTGTACGTCTTTGGAGCATGAGCAATTACTCATGAGCAATTTAAACATATATGCGCCATTAACATTTCCAAATATGTATCTGACATCAAGCAGTGAGGAGGAATGTAATAGAATGTAAGAAGGGGTGGACCATCTGGTAGATTGGGCAGGCATGTGGCAAATTAAGATTAATACATAAAAGTGTGAACATATTTGGATTTTCTTTTGCATCCTTTCAGAATTGTTGTCTTACTGCCAAAGGCTTAGGTTGGATCATGAGCACCAGAAGCTGTGTGTTCCATATTTTTGCTTGTTTGCCTATATTGTGATGAAGACAACAGAGGGCAGGCACGGATGGAGTGTGGGACCCGCAGTCTGCTGGGGGAGACCACAGTGTACTGGGCGAGTGGGAGATCACAGTATGCTGGGGAGTATGGGACTACAGTGTACTGGGGGAGAGGGAGACCACAGCAAGCTCGTGGAGTGTGGGATCACACTATGCTGGGGAGACCAAAGAGTGCTGGGGGAGTGGGAGATCACAGCATGCTGGGAGTTTGGGACCACAGCATGTTGTGGGAATGGGAGATCACAGCACGCTGGGGGAATGTGAGATCACAGTGTGTTTTTTGGAGCGGGAGATAACACTGTGCTGGGGTAGATCACAGCGTGCTGGGGGAGTTTGGGATCACGGTGTACTGGCAGAGTTAGAGATTACGCCAGACTAGGAATACCACATGTTCTGTTATCCATCCCAAAGACGAGACATCCTAACTGGCAGATGCTGAAGTATTTAAGGATCATTTTTACAAGTTGCCATCATGGACCATTTAAATGCCATGGAAATAGAAAATGCCAAGGCTGGAAATCCCACAGGTTAATCTCTTCTTGTAGTTGCTGCACTTTAACTTAGGTTGCAGTTCGTTTCAAATAGTTTAATTTAGTTTAGTTTAGAGAATCAGCGTGGTAACAGGCCCATCAGCCCATTGAGTCCAGGCTGACCAGTGATCACCCATACACAAGTTCTATCTGACACAGCAGGGACAATTTACATAAGCCAATTGTGTACAAACCTGCATGTCTTTAGAATGTGGGAGGAAACTGGAACATCCAGAGAAAACCCACGCAGTCACAGGAGAATGTGCAATCTCCGTACAGACAGCATCCATATTGAGGATTGAACCCGGGTCTGTGGCATGGAAAGGCAGTAACTCTACTGTTGCACCCAACTTGTCCAGTTGGATTGACCTTGAACAGATTTAAGCTACTTAACCCAAATATACCGTGCAATATGCTGCTCAACTACCACCACAATAAAGTCTTGAAATTTGGGAACCCATGGCTGTTAAACAGAATTGTATTATATAAATTATCAATTTCCCATGTCATTAGACAGCCATAAATAACAATAAAGTGGGTCACTGGTCTTTTTATGAACAAAAGAATAATGTTAGGTTTACTCAGGGGGATAATAAAGACTATTTTAAGATCATGTAACAACATTTTCATCCATTTATAATTAAATTTAATGCAATTGTATTTATTTACTCAAATTAATATTTTTATAAATTGGTTGACTTAAAACTCTTAAAAATATTTAAGATTTAAAGTATTGATTGCAATGTATAGTCACCTGGGTGCAATGAATATTGGAAAATCAGTAGGTTCATAGCACGTAGATGTAAAAGATGGATCTTCCAAATGATGACCATTTACATTTGGGCACAGTCCCTGGAAAATCTCCATTGGTACAGATTTGTTTTTGCACAGGATTAGCCTTCAAAATAATGTACTTTATCAAGAACATTTGTCATATATTATATTACATTGAATATTTATGTGGAAAGGAGGTTGGATGAATTAATTCTGAAGTATAGCTACAAGAACATTGAGTAGTTTGTGTCAACCAGAATGTTTGCAAATTTACAAATGCACATTAACATTTGTTTTTCATCATTCCACTTTTCCCATTTTATTCCTCCCCTGAGATTAGTCTTCTTGCGAATATAGAATTTCATGGGAACTGGGTAGTGTGTTTATTTTGCTGTTTCACTCAGCTATAGAACCATTCCCAGTTGTGCCTTTGCCCAGCATTCACAAATATAGCATACCCCTTAAGTTTGCCAGCATGGTCTGTGAAATGCCCCGTCGAACGTCACTGCAAAATTAAAGGTAACAAGGCACAGGCAGAAAGGTGAAAAGGGAATATAGGCATTTAGTTTCATACCAGGGTCTTGCATTAACTGCAAAATACACTGCCTGATAAAGAACATCAATATTGGCAGAGAGTCTGACCTAAGACATTCATGAGTGATCTATCTGCTTACTCAATGTCCTTTCCCATTCACCACCGAAGGTGGTGCCCAACAATCTCCAGCCAAGTATATTTTCAATAAATAAGGATAAGAGAGAGTAGGGGTAGGCCATTGATCCTTTGATCCTGTTCCATCATTTATTAAAATCATGGCTGATCTGTTACCTCAGTGCCATTTTCTTGCACCATCCCTGTATCACTTGAATCCCTTCATATCCCAAAATGTAGCGATCTCAGTTCTGAATGGAACTCGGTGACAGAGCTTCTACTGTCCTCTAAGGTAGAGAAGATCAGATGAAGACTTGCTTTTTCCCCAGTTGGTTCCACAAGGCCTTGATCGAGAAAGCCATCTCATATACTTCTATAAAATGCCCCTGTTGTTTTTTTTCCCCTCTGAAGGAAACTAGCAAAGAATCTTTCATTACCAGATTTGTGGCTGCAGTTATTCTTCAGATTCTGCATCTGTTATTATCAGCAGCCCATGCCCATAGACTGCAATATCTACTCTCCAGGCAATTACTATCAGCACACTGTTACTGAAAGCATCATGTTGGGTCATAATATATTACTGCTTTAAGTGTCTGTTGACTGACAGATTATATGGTAGTCAATTGCTCCTCCGACTATATGTATTCGCTTCAACCATCCACGTACAGCAAATTAGATTCAACTCCTTCATACTGACCCAAGGCTACTATGTTTACAAAATGAAGGTTAAAGGTGAGAGTGTGCGAGTATGTGTTGCACAGACAGGCCTACAGCTATATCTCAAAGCAGAGTGACAACCAGCATTTGAGTCTATGTATTTATTAACTAATGGAATGCAGGGATAAGAGACTGAAACTGGGACCTTAAAGGAACATTACAGTTCATTGTAACAGCATTAGTAAAACAGGCCTGCTGTTACTACACTCGGAAACTTATACATTGTTACGAATTGGTGACATGGTGGGAGCTTTTAACATAAGATATCCATCGTCAGGTTTTCAGCAGTCACCAGATTCAGCTTTGAGAAGTTTCTCCTCGCTAGATATATTTGCATAAAATACTCGTCAAAAGCAATGCATATGTCATTGATAGATAACTTGCCATATTGTCTTGAAACCTAAGCTAAAGTGAGCAGATCAGTTGGGTGCTACAGAATCACTGCTGGGCTTTTAGCTGTTTAAAACGTGCGTTAGTGACTTGGACAAACAGGTAAAAGCAGTGTAGAAAGGAACTGCAGATGCTGGTTTAAACTGAAGACAGACTCAAAATGCTGGAGTAACTCAGCGGGACAGGCAGCATCTTGAGACCAGACTAGTAAGGGGAAAGGGAAACGAGAGATATAGACAGTGATTCAGAGAGATATAGAACAAATGAATGAAAGATATGCATAAAAGTAACAATGATAAAGGAAAAAGATCATTGATAGCTGTTTGCTAGGTGATAACTGGAACCTGGTGTGACTTAGGTGGGGGAGGGATGGAGAGAGAGGAAATGGAGGGGTTACTTGAAGTTAGAGAAATCACTGGGTTGTAAGCTGCCCAAGCGAAATATGAGATGCTCCAATATGTGATTAGCTTCACTCTGACAATGGAGGAGGCTTAGGACAGAAAGGTCAGTGTGGGAATGGGAAGGGGAACTGGCAACCGGGAGATTAGGTAAGTCCAGGCAGCTTGAGCAAAGGTGCTCAGCGAAACGATCGCCCAGTCTACATTTGGTCTCGCCGATGTATAAGAGTCCACATCTTGAACAACAGATACCAGGAAATGAGGTTGGAGGAGATGCAAGTGCACCTCTGCCTAACCTGAAAGGACTGTCGGAGTCCCTGGACAGAGTCGAGGGAGGAGGTATAGGGACAGGTGTTGCATCTTCTGCGGTTGCTGGGGAAGGTACCTGGGGAGGGGGTGGTTTGGGTGTGAAGAGATGATTTAACCAGGGAGTTGCGGAGGGAACGGACCTTGCAGAAGGTGGAAAGGGGTGGCGATAAGAAAATGGGGCTAGTGGTGGAAGCCTGTTGGAGGTGGCGTAAATGTCAGAGGATTATGTGTTGTATGCGATGGCTGATGGGGTGAAAGGTAAGGGCTAGGGGGGGTCTCTGACCCTGTTGTGACTAGAGTGTGGGGGAGCAAGGGCGGAGCTGCGGGGTAGAGACATGCGTGAGGGCCTCATCTATGATGCAGTGCTCTTTTGTGACGGTGTAATGGACTGGACTGTGTCAACAACTCTGCAATTTCTTACGGCCTTGGGCAGAGCAGTTGCCAAACCAAACTGTGATGCCTCTTCCTGCATATCCAAACATTAAATGCCATTATTTTGTTTTTTAGCCACACGATACGTATGTTTATTAAAGGTGGATATCATAACCGTTTTGTCTTCAAAAAAGCACTGCACAAGAGTATAAGGTATCTACGATTGCTAGGTAAATGAAGGAAGATGTATAAAGTCTGTAAAGCAATACAGACCGATTAAGAGATTACAGGTTACAGATTACAGGTACGCAGTTCCATGAAACTGGCTATACAGCTTCTGGCTTGGATGAGCATCTAGGTCGCACAGTCATGTATGACCTAAGGGCCTGATTCTGTGCTGTAGAATTATGTGACTCCTTGACTCTCAGAAGATGAAGTAATCTCTGATTCTGATAAGGCTTGGTTCCCCTGGTGAGGGTCGAATGAGATATCTAAAGGAATGCATCTCTGACTGTGCAGCACTTCCTCAATCCTGCACGAAGATGCCAGCTTGGAATATATGAACAGAAACTTGATCTCACATCCTTAAGGCACTGAGATCAAAACACTATGACGCTGTTAAAGTCTGTCCATATGTAGTTTCTCCAGCATTGGTCTGCCATCTGTCAAAAATAAGTGGATTGTTGGACCTCATAATATACACGTTGAGAGTTTTTCTTTATTAGCTTTTGATGCTCTTGTCCTTTTGACATTTATTTATGTATTCTTGACTGTGGGGCATTCCTGGCAGTGTTTCACTAATGACTCATTCCTGGTTGCCTGGGGAAGTAATAAAGCACCTTTGTGAAATGCTGACATCCTGAGATTATATTGCTCCAAGAATGATATCAGGCAGGATTCAGAAAGAGTTGGCAAAGCAACAATGAAGACATGGTAATTAATGTTTGTCAACCTAGAGTGTGATTTGAAAAGGAACTGGGAGGTGAACAATATTTCAATGAGATTGCTTCTCTTGTCCATCTTGGTAGGGAAGATTTCAGGGTGATTAGATACTGACAAAGGAAGTAGATGAAAGGTAAGTGAGCAATTTCTTGGAGAGCCCTGTAGCATTCGTCTGCCATTTGGCAGTCATGTCAAGATTTTGCCCAAGTCCTACTGTTGGTTGGAAGGCTGTTTCATCATTAGAAGTTAATCAATGGCAGAAAAATCTATAAAGCAGTTGAAATAGTTTTGTCAAGGACACTGGTATTTTAAATCTACCTTGCAATAATCCTTTTGTATTTACATTCCTATATTGATCAATTTAACTGCACCATTGAACATTTTTTCAAATGCAATATAGGGACATACATCTAATTTCATGCAAAAATGCCAATATTGCCTTTCGGATTAGTCTGTGAAGAAGAATACACATCAGGAAAAATCACATGATTTTTCATTTTGTTACAATGCATGAAAAGATTAAAGAATTTTTGTGCCCCTGCAGTACAGGACTGTTTCTGATGAATGATAAAGCTAATACCTTTGCAGAATCAGGGAAAAGGCACTGAACCCTGAGAAACTAACTGAGATGTCCGGAGATTTGAGTCGTTTCTACACAATGGATCTCAAACCTATGCTTATATCATTTCATACTAAGTATCATCTTACTACAATGTCACTTTAGTCCAATGATTTAAACAGAAACAATTGGGATACGATTCATAAAATAAAATCTGCATGACTGGAAATTAAAATCCACTTGTTTGGGTTGAGATAAGAAAATGAATTGCACATTACCTCTTCTCAACCAATTTTTTGCCAGAGACTTGTCAAACGTTGTTCTTAAATTTGCTGATAGAATTATTTCCTTCTGTTAATGGTGACAGATTATTTGCAGTCGTCACCACTGTGCATCCAAATCTAAATTGTTGTTGGTGCACATCCCATTCCTGTTTTTGGAGGCATTGTAGGATCTGAAATGTTGTTAGTGAGTGCTAGTTAAACAGGGATTCTTCTGAATATTGCTGTTAGTTAATTGGAAACCAAAGATAAATAAAGTATGGATGTCACCATTTATCATGTCTGGAGGATCTTAAATATTTTGAATGCATCACTCCTGAGCAAAGTGAATATTCTGTGCTGGTGTAGTGTCTCCTTAGAATATTGATATCTAATCCAAGTTCTCAGTATATTCTTCCTGAGATGCTGATTCAGTATTACCTGGCTACCTCTCTGATAATATGCTGCAGTCATAGTCAGATCTTGGCTGTTCTTCCAAGATTCTACTTGTGATTATATGGATGAATACAATGATGAATGAATACGTTTATTGGCCAAGTATGTGCTATATTCAAGGAATGTGCCTTGGTGCTCCGCTCACAAATGACAACACAAACATACAGTTAACAATTAAGAATAAAGCATTAACACATCAAATCCATAAGGATACTACATTACGGTCTAAACATGTGGGTGAAAATAAACCAGAGTAAAAAAGAAACTACAGACTTTGGTTATTGAGTAGAACTACCACTCGTGGGGAAAAAAAGCTATTTTTATGTCTGGCTGTGGCTGCTTTGACAGTCCGGTAAGTAAGTTTTTAGACGTCAGTTTTTACATAGTATTTTCTTTCCAATGAACAGTGCATGAGTTGGTAATATTATGCCAAAGAATTTGCATGTGTATGTACATAAAAAACCCAATGTCATACTTATGGTGCAAATAATTGAAGGAGTACTTAGATTTAACAGGGATATATTATGACATGGATGAAGGTCGATGTGAATAAAAGGCTGAGACAGCACTAATTTAAATGGCTCCAGAGAACTATCTTGTAAGTGGAATAAAATTCTGACCGTTAATCGATCTTCACGATTAACTTGCATGCAGAATTTTTCCAACTTCATAAACTAATAATTATCAAGTTTTTGACCACAGTTTTCAGCTTGCAGACATGGCTGAACAACATTCTGCAGATGAGGAAAATGTTCTATTTCAGAGGCAGTGAATGCAAACTATGAAAACTTGTGACCAATGTAAATGCTCCCTGGTTATCCCTTTAAATAACTGGTAAAGACACTGTGCAAAGATGAAAAGATGATATTGGATAAGGGGCACAGTGATTCTCTGCAGTTGAGGCGAATTTCCCCAGTTTACCAGTAGATTAAAAGAAAAGCAAAATAAATTTGCTGGTGGTAGGGCTGGAAAATGAGATATACCAGAAGCACTCAAGCTAAATAACACTGGGCAGATTGTGCTCCCACCAGCCTGTGCCTCGTTAACCAGACCCTCTCAACTCTGTGCCATTTGTATGGAATAATTCATGCAATAATCTTCCCTGCCTCACAGGACACACTGAGCTCCAGACCTCTCTGAAGTGGTGGAACAGTTCACAAGCAGCAAACAGGCATCAGACAGTGCTTTATCCTGTCTCATGCTGTCAAAGGCAGTTTGAGCTGTTTTCACATGCCTTTGATAATCTTTACAAGCAGCTTAAATCGATTTTTTTTAAAATTAAATAGTACCTGGAAGTAAAAAGAGAAATCATACTTAAACTATATTGTCAGCTCAATTATTATTTTTTAATTTAATAAAACAAAGCACTTAATTGTATTTACATTACAATCCAGGTGGGTGACCCCATCCAATAGGATGGGCTTGTGTTACAAACACCAGCCATCCTTGGTGGAATGCTGAATAGCTGGATACACTTCAACACAATGCAACTGAATTCCATCCCGTTTTCAACGTTGAGATCAATGGCAGAGGTGAGGTCAGACATGTCAGCACCTAACCTCCAGCATGTTCCTGGCTTCCATGTTGCTATGCTGTTCGTCAGTGGTTCCACAAACCATTGTTGATAGTTTGGTTCGATAACATCAAATGTAAAACTTCACTGCAGGACTACACTGTATTCAGCAACCCAGCTGTGAACTGACCATACATGCTGCAAACAGAATTGCCAGATTCAGGTCAAGTACCTTCCAGGATCTTGTAAACTGCTAAAATCTACAGATTTCGCTCTTAGAATTGAAAACTTTGCAGAATTTTCTTCACATTTTAAAAATTCTGTTGTAAAATTGTACTTCAATAATTCTTTATCAACAATACTACCGTGTTTCAATAATTCTGACAACCCGTGCATTACTTTTGGAAAGAACAAATGTTAAATTAGCAGAGTTGCTCAAGCTATTGTGAATGCACGGCTGGGTTTGATTCAGAGCCAAAGTGAAACCATCTCCTGAGCTTCGCCTCGTTGACATTGGCATTCGTCCAGCATTCATGCCCCAGGTGGATTATTACTATTCACATTTAAGGTCAAATTGCGACCAGTGCTGGAGCCCCATTGTGCAGTGTAACCAGAGTATAAATAGCTGTCCTGAAAACAAAAGATTACCAACCCTCTTAGCAACAAATCCCCCCAAAAAAGCAACAAAGTCATTACTGTGTCTGGAAAATTACAGACCTAAAGCTAATTTCGAGAAGGCCCCATTGGAGAATATTGCCGACAGAGACCTGAAAATTGTGGGAACCCTGTGTAGCAGTATTGCACACATCTAATGTGAGCATTGGTAGACACAAACTGCTGAAGTAACTCAGCAGGACTGGCAGCATATCTGGAGAGAGGGAAAGGGTGGTCTCGACCTGAAACATCACCCATTCCTTCTCTCCAGAGATGCTGCCTGTCCCGCTGAATTACTCCAGCAATTTGTGTCTACCTTTGATTTAAACCAGCATCTGCAGTTCTTTCCTACACATAATGTGAGCATTGGTCTGCCCAGCCCTCCCTTACTGGTGTATGTCTGCATGTTGCAGCTCCAGAGGCAACTCACCAGTTGCAGCAAGTTGGGGTTGCTCTTGGGACTTTGAGGGGACAGTCAGCCATTTGAGAGAGGGTGGAGGGGATAGTTCAAGTGGCGACCAGCACTGGTCTGCAGATAGAATGGGGGAGGCAAGAGGGAATACTGGAGCTGCTCCTGACTACACATTTGGTTAAATGTTCTTTTTAACCACTAGTCTAGAATTACTTCAGTGCCTGCAGAATCTCATTAGACGGTTGTGGCCTGCTGCTTGGAAAATCAGTTGTGCTCGAGGCCAAAGTAACCCACTTCTTTTTGTATTCTTTCTGTATATTATGTGATAACCACATCCTGCCGCCACAATATACATTAAAGTTATTTATGAAGTTTCATGATTGTACATCGCAGTAAATGCAACAAAAGCAACAAAAAAAAATTCAGGTAGACTCATTTTTACAACCGTTTAAGATAGAATTAGACAGCACGGAAATGGGCCCTTTGGCCCAATTCATTCATGCTGACTAAGATGTCCATCTCTATGCTCATTCCATTTGCCTGGGTTTAAGTAATATAACCACTACCTTCCATATGAAAAGGTTGCCCCTCATGTTCCTTGTAAATCTTTCCCTTATCACCTGAAACATCTAGTTCTTGTTTTTTCAAACCTGAAATAAGGTGTGTGCATACATCCTATCCATTCCCCTCATGATTTGTACACCTCTACAAGATTACTCCTTGGTATTCTATGCCCCAAGGAATAGAGTCCTCTCCCTCTAATTCTGTCCCTCGAATCATAGCAACATCCTTGTAAATCTAGTCATTATTCTTTCCAGCTTATTGATATCCTTGCTATAGAGGGTGATGAAAACTGAACACAATACTCCCAAGTGCAGCCTCACCATTCTCTTGTACTACTACAAAATAATGTTCCAACTTCTATACTTAGTGTCCTGACTGATGAAGCCCAGTATGCCAAAAGCCATTTTCATCAGCCTGTCCATCTGTGACACGGGTTTTGGGGCATCGTGTAATAGTACTCCTAGGTCCCTCTGATCTGAGAAACAATCATTGAGGACTATACCCATCTCCTGTGATCCAATCAGAGATGTCCACATTGGTCTTTGAGGGGTCCTATTCTTCTCCGAGTTACACTTTTTCTCTTTATATACATAAAATCTCTTGAATTCGCAATCTTCCCTATCAAGGCTATCATATCTCCCCCCCCCCCCCATTTCCTTCTTAAGTACACCAGGGCACCCAAAGACTCTTTCAGGGATTCACTTGATCCCAGCTTCTTTTTTTCTGACCAGAGCCTCAGTATTTCTCATCATCCAGGGTTCTATACTCCTGCCAGCCTTGCCCTTCACTCTAACAGGAACATCAATCCTTGAACTCCCGCTATCCCACTTTTAATAGCCTCCCACTTGCTGGATGTTCCTTTGTCCGCGAATAAGTTACTCCAATCAACTTTTGCAAGCTCCTTTCTAATACCGTCAAAATTTGCCTTACCCCAATTTGAAACTTTATTTTACGGACCAGTTTCATCCTTTTCAATAACCATTTTAAAATTAGTAGAACTACGGTCCGTGGTGTCGGAGTGCGCCCCCACCTCAGTCACTTGCCCTGCCCTATTTCCAAAAAAAGTACGTCAAGCTTTGCCCTCTCCATGGTAGGTTCAGGGAACTTTCCTGGACACGCTCAACAGATTCCACCCCATTTAAGCCCTCAAAATTCTGGCAGACACAGTCAAGATTAGGAAGGTTAAATTTCCCTACTATGACCACCCTATTATTCTTAAGATGTTATGCTTTTATTTTATTTTCAATCAAAAACAAGTTAAAACAATTTTAGATGTTTTATGTTAAAAACATAAATACCATAAACAGATATTACAATATCTATTGCCTGGATGTGATCTGCATCTTTTTGGAGCCTGATAAGTTTTCAATTTTTAAATAAAGTCCAGCTAAGGAGGAAATTAGGAAAAGCTGTGTTCGATGCTGGGTGGAACATGGCATCATGCAAGTTGTTGTTTGGAATCCCAATTTTCATTCTGTTTTCATTTTGTTAGAAATTAGACTGGTGCAATGCAGTATAATTAACATTTGATGGTAATTTCTTTATGAGTTCTGTTGATGGGACTGTAGGTAGATTTAGTATTTTAATCACAGCAGGCTGGGTGCTTTCTGTCTTCACTGTGACATGATTTTCAGCTCAGTTCTTAAAGCAGGTATTACAATCTTTTGTTGCTTTCTTGGCGGTGCCAGCTTCACGTTTTATGTGGCTATCGGGGGCGCCTGCACCGACAGACCATTGAATGGGTCCTCAGCACTGTTCATGGGCAGGAGATTGGCTTGGAGATTGGTTGGACCTCTGTGTACTTGATCGCTGCCTTTGAGCCACTCCACCTTGAGCTCCAGTGCAGAGGTCCGGGAAAGGTTTTAATCTGGCTCCCTCTGGGGTTGAAGGTCTCTTGCTGGGCTCCAAGCAAAGCTTGTGACAACTAACAGTTCCATTGGCCTTAAAGGAGCAAAATTAACGGAATTTCCATTGGAACACTCGGCCCTCCATACAAATGCTAAATATGGAGAAACAAGGAACTGCAGATTCTGGTTTACAAAAATAGACACAAAGTGCTGGGGTAACTCAAATGCTGTCTGACCCACTGAGTTACTCTAGCACTTTGTGTAGGGGTAGGAAAGTTATCTGAATTTTCGATCTCTATAGAAAGTAAAATTTGATCAGCTGTGAAACAGGTTGAAGTCTGAGATGCTATCAGTTTCAGGGTCAGGCAGTTTAAGTTAAAATTGCCTTCAGGTGTGAAACAATATTTGTCACACAAGGTAGACTTGTATTGAGTTAAATAAATAATAAGTTAGTGGTAACTAAATTTCATTTACTGATGGAACAACTAAGATCTGTAATCATTGATTCATGTTCATAACATTTTACATTCTCATTTGTTTCCAACAATAAATTGGCATTTATTTAAACAACAGAGAACATTGCTACTCAATGGAAAATAAAATAAATGCAGGTAAATTGCTGGGAGTCCATGGAGGTCACTGCAAAGATATCTGATTTCATGACAGTAAAAGGAAAGGTGCACCTTTGAGTTCCATGTATGTCTTGGATCCTATTTGAACTCATCCACAAAGATGCTAAGATCCCGAGACAATCTGTGATTTTAGTTTAGTTTAGTTTATTGTCATGTGTACTGAAGTACAGTGAAAAGCTTTTGCGTGCTAACCAGTCAGCAGAAAGACAATATGTGATTACAATCGATCCATTTACAGTGTACAGGTACATGATAAGGGAATAACATTTTGTGCAAGGTAAAGCCAGCAAAGTCCGATCAAGGATAGTCCGAGGGTCATCAAAGAGGTAGATGGTAGTTCAGCACTGCTCTCTGGTTGTGGTAGGATGATTCAGTTGCCTGATAACAGCCGGGAAGAAACTATCCATGAATCTGGTGGTGTGTGTTTTCACACTTCTATATCTTTTGCCTGATGGGAGAGGGGAGAAGAGGGAGTGGCCAGGGTGCGACTTGCCCTAGATTATGCTGCTGGCCTTGCCGAGGCTGCGTGAGGTATAAATGGAGTAAATGGCAGGTTGGTTTGCGTGATGGCCTGGGCTGCGTCCACAATTCGCTGCTTTTTTTTTGCATTCCTGGATGAAGCTGTTCCCAAAAAACGCTGTGATGCATCCTAATAAAATGCTTTCTATGGTGCATCTGTAAGCCCTCTAAAGAAGTAGATGCATTGATTTGAGGCGTTGGTCATTTTCTGGATCAAATTGTCCTTACCTCATGCCTTATATATTTGCTGGAGTCTTTGCCATTTCAATTGTCTCAGGCTGGAAGTTGTGAAAAGATTTCATGGCCTAAACTGTTCCATTTCATGTAAACCAGCCCCCATCATTTCAATATTTAACTGTGTTGAGGATATTTTAAAACATTTGGACATGGATAGGATAGGTTCAGAGGGATATGGGCCAAATGCAGACAGGTGGGACAAGTGTAGATGGGGCATATTGGTCTGCATGGGTAAGTTGGGCTAAAGGGGCTGTTTCCAGACTGTATGACTATGACACGATGTGAAATGTAGAATTTTCATGTTTTATTTATTCAGTTGAGGCACACAAATATTTGAAGTAATGTTTCTTTATTTCAGACATGAGGGACAGTGGCATGGCCTGGGGTTGAACTAGACCATATCTTTTATTGGGACATTGAAAAGTTTGAAATAAATCTCCAAACCCCTTGGGCTAACCAATCAAGAAAGTTAAAGATTAAAGTTTCATAACTTGAATTGTACTTGTCAATTTGGATGGTCTGCAAAAAGAGCCATGTGGTAACTTTTGGGAATATACAATCATACAAAATTGATAGCGTAGAAAGAAGCTTTATGGCCCATTATGCAGATATGTAAAGAGCTGTCTAGCGTAATGCCACCTTCCGGTACTTGGCCCTGCAATTCCTGGCTCTTCAACTATAAGTCCAGGCACTTTTTAAGTGTTGTGTCAGTTTTTTGCCTTTACTGTCCTTTCGGGAAGCTCAGTTTTGACTTCTGCCACCTGCTGGATGAAAAATACTTTACCATCACCCTTCTAATCCTGCCTATAACCTAAAGATGCCCCTAAATTCAAGGAAATTGTTTCTTCCCACATGGGCCTTTCTCCACCTCCCCTCAGCCTCTGTTCCAAAAAGAACAATCTCAACAAATTTACATTGGCGAGACAAAGTGCAGACTAGGCGGCCGTTTTCAATGAACAATTGTGGGGTTTTTTTCATTATATGGCCTCTGTATATTCAGCAACTTAAAACCTGTAATCTTTGCTAAAAGCAGCAGTAAACATATGTCAGAGCATCCTCTGGACAGCTCAGAGCAGATTCTTTTTACCATTGTGCCTCTGCAAGAATATTGTTTCACAAAACTAAAGGTTCCATTAATTTATGTAACTTTGCACATATTTTCTGAATATCCATCCGGCATAGCAACTGAACTTGGGTTAGAATTGGAGCAGATCATATGAGTCACATTTAAGAAGGCAGAAAATCAAAGCCAAGCCATCGTACAGTTTATAAAATCATGAGTTGAATAGATTGGGTAAATGCACAGTCTTTTCCCCCGTGTAGGAGAATCAAAAACAAGAGGACATATGTTTAAGGTGAAAGGGAGAAGATTTGATACAAACCTGAAAGGCACCTTTTTCACTCAGATTGTGGTGAATATATGGAATGAGCTGCCAGAGGAGATATCTGAGGCAGATACTATAACAGCATTTTAAAGACATTTGGACAGGTACATGGATTGGAAAAGTTTAGAGGGATATAAACCAAACATGGACATATGGAACTAGCTTAGATGAGACATCTTGATCGACATGAACGGGTTGGCCCAAACGGCCAGTTTCTATTCTGTAAGCCTCTATTCATAAATTGAATGATACTTTATTGTCATATGTACCTAGGTTCCGTAAGAAGTGCTTTTAGGAATTTTATTAGGACTATATCACAAAACTGGATGGTGCAAACAAAATAATACTCTCCCACAGTAAATGGAATTTGCACTACTCCTGTGGCACTGCTGCATCGCCAGCTCTGTTATAACAGAATTCAATCTATCGTGGCTTTGAACAATAGAAGCATATTTTTAAAAGCTCAGTATCTTGTGCAGTCCTGCAAAGGCTCAATCGCAGTCTAAAGCATGGGGCTTCTCTATCTGAGATGCATTCAAATCCAGGTGCCAAAGGTGAAATAGATTATGTTGTGACACTCTGTGCAACTTGATACTCATATAACCACTAATGTCGACCATTTCAACATGAATGTAAGGATAAACAGAACCTCTAAGGTCAGCACAATGAAGGACCTGATTGAACCCCATTCACTTCAGCAAGGTTTTTACTTTAAAACATTATGTAATTAGCCATGCTGTAGGAAAAAAATATTTATTTTCTTTGCAAAAGTATAAAGTCTTCAAGTTGAAGGTAGACACAAAATGCTGGAGTTACTCAGTGGGACAGGCAGCATCTCTGGAGAGAAGGAATGGGTGACGTTTCGGGTTGAGACTCTACTTCAGACTTCAAGTTGTTGAGAGAGGCCTTTTTTGAATGTAGGCCCTCTGGTCTCAAATGGCAGGACAACAGCCAGAAAATCATGAAAGTTATGAATTGGGCAACATAGCCTTCACTCTTTCCCCAAGCTTCATATCAGGACACAAAACATCTGATAATTGGATTTGGCTGTTTCTTCAACATTACATTTAAGTTTCAAATCAAGTTACAAGCATTGGATAAAATGTGAATAATTTAATTAAACTACTCTGTTAAAGCTTCAGTTCACAATTCATTATTGGGAAGCATTTTTGGTTGATACCATGAATAAATATCCTGGAGGGCAGCTGTTTTACTTTTATCTGTCTGAAGTTGTGAACATGGGCATTAACAGATTTCATCAGCACTGCTGTGCAAACCTTATCATTAAAATTACAATCTCTTTACGTAAGAGAGTTGTTTAAAAGTTGTTTTGATAAGCTGAATTACTCTTAAATATCAACACATGGTTTGTTATCCAGAAATAATATGGCAGACAGCTTAACTTCAATTAACCTCTTTTGTTTAAGCGAAAGAAGAAACTATGTTTCCAATGATTGAAAATTACATTGAAGCAGCAGCAAATGCAAACTGCTACTGTTTCAAATTATTTGTACTGATAATATCTTTGAAACACCACTGACTTTTTCCTTAACATTATGGTGAAAATGTGTAGCTTTCAACCTGGAAAACAAGTTCCTTCTGTCAGCTTTTGTGTGTATCCGCTTGTTATCTTCAACATTAACTTAAAAAAAAGGTAATTTAGGTTGAAATATTTAATACCGGAAATGTCGGGAAATACATATGCTGTTTTGTTATACATATTTTGTTAAAACATTTAAGGCAACAATTGGAAAGAGGGACTTGGTTATGGAAAAGACGGTTGAACCAATGGTTTTGGAGGTAAAGGGATGGTACACAATCTGGCAAAATATACATTCTTCATTTTGGTGGGAAAAACAAATACGGTGCGAGATTGCAGAGCTTTGAGAAAGCAGAGGGATCTGGGTATCCGTGCATGATTCACAAAAATATGGTATGCAAGTATTGCAAACAATTGGAATTGGTAACACAATGGTATCATTTATTACTAAGTCAGTTGAACACAAAAGGAGGGAGGTAACACGTAAGTTATTATGGGGTATTTTTATTTGTGAGACCACATCTAAAGTTTTGGGTATAAAAATGGTTTCCTCCTAAAGATGTCAAAATGGTGGACAAAGTTCAGAATTTTATTGATACCTGGAAAGGGTGGGTTGGTTTGTGAGGAAAGGTTGGATAGGCTGGCATGGATATGTTAGAGGCTAGCAGTGAGAAGGGATTTGATTGGAATACATAAGGTCCAAGGGATCTCGAACGTAACATACAATGCTGGAAGGATACTGGAAGAGGAAAGGTTGTTCACAACTTGGCTCTGTCTGCCCATCACCCTCTCTCCTAGTTCCATCGATCACCGACTAGCGTCTCCCCACCACTCCCACCCCATGCCCTGCTATATCCTGGCCATTTTTCTACTTCCCTCAGTCCTGGTGTAAACTGAAACATCTACTTGCGTCTTTTTCCTTCACAAATGCTGCTTGACCTACTAGTTTCTGCCAGCACTGTTTTTTAGTGCTGGATTCCAGCTCTTTTGTCTTTTGTCTCCAGCGTGAATATCGAGAGAATATATTCTTTTATGGGAGACACTAGCTTCAGGTGTTACTGTTAAAAAATAAGAGGATGTTTATTTAAGGCAGAGGTGAAGCAAGTGTGTTTGAATATTTTTAAGCCAGACTTAGATAGATATTTAAAATACAATATTACCATGGATATATAATAACATAGAATTGAAGTTTTAGTCAGAACAGCCATGATTTTTGAGTATGTCTAAGGGATTTACTGGCCTATTCTTGCTCATAGGAAGAAGTTAATGGTGGACTTGTACAACACAGTAATTGTACCACTGTTAGTGTGTTGTGTAAGGTAAGGCAATGGAAACGTTTTAAAATAAATGTAAAATGATATTGCTCAAGGTGAAAACCACAGTGAAAGCATTTCTTCAATGGAAGAAATTAGGGGAAAAAAAGGTATACAGATTATAGTTTAGCCACTATTTGCACTAGTAGCAAATAGCCACAAACATATATCATTTTACGGGTGGGGGGGAGGGGGGAGTGTAATTGAAAGACTTTCTTTACACTGTATAATTAAATTATAATATGTCCAAGTCGATGCTTGCTGGGAAAATCTAATAAAATGGTTCTCAACCTGCTTTGATTGGAGAGTTTTGAAGAATAAATTGGAAATTGCCAATTTCTTGATGTCATGTGGAATCTGTTTGAATAAAATGTTTTTTTCTCTTGTTTTAAGAAATTCTTGTAGATGTTAAATTGTCCATGATCTACGATTTGATGCCTCAATTGTGGCAAATGCATACCCAGGTTTTAAAAATATAGATACAGAGTAATACTAACGGAAACAATTGCATTGAAAAGGGCATCTGCGAGTTATAATTATAAATCGCCTCGTTTGCCAAGAGCAACCGAGGTTTTTTTGCATGGAGCTATTTGGTTGGAAACCGTGGAGATTCATAAGCTACACTGTGTTTCCATCTCAATCTGTGGATTCCAACTGATGTACTTCGATTGAAGACTTAACTAAAAAACAGAATCCTTTTTGTGTCTATCGATGCATAAAGTTTAAACAGCATAAATCTGCAAGCAATATAAAACTTGATTTAACTATTTAAATTTAATTGTAGAGGTTATGAAAACTAGGTTCCTGAAGCTGGGAAGTGATATGTGGCCTTCTGGTCCTGGATTGTAAAATTTGTATTAAATCCATCTAGAAGTCGCATAATGTTAACTGCTGTTTTGTACATCCTGGGGCCAGTAGAGATATTTTGTTAAAACTGACAGGAAATATATAGTTTCAATGCTTTGGTGCTTTACAGTATTTTACACTAATTTCCTATGTCGCAAAATGAGACATGAATTATGATGTATTTGAGTTTTTGTATCTAATCAGGAATTTCCATTGCCCTTGGGATGGTGTTCAGGAATGTTATGCCATGTAATGCAAAATGTATAATTCAAAGAGTTATATAGATGGAAACAGGCCGTTTGGCCCAATTCATCCATGCTAGCCATGGTACCTATCTTAGCTAGTTACATTTGCCTGTATTTGGCCAAAATCACTCTAAATCTTTCTTATCCATGCACCTGCTTAAACCTTATTTTAAATGTTGTAATTATGTCCTGCTCTACCACTTCCTTTGGCAACTCGTTCCACAAACCAGCCATCATCTGCGTGAAGCATTTGCTCCCAAGACTCCCTTTAAATGTTTCCTCTCACCTAGGTTCAAGGTTCTAGATCCCTCATCCTAAAAAAAACCTGTGATACCTATCCATAGAAATACCCTATCTATGCCCATCATAACTTTATGAATTTCTCAAAGGACAGCCCCTATCACTCTAGGGAATCCTGTCCCAGCATATCTAATCACTCTTTATAAGTCCAGGTAATGTACTTGAGAATATGTGCTCTGCCCTTTCTACCTTAATCACACCCTTCCCACAGCTTGGTGCTGCAAACAGCACAGAATACACAAAGAGTGGTCTAAGCAGCATTTTGTAAAATAGAAGCAGTCGTGGAGGGGTGAGTGAGAATGCGGGAGGGATTTTAATCTTACCTGATAATGTGAACTTGTTAAACCAGATGGGCAGTTAAATCCTCTGTTCTTCTATCCTGCTGAAATGCAGCTGAGATTCCGTCGACATGAGGTGGGGAATAGACTGTCAGCAGGCTAATGGGATATTTCACCACCATTTCATACTCCCGCTGGTTTAACAGGAAACTGATGGAAATCAACAGCTTAAATTGTTGTTTGCCTAGCATTCAAATCTGTTGTAACTCTGCACATAAGGGTAGTAGAAACAAATTCCATCAAATGGGGTCTGGGTAGAAAGTCAAACTTGTAAGTTTATAGGAAAAGAGCAGATGAATGGGTCCACAGGTGCAAATAAGGCAGTACAGGCCAGGACATCATACTGGTAAGAAAGTTACATGCAAATTCCGGCATTATAATCAATTGGCTGTACCAGAATGTTATTACTTTAATCCCTGCATGGTTCTAACAGGATTGCTGTGCTCAGACTAGCTTGGATGAAGCCTGTTTCTTAGAGTGTCTTGCAGTCATCAGGGAAATACGTCGTGTGAGGGTCCAGGCCCAATGAGGGCTGGTTTCTCTGTCCTAATCTCTGCCACTCCCAATACCGCACCGCCCAAACCCTGTTTTCCCTATAACGACACAAAGTGCCAGAGTAACTCAGCGGGTCAGGCAGCATCTCTGAAGAACATGGTTACACAACGTTACAGGTCGACTGTCTGATCTTCAGACTGATTCAAGGAAGGGGGAGAAAGCTGGAAGAGAGGTGGGAGCAGGACAAAGCTAGGCAAGCGATAGGTGGACGCAAAATGCTGGAGTAACTCAGCGGGACAGGCAGCATCTCTGGAGAGAAGGAATAGGTGACATTTTGGGTCGAGACCCTTCAGACTGAGTGGTGGATATGGGTAAGGAGAGAAGGGGCATGGAATATGTTACCATTTCTCCCACTCTCCTCCACCCCCTTTCCCCATCTCCTTCCACCTATAATCTCTTTCTTTGGCTTCACATTTTGCACATCTTCTCTCCTTATCTCACAGCCTTTCGTCTTCTCATCTCTGGCATTTGTCCACCCATTTGCCAATCAAACCCCCCTCACCTGTACCCACCTATCACTTGCCTAGCTTTGTTCTGCTCCCATCCCTCTTCCAGCTTTCTCTGCCTTACTACAATCAGTCTGAAGAAGGGTTCCGACCTGAAACATCGCATACACATGTTCTCCAGAGATGCTGCCTGACCTGTTGATTTACTCCAGCACTTTGTGTCTTTTTTTGTACACCAGCATCTGCAGTTCCCTGTGTCTACCCTGTTTCGTCATATGTCTATGGCAGACATTCCTGCTGACGTGTGATGACTGCAATGGGTCACATCCTTAAAGTCTGTTTTGCTTTCAGTAGTCATCTTGGGACAAACACGGCAGTCAAGGGGCTCTGCACGCAGGTTATGTTAGGGAGCGCACAGGAAATGTGTTAACTGGCAATTCAAGGTAAATTCTACCCTCATGATTTGTTTCACAGCCAGTTATACTTTTCTTGTGGGAGTCCAAATTAAACATTAACACCGCACAGAGCAACCCGAAAATGCATTAATGCATCACAACATAGAATGAACATGAAATTGTATACAAAAATAATCCAGTGTTTTTCATTCAAAGTGAAAATATTTAAGTTAATTTTTAGCATTAATCAATACTTGCTCCAAATCCTCCAACTGCTGATTCAAAAGAATCCATTTTAAAGGCTAATTGTTTTTGTTAGAAAGCAGTTGAATTATACACGAAAATCTGTACACAATTTCGCACAATTCAAAAAGCAATTTCTGTGTTCTTTCCACCCAGACATTGCACAAACACTCAGCAGAGCAATATATTTGACTGTGGGAAATAGTGGATTTTCTTTGTTTAATCAATGGGGTGATACTAGTTGGCTATACTTTCCTAACTGAACCTCGTGTACAGGTAGGAATGCAAACACTCACACCTGCCCAAGCTTATAAATAGCATTTACTAACTTGGCAACAAAGCAATAATTAACTTGGAGTGTGTGCGGTTGAGGTTGGTGTCTAATTTTGGAATCAGCACATAATAATATGTTTTGATTTTTTGGCACAGGACTCTAATGAAATAGAAAGTGAAAACCCTGAAGCTCTATTTATAAGGAAGATTTTCCTGGGTGTTTACCCAGAGACATTGAATTACCTTGGTGTTGTGTTAGTCAAGAAAGCAAATCACTTTCATGTGTAGATATCCCTCCTAGCTTACATGCTATTTTAATTATTCACATATTTCACATACCATAAAATGTACTTTAAGCCAATCATTTAATATGGCAATTACAATTGATTTATTCAGTTCACAAATATGATTACAGTAATTTCCATTTATGCCATGCCTTTTGCAGGCACCTTATAAGGGCAAGACCAAAGAACATCTGACTATAAGTTACAAAAGGAGGTATTAGGGCTGATGACAGTAAATGATAAATTTTGAGGTATATTAAAGGAATGAAGTGGAGATAGGGAAAGAGGAGAAATCAATAGAGGGAACTATGGCCAATGGGCATGACTGCAAAAGATATGATAACCTGTGATTGAGCAAATAAGTGGCTGGAATTGAAGAACTGACTTAGACAATAGACAATAGACAATAGACAATAGGTGCAGGAGTAGGCCATTCAGCCCTTCGAGCCAGCACCGCCATTCAATGCGATCATGGCTGATCACTATCAATCAGTACCCCGTTCCTGCCTTCTCCCCATACCCCCTCACTCCGCTATCCTTAAGAGCTCTATCCAGCTCTCTCTTGAAAGCATCCAACGAACTGGCCTCCACTGCCTTCTGAGGCAGAGAATTCCACACCTTCACCACCCTCTGACTGAAAAAGTTCTTCCTCATCTCCGTTCTAAATGGCCTACCCCTTATTCTCAAACTGTGGCCCCTTGTTCTGGACTCCCCCAACATTGGGAACATGTTATCTGCCTCTAATGTGTCCAATCCCCTAATTATCTTATATGTTTCAATAAGATCCCCCCTCATCCTTCTAAATTCCAGTGTATACAAGCCCAATCGCTCCAGCCTTTCAACATACGACATACGACAGTCCCGCCATTCCGGGAATTAATCTAGTGAACCTACGCTGCACGCCCTCCATAGCAAGACTTCTCACATGATTATGATGGTGGAGAGGCTGACAGAGATAGGGAAGGGTGAAGCTTTATAGAGATTTAAAATGAACATTGATTTTTAAATCAAGATATTTCTTAACTTGGAGACGATGTAGCTTGGCGAGCACATCAATAATGGATGCGTAACACGTTCATTCACATTGTTTAATGAAAATCTTACAAAAGCTATCTATTGTATTTAACTGAATGTTTGGTTGTATATGTTTCATAATATCTGCCTTAAAAGTGCTGTATACATATGGAGGCAGAGCGGGGACACGATAAATGGTTTCATATGCCTTTGACCAAATTATTTAGGCATTCCAATTTCAAAATAGGCTTAGAGCATAATGGTAAATTATTTATTTATTTATTGCAATGTATAAGATTTTGTTTGTTTCTTTTTTTTAATGTTTAATTCAGCTTGTGACCTGACGTACTGTCAATCACCTTGTTATTTGTTCAAAGGGCAATGGAGATCAAGGCAATAAATAACATTTCCAGTGAGTTTGTTAGCAGTAGATTTACTATTTACTTCAGACATAGTATGTGATCAGCAGCATCCTACAAAGACAATGCTTCTGCTCATTAGAAGTCAGGCCTTGCTAATGGCCTGTTATTCTTTGTTCAAGGAAAACATACAGTGAGAACCCAATCTGCAATGAGTTTAAGAACAAAGTGCAGCAATCTTCGTAACATTACCTGTTTAGTTAACACTAATTTAAATGCACTATTCTTTACATGGATATATTCCAACACCATCAGTGAATCCCTTTCACCTGGTATTTTAGCTGACCTGGATGTGATGGCTGTGATCATTGTTAAAGGAATAAATTATGGCCACCTGACTCCTGCATGCTCACACAAGAGCCAGCCAATGCACTTGTGTGCATTGCATACTACATCTACATCATACTACATCTACATAATCACATCTACATGAAGATAGGCCAATGATAGACATAAAAAGCTGGAGTAACTCAGCAGGACAGGCAGCATCTCTGGAGAGAAGGAATGGGGACGTTTTGGGTCAAAACCCTAAGAGGGTTTTGTGTAGTGGTAACAGGACAACTGTATTATTTGCAATACCACAGGTTTGGAGCCACATTTGAACAAGACTCGTGAGGATAGCAGAGTCTCTCTAAAAGAACTAGATAGGTTTTTATGAAAATTTGGTTGTTATTTGGTCAGCATCATAGGGATTAGTTTTTAGATTCCTGATTATTATCTGTACTTACATTCTACAATGACCTTTGTGGGATTGGATCTTGGTCTTTGGGTATTTGTCTGTCAACTTAGTTACAGTACAAACAGCAAACTCTGCTTTGTAAAATATGAGCATGCATGAAGTTAGACATCAACAGGTACTATATTGTAAAATGAACACTCATTTCTACCAAATCTAATTTTATTAGGTGAACACACCAGATAATAATTCACACCTGTGTACGTTATCTCCCAAGCCTTTTTAACCCTGTAAAACAAACAGAAACTCAACTAATAAACCTCCTATCAAAATACTTGAAAAACCTACTTTCAGCTGCACATTTCATTAAGTACTTTGCCTGAAGGAAATTTCACAGCTTCTTTGACCTTTCTGCACCTTTGATGTTTATTCTCTGAAGGGGATTAACATTTTCTCAACCCACATGCATAACACTGCATTTATTTGTTATATATAATTTACCAGTCTTTGGTGAGTCCAAGTTCCCAACACATTATGATTTGCATGAAGCAAGCAAGGATCATTTACAGTTCAAATGATTGCTTACTATAATCTGTAAATTTGCAGATCATGCCATTCACAACTTCATCCAATCCATTCATCAAAATATTAAAGATTTTAACTGAATCGCATCCTTTAACTAATATTTAAATATTAAATGTTAAAGATTTAAGCTAGGTTTATTATTGTCACATGTATCGAGGTACAGTGTAAAGCTTTTGTTTATATGCTATCCAATCAAATAATACGATACATGAATACAATCAAGCCAAACACAAGTACAAAAGGTAGACCAAAGAGAAGGATACCAGAGTGAAGAATATAGTTTCTCAGCATTGTAGCATAACAGTTACAGAGGGAAAAGTCCAATGTCCGCAACGTGGTAGGTTGGAGAATCGTGTCTTTATCCTTGTTTATGGAAGGACTGCTCAGAAGTTTGGTAACAGATGGGAAGAGGCTGGACCTGAGTCTGGTGGTCCGTGCTTTCAATCTTCTACCCAACAGCAGCGGGATTGAGTAATAAGGCACCTATTGTAAATCAATAAGAGGTCTTTTGTGGAAACACACATAAATTTGTTCTTTCTGTACATCTCCCCAAAAGACAAGCATTGAAACTAATCCAAGGCCACATAATCTGAAAATTATAGACATACTGATAAATTGTTTGTACACAAGTTTTTGCTTGAAGCAAATGAGCAGATACATCAAAAGTGCATAGAAATTAAGTATCAGTAAGCTCCACTGCGATTTCTCCTCAAGGTATGTCCACTTTGAAGAAGTTCTCCTCTCTTCGACGAGAGTTTAGCAACATGCTCTCTCGCTGCTCCCCCTCTGTGATTTCTCCTGCCCTGCTCCACTAAGTATCAGTACCAGTTTTATTTAGTTATGCTTTTCCTAGAGCTTAGAGCACTTTTCTAAAGTTCAAATCAAGGTTTGGGCCAGGAATACTCATTCCCACCTCATGAGTATAGAAATGATGGACTGCAGCTGCTTCATGAGCTGAGCCATTGGCATAATTTTAAAAAATTCCAAGAATGAGGAGGATTCATTACATCAGCTCTCTTTATTCGCCAATTGTTTTCATTCCACCTGAAAGTTAAATATTCTATGCAAGGAAAGAGATAACCCATCACAATGGATTCAATTGAACACCAAACAAAGTATTTTTATGCAACAGTATTTAAGGAAATCTGAAATCTACAATATTAACAGATTATGAACCTCAACATCCATAAGAGGAAAATATCACAATTTGATTTAATAATAATAATGTATTTTATTTATATAGCGCTTTTCATATACTCAAAGACGCTTTACAGAGATTTAGAGAACATAGGGAAATGAATAAATAGATAAATAAGTAAATAAATAAACGAACAGAGAAAGGAGACAGAAGGTGAGGTGACCTTCAGTGGTTGAAGGCAGTACTGAACAGGTGAGACTTCAGCGATGTTTTGAATGTGGTGAGTGTGGAGGAGTCTCTAACGTTTTGGGGTAGTGAGTTCCATAGGGTGGGAGCAGCGATGGAGAAAGCCCTGTCCCCCCAGGATCTGAGTTTGGTCCGGATGTGGGGGGATAGGAGATTGGCAGCAGCAGAGCGGAGGGTGCAGGTGGGAGTGTGCCTGTGGAGGAGGTCGGTCAGGTAGGATGGGGCCAGGTTATGGAGGGCTTTGTAGGTTATGAGGAGGATTTTGTACTGGATTCTCTGGGGGACGGGGAGCCAGTGGAGTTTATAAAGGACGGGGGTGATATGGTCACGGATCGGAGTGTGGGTGAGTAGACGGGCAGCGGAGTTTTGAATGTATTGAAGTTTACTGATGATTTTTGAGGGTGATTTTAGGCAAGAGTAACCATATATTCTGTAAATATAAACACCTTGTCCTAGATAATTTACATTGACTTTTCAAGTTCTTTGGAACTGTTAAATTAAAAAAGGCAAAATTGTATTGCAGCCAATGTGGATCAGAAAGTGCACTATAGTGATGAATTCTTTGCAGTTTCACAGATTAATTTATTCACCAGCTATGATATTATATTTCACTACAAGGGTTAGTGCTGTAGTTCCAACGTGTCCGAATTTGATGCAGTGATTTGATAACTTTTATGAGCATGCTGAAAATTATAATTTTTGATTTTTTAAAAACTCGTAGAGATGCTAGATAACACTAACACAATTCTAAATTTTTGATGAGTGCATTCCCATCACTTTGCTAGTTTCAACAATATAATTTGGCACCTACTCAATTTTACTTACAAATTAAAGCATTGGCATTTTATTCTGCGTAAATTGTATGGGGACTTTATCTTTAAGTGTTCCTAGTGGGGATAAATCTGAATGTTAAAAACAATTCTGAACACTGCCTATTTGTGGTTGTTGCTTAATCTTAGTTTCTTGCCTTATTTACTGCATTTGTAAGATTAGCAATGAATCGCTCAGTCAGTAAGAGAGACTTGGCAACAAATAATGTATAAAGCAATTTGTAATCCATTTGCAAAACAATTAGAATCAGATTTCATGGCATTTCCAAACATGGGAATTCAATGTGGAGCTCAAAGAATTTTAAAATTCAATGCTCATAAATTTTAATGAACCACTCTCTAATCTGAATGCATCCGCAACTAATTGTTTAAAAAACAATATAAAGAGGTTGAAAGCAAATCAAGGACTATTGTAACAAATAATAAACATAACCTGATTCGATTTGGGAGAAGATTCAACCCTAAGAAGGTGCTGAAGTTGGTTGAGGTCATTCCAGCATTTCAACAGCCAACTTTGGGAGAGCCTTTCGTATGTCCCTGGCTATGTGGTCTGGATTCCTGGGTGCATGCATTGTCAAAGATAAAAGTGCAAATCAAAGTGGGTAACTGCGAAGGAACACACATGATTCTTCCTTTAATTCATTAAATGGATAGAAGGTAAAGTGAATTCCATGGTATGTTTGCTGTGACAGCATGAGCAGAAGAATTAAACGGAAACCTATTCAGATCAATCACTCCCCAGTTTACACTCACCATTTTTGATTTGATCCCAATGATGCAAAACATCAAGTCCTCAATGAAAGACTTTCAAATTTTGCAAAACGTGAATCAAATGTACCCTGTGGCAAGGATCCTTGATTTTCTTGCCTAAATTCTTTGTTGATCGACTTCAGCTGAATAAACTGGCTCATGAAAGGATGGTTTATTCTGGTCCTCTGGAGATTCACTTCTTGTGGATATGCTGCAACTTTGCATCCTGGAGTTTAAACTGGGGGTGTTTAGCCTTGAGCTCTAACTCTGCAAGGAGTTTCAGTCTATCTTGCCCATTTTTAATGTTCTAATAGTTGTCATTTAAATTACATTAGTCAGTTTTAGAAAATGGGCTTTGCTCTACCAAGAGTTGACACATGATCATTTCAGGAGGGATGAGAGACAGCTGTGTTTACATTAGAGGTGAACTGCCTGCAAAGAGCCTTATATATAGTTTTGTTTGCAGATGTAGTGATAGGTACTTGGAAATGTCCGAGGATATCGCCTATTGCAGGGTCCAGTTCCACTGGGACTCTGCGACAGATTTATGTCATATCCTCAAGCGTTATCTGTAGACAAGATCAACGACTGGGGCAGCACTGCTGATGGCTGTAAAGGTAACAACCCTACTAAATTTTTACTGCCTTCAGATTGTTCCAAAGAACAGGGAAGGTCATATGTCAAATCAGTCAACCGTGAGCTGGTGCATATTAAAGAGCTGACAGATGTGTTGTTCACCAGAGCTAACTCCTTTCCTGTTTCCCTATATAAAGCAAACAGCAGCATGAAAAGGCCCTGAATATTTTCCATGTGGCAGCATTCCACAAATTGTGGGCATCATTAACAGTTTTCATGATCTTTCAGCCCTGCTCAAAATGCCAAAGCTTTCAAGTACTTAAAAGGATTCAATTGACAGAATTTTCAGGTGAAATATCACCTACACAATCATAGAAGTTAAGACCAATTTCCCTTGCAGTTGTCATATTCATTTTATCGTGTATGTTACATGAAATTGAAAGGTTTGATGAATTCAGAATAACATGTTAAATTAATTCAAATAACAGTATTATGCCAGTGTTTTCAGTATGAAGACAGGGATTTGATTCCACAGGAATTGTGTGACGGTCTCTCCTCCAAATAGTGCCATGGCCAAATGCAGCTACATAGCTAATAGTTGACATTCTGCTAGGGTACAAAAAAAAAGCAAGTCTGATGCACATTATATTACTAACAGGTAAAAGCAAGAAATCAAAAACATGTAAGAGCAAGAAAGCAAGAAATACAGCAGGTCAGGCTATATTTGTGGAGAGGGAAATTGAGTTAATTTGAAACTTTAATATTTTTAAGTCAGTGCTGTTTCTCCTGACAATGCTGTCACCTTTGTGCAATATTTTCAGCTTTTCCTACTTTGCTTTCAAATTTTCAGCACTTGCAGTACTTTGCATTTGGATTACGACACAAGAGGCCTTCTGAAACAGCAGGTGTTCAAGCAAAACTAGATGAATTTAAGAGCAAAATACACTGGAATTTAGAAGGATGAGGGGGGATCTTATTGAAACATATAAGATAATTAGGGGATTGGACACATTAGAGGCAGGAAACATGTTCCCAATGTTGGGGGAGTCCAGAACAAGGGGCCACAGTTTAAGAATAAGGGGTAGGCCATTTAGAACGGAGATGAGGAAGAACTTTTTCAGTCAGAGAGTGGTGAAGGTGTGGAATTCTCTGCCTCAGAAGGCAGTGGAGGCCAGTTCGTTGGATGCTTTCAAGAGAGAGCTGGATAGAGCTCTTAAGGATAGTGGAGTGAGGGGGTATGGGGAGAAGGCAGGAACGGGGTACTGATTGAGAGTGATCAGCCATGATCGCATTGAATGGCGGTGCTGGCTCGAAGGGCTGAATGGCCTACTCCTGCACCTATTGTCTATTGTCTATTGTCTATTAAATCCTGCTGTTACTTATATGAACAACCCAGCTCTGTTAGATTCTGGAACTAACATTTAGCTGGGTATTTGCAAATTCAGTTTTATACTGAAAAGGGAAAACAACATATTCCTCATTCATCAGGTAGTGGAGGGATCACAGCTTGATTAAATATCTTATTGTACTATCATTTCCTTTTGTCCTTAAATTCCAAATTGAAAACAAAAGCATCCTATGTTAAATATTAAAGAGTATAATAAAAAGTTGTGCAAAATATTTGTATTTAACCAGTTTTGACTCAAAATCCTTATTTTCCTATTTTCATAGAATTAAAAAAGTCCCAGGCAATTTATCGCATTCATTCATCATTGATCATTTTTTAAACTTAAAAAACATAACTTGTGTCACATTGAAGAGGTTAGAGCATAATGTTAAATAAAATCAATGGAACCTAATAATTCTGATGAAGTCTAAAGGCTATGTCCTTGCAGTCATCTGTTTGCACTGTACTTGCAGCTGTGTTTCTCTGCTTCTCTTGGATCAAATCCAAGCAATAGGTAGATGCAGTATCAGTATTACAAAGAATACAGCAGGAAATGGAGGGAGAGCTTTGCAGTATAAACACTGCTTTATGCAGTTGAAAACTGCTGAATTTTCTCTGCTGACTGAAAGTGCATTCTCCCCTGCTGTGACACTTCCAATTAAGCACTACTGAATTAATGCTCAATTGACCCTTTGGTCTTCGCCGCATTCTGTTTTCGTGCTGCAGATGGTAAAAAAATACAGTACCTACATGATTACAACATACAGTTTCAAGAATCTTTGATGATAAATGATAATATCATTTTTATCATCATTGGAGAAATTGTGTTTGAAGAACAAATTAGACGATGAAGTTTATCGATTTTCTCTGTCTCCATCATAGAGGACAGACTATCGACTAATTTCTACTATAAATCCGCTGACTCCCACATGTTCCTGAGATGAAGCTTATCACTCTAGGACATCTGAGATGTCTAGTGAAACCGCACCTGGAGTACTGTGTGCAGTTTTGGTCTCCAAATTTGAGGAAGGATATTCTTGCTATTGAGGGCGTATAGTGTAGGTTCATTAGGTTAATTCCCGGAATGGCGGGACTGTCTAATGTTGAAAGACTGGCGCGACTAGGCTTGTATACACTGGAATTTAGAAGGATGAGAGGGGATCTTATTGAAACATATGAGATCATTAAGGGATTGGACATGTTAGAGGCAGGAAACATGTTCCCAATGTTGGGGGAGTCCGGAACCAGGGGCCACAGTTTAAGAATAAGGGGTAGGCCATTTAGAACGGAGATGAGGAAAAAAAAAATCACTCAGAAAGTTGTAAATCTGTGGAATTCTCTGCCTCAGAAGGCAGTGGAGGCCAATTCTCTGAATGCTTTCAAGACAGCCAGATAGAGCTCTTAAGGATAGCGGAGTCAGGGGGTATGGGGAGAAGGCAGGAACGGGGTACTGATTGAGAATGATCTGCCATGATCATATTGAATGGTGGTGCTGGCTCAAAGGGCCGAATGGCCTACTCCTGCACCTATTGTCCATTGTCTATTGTCCTCTCTAGTAAACGTGGGATATGGTGTAAATCATTGCTCTAAATCTTGATTTTGCTATTTTCATAAAGTAAGGAAAGAAAATAAAATGTTTTTCAAAATTGCAAACTGATAAACTAGTGAAACATATTGCTATCAAAATGTATCTTTAACATGTGGTGAATAAACACTGCATCCAGATCTCAATCCACGATTCTATATAAATTCTGTGCCAGGAAGTTCAGCAGCATCAATAGTTATCTAAATGCCTGGGATTTAAGTGTCTTCCTTGTACAAAGTAACAGCTTCCTGAGTTTGAATAACATAATCGTGGGATTCAGATTCAACAAATTCTCTGGATTAATTAAATACTTTGAACTACAGGGTAGGAGAATTGATGTCTAAGCAACCTGGATAGATGCAATCTCCTGCTGATAACCTTTCTCCTCCTCCTTCATTTAGTTTGCATATTGTGCATGACTCATGGTCATTCTCAGGAAAATACTTGTCCATGGACTGAAGCTGGAAACAGCTGGTTTGTGCAGGAGGCTGAAGATCAGGATAGAATCCTTCAGCACCAAGCACACCCAACCCAATAGAGTTCACAACATTAGAAACAATTTCAGAAAGCACTAAACACATGCAGATTTGTTACAACAAATAGTCAAAATTACTAACTAATTTGCCAGCTGTAGATCCCTTCAAATGGTGCATTCAGATTTAGGCTGTTATCTGCTTGTAGTGAACATTTCTGGCAGATTACGCTCTGCTGCACTGATGACTGGATGCCTGGTTCAAGTTGTACCCGTGGCACTTACGCATATAGACCGTTTTGTATCTACAGTGATTAATTCTGATTCATGATTCTGGAATCTGAGGGCAATGGCAATTATTGAGGAAAAACGCAGGTAAAGAGAAGTACAAGAATCAACTTGGATAGGCATTTGCACCTGAAGTATGTGGCTCTCAACAGTTGCCATTGGATGGATGCAAAACAGCATTGTTTGAAACCAGAATGACAAGTTCTGTTCGGCACGGTAGCGCAGCGGTAGAGTTGCTGCTTTACAGCGAATGCAGCGCCGGAGACACAGGTTCGATCCTGACTACGGGTGCTGCACTGTAAGGAGTTTGTACGTTCTCCCCGTGACCTGCGTGGGTTTTCTCCGAGATCTTCGGTTTCCTCCCACACTCCAAAGACGTACAGGTATGTAGGTTAATTGGCTGGGTAAATGTAAAAATTGTCCCTAGTGGGTGTAGGATAGTGTTAATGTACGGGGATCACTGGGCGGCACGGACTTGGAGGGCCGAAAAGGCCTGTTTCCGGCTGTAGATATATGATATGATATGATATGATATGATATGATATGATAAGTCATGTTCAAGTCCAACATTCCTCCTTGAAAAACACAACTTAAAACTGCCGCTGCTTATAACTGCATTAGCTCAGACTAGCTTCAAAAATGCCTACAAAATAATAGTGATCAGTTTCCAAAATGAATTCTTGACCCTGGATTTCTTGTATATTTCTTCACTCCAGGTTCAGTTTAAAATTGAATGTTTCTTTTCATTCATGTTCATTGGACCTTTCTTTTCCAAGGATCAAAATGTATTACCTGGAATTCATCTACACTGGACACTTTATACTCCTTTTGTAGAAAAACAATTCTTTTAGGTTTTCATAAAAGGATGTTCAGCATTTTGTTTATTACAAAGATGGAAAATCTGCCATTTTGGCAGCAACATGGTGCTGTAGTTTGATGCAATCTTTTATAAAATAAGAAAAAGTCCTTCTCAAGTAGTAACTTCCAAGGACAGGTCTTTTTTAATCATGATGCTTATCATCTGTGGTAGTACATTGCACATTCTTTAATTCGATTCCAGAAGTTTTTCCAGATGTTACTATTTCCTTTGTTGTCCTTGATCCCTTGACATCTTTTTGCTGCATAGTATTCTGGGAAAATGATCTAATTCCGTTGTAATATAAATCCTACCACTTTTCCCAGTTGAAAAGACCTACTTACGCAGCTGCACATCTCAGGATGTAAAACTCCACTTGAGATCATTAATGAGCAAACCGTACTCACTTGTCACATAGACTGATCAGAAAGGGGAGTTTGAGGCAAGATAAAATATATTTTTAACTTCTTGGCAAAACTCTTCTCCAGCATTGTTCCCATAAATTTGATGATGATGATGTCATGAAATAAAGTTTTACAAGGAATTGTGCATCCTCAATAAAGCGAACCACCATAATTTGAAACAGAAATTACAAAGGTTGGTCCAAAATAAGAATTGAAGACATTGTGGATGTCTAAACTGGTATGAAAGGTTAGAGGGATGCTTGCTGCAGTCCACACAAACTAGCGCAGAACATATTTAATATAATTATAATTTGAACTGTGTACAACCTACACCACTTAAAAATTATTTTGATGATGCAAAAATATTGGTCAATAAAGATTTATTGAGGGGTATATGTTTTGATTTAAATTGTTTTTCTTTTTTTTAGGATCTGAGGAAAACACCACATCAACACAAGAGTCAGTAAAAGCTGAGGTAATGTACCTTTTATCTTATATATGGAAATGTTACTTCCTTTTGCAGGATGCCAAGGCATTACAGGTGTTTTGTCAAACCTTTCAAACAGAGGGAAGCTAATCCCATATCTCATGCAGAGTTGTACTGCAGATGAGATATTTTAACAAAAAAATCTACAAAATAATGATATGATGGAACTCCAATCAAATGAAGCAATCTCAATTAATTCCTCATTAATTTCATGAGGAATTAAAAGAAAAATCTTCAACCCTTGGTTTGTTGAATTCTGGAAGCATTCATCAGCTTTATAAAAACTTCTGCATTTTTCTCATACGGGCATATGCGTATGAATCTGTGACTTGTATTTGGATATTATTTACCTTTTTTGTTGATATGAAATATGAAACCTATGATCATGCATTTTACGGTAATTTATTTATTTGCCGCTTCTGTGTAAAGCATCCCATATTTGATCATAAATAGAAATGTCCATGCATATATGAAACCTGTGTAACAAGCTTGTTCTTCAAATTATAATAAGGATCAAAGTGTTGGGTTTTAAATGTGATATTTTTTTCACTGGTGCCAATGAGTTATTGTGGCCAGCGTTTGCAGAGCCCCATACATGGGGTCACCGATCTTGATTGAAAAATTAAGTCGTGGGTAAGTGATTTTTTTTTGCTTCATCTTGCTTAATCTTAATGTTTTCAATTGTACCTCATTGCCTTTTCAAATAATGGTATATTTCCTAAGTTTTTTTAATAAAACTCAATCAGTAAAATCCTCGAGCAATTTTAAGTGTTTCTCAGCATCTTAGGCATTTAGGAGCAATTTAAATGACCTTTGTCAGCAGGGAGTAAGAGCAGTGTGTCTTGGAGCTTGATTGGACAGCGGCCTGTGGAGGAGCACAGCGAGTGAACAGGGAAAGTGGGCCTAACCAGACCATTGAGCTATAAAGTGAAAGAAGGGTGGTACTGATTCATAAAATGCACACACTCCTTTACAAGGTATTATTTCTTTGCAGCTGGATCGAAATGCTCAGAAAGTTATTAGCAGAAGTGAACATTTGGCATTCCAAACTCAAATGTGCATTTTACACAGAACAAATGCTAATCTTGATACCTAAGAGATCCCAACAAAATCCCATCACTTTGTACTCACTTATGAAGTTTTTCTTCAATGTAGAAACAGATTTAACTTAATTTATATTCTTTCGGTGGCTGATCAAAAAAATCGAAGATACTTCACATCCTTTTCAAATATCTATGCCAAACAAGTGGGCTAATACAGGTTCAGAGCAGGCGAAAGTTCTTTGTAACCAGCTGTAATTTGACATGCACTTTCAGTTTCTCCCACTAAGAAACTGCTAATTCCATACTCATACTCACTGATTGTTAATGTGGTACTGAAAGAAGATGTAAATGAAAGATCAGTAATATCTTTATACTTCCAAATATTGTCAACAAAATGTATCCTTTCCAACAGGGAACAAGGGGGCGAAATCGTGGCCAATCAGGGTGGGAAAGGAGCCTGCGTCAGAGGCCAGTTCAGCGAATAACCTTCCAAGCTGGCGATCCCTATTATATCAGTAAGCGGAAACGAGATGAGTGGCTGGCTAAATGGAAGAAGGAGGTAAGTTTATATTATGAATAAAAGATCATTGGGAGAGCATCAAAAATCCCAGCTCTTATACTAATTCAGCGAATATTTCAATAAAGTTTATCAATGGCAATTTGACATTTATACTTTAACTCGTGTTCACAGATAAAGCTAACAATCTTCACATCTCCTGTGAAAAAATAATTAATTAGGGTTAAAAGATACTGACATAATCAAATGAGTTCAAAGACATACATTTTCTCTCATAGTTTTCCACTAAATTAATATTGTATAATTAACTTCTTCCTACTGTTTTTTGGAAGTCTATCCACAAATTGACTCAATTGATAGAGCAACTTTCTGGCAACTTTGCAGAGATGCTCTACTTCCTGGTGCTGTAGAAAAGTGTGATGCCAGTGAATGTTAATTTGAGGTATTTTGCAAAATGGGTCGAGTATATTGATCTAACAGCATTCATAAGGTTTTTCACAACGCCAGAGGATGGGAAATTCAATGTTTGGGAGACGTTCTGACCTTCTGATAAAATGTGGAGAATATGTACATTCTAATTATTTGTATACTTCCTTTGATGTCAACACTTTACAGTGGAAATCTTGAAGAAATGCATCTCATTTGGCTGTCACTTACAACGTAACAGGGATGTGTAAAAAATAGGAATCAGCATGTAAATAGCAGACGTGTAGGTTGTATTTTTAACCTTCATCACTTGTGTATTTGCATCTTGATTTCACCATATGGCAAACACTGCATTAATCTGGATGGATGTAAAATGACATTATTTTGAATCTGTGGAGTTACTGTTGTGTCCTGATAAAAGTTAAGACACTATTGTTTTTTCAGATACAGCTTCCTATGTTTTATTTATGATACGATACGATACCATAGAACTTTATTTATCCCAGGAGGGAAATTGATCTGCCATCAATCATATAACACAAGATACATGAAACATGAAATTAAAGTGATGAGTGGAAAGGATTGGGGATGTACAAAAAGATTGGGGAGGAGGGGGGGGTGGGGAGTCAGTCTACCTAACGACAGAAGGGGGAGGAGTTGTACAGTTTGATAACCACAGGGATAAAGGATCTCCTGTGGCATTCTGTACTGCATCTTGGTGGAACCAGTCTGTTGCTGAATGTAGACCCAAAAAGCTGGAGTAACTCAGCGGGAAAGGCAGCATCTCGGTGTCTATCTTCGGTTTAAACCAGCATCTGCGGTTCCTTCTTGCACACTGTTGCTGAAGGTACTCCACAGGTTGACCAGTGTATCATATCAGTAATTTAAAAAAACAAAGTGAACTGTTTCCAGGAACTTGACAGCAAAATAAATGTAGACATTTATAGGATAGGATAAAATGCCATGGAATGACTCAAAGTAGTTGACAGAGGTGTACTGTCCCCAATTATTCCACTGGTTGTCAACAACCAAATTAGGATGGATAGAAATTTCCACCAATTAAATATTAGGATGACCAAAGCCTTTGCCTTTGGATCCTTATGCAAACTTCATTCCCCAGCCACTAAATCCAACTAATGACTTGACAACTGCCTGAAATCGAGTTGCCCTAAATGGGCTTATCCACTGTTGAATCTCTCCAACTGTATTTTTTACCGCTGGACAATTGTTCCAATGCCTTCTTAACCAGCCTCCTTTAATCTAGGGCTCTTTCAACCTGAAGTCTGCAAAAACTTTGCAAACTGGATGTCAGCCCACACCATCCTATTCAACCACCACTTCTGTGCTGGCTAACCTCCAGTGGCTTCAGTAATATCTTGACTTTTTTCATTCTCATTTTTATTTTTGGAAACCAACGATGTGATTTCTTCCCCTCTTCAAAATCTCAACCGTGATTAACTCCCAAGATAACTGAACTGCTCCAATTCTGGCCTCATCCTTGAATTTAGATGCTCCATGATTACCTCCAGTGTCGTCACCTGCCCTGGCTTCTGATCTCTTGAGTTATCATCCCAGAATTTTCTCCACCTCTAAAACCTTTCTCTCCATCTTGAAAACACACTTTAAAGTACTGCTTTAAAACCAGGTTTTGGTCATGTGCTTTGGTAACATGTTTGTTTTGATAACACATCTGTGAAGTGCTTGGGGATATTTTGCTATGTGAGGGGCAATTGTGTGAAGTTTAAGCAGGCCTAAACTGTACCCAAGCTATTCCAGTGCAGTTATTGTGTTGGCATTTATCCACCAAGGTAGAAAGTAGCCTGGTGTGTTGTGTTTAATTGCCATGTCATGTCAAATCCAACCTGGCTAATTACCGTCTAATCAATCCATTCCCAATCTTCATCAAAGCGATGAAAGGTGTCAGTGACAATGGTACTTACTCCACAGTGACCTGTGTACTGATGCTGAATTTAGGTTTTGCTCGGATGTCTTAGCTTCAAATGTCATCATAACTTGAACGAAGGAACTAATTTATACAGTTGAGGTCAGAGTGGCTGCCCTCACAACGAGGTAGCATTTGATCAAGTGTGGCATCAAGGAGCTCTGATAAAACTGACGTCACTTGGCATCAAGAATAAATCATTCTAATACTTGGACTTACACCTTGCACAAAGGAAGTTGGTTTTGTCAGAGATCAATCGTTGCAGCTCTAGAGCATCACCGTAGGAGTTCCTCAGAATGTTGCCCAAGGCTCATCTTCAGCTGATTTATCGATCAACTTCCCATTATGTCAGAAATAGAGATGTTCCTTAAAGATGACACAATGCTCAATTCCATTTATAGCCCCTCAAAAATGAATTAGTCTATGCATGGGCAGAGCAAAATGTACATAACATTCAGCCATGGCTTGATAAGTGGCAATTTACATTCACACCACAAGAAAGCCAGTCAATGCCATCTCCATCAAGAAGAGTCAAGCCAACTACCTTTTACATTCAGTGGTACTACCATTGCCAAGGTGGCCATCATCAACATCCTCAGGATCACGTTGACCGGAAACTCAATTTGGACCAGCCGAATAAATACGCTGGCTATAAGAGCAGGCCAGAAGCTGGGCATTGTTTATCAAGTCACATATTTTGACACTCCTAATTCATTACTATCTGCAAAGCCAACTAGGGATGCCGAAGGATGAAAGATGAATAAACAAATATAAAATTTACTTTACATTAAATGAATGAATAGAAGATCATATCCAATTAACTAATAGATCTTTGAACATTTCTCTGGTTCTTGGCAATTCATTGCTTGGCAGCCCCTGTTTCATTGAGGTTCAGGTATTAGGATAGATTCTGTTTTCTCGTAAACATTATATAGTGGTATGTATTTCCTGTTCTGGGCCAAACATTTCCCAGAAACTTGTAAAAAAAAAATTATATACTTGACATCTCAAGTAGTAGCTTGATGTGAGTAGCTGTGTACTCTGGAAATTAGGATAAACATGGTGCAAGATCATTGGTTAGGTAATATTGTGTGAAAAAGGTCATGCAAAAAGCTGTTTATAATGTCAAGTAGCATCTAACAAGGCTGAATTAGTTAGAGATAAATTTTCTTCAAAACATAGGGTGCGCACCTGTTTTCGCTTTTTTATTATGGGGTATTGTGTGTAGATTGATGATAAAAAAATGAATTTAATCCATTTTTAAATAAAGCTGTAACGTAACAAAATGTGGAAAAAGTGAAGGGGTCTGAATATTTTCTGAATGCACTGTATCGCGAATGGATGAGAAAGTGGGATAACATAGAACTTGTGTGAACAGGTGATCAATGGTCAGCGTGGACTTAGTGGGCTGAGGGCCTGTTTCAATGCTGTATCTCTAAAATAAACTAAAACAAAACATTGAGAACTAGGATAATTAAAACTGACTGAAAGGATTCTAATTTGAACTTTAAATGCAAAACCAGAACATCAAAGATCTCAAGTAAATTAAATGATTTTATTTTCATCAGGGATTAATTAAAAAGCGCACTCATCTGGTAAGTAGATTAAGTAGATGTTTCTTTTTTAGAGTGGAAGAAAGGTTGTTAAATTGTTCTACCAGGAGAACTTCCCTGCAGAGAATTCTTAATCCTAAGACTTGAGTAATACATATATCATAACTGCAAGGAGCACAGCGACACATCCCCACAGCATGATGTTGCCACCACCATGCTTCACTGGAGGTATGGTATTGGCCAGGTGATGAGCGGGGCCTGGTTTCCTCCAGACGTGACGCTTGGCATTCAGGACAAAGAGTTCAATCTTGGTTTCATCAGACCAGAGAATCTTGTTTCTCATGGTCTGAGAGTCCTTTTGGTGCCTTTTGGCAAACTCCAAGTGGGCTGTCATGTGCCTTTTACTGAGGACTGGCCTCCATCTGGCCACTCTACCATAAAGGCCTGATTGGTGGAGTGCTGCAGATATAGTGGTCCATCTGGAAGGGTCTCCCATCTTCACAGAGGAACTCTGGAGCTCTGTCAGAGTGACCATCGGGTTCTTGGTCACCTCCCTGACCAAGGCCCTTCTCCGATTGCTCAGTTTGGCCGGCGGCCAGCTCTATGAAGAATCCTGGTGGTTCCAAAGTTCTTCCATTTAAGAATGACGGAGGCCACTGAGCTTTTCGGGACCTGCAATTCTGCAGAAATTGTTTTATGCCCTTCCCCAGATCTGTGTCTCGACACAATTCTGTCACGGAGGTCTACGGACAATTCCTTCGTCGTCATGGCTTGGTTTTTGCTCTGACCTGCACTGTCAACTGCGGGACCTTATTTAGACAGGTGTGTGCCTTTCCAAATCATGTCCAATCAATTTAATTTACCACTGATGGACTCCAATCAAGTTGTAGAAACAGCTCAAGGATAATCAATGGAAACAAGATGAACCTAAGCTCAATTTTGAGTGTCATAGCAAAGGGTCTGAATACTCATGTAAATGTGATAGTTATTTCTTTTTAATTACTTTGCAAAAATTTCTAAAGACCTGTTTTCGCTTCTTCATTCTGGGGTATTGTGTGTAGATTGATGATAAAAAACCTAATTTAATCCATTTTAAAATAAGGCTGTAATGTAACAAAATGTGGAAAAAGTGAAGGGGTTTGAATACTTTCTGAATGCACTGTATTTAACACAGAGGTACAGATAGAAAAATCCACAAATGACCATTGGGATTCTGGGCCATTGAATTTATAAAAGAAAACCAGCAGGCTACAGTTGCAAAGCTGTAAAAGTCTGAGTGCCATGCCTTGTGGGGAAGAAATAGTCAAGAATAGGATATAGCAGCAGTTTATGAGTGGGGTAAATAATTATGAAACAAAGTATATCCTTTTCATCTGGAAAGATAAGAGCTCAAAGAATAAGGACTAGCAGAGGTTTTCTGAATTATGATTTTTTTTTCTCAGTGAAAAGCATCTAATTTCTCTTTTCATTCTTTAAATCTTACTCTTTAGTCTGTGCTACGTTACCATTCATTGGTGCTAAATTAACAGGCCCTTTCATTAATTTCATGGTGCTATGGATTTTTGTTGAAGTGATGTCAGTTTTTAGAAATGCAAGTTTCCACAGCTGTCTACAACAGGAGTGTAAAGCTACAGAGATTTTTCTGGAACCAGCAGCCTGGAAGACCTGCTAAAGTATGCGTATCTTCCTGACAGTCACATTTGTCAGTCCCAAAGCATTTATATTTATCATGTGGGATGCACACTTTCAATAACTCATGGACAAATATACACAAATATTAGACAGTTTCATGTGCATTTGACTGATTACCTTTTGAGACCCAGGAATGTTTGTGTGGAAATTTTCATCAGGAAATTAAATAGGCGTGGTTGAGTACAAATGGGACTTTCTATTCGTTTCAAACTGACTTAGACAATAGACAATAGACAATATGTGCAGGAGTAGGCAATTCGGCCCTTCGAGCCAGCACCAACATTCAATGTGATCATGGCTGATCATTCTCAATCAGTACCCCATTCCTGCCTTCTCCCCATACCCCCTGACTCCGCTCCCCTTAAGTGCTCTATCAAGCTCTCTCTTGAATGCATTCAGAGAATTGGCCTCCACTGCCTTCTGAGGAAGAGAATTCCACAGATTTACAACTCTCTGACTGAAAAAGTTTTTCCTCATCTCCGTTCTAAATGGCCTACCCCTTACTCTTAAACTGTGGCCCCTGGTTCTGGACTCCCCCAACATTGGGAACATGTTTCCTGCCTCTAAAGTGTTCAACCCCTTAATAATCTTATATGTTTCGATAAGATCCCCTCTCATCCTTCTAAATTCCAGTGCATACAAGCCTTGCCGCTCCAGTCTTTCAACATAGGACAGTCCCGCCATTCCGGGAATTAACCTAGTAAACCTACGCTGCATGCCCTTAACAGCAAGAATATCCTTCCTCAAATTTGGAGACCAAAACTGCACACAGTACTCCAGGTGCGGTCTCACTTGGGCCCTGTACAACTGCAGAAGGACCTCTTTGCTCCTATACTCAACTCCTCTTGTTATGAAGGCCAACATTCCATTGGCTTTCTTCACTGCCTGCTGTACCTGCATGCTTCCTTTCAGTGACTGATGCACTAGGACACCCAGATCTCGTTGTACGTCCCCTTTTCCTAACTTGACACCATTCAGATAATAATCTGCCTTCCTATTCTTACCACCAAAGTGGATAACCTCACACTTATCCATATTAAACTGCATCTGCCATGCATCTGTCCACTCACACAACCTGTCCAAGTCACCCTGCAACCTCATAGCATCTTCATATCATCATCATATATATACAGCCGGAAACAGGCCTTTTCGGCCCTCCAAGTCCGTGCCGCCCAGTGATCCCCGTACATTAACACTATCCTACACCCACTAGGGACAATTTTTACATTTACCCAGCCAATTAACCTACATACCTGTACGTCTTTGGAGTGTGGGAGGAAACCGAAGATCTCGGAGAAAACCCACGCAGGTCACGGGGAGAACGTACAAACTCCTTACAGTGCAGCACCCGTAGTCAGGATCGAACCTGAGTCTCCGGCGCTGCATTCGCTGTAAAGCAGCAACTCTACCGCTGTGCTACCGTGCCGCCCTTGACATCTTACCCCAGGAACAAAAAAAAACATTCTTGTCTTTCTTCCCTCTTTAAAACTACAGGGGAAAAAAATGTTGATATTGGGCATAGAACATTTCGCCATTGTTTCGAATTCAGGGAGTTTTCAAGCCGTGGCTGTTACAGAGCATGATGTTTTAACCTTCACTTGCCTGATCGAGTGTAGGACAGATTGATGTTAACGAAGACTGCATCATCATTCCGACATTTTATTCCCCTGCATTCCCGCTGAAATGGAACATTCTACAACATGGGGAAATGTTCAACCCACGTTGCCTCTGCTTTTGACTCAAGAGCACATCAACATTAAATATCAAGCGCAGACGATGCTTTTATATGTGCACATTCAGATGCTAAACTCAAAGTCATTGTCAACTTGTTCACTGAAGCAGAGCAGAGATTGGCCCTTACTCCTCACATTCTATGGGAAATCCCCTGACGATAAAGAGATACTGGAGAACATGGAATACTTCCATAGTTCAGGAGCCACTTCTCAGCAAAGGCAGATATAAATATTGTACTAAACATGACTACTTTCATTTACATAATATTGCTGTGTCCCAAACATTATGGTGCCCTGAAATCGGAGTACTATGTATAAACACTGCTGTAATTTCTACATGGTGAAACCAAAATGTGTAAAAATGGCCTTTATTAAAATATGACAATCTGCACTTTAACCACATGTGATTTTTTTCTATCACAAATCTCAAATTGTGGAGTACAGAGGCCAATAAATAAATGATGGGTCTTTGTCCAAAACATTATGTAGAGCACTGTAAGTCTAAGCAAGTCATCCTCAATATTGAGAAACTCCCCACCATGATGAAGCAAAAAGAGGTCATATTCCTTTGCGCGGAGTAAAAGATGGTGAACATCCATGGAATGCACACCGAGAGGGTGGATTCTTATAAGTACCTGGGTGTCTACCTCAACAATAAACTGGACTGGACTGAAAACACTGATGCGCGATACAGAAAGACCCAGAGCAGACTTTATCTGCTAAGGAGACTCAGGTCCTTTGGAGTGCAGGGGGCACTCCTAAGGACCTTCTACAATACGGTGGTTGCATCGGCCATCTTTTATGGAGCGGTCTGCTGGAGCAGCAGCATCTCAGCGGCGGAAGGGAAGAGACTCGACAAGCTGGTCAGGAAGGCCAGCTCTGTCCTGGGTTAGCCCCTCGAATCAGTACAGGTGGTGGGAGAGAGGAGGATGATGGCAAAGCTAACATCGCTGCTGGACAACGACTCCCACCCCATGCAGGACACTGTCACTGCACTGAGTAGCTCCTTCAGTGACAGACACCTTCACCCAGTGCGTGAAGGAGAGATATAGGAGGTCCTTCCTTCCCGCTGCTGTGAGACTGCACAACCAGCACTGCTCCCAGCAGACCAGTCAACAATCCGTAGAGATCTTACTAAGCAAACCCAACATGATATGCATCCCACGCTACCAGTTTTCTCAGGCCTTCGACTTCTATAAGTTCCTCATTAACATGGCTACAATGTACCGATACATTTCCTGAGAACAGATTATCATTAAAACATAATTTTGACCATAACCACAGTTCAAATTGAAGTAAATGCATTAATAGCAAATTGTCCAGGTTGATCCATCAATGTTAAAATCCCCATAATTCTGTCCAAAATATGTCCCACTAATGAATTTATTTGACTCATATTTATTTCGAGCAAACATGAAATGATATGTAGAGAAAGCTGGAAAGAGAACAAGGGAGATCCATTTAATCTTTCATCCTGCTGCACTGTTCGTGACTGATTCTCTACACAGCCGTCTTGCACAGCCCCATATCTTTTGACTTCCTTCATTTTTAGAAGTATTTTGATCTCAGTCTGGAATATATTCACCGATTAAGCCTCCACAATGTACTGTGATAAGAAAATCCCATGGTTTGACATCCCTGAGTAAAGAAATGTCTGCTCCCCTCAGTCCCAGTTAACTGAGTGCTTAGGTTATGCCAATGATCACAAGTTATATGCTGCCAAACCAGAAGAAACATCCTTTGACAATCTTCACTGTTGAATCTTTTTAAGAATGTTATATATTTTGATAAAAACAGCACGTCCATATTCTTGTGCCCTTGGAGTGCATTTATTATATTATGATCAGGGCGAGGATCTGACAACCACCTCTCATTTTTGTGAACATTGGATTATAAATGAAATCCGCAGATTCTTGATGCATCAGATAATTCCCATCTTCATCCCATTGCAGTCCCTCTGAAAAATATCTTCACTAATGTAGGACACAGTACTCTCAGGAGTACTCTCACCAAGGCCATACGTAATGGGTGTTAAACATTTTTTCAATACTTTAATCCATTAAGGCTAATATTTGTTTTTTCAATCAGCTAATGTGATTTGAGTACAATATTAAAACTTCCATCGTCTGGTATTTTTAAAAATATTCTGCTTTATTTTGCTTTTGTGAGTGGATGACTTCAGAATTCAGAATATATCCTGTTAACTCATTAAACCTGTCTTAATCCCTTTGCACCGTAAATTAACTATCTATTCCTCTGTTTTCTATCTGTTCAAGGCTTTCAAGACACCCTAGGTTCACCCCTAATTTTGTGAATAATACTGTTGAGTGACACCTGGTCAATTATCAAGTCAATTGACCAGGTGCCACTCAACAGTGGCAGACACGACTAAATTTAAGGCAGCTCTACTTCTCCAAGAAGCTCTTCTAGCTTAAGTCCATACTCCGCCACCTCCAGTTTAAATTCAATTTTGAATATTTTGGAGGACCAAGAACCAAGAACCAACGTTATTGCCAAAAGGCATCATGGTGATGCAGCAGTTAGTGCTGCTGCCTCAGCTCCAGTGCCTTGTGTTTAATCCTGACCTCATCTTTGTATTCTCTCTGTAACAGCATGGGCTTCCTTTCCCCTGCTGCTTCAATTTCTTTCCATGTCTCAAAGATGTGTTGGTTGGCTACTGTAAATTGCCTCTTGTGTAGATATGTGGCAGGAAATGCTGATGGATTTCATGAGCATGTTACAAGTTCAAGTTACGGGGGGAAAAAAGCAGCGAATGTGATCAATGACAATGCTTCGAGACTCAGCATGGACCTTTTGTGCTGTAAGCAAATATATGTGGAAAATAATGACAACACAGGAGGTAGATCCAGATGTCAACATCTGTGTTCTGCATTGGAATAAAATCTTGGTCACAGTGCCCACTGGTGGCTTCGATTTCAGTCAATTGGAAGTATTGTTTGTTCATCCTGAGAAAGAACAAGAGTGATGCAAACTAATAAACGGGAAAAGGTATATATTGAAAATACATCTCACTCCTTATTCTCCTTGGTTTTGGAGGTTTGTGCATTTATCCCAACATTTTGATAGGCTTGGTTAGGATGACATCCTCCCCATACTAAAACTGAAAGGAAAGTCAGATTGTGCAGCACCAGGACATATTTTTGTATCAGTGCACAGCAAAACACATGCACTGGGTTAATGGTTTGCATGTCAAATATACAATGTGTGTGGACTGATGAAATGTATCTGCATGAAAGCAAGTTCATTTTATATTTAAAGTATTGAGATATTGGTGTATGAGTGAAAACTATTTCTTACCAAATTTTGTCATGCAAAAACAAATTAAGAAAATTGTGCCAAATAATTTCTGTTTGATATCTTTAGTTGGTTTACAATTTTACCACTTCTGCTCAGAAAATGTACTTGTTGAACAGTATTTGACATATTTAAAATCTTTTAGGACACGAAAACAAATCCAGTGTTTGGTCTTTTGATGTGCGTGGGCACAGAACTGCATCGATTACTTTGAATCATCTGCACAGTCGTGTAGATGTGATCACTGAAGCATTCTCCATGACTGTCCATTCCTTGTGTGACACAGTAGTGATGTCAATTGACAAAGGAAGGGAATGTTGAAGGACACACTTTTGCATAAAGAGATGAGCCTAAGGCAAAGCCTGAAACTACAGGTGGATCCTCTCATCCAGTTCAGAGAATGTTGTATAAAGGGAAGTAGTTACTTTCTGCTTCTGATGCAGTGATCTTGGTACATGGAAAAGGACCTTTGCTTGTTCATAGCAGATGAAGCTGCTGGTGACTTCCAAGAGCAACCAAAGAATACCCCCGAGAAAACAAAGTCATAGGAGTGACAAAATATATGAAAAATTAAATCCTGTACTTTGACATTGTAAAAGATGTTAAGAGACTTGATGAAATTATTTCCTATTCTTTCACCTCATCCCCCACCAAACACCATCCCCAATATTGTACCAATGGCAGCCTATTTCTGAGCCTTTGTGCTGAGTAGTGCCTTCTAAAAACTTCTTGAAAATATTACTCAATTTTACTGTCTTGCCTATCTTTGGGGATGCAAGTATCACCTGTTACCCCAAACCCTCCACAACAAAATCTGCAAAGCTCATCGTGCTTTCACAGAGGGTCCTGGAAGTGAGCAGCAGGACATCATTTGCCGCAATAGTGTGATTTTGGTGAGCCAGAACAAGCAGCACCCACGCAACTCCACTGGAAGTATTTGCCATTTGCAAAGCACCAGCCCCATTTTCACTCTGCCAGAGCTGTCGAGGATTTTCAATGTTATTGACACAACCCAAGCATCGAAAAACTATTGAAAATGATTGCTTTTATTTAAGTGTAGATATTTTTTCCCTCTTCCATTTTGTATTCAAGTAGCAGGTTCATGGATCTACACAGGATCCAGGAGCACAATTCCAACATAAATACTGCAAATGTCAGCAAACATCTGCTCTCTCAGGGTCCACTAACAGAGCACATCTGAGTTTGACCAGTTGAATTCAGCACTTTGGGAAGTATGCACTAGTGTGCTAAAGTTTAACAGCATGTAAGATGATTTATGTATGAGAAGTGTTGGCAGTTCCTTGTAAAACTGCAGCCAAATCCCAGCAAAATCCCAGACCATTCTGTTGCAGTCATTTGCTGTTTTTAAGGTGTAGGTTTAGCATGTACTTCAATGGTAGAGGAGATGAAAGAGCTCGAGCCGATTTTTGGAACAATTACAAACACATTGGTCAAAAATAGTTTTTCATGTGTTAAGGGCCTGTCCCACTTTAGCCGATTTTAAGGCAACTGCCGCCGACTAGGCTTTCGCCAGGTGTCGCGGGCATGATCGTGAGGAGTCTTCCAAGAATCGTAGTGGATCTCAGCGCGTCGCTGAGAAATCATCCGGAGTGAAATTTCTCGGTGACAGCTGGCTTGTCACCAGGTTTCGTTGCTTATTGCGGGCGCTGTCACCTGCTGTCCCCAGGTTTGATAGGTTCTCTTAGATACAGTTAGAAACACATAATATTAAAATAAGTAAAGTCATTTCAAAATACCATAAAATGCTTGTGTTTAATCCATTTATTTACCGTCAGGACATTTGACAGGTAGATTGGAGGCGACAGTTTGACGGTCAGGTAAGCGTGGTAATTTTCGCGATGTTTATGGCCATCAGCCATTACATTTAAAGTGAGCTCCCAACCCAGATATGCAACCCAGAAACCAGATTGCATCTCCCGTACATTTTCAAAGAATGCCCACACAATTTTCACAAAAATCCTCTTAACCACTTTTTAAATTAATTTTTTAATACAGCTATTAGTAAACTGTTACCTTGTTACAGTGAAGCTTGGTTTTTAAGCATCCCATACAAAATGTTATAGTTCAAAACTCTCAAGTACTTACCGACTTGTCAGTGATTTCAACTAAAATTAGGACGCCAGAGAAGCATAGACAGAGTGGGAATTTCGCGATGTTTCCGAAGACGGTGTACTCTCGACCTGACTCGGCATTGTCGTGGTCATTGTCGTCAGGTAAAAGAAAATTTTGGTGATCTGCTACGACTTTGACAGTCGCCGGCAGTCGCCAAAAAAATCGCCTAAGTGGGACAGACCCTTTATTTGCTCGGATGATCAAATATTCACTTGGTTACACTTTGGTAATACCCAATGCTGTCAGTGCATTGTTTTGATTAAGTTGCTCACTGAAACACTTTTCAAAATGTCAAGGAATGGGTTCTGGATTTAATGTCTCAATACATAGTTAAAGCTAATGACTTTCAGGATACAATCATTAAAATTCATTTTATCTTGTCACTGTAATTATCTGTCTATCACACTAAGTATTCTGCCACTGTTTCTGCCCTAATTATCTGACCTAGACACCTTATGGCAATACATAACACAAGCAATTGTTTAACCTTTGACATGACACATTCCTAGCATTGGCGTATCAAAGCTACTACCGAGTTCAATTACCGAGCAAAATACTTCCTTCAATCCAAGAATTACAATGCAAAAATAAATTCTTTCCAACTCGCTTCTCCTGTACCCTCAACTTGAAAACTAAGCCCAATATTTATGAATTGTAAACATACCATTAAAGCCAGCATGTGCTCAGGCTGTGTCTATTGCTGTCAATAACTACCTGGAACATCTCACATCCTTTCCAATCTGAAGTAACGTCACCTTCAGGTCTTTAGTTCATCTCACCCATTCACACTACCATGAGACTACCATGATATTAATAAACTCATAATTTTATCACAAAGAGCCATTGACTTGTTTGGTTACAGTTTGGATTAATTTAACGGTGCTTTTTAAAATTTTCATAAGAATTCAGCAAAGTCAGATGCTTTTCTTTTGAGTCTGGCTGCATTGCTGCCTGTGCAGAATAAAACTCAGTCTTTTATATCACTCTAATAGCATTGATCAGCATTTCCACAATTAAATGATTCATTAATTAATTCATTAATGAATAAGATTAAGGAGAATCCAAAGATTAAGGTGAATTATTAGAATAGATAAGGATTAAAAATCCTACTGATGGAACTAAGGACATGAAAGAAAAGCAATTAGCAAAACATTTTTGGATCTGAAATATACTGTCAGGATTATGATTAAATTGTATTCTTGAAAAAGGGACTCGATAAGTATCTGAGAGGAAAGGATTTGCAGGGCAGTGGGAAAGACCAGGGGAGTCGGATTGTTCTTACATAAATCATGAGGGGAATAGAGAGGGTGACTGTCTAGAATCTTTTTCCCGGGTTAGGGGAATCAAGAACTAGAGGGCAGAGATTTAAGGAGAGAGGGGAAAGATTTAATAGGAACATCAGTGGTAACTCAGTGTGTGGAACGAGCTGCCAGAGAAAGTGGTGAAAGCAGGTATCATAACATTTTAAAGACATTTGGATAAGTACATGGATAGTTAAGCTTTAGAATCATTTGGACCAAACATAGGCAAACACAGGTAGACACAAAATGCTGGAGTAACTAAGGGGGTCAGGCAGCATCTCTGGAGAGAAAGAATGGGTGACATTTTGGGGCGAGACCCTTCTTCAGACTGATATCAAGGGAGGGGGCGGGACAAAGATAGGATGTAGTCGGAGACAGGAAGACTAGTGGGAGAACTGGGAAGGGGGAGGGGATAGAGAGGGAAAGCAGGGACTATCTGAAGTTAGAGAAGTCAATGTTCATACCACTGGGGTGTAAACTTCCCAAGTGAACTATGAGGTGCTGTTCCTCCAATTTGCGCTGGGCCTCGCTATGACAACGGAGGAGGCCCAGGACAGAAAGGTCAGATTGGGAATGGGAGGGGGAGTTGAAGTGCTGAGCCACCGGGAGATCAGGTTGGTTAAGACGGGCTGAGCGGATATGTTCAGCGAAACGATCGCCGAGCCTGCGATTGGTCTCGCCAATGTAGAGAAGTTGACACCTGGAACAGCGGACACAGTAGATGAGGTCTAATGCGAGTGCCCATAGCCACGCCTTGGATTTGGAGGAAGTGGGAGGAGTCGAAGGAGAAGTTGTTGAGGGTAAGGACCAGCTCTGCTAGGCAGAGGAGAGTATTGGTAGATGAAAAATTGGCTGGTTCTGCGGTTGAGGAAGAAACGGAGGGCTTTAAGACCCTCCTGGTGGGGGATGGTGGTGTAGAGCGACTGGACATCCATAGTAAAGATGAGGGAGTGGGGGCCTGGAAAACAGAAATCATTGAAAAGACGAAGAGCATGTGAGGTGTTTTGGACAGAGGTAGGGAGGGATTGGACCTGGGGGGATAGGATGGAGTCGACGTATGTGGAAATTAATTTGGTGGGACATGAACAGGCAGAAACAATGGGTCTGCCAGGACAGTTCTGTTTGTGGATTTTGGGGAGAAGATAAAGTCAGGCCGTTCAGGGCTGGGGAACAATAAGGTTGGAGGCTTTAGAGGGCAGAGAGCCGGAAGTGATGAGATCGGTAATGGTGTTTGAGATTAAGGCCTGGTGCTCATCTGTGGGGTCAAGGTGCAAGGATAAGTAGGAGGAGGTGTCTGAGAGTTGTCACCTGGCCTCAGTCCAGTAGAGGTCAGTGCGCCAGACTACCACGGCGCCTCCCTTGTCAGCGGGCTTGATAACCAAGTTGGGGTTGCTGCAGAGTGAGCGGAGGGCTGCACGTTCAGGAGGGGAGAGGTTAGAGTAAGTCAGGGGAGTGGAAAATTTGAGGCCGTTGATGTCCCGCCGGCAGTTGGAAATGAAAAGGTCTAATGAAGGTAGATGGCCATCCGGGGGAGTTCAAGAGGAGGGGGTCTGTTGGAGATGGGAGAAGGGATCATCACTGGGTGATGAGGACTCCTTCCCATGGTAAAGGGCCCAGAGGCGGAGGCGACGGAAGAAGAGCTCTACATCGTGGACTAGCTTATATGGGGCATCATAGTCAGCATGGGTGAGTAGGGCCTGAGGGTTTGTTTTCATGCTAATTCATTGTTTTCTGAATTAAACTCAATGCCTGACAAGCAATAGAAAGTAGTTATATTTATTATGGTTCAAAATATAATGAGGCACTTATCACAAATAAGCATATATTTTACCATAGATGTTACTTTGAGCCTAAATATGATTTATTTGCTGCATGAAGTAATTTTAGATGTAATTATATGAAGGAAACAACAGCAGAGCCTCATTACAAAGGAAATGTGGTTTGTCTTAATTCATCGACCAAAAACAAAAGCTTAGCTGTGTCCCATAGACAGTAATATTGGAATCATCATCTATTAAGAGCGATGTAATTTGTTTCTACATTGTTCTCAAGTCAAGGATATTGTTGTATTTTCATTCAGGTGAATAGATCCAATGAATGGACGTTTTATAATGTAAAAGATTGCATTCGGACTTGGAGGGCCGAAAAGGCCTGTTTCCGGCTGTATATATATGATGATGATGATGCAAGGATTGACCGTTTTTGGTCATAGGTTACTTGTTATTTACGTTTGAATCCTGGCGGTCTGGATTTTTGGAGAGTTTAGTTTGGTTGCTTCATCGGTAGGTAAATCCTAGTTCATAAAATTTAGATTTGCTATGAGCTGTAACTAATGATATCTGTCACCTTTTTAAGAACATTTCCTTACACTTAAAAAAGGGACATAAAAAGCATGCAGAATTTGGGATTTAAAAACACAGAAAGTGGATCCATTCAACCCTAGAAGCTTGCTTTGCCCTTCATGGCTGATCCTGTACGTCAATACTTCCACAGTTTCACAATACCCCGAGGGCTTTTTGTTTCCAACGGTTTATCTATTTGCGTCCTAAAATATATTCAATGAGTTGGCCTCAATAACCCATTGTTGCAATTAATTTCACAGGTTCACTAGCAACTCTGCAGGAATTTCTTCTCATGAAATTTCTTCTGTTCTAAATCTCTTGTCCTTTAACCTGATATTTTGACTTCTTGTTCTAAATTCAGTACCAGTGGGAATATCCTTCCCGCATGCCCAGTCTGCCGAGCCGTGTCAGAGCTTTGGAAGTTTCAATTAACTTCCTTTCGTTCTTCTCTGCTGCATTAAATACAATTCTCAGCTCCCCTTGTACAGCAGTTCAGCTATCCTCAGAATCAGTCTGGTGAAAGTAGATGCATGGTGTAGAAAAGCAAGAAAGTCAAGGTTTGGACACTTGTGGAATATTGAATAATATTCTAGGTGCCATGCATTAGGTAAGATGTAAAGACTTTAGAGAAGATGTAGAAGAGGTTTACTGAAATGATTCCAAGGATGAGGGACTTTAATTGTGTGGAGAGACTGGGGAAGTAAGGTTGTTCACCCTTCAACTGGAGAATATTTGAGGGGATTTGAAAGAGATATTTAAAACTGTGAAATGTATCAGGAGAAAAGAAAAGGAATAAAAATTCCTACTGATGGAACTAAGCTCATGAAAGAAAAGCAATTAGCCAAACATTTTAGGGTCTGAAATACACAGTCAGGATTATGATTAAATTGCATTCTTCAAAAAAGGACTATATAAGTATCTAACAGGAAAGGGTGGATTTCCAGGGCAGTGGGAAAGACCAGGGGAGTCGGATAGGCTGGATTGTTCTTACATAGAAACCAGCATAGAAATTGATGGTCCTTATAGCCTTCTTCTCCACTAAACATTGGTGTTTCTTTTCATGAGACTGTCTCTTTGGACCTTATAATAACCATCTAAACAATCAAGGATGGCTGAAATTTTAGAAACCCTTCATTGGAGTAATTTGTTTAATGTGGTCTATGTTGAGAAATTGACAGTGGGTTGAAGTAAAATCTTTGTTTTGATTGTCAGGTTTGGTGCTAATTACAATAATCCTGAATATTCAGTACATTGCTTTTATTGCATTATTTAGCTCCTTGGCTATGGTGGTACTGAAGCTTGGAATTACTGAATTACTTCAGAAACTCAGGATTATTCATGTTTGTAAAACTGTGAAATCTTTTTCCATGACCAACAGATGAATTATTGGGAAGAAAGGAAAAAAGTATAAATTAGGAGAGTAAGAATCCTATTAATGTCCCCAGGAAACAGACAAAGGACTCATTCTGCTGCTGTGCATGTAAGTCTGGGCATGTCACAGACAGTTCAGTTGCAGGGATTTAGAAAAACATACATACATATATTTTAAATCTTCTGATATTTACATTGATGCTTTGTTTCTGTTCCAAGCATAAAATGTACTTGGCCTCCTCTATTTAAACTATAAATTGTCTCTTCGAAAAATTAATTTGAAACACTAAATAGCACCCAGTTCCATAACGGTCTGCTGTCATGGTAACCAAAGTAATGCATATTTCCTGCAAATCCAAAGCCTGTGAGTGTGTATATGTGTTATATAGGCTCCTGCAGAGAAGGGACTCCACCAGGCAATAAATAAGTCTAGGAAGAAATAGTGAAGATACTCAAGAAAAAATCTGCCAGTATTGTAAAAGATATTATGATACCAACAATAAACACACTCCCCAGTTAAACTAACAATTTAGCTTTTGAGTTTTGCATGTCTCTAACTGCTGTATGGATAATGTTTTCAAGCAAGTCGAAATATTTCTCTCTTTTTCAAGAGAGAAATATATCAACATTCAGCAGCCTTTGGCTCCTTGCCAGCCTTTTCAGATCTTAGCCAACCAGAATGCTAGACCACAATCAGGTGATCCTTAATTCCAGACAAAGGAAATATCGCCAAGTTTCAGGGATTCCACTCCGCAAGAGGGGCAAAAACTCATTGGATATTCAAAAAAGGTGTAATATACCAAGTTTATTAGCATGTTCCTGTTTTACTAATGTATCTAGCAGTTGAGCTTTTGTCCTGTGCTTTTTGCACAAATGTAATATGGTTCAAATCCAGCTAAACGTTGTAGCTGAAAAGGTTTTTAAATGTGGACATTAGCTCATTGACTTGTGGGCAGAGGAGAGAAGATTTGTAAACCTCCTGAGAAAACTGTGAAACAAAACAAATCTAACATAGTATCAAAAACCATACTAAATTGATAAAGAACAAATTTTAGAAGATATGTGTAACTTGAGCTGCAATTTCCACACATTTAATTATAAAGATGATAAAATGTTTATTCTTAATTGATTTTTATTTCAATCTATATACTATTTGCGTAATTTGTTAAAATCGCAATCAGTGAAGATCATTGATTTTCAAAAAACAAAACTTCATACCTGATTCTTGAATTACATATTTCAAATAGATTTGTAAGCTGGGAAGTGTTTATGTTAGTTATAGAATGAAACAAAGCAAACACGCCATTACTTTGGTCATTTCATTGGTCACAGAGCATTTTGGGGAAATCCTATGCTTGTTAAGGGTGCTGTGTTAATAAGTTTTCTTTTATACTCTCAAAAGCAGATATATAGGCAGCCCAGGTAACAAAACAAGACAGAGTGCTGGAGTAGCCCACAGGTCAGCAGCATTTCAGGAGAGCATGGATAGGCAACTTTTTGGATCGGGGCTCTTCTTCAGTCTAAAGAAGGATCCCGACCTGAAATATTGTCTATCCATGTTCTCCAGAGATGCTGTTTGTTCCGCTGAGCTACTCCAGCACTTCGTGTCTTCTCGGGTAATTTTTTTTCCTGGATTGTTCAAAAATGTCTGATTCTTCTGGGCAAATATCTGGGATATTTTGCTTTTCATTGATATTTGATGGACAAAATAATGGAAGAGGAGATAATACTGTTTTTCACTGAGGTAGGCTATAATCCTGGGCCCTCTCCTGGTACATCTGAGACTTGCCTTTCCAAAATAGTTATATTTTCAGTTATATTTTCAGTTATTGGTGTTCAATACCTTGTGACTTCTTTGTTTCCTTTAACTTATTGAATGATGATCAGAGCTCAGGCAAGGTAGAATGTTAATGTGTTTTTATTGTTTTTTATTAGGTTTATTTTTAATGTAGGTAGTTATATTGCCTTTATTATGGCCCCGATTTTTAACTCAGTTTTTCCTGGTCAACATGACCTGGTCAACAAGACCTGGTCAAATGTTAATTAAATTTGAATGTGCAAGTTCCAGTCTCTGAGATAAAAGGCAATGAAAGAAGGTTCAGCACAGATTTACAGCTTTTAATATATGCTGTGCACATCGTATTCTTATCAGTAGTTTATTCATAATGACAGCACAGTTGATTAAAAATAAAAGATCAAGAAATCTGTAGTTATTTAAGATCTGTAGTTATTTTCCTTCTTGGGAGCTTTATTTGTGAAAAGTTTCTGTTTCTCCTAGCTGTGTATTTATTTTGGTTCCGCACAGATGGTTTCGAGACAAAAAAAACTGCACAAAATGACAATTTCTCATCAAGCTGATGAGATTGATTTTAGCATTGACCTTTTAGTCTGAAGAAGGGTCTCAACCTAAAACGTCATCCATTTCTTCTCTCTAGTGATGCAGACTGTCCCACTGAGTTATTCCAGCAGTTTGTATCTATGGTGTAAACCAGCATCTGCAATTCCTTCCTACACAATAGTAATCCCCTCTTCCAGCACCTGACATAGCCTTCAATGCCTAGATGAATCAAGTGCTGCTCCACACACCTCTGTGCTGTCACCAACACTGCTTCCACCACTCTGTCTGCCAATGCATTCCAGGTACTCAACACGCTGGTTGGAAATGATCCCTCTCAGATCTCTTCATAATCTCCTACCTCTCACCCTAAGTCTACGTCCTCCCGTTTGATAAAGAAGAAACATTTCTTTAGACTTTAGAGATATAGTTTTCCATAGACTCTATTCATAATGGTGTATATTTAATCATATCCCCTCTTAACCTCCATTCCAGGGAAAACAGAATTAGCCTCATCGGTTTCTCCCCATAACTAATACTCCTGGTGAAGTAGGCAACATCACGGTGAATCTGCTCTGCACACGTTTTGGTGCCATCACTTCCTTCCTGTAGCATGGTGACCAAAACTGGGTGCAGTATTCCAGCTGAGCTCCGACCAAGGTTTTATATATGTGGAGCAAAAATTCTCTGCTCATGTATTCGGCACCCAAACTAAAGAAAGTCAACATCCCACATGCCTTCTGAACGACATCATCTACCTGTACTGCCATTTCAATGATCTTTGGACTTTCACACTAAGGTCCCCCTGTTTTTCAATCCTCCCATGGACCTTACATTTGTAGTGTATGTCCTGACCTTATTCGTACTCCAAAAATGCTTCACCTGTCACAGGCATCTACAAGTATTTTTTTTGTTCATTACATTATTAATGTGGAATAGTTTGGGTCTAAATTACCTATTGCTAATGGAGGTTTGGCTCTTTGGCATGGTCGTGTGTTGAAGCTAAGACAGCAGTTTGTTTTTCATGGATGATAACTCACATTTATTTTATGGAAGTATATTTTGGGATAAAATACTGTTTTATCAACAAAAAAAACATCATTTCTTCAGAGGTGAAATAGACAGAAAAATATTCAAGATCAATTCTAAAGATCCCCTTGCATTTGATAATGAGAAAAATATAGCTGAGTTATTTATCCTATTGGGAAAAGTTGTGGCTTAATTGTTCCAGGGGGGGAAAACGCTTTTAGGAAGTCTTAATTTGTGGAAATGTAACATGTTAAATTATTTTGTTGACAGTCGGTCATTAAGTTATCTATATTGCAACAGGATTTTTAAAAATGGAAATATTGTTCATTGCCTATTAGCTCTTTTGATGTAAATTCATTTTAGTTTTGTTGTGATATGGTTTACTTTTGTGGAAATTGATCAAAAATGCAATTATTTAAATCTAAATTTGGTGAACATGAAAGATTTGGAGGTTTGGAAATTGAGTGTGTGTGTGCAGGTATCAGTGTATGTGCATGCATGTAGCTTGCGTGTGAATTTGTGTGAATGTGCCGGTGAAGGAATTAGCTTGTAGAACTGGTGCATGGGGTTTGAAGGAAAATACTTTCTGCTTAACATGCTGTTGACATTTGACCACTGAAAGTGGAAGCAGTCATCATAATGTGCATAGGTCAAGGTAATGTCTCAGGTTCACATGATTGACCTACATTTCATGAAGAAACCTTCGCACTCATTTGTTTGACAAATATTATATTGAACTATTAAGACATATGTTAACATTATTGCAGTAATATCTGCTGTTGCAGAATAATTGCAAAATGTTGGGGATTGACAAGAGTATTATTAAGCTTTATTGAATGCCAAGATTGTTGGGCTCTTCCGTTTTAGGATTTTTGAATGATTATCTTTTATTTTGAAATTTGCTTTTCGCAAGATAGAAATTAAGTGAATACATTAAAGTCATCTTCTGGATGTCTCCATTAAACTGCATCGGTTTTAATAAATAGATCACATTCCAATGATATCATCAGCTGCTGATAATAGTATGTCATAGATACACCATCATTTTTTAACATATTTTCCTTTCAAATTTATAGTTGGGAGTGACCAAATTGGAATCTGAAGAAGCTCAAGAGACTTCAATAGTTATAATGAATCAGGAGTTAATTATTAGACTACTGTTCTTTGTTCTTTGAAACATGATTCAGTTTAGTTCATTGAATTAATAAATCATTATGCACTATGATATTGGATATAGAGTCATTTACTCTGTAGTTGAAATTTTGAATTCCCTTATATTCTGATTCATGAATGGATAAATGTTATATTAATTTTGTAGTCAATCATCTGTCTTAGACAATAGATAATAGGTGCAGGAATATGCTATTTGGCCCTTCTAGCCAGCACCACCATTCAATGTGATCATGGCTGATCATTCTCAATCAGTACCCCGTTCCTGCTTTCTCCCCATGCCACCTGACTCTGCTATCCTTAAGAGTTCTATCTAGCTCTCTCTTGAATGCATTCAGAGAATTGGCCTCCACTGCCTTCTGAGGCAGAGAATTCCGCAGATTTACAACTCTCTGACTGAAAAAGTTTTTCCTCATCTCCGTTCTAAATGGCCTACCCCTTATTCTTAAACTGTGGCCCCTGGTTCTGGACTCCCCCAACATTGGGAACATGTTTCCTGCCTCTAACATATCCAACCCCTTAATAATCTTATATGTTTCGATAAGATGCCCTCTCATACTTCTAAATTCCAGTATCTACAAGCCTAGCCGCTCCTGTCTTTCAACATATGACAGTCCCGCCATTCCAGGAATTAACCTAGTAAACCTACGCTGCACGCCCTCAATAGCAAGAATATCCTTCCTCAAATTTGGAGACCAAAACTGCACACAGTACTCCAGGTGCGGTCTCACGAGGGCCCTGTACAACTGCAGAAGGACCTTTTTGCTCCTATACTCAACTCCTCTTGTTATGAAGGCCAACATTCCATTGGCTTTCTTCACTGCCTGCTGTACTTGCATGCTTCCTTTCAGTGACTGATGCACTAAGACACCCAGATCTCGTTGTATGTCCCCTTTTCCTAACTTGACACCATTCAGATAATAATCTGCCTTCTTATTCTTACCACCAAAAAAGTGGATAACCTCATACTTGTCTACATTAAACTGCATCTGCCATGCATCCGCCCACTCACACAACCTCTCCAAGTCATCCTGCAACCTCATAGCATCTTCCTCACAGTTCACACTACCACCCAGCTTTGTATCATCTGCAAATTTGTTAATGGTACTTTTAATCCCTTCATCCATGTCATTAATGTATATTGTAAATAGCTGCTGTCCCAGCACCGAGCCTTGCGGTACCCCACTAGTCACTGCCTGCCATTCTGAAAGGGACCCATTTATCCCCACTCTTTGCTTTCTGTCTGTCAACCAATCTTCTATCCATGTAGTACCCTACCTCCAATACCAAGTGCTCTCATTTTGCCCACTAATCTCCTATGTGGGACCTTGTCGAAGGCTTTCTGAAAGTCAAGGTACACCACTCTCCCCTGTCAATTTTCCTAGTTACATCCTCAAAAAATTCCAGAAGATTAGTCAAGCATGATTTCCCCTTCGTAAATCCATGCTGACTCCGCAATTTCGTCTTTTATAATTGACTTCAGCATCTTCCCCACCACTGATGTCAGACTAACTGGTGTTTAATTTCCCGTTTTCTCCCTCCCTCCTTTCTTAAAAAGAGACAGCTACCCTCCAATCCACAGGAACTGATCCTGAATCTATAGAACATTGGAAAATGATCACCAATGCGTCCACAATTTCTAGAGCCACCTCCTTAAGTACCCTGGGATGCAGACCATCAGGCCCTGGGGATTTATCAGCCTTCAGTCCCATCAGTCTTCTAAATAATACAATTAATTTTTTGTCAACACAGCATCGCGAAATTATTTCCAAACCTCCATGTTAGGATGAGTATGAGTACCTTGGATGAGGCAGTTTAACAATTAAATCAGCTGTAAAAACAAAATACTGTGGGTGATGGAAGTACTCGGGGGATTAAGCAGCATCTCTGGAGAGTAAAGCAGAGTTAATGTTTCAGGTCATTGACCTTGCATCAGAACAGGGTTCTGATGAGTTCTAATATAAAGTCATCGACCTTAAACTGCTTTCTTTCTGAATTAACATTAATTAATTACTCAAATGGAGCCATATATATGCAGGCAATTTCGACTTTAACATTGTATCCATTGATTTTGGTCTTTGTAAAACCTACTGGTTAAAACAAGGTTGGAGCATTGCAGCTATTGATAGACATTCACCTTACTGAAATATCCCAATGAATGTTCATCTCTCGCCTGCTTGTGGTGGCTAACGTGCTCATATCCAGAATGACAACTTAATCAGAGGCTGAATGAACATTTTTTGATTGAGATATTTGATATTCTGTGGTACAGTAAAACTCCAATAAAAAGCTGCTCTGACTCAAATTCATATTAGATTATTGTCATATACACCTAGTTGCAATGAAATGTCTTGTTCACATAAAGCTCATGGGGTAAACAGTAGACATGATGATGGTAGATGCAGCAATAAACACAATATCAAATGCAAAACGGCAGAATGGTGCAAAGATTGTAGTGCAATCTGAAGTAGTGCAAACAAAAATAACAAAGAACAATAGTGTAATTACTGAACAATTGCACATGGCAGCACCTCTGGCAACGGCGAGTGAAGGGAGTGATCAGTTCAGGAGTGGATAGCAGTGGGTACAAAGCTGTTCTTAGGACTGGAAGTCAAGGCATTCAAACTGCTGCATCTTTTCCCAGAAGATAGAGGAGAGAAAAGGGAATGATCAGGATGGCAGACATCCTTCCTTCTATCCATCCAGATGAGCAGCTGCCATACTGAGATGCAATCCATCACTATACATTGTTCAATTGTGCATCTGCAGCATCGTGAAAATCCTTGTGGATATGTGGAAACTTCACAGATGCCGAAGAAATTAAATACATTAGTGCGCTTTCTTGATCACCACACCAATGTGTAGGGACCAAGTTAGGTTGCTGGTGATATGGATGCCTGGGAACTTGAAGCTCTTAACCATTTCTACAGCAGCAACATTGATGAGGACAAGATCGTGTTCACCCCACCATTCCCCACTGCTTCCTTTGGTCAACAACCAACTTTTTCAGTTTGCTACCATTTAGGGCTAGTTTGTTGTTCCGACACTATTGATACATGGTTCCCGATCTTATTCCTGTACGCCATCTTATCTTTGATGTTGATCCGACAATAGTGGCATTATCGACAAACTTAAAGATCAAGTTGACATTGCACTTGGTCACAAGGTCATGGATGTGGAGGGAGCAGAGCAGGGGTCTGCCGAGCACAAGTGTGGAGGATCAATATGGAGGGAATGCTGTGATCAGTTCTAACTGATCGAGTCTGTCGGTCAGTAGGCCCAGAAGCCAATTGCGGCCGGAAGCCCAACTGCAACCCTTCTGCTACACTTAGTACTCACTTCTGTGTCAATTCCAACAAAGGAGTTCAAAGAAATCCTTTGAAACAGCAGTGATTGGCAGAAGACTTTCAGCACCGGATCTAATCACTTTCTCAGCACTGGAACAGATAGACGGTATGGAGAAACGATCATAGAAGGCTGTTTTTAGAAGAGCTTCCTGTAAACGTCCCCTTCTCTGATGCCAAACTACTGGGTTGTCATAGCTAAATGCGTGAACTTAAAAGGCATGACTGAGCCATATAATTTATTCATTCATGGGATATGAGCATGATTGGCATTTATTGCCCATCCCTAATTGCCTCTGAACTGAGGAAACAACTAAGAGCCAACTGCATGATGGGATTGGAGCCACATCTAGACGAGACTCTGGGAGGCAGGTTTCCTGCCCTGAAGGGCATGAATAATCCTATTGGGTTTGATGGCATTTCAATTCATATCTCTCAATGAATGGTCCTGTATTCTGGTTACTTATCCAACATCTTAACCAGTGCAACATGATACTCTGACATGCAGGTGGCAGATATTTAATTGTGGTCACTTAGTAGCTTGTATCTCACCATCTCTGGTGGCCGGATGCACAAAATCTTGACTGATCTCCAGATCCTCCTCCCATTCAGTTGTGGCCATGAGATGGCTACACATTCCTCGAGGTTTCTTTCCCAGGTAATTCTGTGCACTCCTATTGTTAGGGAAATATCAGACCTATGGATACATGTGCTTGGAGTTATTTTGAGATTAGGTCATATAGATCTTCACCGACACTACAAGAGATTGAGAATATGTTCAACAGGAGATTGGCCAGTGGAAAGGAAACAGAATGGTTATGTGAGTTGACAGGCATTCATAAAGGAGTTGTCTGTGGAAGAAAGATTGAGCAGAAAATGCCTGGGACGTGTGAAGTTCGAACATGAAAAGTGATTTTATAAAAAATACATTGTTCTGAAATGTTTTGATGAAGGAAATACTGATAGGATATTTCCATTGGAGGGAAATCTAAAACCAGGGGCTATTGTCTCTAGATCAGCGATGGCAACTTGAATGTTATTTATCGGTCGAATTTTCTATTCCCGAGGACCATGGATGCTGACTGACTGTTTGTATTCAAAACTAGAATCTAAGGTTAAGGGGATGATATTCAGGCCAAAGATACATCAGTAATGATTGCATTGAATAGTTGAGCATGCTCGAGGGGTGATGCGATCTATTCCTGCTCCTTCTTCATCTGCTAGGAGCCTGACCACTGGGGATTAATGCTATTAAGATCCATTTACATTATTATTAGAATGAGGTCGAATTCCTGCAAGGCTGTCAGTAAATCTAGGTACTGACTTAGTTTAAGATTTTTGCAAGGCATAAAGGAGCCTCGCAAACATCTGGGATTCTTCAACTGTTACCTCTCTCCCCACCGTATTTCATATTCTCCCCTCCCCACACATCAATCAAGAATAGTTGCCCTGTCCCCCTCGTCATCCTCCCCACCAACTTACTGGACAGATTTTCTGCTGCAATATTACAACGAGTCTTAGTGAAACAATCTGTTGGTCCATGCACTTCTTCAGTAAAATTTAAATGAGATCCCAACCTGTTCGGGTCATCCAACTGTGGTCGAAGGCAAATGTCTCTCGACATGCCACATGTATTGTTATGGCCATCTTCAGACACATTCTCTTTATAATCTCAAATCTTTGGCTACAAAAACTCCGTTTTAAATAGCTATGTATATAAATATTACACATCTGGCAAAGTAAGCTCTTCATTGAGGCCCAGTTGGAAAGAAGGGTTGGCTCAGTGCTTGTGTAATGTTTGAATTCTCACATTTCACATGGAGAGAGAAATGTGAAATTCTGTGGGCCTCATTTAATATTAATTTTGTGTGAAGCTGAGGGAATTCTGAACCTTGAACGCAAATCATGTTTCTCTTCGTTTTTACTTGTATGTTATTTAATACACATCAATTACTACAGTGAGTTGTATCTGAGTAGCACTGGTGCCAGACAATTATGCAAGCCGGCATCAAAACCAAAAACAACTTTAGCAAAGTATTTTCCATTTTTAACTCGACAGCTTCTAGTCGAGCCAAGAGAAAAGCAGGCAGGATTAATCCACCAAGTGCTTTCATTTCCCCAAACACACTCTGAATTTTTTTTTTTGAAAAACGTTTTTCTGGAAAAACTCCATATTGTAGTTTGCTTCTCATATTTTATATATTTCAGGCTGAATCACTGCAATCACAGAGACCATTTATCCCACTGAGTACATGCCAATTTTCAAGGCAGTCCCAACAAACCCATTCCCCACTTATTTCTCTGCAACCTATTCTCTCTAATATGCGTATCAACTCCCTCTGATCCTCCCCGCATCCAACTGCACTCCGGCTGATTTATAGTAACCAATTAACCCACAAATTGGCACAACTTGGTGACATAAGCACCTGGTGAAGCTCATGAAATCACTCGGGCAATGTGCAAACTTCATACAGGCAACACCAGAAGACATGATTGAACTTGGGTTGCCAGAGATGCCAGGCACCGACGCTACCTGTCAATTTATGGTGTCTGCACATTTTTTCACCCATATGGCCAGATTGAAAGTATTGATTATTTAGTGCGTAATTATGAATTCTGCAAGTCTCTGTGCCAATGCCAGTAACTAAGATGTTTCCCTACTAAGATGTCCAACCTTTACATTAACTCCAATTACAATTCGAGTCTTTCAGTGGTTTCTACTTGTGTTAATGGTTCTTGATCGAGATTAAAAGCAGCTGCTATTTCCAACTAAACAGATGAATCTCTGGGAAACAGATCCATTCATGCAAATAATACGTTTTGTTTACATTTCAGATACTATGAGGACTTGGATTAAAAATCTGTTGATCATTGTAAACTGTATCTTTTATTAAACTGTATGTTCTGTATTTTCCAGAATATTTTGTTGGTATATTTTCTTCTGCCAAAACTTTAGAAAATTGCTGCTCCAAATTATTTTATAAATATTGTTAGTCTGGTACATTTCTTTCTTTACACAGGAACATATATTTCAGGTCTGCATTAATTTACAATCTTTAACATAAATCAATAACAAGGCATTATGGCAATGTCATAGCAATAGGATTATTCGTACAATTTTAAATACAAGGTATCCTTCAGCTTGAAATTTATTCTGTTACTAAAATTGATGAAAAATAGCAGAGTTTTATTTTGTGTAAACTTAGCATGTGAAGAAATCTTAGATGGTTTACTTACAGTGATATGCAAACTGCAAACAAAATGTGCACTGTGTCTTTGTACAATCTGGAAACGTGCATACTGTTTCCTACATTTATTTGTCGGTTGCACATATTACAATAGCGATGTACTTAGTTGTGGATCTGGTCTGTGCTGCTGTGGGTTCGTGCCCCAAACCTTTCAGCCGCATGTGACTATGTATGGCTGCCTCTGTCAGGCTGCCAAGTAGGACAAAAGGCAATCTTCCCCTGCATCCAACATAATTCAGTTGGCTGAAGCAGAAGAGGAATATCATCATAACAAAAGTAAAACTCGCCGCATTTCCAGCTGCAAGAGCAAAGTCCCTTGAGACACATTTGTCTCTTTTTTTTTACCGTTGGCTTTCCCAGGCAGTCCCTAAGAAACCAGAAACAAATTTAGACAACATTTGCAAAAGTGGTCTGAGTCGTGGATCAGTTAATCTTCTCTGACAAAATATTCACCATGTCAATTAGTGAAAATATCCAGATCTGTTCTGTTAGATTCGAGGAGGCCCTTACAACACGATGGCCACTGTCTTTTCTCAAAGTTTGATCAAAGCACAGTAACAAAATTCTGCGCAGAACAGAGCAGTTTGAGCACAGATTACTGCAGCTGTGTGAACAAGTCATGAAGATTGAACACAGTGGTACAAGTTAATCAAAAGGGCGTGTGTTTTGAAATGTAAAAACAAAGTACAAATATGTCATCACCCATTTACGTTTGAGCACATTAGTTAACTCAAAAAAAACATTCCTCTCCTGTTTTATTTCCTGCCTTTGTCCCAGATATGTAATGGGTATGATTCACACTGGTAAATGGAGTAGAATGCAGTCAGAAATTTTGTTCACACTTGAGCTGACTACGTACAGATCAAATTTTTTCCCTCCCTTTTTTCCCTCTCTTTTCTGTGCTCCACCTGAATGTGCACCTATTTCTTTTTCTATTCTGCCTCCCTTCTTCCTCTGTACTTTCCTCTTACTCCACAATACATAGCTCTGTGCCTTATCTCAGCCTTTTGGCTTCTTTACATCTGTTGCCTTTGTCTAGCCATCTGCTCATTCAACCCACCTCACTTGTATCCATCTATCACTTGCCTGGCTTTGTCCTGTCCCCACCTCTCTCCCAGTTTTCTCCCCCTGCTACAATCAAAGCCCCGATCCAAACCATTGCCTATCCATAACCTCCAGGGATGTTGCCTGACCGGCTGAGTTACTCCAGCAACTTGTGTCTCTTTTTGTAAACCTGCATCTGCAGTTCCTTGTGTCTCAGCCATGCTGCATATTCAGTTTTTAGATAAGGTACTAAAATTATAGAATGAGCATCAACTAATTTAAATTGCAGTGAGTAACTGTGATGAGATTTGTATTATGATGACTAAAAGAATATTGTTCCTCATTTCTGAAATTATGATGGAATCTGCAGTGGACTCTAATGTTGATATAAATAAATATGCAGTCATCTTTATAAATTATCCAGACTTTTGTCCCAATCTTTTCTGAATCTTTCCCATTTTAATTTTATAATTATCCTTGGCAGTGGATGATTCTATCACTGATTGATGTATAACTAAATTTTGCAGGAGAGTTTTAGACAATATATTGATAAGAGTGATTATTCAAGTTCAACGCAATACCCCAACTAATTTTCTTTGTTTTTCATGAATATTGTGGTTTTGTTCTGTACACCAGAGTACACAAAATCTCACTCTCCAGAGATGAATACTTTTCAATTTTTTCATCTACAGCATTTTCCTGGTTGAGGTATATCTAGGCAAAGGGCCACTGGATACATGTTGCTCCATTCCGAGACAAAGTTATGTTGTAAACCATGGTTGGGTTTGGATGTAGAGAGCCCTGGCGCTCAACTGAATGGATCCAGTACTGGGGTTGGATAAGTAATCAGTTGAGTGGTCATGGGGGAGGGGGGGTGAACAGAGGGAGATGGCAGAGGATTGGGCGGGCAGGGTGGGAATGGTTGAGCGATCAGTTAAGTGACCTGGATGGAGAAAAGGAGCTGATCTGGCAAATGGCTAGGAAGTAGGACAGGAACACATGGATATCCGGGATTTACCAGTTGCTTAGCTGACTTGGTGAGGGGGGAGGGGTGTGGAGTTATGATAGGTAGGAGATCAGCGAGTGTAAACACTGCGGCATTTGGGCTGCAAAGGAGTGTGGTTGAGTGAAGGGCTTGACAAATCCTGGGAAATTAAGAGTTTAAACTCAGGCGCACTGAGGGTCGGCAAGGAGATGATTGGGAAGATAGAAAACATGAGATGGAGTACCCAAAGATTAAAAGCATGGGATATACCATAATGCTGCATCATAAAGATTTATTTACCCCTGGTTTAACTTGGTTGTTTTGCCACTGGAATGCTCTAATAGTGCCATTTATGTGCATCTAATGGTGCCCGGGTTGAATTTCTGCAGTGACACAAAACTATCTTGAAAAGCAGTCATTGAATCTAGACACAAAATGCTGGAGTAACTCAGCGGGTCAGGCAGCATCTCTGGAGAAAAGGAATAGGTGACGTTTCGGGTCGAGACTCTTCATCAATGATGAAACGGTCATTATTATGTTTCACACCATTGTAAACATATTTTCAATGGTGTCCAAAGAAACAGCACTTTGCAATCTACTTTCAACGCACTATTTAAACTCAACAAGAGTCTAATCCGATATCAAAGACTGATCCTTTTTGCATGTCTGAATTTGTTCCTTTGTGCATTTCATTTAGAATACTTGTGCTATCAACACCAACTCTCATCTATGCGGGGAAGTTTGACCTAATTTACAAAGAAGAAATCATGTTACCATCCCATCCCCACCTTTTATTAACACATAATGAAATAACTATATGTGCATCATTCATTCAAGTAAAAATATTTCAGAGGTCCCACTGAGGCCAATGTCGAGTAGGTTGATTAGTGAGTACTCCAAAAAAATGTCCTTGTACTAATTTGTGAGATTGAGCAATTTAAATAATTCATGCTCCTGGCCTAGTTTCTGTCTGAAAATGGGGGTTCATTGAAAAGGATTGAAAGGAGAAATATTCTGGACAATTCCCAGTCAAATGGTATGTGCACATTTGACACAATGGCTGGAGTGAATGAAATATTTTTTGTAGCATGTAACTATTATTTAATTTCTGCAACTGTGGATGGGGGGGGGGGGGGGGGGGAGCAAGAGATAAATTCCTACATGAACAAATAAAATAGAATCCACAGGGGGAAAGCCGAGCAGTGCAAGAGTGAACTAGTTAAGTGAAAGTGATACTGCCTGAAATGTTTACAAGGCGTGTTGCTTTACTTAACCTTCCAGGGCTTCCTCCTTTGCAGAGGACAAGGGGTGACAGCTGGGGTTAACACTGTGTTAATTACCTGAGAACAGACGGAATAAATATAGCAAACAATGAATCTGACAGGGTAAGGCCATCTTCCAGTATCAGGTACCATGTAGGTGACCATGGTTACTTGTCATAAAATGTTGAATAGGAATATGTTCACATTAACTCTGGGTTAGTGATAAGCTTGTACAGCACCACAGCTCATCCATTACATTCCCTGCAGGCCCATCAGCAGATCACACCTATGTCCTTGAGGTTATGATTAAAAACCTTCCAAGGGGATTCAAGCATGATTTTTGCAAACAATTAAACATCGTTGGTGGGATAGTCTTTTTAAACAACTATCTGGGAGACAGTGAATGGATGAGTATGAACCTACAGAGAGAACCAGTGCAGCTCCATTACTGGCAACGTAATGTTATCAAAGTTGAGGAGGGGTGGCGCAGTGGTAGACTTGCCGCCTTACAGCGCCAGAGACCCGGGTTCGATCATGACTGCGGGTGCTTAACTGCACAGAGTTTGTACGTTCTCCCGTTGACCTGCATGGGTTTTCCCTGGGTGCTCCGGTTTCCTCCAAAGACTTACAGGTTTGTAGATTAATTGACTTGGTAAAATGGTAAATTGTCCCTAATGTGTGTTGGATGGTGTTGGTGTGCTGGGGTCGCTCGTCAGCGCGGAATCGGTGGGCTGAAGGGCCTGTTTCCACACTGTATCTCTAAACTAAACTAATAAACTAAAAACTAAATCAAAATTACCTAGTAAAGCCATTGCAGTTGAAATTATGCGCTGTTGTTTAAAGGTCCGCTTCGATGAAGCACCACTAGGTTCTTGGCAAGGCAGAAGCACACAGGATGGAAGGAGCAGTGAGTGACACAATGCAAAAAAAGTTGCCCATGAATAGAAACTGGAACTGAAATAGGGAACTGATTAAAAACTGGAGTGTTTTCCAGGTATTCAGAATCATGACACTGCTTTCTTTCTTGGTGCAGAGAGCACAAATAAAAAATTTGCAAATGACCCAAGACTGGTAGTGTTGCTAACAATGAGGAAGATAGTAATAAAATTAAAGAGAACATTTTAGTGGGATTAATCCAGAGAGGCAATGCAATTTAAGTGATGCGATACTATAGATGGTGATCTGTGGTACTTGATGATTTCTCTTAGACGATGGCAGGACATGTGAACAAATCAGCAATTAAGCATGTGGTGCTTATTACAGAGATGTAGACAAGGAAAACCATGATGTAATGTTGAATGTGCATGAAGCATCAATCAGGCGCGAAGTGCACAATAGGCAAGCGACGATAAATGGGGGACTGTGCTGCTGGACTAGCAGATTTTCCAGACTTTTAGTTTATCTGTTAATCCCTCAACATCCCTCAACATATTTTTAATTGACTTATTTGCACATAATTGTAATACATTTTCCCAATGAATCCGGCATGTTTAAAGGGAGCATAGGAATTGGGGCCCCACTGAGTGAGTTGTGAGTGGAAAGGGAACATGGGAGCTAGGGCCCCGGTGAGTGGGAAGAGAGTGCAGCAAACATTAACTGGTGAGCCCAATGCCAAAACATCAGGATTTCCAAATCATCAGGGAGCAGATTATCAGAGTTTTATTGTATTGGGTACTGCCATTTATAAAAGCTATAAAGGCTTATAACAGTAATTAAGGTCTAGAATAGTTCAGGAAAAAAGGACTAACCATTATTTATATAGGCCGAAAGGCTGTGGTAGCCTTGTTTGCAGCCGAAAAAGAGGAGTAAATCAGATAGAAGACCTTAAAATTATGTAGTGTTCAGACAGAATAAGAGAATTTGCTTTCACTGTCTGAAGCAGCAATAACCAAAGGGTTTTAAAGTAATCGGCCCAAAGATCAGTCAATATCAGGAAAATATTCTACAGACAACATGTGGTTGTTGTTGCTGACAAGGAGGTGGAACATATTCTGTATCAGTTTTCAAAAGGCAATAGGATCAGTGCTTGAAGGAGAAATAGATTGCAGGATGAATTGAAGTGCTCTTCTAAAGAAATAAAATCATAAACACTGAACAGTTGAGATGACATTCATGAAGAGAGAGCCAGAATTAATATTTGACTAGAAGATCTTGGGCACCTTATAGTTTTCTCCCGTGCAATCCACCCACAAACCTTCTCCGTTAATCCCCATCAAGAGAATGGATGCTAATTGCTGGCGATTTCACATGCTTCATAAATCCCACAGATAAGAATCTTATCCTTGCTTGCAAGATCAGGCCAACCTCCAGCTGTGAACTGTTAAGTATCCTGCAGATTTGCACCACAAATTCCAGGCACGATCTCTCCAATAACACAACCTCACCATTTCCTCGACAAAAGGAATAGGTGACTTTTTGGGTCAAACCCTTCTTCAGACCTTTCTCGACCCAAAATATCAGCTATTCTTTTTCTCCAGAGATGCTGCTTGACCCACTGAGTTACTCCAGCTTTTTGTATCTATCTTCAGTTTAAACCAACATCTGAGTTCCTTCCTTTACATTTCCACCTGATATTCGGTTTCCATTGCCAGATTCCCATCAGCAACATCTTGCGAGTACTGGGGTCAGGTGAAAGGAGTGTAAGGGCGAGCTAATGTGATGTCATCTTCTGCCAGTAAACCAGCTGGCCAAGCACAACATACTGTGGTTATGAGAGCAAACAAAAGGCTGGACATCAGAGTGAGTCAGATCACCTTCTGATTTCCAAAAGCTTCTCTGTGCAAAACGAGGGTGTGTTGGGATATTCCCCACGTGCCTACTCATCAACATATTGTGCACAGAGTTTATATGTCGACCGGTTGACTTCTCCAGAGTAAGTCACAACTCCATTACCCCCCCCCCGATCCCCCCAAAACCCCTGGCCTTCCCCAACCAAAGGATGTCACCAAAATTATGAGAGAAAAGACACCTCCAGGTCACGGAGACCAGCACGTCCTTTGCTGCTTCCGCGTCAATTTGGTTTTCCGGGTCTATTTCTTTTTGGGGGGGCTATTATGTAGTTCCTCTTATCATTTTGCATGTAATTTTAAAATAATTTCAGAAGTAATCATTTTACAATAATGGGCTAAAAGCTTCTCTGCTAGTTGTTACCACAACTAGTTTGGCCAGTGGCAGCAGATTGGAACATTTCCAAAGCACATTACTGCTGACTCTGCACGAGTAATGCCATTTGATTTGAAGTCTCTGTTATGAAGTACTTACATGGGTAATAAAATAAATGGAAATTGTTACAGTGTGGCAGTGATTGTTTTCATGCTGATGTTAAAAACATATAGGTAGAGCAATCTTAATGGAGATTTGCTTCATTGGAGGTATTGCGTGCAGGCTGATTGGTACATTAGCAGTTCATAACATGAAGGAAGAACACAGCAAGATAATGTATCTCATCCTTGGGATATTGTAATGTGAGTGGAAACACCAGCCATTTGAATAAAAGGCTTCATAAATAAGAGGTTACTTATTCAGTAGGGTGATTAGTTGAGTTTTTTTTTGGATTCGGGCAATACAGCTGGTTTTCGGCATCATAATGCACTGTCAGTCGAAATTATGTGCTCAGCTCCTGAAGCAGAGTATAAATCTGCAATCCTTTGGCTCAGAGGCAAGAATGTGGATTGCTGAACCAAAAAGAAACTTGCGAGCAGATTTTACAAATGCATACCACAAGCAGCACGAGCTTTGATGACACATTGGCTTTGAAATATATCTGCACAATGCCAGTAAAAACAGCATCGCACTGGCAAAATTCACATCAACACAGCATTAACAAAAGTATAAATATTACTCATTAATAAGGTATAGATCTAATTTTGCAAGAATTTGGGGTACCGAGCTTGTCTAAATGATATCAATAATAGTATAACATCCAGAAGTTGTTTTGTGGAAGATTTTGGCCCTGAAAGTGAATGGGGCCATTCATTCCCTGAGGAACACACTTAATATTTGAGAAGGTGCAAAGTGCGTATTGTTTTAAGGGTCAAACATAATTCTCCAGCAGTCAAGGGCAAAGTGATTGGAGGCCAACTCTGCTGATAAATAGCACATATGGCACTTTGCTGCTCACTGCTGCAGTGCAGCAAATTGGGAAACCTTGATCTGTTGGTCATTGTGACTTTGCATATTGGAAGGCACTTTAGGTTCAGTGGAGACCACCATTCAAACATGCAGCCATTCATTTCAAGAAATGGCAGAAAATCAAGAAATGGCAGAAAATTTAAAAACTGCTTTGTGTCTGTATTCAAAGAAGAAAACACAAAAAAAACTGCTACAAATACCAAAGAACTAAGAATCTAATGATAATGAGCAATGGAAGGAAATAAATATTGGTTTTAAAATTGCACCCGAGACTACAATCCCATTATGTTCCTGAGTTTCGAAAAAGGTGGCAATAGGGAAAGTAATTGCTCTGGTTATCTGGCAGCATCTTCCAAAATGCTGCTGATTCTGGAATTGTTCGTATGGTTCCAAGGGTGGTAATTGCAATGTCACTATCTAAGAAACAAGCGGAGGATGATGGCTGACTTTAGTGGAGCGTCACAACGGCTGGGAAGGCGGATGAAGGCTGCAGTGGGCAGTTGCTATAGACGGGAAGGTAGACGCTCCTGCCCCCACGAGTCTCGGGCAGATGAGGCTCGTCAGCCTGGGAAGGCAGTCCATCTAGGAGAGGAAAACTCTGATCTAAAACCTCCACTGCCTTGTAGCCATTTCCAGTCATGGAAAAGGCTCCAGGAGTAAACCTCAAGAAAAATCCGCAGTCGTAGTCTCTAAGGCAGTTCATCGTTGTCTACAACCTCGTTCGGGCAGCTCCTGCGACGGCGCTGGTGCCAAACCGTAACGGCTCTGCTGTTCCTTTGGATCAATCAGCGACGTGGAGAGGGGGGACGTGCTGCAAGGGCAACAGCCTGTCCTTCATATGACATTGCCCAGGCTTGCATCTGATCCCACATCGACGCTGCTCTAGCCGAGGTTTGGAGCAAGCAGCCAACAACCAGGATGCATCACCCATGGTCAGCCATGACCGAGGGGGGCCTTAACTTAACTTAACTTAACTATTTAAGAAAGGAGTGAGAGATTTTAAAAAAAGAGAATACCAACCTGTAAGCTGAATGTCAGTGGTGGGGTCGGTGCTGGAGGCCATGATGAGGGATGCAATAACAGAATTCCATGAAAAGATTAATGGGATTGAACTGAGTCATCATGGAATTACGAAAGGAAAATCATGCTTGGAATTCTTTGAGGATGTGATGGGTAGAATGGATCAGGGGGTAGCTAGTGGATGTGGTGTATTTACACTTTCAGAAAGCTTTCAATCAGCTACCTTGAAGGAGATTGGTCAGCAAGATGAAAACACATAGAAGTTGAGGGAATAAGAATTAGTTATTGCCAAAGAGTGGTCTTATTAAGTCTGAGGGAGAGAAGATGCCGAGTAGCTTCAATTTGCAACTGATATCTTGGGATGGATGCTCAACTATTTAGCTTTATGCTAAAGAGATATTTCTTCACTCATCAGGTCATAAGCTTATCATTTTTTGGAATTCCAACCCAAGATGCTGAGGTGTTGATTTGACCACAGCTGATGTCAAAAGAGTTTTGCACAATAAGGGAATCAGAAGTTGTGAGGATAGGGCAGGAAAGTGGGGTTGAGGCAGACGTTTACAAAGATATTGAATGGCTGAAGAAACTTCAGAATCATTGAATTTCAGCACAGAAGGCGACTTGGTTCTTAAAGCCTCTGATAAAACAATGCAGTTTGTTTCTCTTCTCCCACCCTTTACAGGTACCCCTGTAATTTGGTTCTTCAAACATCTGATAAAGAAATGCAATTGTTTCTCTTCTCCCACCCTTTCTATGTATCCCTGTAATTTGTTTTCTTTCAAGTACTAAGCCAATGCTAATTGAATCAATCTTCATCACCCTGTCAGATGACCCATTCCAGATGCTCAGCGCTCACTGTGCAGTAACAGTTTATCTCCATGTCACTTCTGGATCTTCTACTAGTTGCTTTGAGTTTATGTTTTCAGACTCTCAATCCTTCCAACGGGAACTACTTTGTTACGACATTTGATATTTTGAACGCCTTTCTCACATTCCTCAGTCTTCTTAGAATTGCTTTCTCCAGCTTTTCTGTGTGATACAAGTGTTGTCAGAATAATTTATCAACACTAGACTGTTTAAGTGAGAAGAACGGTTTATTTAATTTACCAGAGCTCTGGGAGAAGCGCTATACCCTCAGATAGAGCAGTCGCCCACTTCTCCCCGAATGCCTTTCGAGCTTGACCTTTATACAGGTTAGTCGTATGACCATGAGTCAGCTTGTTAGGCAGGAGTGATAGCAGATGAGCAGATATTGGAACTTGCTATCATACACTGCGATTGTACATAGATACGGAATCAGTTATTAACAGTTGCGCGCCATTTTCCTGCTCAAGCCGTGGTAATATCTTGTGCTTAAGTTAGCACATTTTAATGTCTTTCTGCAGAGACCATTTTGTACCAAGCATCCATCTTGTGTCATCTATTTTCGGATCCGACCTCTTCACGTCTTTCATCTGCGGAACTATTCAATTCAATCTTTTTTGCATCATGTCCAAAGCCTTCGCATTCTTCTAAAACCACAGTGATCAGAATTGAAATAATATCCAGTTGTGTCCAAACCAGTGATTTATTAAAAAAATAATCATAACTTCCTCACTTTTGTATTCTACAGGGCAGAAATGTGTCACACATCTGGGAAAAGAACTGCCAGGCTGTTGAAAATCAACTTAACCCAGAAGCAAGATAAATTGCTCACTTTGACTTAATTCATCTCCTCATTCTTTGGTGAAATCTTCACGTTTGCAAGTGTTTTTCCTTCCAGCATAAATCCCACCCCTAATTATCATTGACAAATAATGTCAACGGTGCTGCAAAATGCGGTATTTGTACCGGTGAGATTTCACTCTCATATTATGAATGCTTCTTATTTACAGAACTACTCAGTTCTACTGACTCTTGAAACTTCTTTAACACTCACACTGCATCCATTGTGCACACTGAGATCTGTGACCTTCTGTGACCTCAAATACAATTTCAAAATTGTGCCATGACTGATCTTTCATTGAGATCATGGTCACGGTCACTCTTAGCTTCCATGCCTCTGGATCATTTCGGCTTGTTGCTTCTGATGCCTCCTGTCTCTCACAGCTGACTGATGCATCACAGAGGTCTGCAACCCCATTCTCAAACAGAGAAGTCTTGTCTACTTTTCATTCAGTCCATAGTAGGAGGCAGAGCTGGTACAGCCATCTGGCTGCGTAAAAGACCTCCCCAAATTTCAGGTGTTCATAGACTGTCCTCCTGTTGACTCAAACGTCCCACTGGCATTGTTTTCTGCACGGACCACTTTCTCTGTGACTCCCTGATCTGCTCATCCACTCCCCCATCGCCAGGCACTTTCCTCTGCAACTGTACAAGATGCTGTACTTGAAGAGACACTACCACCTAGGTTCTTTTTCCCTTTGATCACACTTCTTATTTCCATTTGCCCATTGGCCATACACCAATCTACCTGAGTTTCTCCTCCTCTACCCCCTTCCCTTCTTATCCCTTCCCCCATCTGATTCCATCTCCTTATTATCCCTCCCTTCTCTGCTTCCACTCTTTCAAGAGAGAGTCTCTTAGGGCTAAGGGAATCAAGGGATATTGGGAAAAAGCCAGAACGCGGGTATTGATTTTGGATGATCAGCCATGATCACATCGAATGGCGGAGCTGGCTCAAAGGCCGAATGGCCTACTCCTGCACCTATTTTCTATGTTTCTATGTTATCACCTCCAACCTCTGTCTCTACCTTCCCCCTCCTCTTTCCTCCCTGGCTCTGTCTGCCCCTCTTTGTTTCCCTATCTGTTTCCACTTACCACTCACCAGCCTGTCTCGAAACTCTGCCATCGCCCTACCCCATCTGTTCGTCCAGCCCGCCATGCCACTCTTCAGCTGGGTCCACCTATTGACCCCTGCCTCATTCTCTCTCACCTCTTTATACAGGCAATATTTCTCTCCTCACTCCTGGTCGCGATGCAGGGTCATGGCCCAAAACATCAGCACTCCACTGCGTCCTAGATACTGCTCAATCCGCTGAGTTTCTCCAGCAGTTTGTATCTTTGATTTGACAGGAAAGCTTGATTAGGTTGGCATCTCTATTGTTTATGCTGTGCTCTGGATGAATAGTTGAGCAAACGGCAAAAAATTCATCAGGAAAGAATGAATCGCAATAGCAGATCTCCCTGCAGTCTTCCCTGTGTGGTTGAGACAGTCATGTCGTTGGAGGAGATAATGTTATGAATTTTCTCTACTGGTGCAATGCTCTATCAGCCAGGTGCAGAAACTAGGAATCCAGGTGTGCACTAACCACAGTTTCCAATCATTCATCAGAAAGATTGTGTGCAGCACCTGCTTCAAATTCCAATGCACCCCACCAGCAAGGTTCCCTTTTGAAAGATCAGTGAGGAAACCCCTCTTTGTTAGTCATCACTATTGTCAAAAAAGTTCTCAGGTGTCGATGGTTATATCTCTACAAGAACATAATTTTTTGGGGGGCGTGGCTGCGTTCTGCAGCTGTGGCTCACCGGCAGTCTCTCTGTCTTTTTTATCGTTTAAATGTTTCTTTTGATTTATTTTTAACTCTGTATATGTGGGGGGTGGGGGAAACCTCTTTTTCTCATCTCCTCCTCAACGGAGATGCGACCTTTACCGTGTTGTGTCTCCGGTCGCGCTACGGCCTAACACCGTGGAGTCGGCGGCCTCCAGCTGGGATCGACCTTGAAGACTCCGGTCGCAGGGCCTGGACTTACCATTTCGGAGGCTTCGGCCGTGGGCCCTGCAGACCGCAACATCGGGAGTTCGCAGGTCCCTGGCTGGTGACCGGCTTTCGGGAGCTCCAGCCGTAGCAGCGACCGCCCCGAAGCGCGAGGTTTGATTGACCCGCTCGCAGGCCCCTCATCGCCCTGCGTGGCCTGGCCGCGGCACATTCCATCGCCGGGTGGGGGCTCAGGACTTTCATCGGCCTGCTCGGCTCGGCCCTGGGACTTTCCATCGCCCGGTGGGGGCTTCAAAAGTCGGGAGCCTCGATCGCCTCGTGGCACCACAGGAGAAGAATGAGGAGGAGATAAGACTTTTCTTTGCCTTCCATCACAGTGAGGGTGTGCCTGGAGCAATCACTGTGATGGCTGTTTGTGTTAAAAATTGTAATTGTGTGTCTTGTGTTCTTTATTGTCTACTGCCGGACCCTGACGTGAGAGGACGCTGGCGCTGTTTGTTCGCCGCTTCTCCGTCAGGACAGTTCGTTTGTTTGTTTTTATGTCTTGACTGTTTTTGTAAAGCTTCTTTGAGCATTTGGAAAAGCGCTATATAAAATAAATGTTTATTATTATTATATAATTAATTATATTGCAGCATTTCTCGGTGCTTATGCTTCCAATGCGCCTTCTGGAAGAATGTTATTTATAAGTTGGGAAGTCACTGTTGGCTTCTCTAAATGTTCAGCAGTCATGGCTGGCAGTCAAGGGTCTCCACATGCAATTCAAACTCACAAAACATCCCCTTGACATCTGTACTTCTGATTTATTCCTGTGTATTTATTTGAAGTTCATGCCTAATTAATTTATTCGGGTCAGTTTGTGTTTTAATTGATTTCACCCACTTGAGTCATGTGTTCACACTGTGGTTCACTTGACATGCATGCATCTACACATGCACACAAAACCACAAATGAATTTGCAAAGATGGAAATCTCATTTAGTCCTGGTTGAACAATATGCCATTGAAGCATGTGATGCCAAGCAGTGTTAGTAATGACTGAATTCAGTCAGTGGCTATTCCATTCAATTTACAGTTTTAAGTTCATATGTTTCTAATGTGTTGTGTGAAACATGTTTTTTGTGAGAGTGAAATGAAACAGTGACTAGCGATTAGAATTCAGTAGGTGCTGTGGAACACCAGTACAAACAGACTACTATCAAGGTAGTTCATCGCATACAGAGGCAGCATTAGATACAACTGCAAATTCCCCATCTGTTGAGTCCACAGATATTTTAGACATTAATCTGTCAGATTAAAGTTGAACCCGATCTGTGTAAGGTGAAAAAGTAAATGTTATTGGACAATATTCTTTGGAAATTGTGTAAAGGTATGCCATGATCTTTGCCATGGTTTCATTCTTAAAAGGGAAATGCTGTTTCTAATTTGTTTGAGGTGTGGTTTGTTGGTGTTATGAAGTATATTTACTCTATATATTGTTTTTTAGATATGCACAGTATTTTTAATTATGATGAAAAGTAATTTTCAAGGTAAATTATGTGCTTCAGTATGGCCTGTAAGGATTTCACCTGAAATCAATCTTTTCAAGAAGAAACTAATCATTTAACAAATAATTATCTGTTATGAGAGCATAACTAGAAATGATCCATTACAAGAAATATAGGTTAATGATATGTTACCCAAATACAGATCCTGCTCTGACATTGCATGAGATAACCTGGTGTCTACAAAAGGCACCTACTATTCACTTGATTGCTTAGATCTTCTCCCATCTTCCACACCAGTGAAGGTTTATGCAAAAGAACATACTTAATCACAGCAGTCAGGAAGCTATTCTAATCACTACCCTAATAATGGGGGGGGGGGGGGAATCGCAGGAATTTTGTTAATTTTCTATGTTAGATGTCCTGATCAAATTAACGAGTTTATGAGGGAGAATATGGTTGTTGCTTCACAATCATTCAGAACCTGCAGGAGAATATGGTTGTTGCTTCCCCAAAAGCCAGGCATCAACAGGGTAATATGAGTTAAAATCGTTGTTTGAATGACTGATGATCAACGTCCCAAAAAGTTGTTGTCACAATGGTGAAGTTTCTAATTATGCTGGTATATTTACTGTGACTTGTAGGTAAGAAACTCCGAGAAATTTTTAATGTCGACCCATTCCACAATGGGTGTTCTTTTCATTTACTTACATTTTTCCTGTTTTTGTCTTCTTATTCCTTCACTTTAGTCTCTCACCTCCATGCGTCCTTCTACCGCTAGGAGAGTGAGTAAAAAGGCTGCAGACCCCCCTGATGCATCCCACTTGAATGCCACTCCATTGTTTAGCCAAGAGGAAGCACTCTTACCGTGGGGTGAGATGGAAAGAATTACATATTTTCCCCGAAGTGTGAATCTTCACACCCTCTCCCAGACTGAGGTACAGTGTCTAAACCATTACTCTACTGAGTCACGATGTTTCAGTCAATAATGTTACCACCCAATGCGTACAGCAGGGTGCATGGATTAATCACACAAATTCCTGTGTGAATTATCAGAACATTTCTGACTGGTTGTTGCCATGAGGTGCCTTGACAATGTCATAATCTTGTTTAACTTCTTGTCTTGTCTTGTTTTGTCAGTGACTAAATGATCAAAGCTACAGGTATTAAGCAAGAGTGACCAAATTAACGCTGCCATTGAGGAGTGGGCCTCTCTGGCATTACTTATCAGAAAATCAAATCCATACCTAAAGCAGTACTACTAGCATGCAGTTTCCCCACCAGTAGTCTCCGGGAGTGCTGCTCTGTACCAGAACCAGGACCACCTTCCAATTGATTGGGAATGGAGTCGACCCTTAATGTAGATTGGAAACATTTAGAGGTTAGTCAAAGAAGATTCTCCTCATCGTTCTGATGCACAGAGTTCGGCATGTTGGTGCAGCGCTTGCTGATTCGTTGAGGCAGTGGTAACTATAATTGGCCATAATGCTACCCAACGGCCTCAGAGAGATCAATGAGACAAGGTTCTCAATCCTTACTGCAGTCCAAAGACATATGCCGGAAGTGCTTATAAGCTGGTTGGGGGCATCTTCATTGGGTTATCCTCCTCATTGTTGGAAACATAGAAACATAGAAACATAGAAAATAGGTGCAGGAGGAAGCCATTTGGTCCTTCGAGCCAGCACCGACATTCATTGTGATCATGGCTGATCATCCACAATCTGTAACCCGTGCCTGCCTTCTCCCCATACCCCTTGATTCCGCTAACCCATGGAGCTCTATCTAACTCTTTTAAATTCATCCAGTGAATTTGCCTCCACTGCCTTCTGTGGCAGAGAATTCCTCAAATTCACAACTCTCTGGGTGAAAAAGTTTTTTCTCATCTCAATTTTAAATGGCCTCCCCTTTATTCTTAAACTGTGGCCCCTGGTTCTGGACTCCCCCAACATTGGGAACATTTTTCCTGCATCTAGCTTGTCCAGTCCTTTTATAATTTTATATCTTTCTATAACATCCCCTCTCATCCTTCTAAATTCCAGTGAATACAAGCCCAGTTTTTCCAATCTTTCCTCATATGACAGTCCCACCATCCCAGGGATTAACCTCGTGAACCTACACTGCACTGCCTCAATAGAAAGGATGTCCTTCCTCAAATTAGAAGACCAAAACTAATGACAACAAGTTGTCAGATAATCTACTGACACACACTGGTTAGACTCTCAAACGAACAGAGCTTGCCGATGAGTCAACATGTTCAGCAAAATGAGGCAAAATGTAGGTTAAAAAAAGAGAAAATGTTTGAGGTAGAGTGCATGAAGAGCACAATGGGCATTTCCCTCTCATACATTTTCAGGATATGTAGGGCACTTCAGAAGTTAGTGAGGATTTTCTTTGTTGGTGTTTATTTCAAATTGTGATCATGACCTCCCTTGAAATAGTTGCAAGTGGAGAAATTCATACTTGCTTGAAGATATAAAATCTTTCTTTGTATTAGTTTTTTCTTTTGCATATTACTTTGAATCGGTGAAGGCTCAGTTCAAGTGCCCTAGGAATAAACAAAAGGATTAGAATATGGAAATCAACCCACTGGCATCGTACAAAGTAAGCAGCATTGCCACTTGCTGCTGAATGTTAAATATAATTAATGATTGTGGCTTAGAGCTAGCACTAACCACATTATTCATTGCCTTGATGCCTCAGCAGCAAACATAAGGCACGGGTCAGGAGTGTGATGGGCACAAAATGCTGAAGTTACTCAGTGGGACAGGCAGCATCTCTGGAGAGAAGGAGATGTTTCAGGTCAAGACCCTTCTTCAGACTGAGAGTCGGGATAGGGAGACTGGAAATGTGTGGAAGCGTAAGGTGTGAAAACGGCAGATCAAAGCAGACGATGATTAAGGATAGGTAGAATTGATCAGTGTTAGCTGACGGAACGGTGACAAAGATGGAATAGTCTCCGCTTGCCTGGGGAAGTGTAGATCTGTCATCATTGAAGAAGCCTGACGCTACCCAGGACAAAGGCATTCCTTCTACCAGCCTAAACAGTCAATCCCCCATCACTCTCTTCATCCCTGGAGGTCACAGCATCAGCTTCCAGTGTCAGAATCCTGTCAGATTGCTCATTGCAAACTCTCAGCCCGATGTGCTAATTATGGAGGGAGCGATTTTTAAGGTGAAAGAGAAAATAATAATTAAGATGTTCACTTCCTTCTGACTGGAGTTGATTATTTTGAGTGAGGTTATGGCTGTACTATCCATGCAGGTGAAGAGTATTATTTCATCCTTCTCACTTTTAATTGATAGAAAGGCTGTGAGGGGGCAGGTGCCATGCCTTTGACCTACTTTTATGGCTGCAAACCTCACGTGGTTGTTCCTGTTAAGTGCCGTGACATTGATGGTGCATCCATGCTAATGGCGTGGGATTTAATGACAGTCATAACACTGACATGCAAGGGATAGATAATTGAGATGGTTCAAAAGAAGAATGAAATGGTCACCAAGGTCACAAAGGTGAAAGTGAATCAGGAGGTGTTCGTTGACCCTTATCATGCTGGGCAATAGCAGTGTCAGAGAAGGAAAATAATACATCATCCCAGGACACAAGAAGGCAACATATGGACACACATAAAGAGAAGCATGAAGAATTAGCCATGCAAGGACCCTAAAGCGAGTCTTCCTTCTTGCCTCTCATAAAACTGCATGTCTCCGTGGATATAAAAATGTGGTTCTCATTGTGCAGTGGAAAGTAAACCAAATATATCAGAGTAATACTATTCTAATATTAGCACAATTTGAAAGGAGAACTTGCTGCAGCCTCACCATTCCAAATATGTAACTTTATCTCCACCTAGTGAATAAAAAATATATTGTTACTTAATTCTTTATTCAAGCCAATTGCATGCTGCATATATCTCCATTATTAAAGTTAAGCAATAAACTCTGGCATAATGGATTTTAGGAAAATTTTAGTTTTCTTGGAATTGTTTTCATTGGATGTGTAAATGTTTGGCGTTTGAAACATGTTAATTTAGTGCTTTGCAACAATCCCAGTGTCTGGTTAGAAAGCTGCCAAATATGCACCGAACATCAGATAGGTTCTTATTCAATCTGCATAAAATCTAGATTTTTTATATTTATAATTGAGGATTTAACATTGATTGTAGTATAAGTAGTTTGAGGTTGGACACTCGGTGAACATAGGATCTAAAATGAGAACCATTGATCTGTCTGAATAATTTCCCTGATTATGTACCGCTCAGAAAACCCAACATTAAAAGTAGTTTTACAAAGGTAATAAAAATGGAAGTTATTTTTACTCATTGACATACATGGGGAAGACTCTTATTCATAGACTACAGCACTGCCTTTAAAACCATATACCATCCAAGCTCATGACCAAACTCGCGGGATGGAGTCAGCACTCATCTCTGCAACTGGATTCTCAACTTCCTGACCAACAGACCCCAATCAATGAGGATAGGGGACAAATAATCCTCTACAATAATCCTCAATACTGGTGCTCCGCAAGGATGCATTCTTTGCTCCTTCTACATCCATGACTGTGCAACCTTGTATAAATCTAATTTAAATTACAAATTTGTAAACGACACCACCACTGTGGGCCAGATATCAAATAATGATGAGATGGAGTACAGGAAGGAGATTGAGACCCTGGTGACCTGGTGTCAAGACAACAACCTTTCTCTCAATGTCAGCAAGACAAAGGAGATAGTGATCGACTTCAGGAAGCGAAGTGGTACATATACCTCAGTTTTCATTGACAGCGCCGTAGTGGAGATGGTTGAAAGCTTAAAATTCCTCTGAGTAAATATCACCAACAACCTCTCCTGGACCACCCATATTGAAGCAATGGCCAAGGACCAATGGCCAACCAATGACTACTTCCTTAGAAGGCTTAGGAAGGTCGGCTAGTCCCCAACAACTCTTGCCAATTTCTACAGATGCGTTGGACAAAGCATTTCATTAGGATGCATCACGGCATGGTTTGGGAACAGCTCCATTCAAGACCGAAGAAATTGCAGAGAATTGTGGAACGCAGCCCAGACCATCACACAAACCCACATCCCTTCCATTGACGATTTATAACTCACCCTGCCTCGGCAAGGCCGCCAGCAGAATCAAGAACGTCGCACTTGGCCACTCCCTCTTCTCCCCTCTCCCATCGGGCAAAAGGTATAGAAGTGTGAAAACGCACACCTCCAGATTCAGGGATAGTTTCTTCTGAGCTGTTATCAGGAAACTGAACCACCCTAGCAACAACTAGAGAGCAGTCCTGAACTACTAACTACCTCATTGGAGACCCTCGGACTATCTTTGATCGGACTTTACTGGCTTTATCTTGCACTAAACGTAATTCCCTTTATCATGTATCTGTACACTGTGGATGGTTTGATTGTAAACATTTTTATTGTCTTTCCGCTGATGCAACAAAAGCTTTTCACTGTACCTCAGTACACATGACAATAAACTAAATTCAAACTCAAAGATGCTTGAAATTGATTCTGCTTTCCATAATTCAAAATGTTGCAGCTTTCTTTAATGTATTTATGGTTAAAACAGGCAAATAATCTGAAAGAGAGCAGCATTACACTGTGGCTTCTGAGGAACCATAACCAGGTCATAAGGAATCCTTCTTTCCTATGTAAATAGGAACCATGTTTGCAGCTGACTGCCTTCATAGAAATCCTCTTCTTTAAATTCACTTCACTTTCTTTCTTGTAAGATGCTGTTTAGGCACATTATAAAAAGTGGTCCCTAAAATGATACATCACTGCTGTCAGTTGGACATGTACTTGAACATGAACTAAAACACTTCATCATGAAAATTAAAGAATTGGTTGGAAACATCATCATTTTGTATTGCTAACATTTACTAACTGAATCCATGTATCCACAATTGACAATCTTTATGGCATGTTCCATTCTTTGTAAACTGTTGTATAACTGATTCAAATTTGCCACAATATATCTGTCATGTTTAGACATGATTAAAGAGAATAAAAACTAAAGTTATTGGAAATCCACCATTGTTCTCAATGACTTCAGCTACCCTCGTTATTATGGACCTCTTTCTCATGGATTTTGGTTATAGCGGACGGAGCATCCCCACAATAATCAGACACCAATGTCTCTTCAAGAACGTAGACTGCAAGTTACACTGCGGGAGGCCATGGAAATTGACAAGCAATTGCTTCGATCTGCACTTCTGCAATGATACTCGATTAAATAATGTAACAAACAGCCTTTAGTGTTTTTAGCTTACAGTATGGCGAGTCTGGAGGCTTGTACTTTGTTAAAGAAGTTTATTGCGGCAGCAATATTCAATTACAAAGGATAACAAACGAAATTACAGACAACCATTAACTCAAACTGTTCACATCGAAGTTCTCTTCCCACTGCCTGGTTTTTGGGCCCCAAAACCACCACCTGACCTAGCTGGCCAATCAGCAGGTTCGACTCTCAGGACCAATCCCTATGGTCGCACCACCATGTGACCTTGCTGGCCAATCCGAGGGTTCGACTCTCAGGACCAATCCCTATGGCCGCTACATGACCCCCCCCCCCCAGAACCCGAGGTACGGAACCTAGCAGGGAGCCAGATTTTGCGACCAGAACGAGTAAGGAGAGGGGCTGCAGGAACCACAGGAGCAGGGGGTCCCGGATCAGGTGGAATTGCAGGAGGACGGCCCCGCCGAGGCGGTTGGCCAACCAGGACAGGGCGGTCCTGATCCAAGTGTGCAGGTTTGAGCCTGGACACAGAGACGAGCTCACTCCTGCCCCCAACATCCAAGGTGAAGGTGACCGTCCCTTTACACAACACGCGGAACGGTCCTTCATAGACCCTATGCAACGGGGAACGATGGGCATCTCTACGCAGAAACACAAATTCACAGTCCTTCAAGGCAGGCGGGTCGCACCATGGAACACTCATGACGTGAAGTAGGAACCGGAGCCAGGGAACCCACTCGCGCACGGAGGGATGCTAAAACCGACGGAACCGAGGGCTGCTGACCAGAGGACTCCGGAAGGAAATCCCCGGGCACTGTGAGTGGCGAGCCATATACCAGTTCCACGGACGAAGTTCCGAGATCCTGCTTAGGAGCAGTACGGATGCCCAAAAGGACCCAGGGGAACTGGTCTACCCAGTCAGGGCCGTCCAGCCGCGCACTGAGGGCCGCCTTAAGTTGCCTGTGAAACCTCTCCACGAGCCCATTAGCCTGTGGGTGGTACGCCGTGGTCTGCTGCAACCAGGAACCGTACAGCTCCGCAAGCGTAGCCCAAAGGGCAGATGTGAAATGGGACCCCCGGTCGGTGGTAATGACGGACGGAACACCGAAACGGGTCACCCAATGGAGGGCCAGGGCCCGGGCACAAGAGGCGGCGGAGGTGTCGGACGACGGGAAGGCCTCCGGCCAACGGGTAAATCGGTCAACCACCGTGAGTAGGTGAGTGTAGCCCCTGGAGGAAGGTAAAGGCCCAACTAAATCAACGTGAATATGAAAAAAACGGACCGCAGGGACCGCAAACTCCTGCACCGGAGGTTGGACATGCCGGTGAACTTTAGCGGTCTGGCAGGGAACACAGGAACGGGCCCAAGTGGCTACTTGTTTCCGCAGGTCATGCCACACAAACCTAGCGGCCACTAAGGCAGAGGTGGAGCGGATGGACGAGTGCGCCAGCCCATGAATGGCATCAAACACCCGGCGCTGAAGGGCGGCCGGCACCACCGGCCTAGGGCGGGGAAGGGAAACATCACACCAGACTTTTGTACCCACAGGCCCGCAAGCCACTTGGGCCAACTTCAACCCCGAAGTGGTGGACTGGTATGCTGAGGCAGTGTCTGCCAGGCGCTGTGCCTCCGCAAGCTCCTGGAAATCTACCTCGCATTCCACCGCTAAAATTGGGGAAATGGCTGGCCGGGACAGGGCATCAGCAACGGCATTAAGCTTACCCGCGACGTGTCGGACATCGGTAGTAAACTCTGAGATGGGAGTCAGGTGCCGCAGCTGGCGGGCCGACCATGGATCGGACACTTTCGAAAAAGCAAAAGTCAATGGTTTGTGGTCCGTAAAGGCCACAAATGGGCGGCCTTCTAGAAAATACCTAAAGTGGCGGACAGCTAAATAGAGAGCCAGAAGCTCTCGGTCAAAGGCGCTACACTTCAGCTCAGCCGGATTAAGCTGTCGGCTGAAAAACGCCAAGGGCTGCCAACTGCCATCTACCTGCTGTTCCAAAACCCCTCCCACCGCCACGTCCGACGCATCGACCGTCAGGGCCATGGGGACGGAGGCGCTTGGGTGGACGAGCATAGTGGCGTCTGTCAGAGCCACTTTAGCTGCCTCAAAGGCCGTCTCAGCGGTTGCGGACCACTCCAACTCGACAGGTTTGCCTGCGAGACACTGGAAGAGCGGACGCATGACCCGTGCCGCTGCCGGTACCAACCTATGGTAGAAATTCACCATGCCCACGAACTCCTGCAACCCCTTTACTGTGGTGGGTCGCGGGAAGGCACGGACAGCCTCCACTTTTTCGGGCAAAGGAGTGGCGCCGGCAGAGGTGATCGGGTGTCCTAATAAATCAATAGAGTGGAGGCCAAATTGACACTTGGAGGGGTGGATGATGAGCCCGTGGTCTTGAAGCCGCCGGAACACGGTCCGCAAATGGACCAGGTGTTCGTGCTCCGAGCGACTGGCGACCAGGATATCATGCAAATAAATGAAAACAAAAGATAAATCCCGACCAACATGGTCCATAAGCCGCTGGAAAGCCTGTGCCGCGTTCTTCAAACCGAAAGGCATACGCAACCATTCGAACAACCCGAACGGAGTGATCGTGGCAGTCTTTGGAATGTCTTCCGGGCGCACAGGAATCTGGTGGTAGCCCCGCACCAAATCAATTTTGGAGAATACCATGGCACCTTCCAGCCCAGACGAGAAGTCCTGGATGTGCGGTATGGGGTAGCGGTCTGCCGTGGTGACGGCGTTAAGGCGTCGGTAATCTCCACATGGTCTCCACCCCCCAGATGCTTTGGAGACCATATGTAACGGAGAGGCCCACGGGCTGTCGGACCGACGGACAATGCCCATTCGTTCCATCTTCTGGAATTCTGCACGCGCCACCACCAGTTTGTCTGGCGGCAACCTCCGGGCCCGAGAGAAAACGGGGGGCCCCTCGGTGGGAATGTGATGGACAACGCCGCTCCGGAAACTCAACCAGGACCGCAGCATACGGGTCGGAGGCCGCGACAACGGCCTGGACAGTCGGGCAGGGCGGGGTGGCCAGCGGTGGAGCAGCGGGCTCATCGCTGCTAGTGGAGGGTCAAAGGCCTTTACCTCGGACATCGGGAACTAGCGAAAAGACCCAGAGGAAATCTGCGCCCAGGATCGCCTGACCGACTTCTGCGACGATAAACGACCATTTGTACGTGCGGGTGCCGAAAGCCAGAGACATTGCCCGCGTACCATACGTGTGGATGGGGCTACCGTTAACCGCGATGAGGGTAGGCCCTCTCTTACCCGATCGGGCTTCGAGGTCGGTCGGCGGCACGATGCTGACTATAGCTCCCGTGTCGACCAAGAATTCTGTGTCCGTGAATCGATCTCGGACGTAGAGGCGTCGGTTCTGGCCAATTGCAGCCGCCTCTATGTACGATCGGCCGAGGCATTTCCCGAGAAGGTGCATGGTGAGCGGCAGTTGCGGGCTTCTCCACCCCATCGCAGATGATAATAACACCAGCCGCGCTTGTGCGGATCTTTTTGGCGGGGTTTTGAAGAAATGGCGGGAGTCGCGGCGCCATCTTGGTACCGCTGCGGGCTGCCTAATGGTGCCGAGACCCTGTTGATCGAACTGTGTTTTTTCAATTTGGACGCCATGAGCGCATCGGCTTTCTCCGCATATGCCACGGGGTCCTTAAAAGAACAATCCGTGAGCATAAGCCTAACATCTTCTGGAAGTTGCTCTCGGAATGCCTGCTCGAACATGAGGCAATCCTTGTGCTCACCTGCCAGCGCCAACATTTCGGCCATGAGGGCGTACGGCAGCCGATCTCCGAGATCCGGCAGGTGCATAAGCCTCTCAGCTCGATCATGCCTACTGAATCCGAAGGTTCGAAGCAAGAGTACCTTCAGCGCCTCGTACTTGCCGTCTGCAGGAGGGGAGGTGATGAACTGCATCACCCGCGCGGACGTCTCAGGCGGTAGAGCGCTGACCAGGTAATAATACTTTGTCTCGTCCACCGAGATGTTTCTCAGGTGGAACTGAGCTTCAGCATGGGCAAACCAAAGTTGTGGTTGATGCGCCCAAAACGGAGGAAGATGAACGCTGACCGCGTTTAGCTGCGGTATGCCGGGCGTTAGAACCATCCATGGTAGATGATCGGCTAGATCACGTCGGGGTTACCAATATGGCGAGTCTAGAGGCTTGTACTTTGTTAAAGAAGTTTATTGCGGCAGCAATATTCAATTACAAAGGATAACAAACGAGATTACAGACAACCATTAACTCAAACTGTTCACATCGAAGTTCTCTTCCCACTGCCTGGTTTTTGGGCCCCAAAACCACCACCTGACCTAGCTGGCCAACCAGCGGGTTCGACTCTCAGGACCAATCCCTATGGTCGCACCACCATGTGACCTTGCTGGCCAATCCGAGGGTTCGACTCTCAGGACCAATCCCTATGGTCGCTATAACAGTGACAAAAATATATTTTCAGCTGTTGAAAAGTATTTTGTATTTGAAAACAAATCATTGTTTCACAAAGTGACCACGAGATGGTTGGAGTGAAGTCCTCACTCAGTTATAGTGGACAATCAGAAAGGAAACTTGACTGCAGGTTATTATCGGAAATGGAATGTCAGTGTACAAATTCAAACAAAATAAGTTGTTACCAAAATCAATGTCCAATAGAACCTTTAAGTCACTTTAAGTCTGAAGAAGGGTCTCGACCCGAAACGTCACCCATTCCTTCTCTCCCGAGATGCTGCCTGACCTGCTGAGTTACTCCAGCATTTTGTGAATAAATCTTTAAGTCACTCTGTTAGGTTATTTCTGTGTCTGTTGTTTCTTTTGCAAGTTCAACAGATTCAGCTGGGTGGGATAATATAAAATTAGTTTTAAAATAATCTTAAAACATTGACATAAAGGGAATGTATGGCAGGCAAATATATTGGCAGCGTATTAAAATTAAAACTAAACAATAGAAGGAGGAATTTATTTAGTCAGATTAGTACGGATGTCAGAGTTTATGGGGAGAAAGCAGGAGAATGGGGTTGAGAGGGTAAGATAGATCAGTCATGATTGAATGATGGAGTAGACTCGATGGGCTGAATGGCCTAATTCTGCTCCTATGACATGGACTTATGAACAATAATTAGGCACCAATTCATGAATCATATGTGGTTTCTGAATTATTTATGGATATCACATTTAAGTTGTGTTTATCCTGTTGTCCAATAGCATATGTTGATAGACTTGAACACTTTATGTACTATACATAAATGCACCAGTAAGATCATGATTATCTTATTTTATGTAAGTTGCCATTTATATTTTAATTTCTGGAGCAACACATCTATACTGATAAATTACTTATTTTCCATTTATGAATAGATATGAACAATGATGGATATGTATATATTGCCTAAATATCAGTTAATAGCCTTTGAGAAACTTTGTCTGGTAGCCAAGTCCCAAAGCTTTAACTTTGAAGTGATGAACGAACATTAGAAGATTATCGTAATGCATCTTACATATTACATATTACATATGATCCGTTGTGCACCAATTGTGAAGGAAGTAAATGTTTAAAGTGATGCACAAGGTGACAATTAAGTAAGCTAATTTGAATTGGGTTGTTTCCGTTTTTCTAAATGTGGTAGAAGCTGCACTCACCAGGCAAGTGAAGACAAATCCATTTCTCACGTTTGCCTCTTGAATCAAGGGAAGATTGAGAAATTTACTTACCCAGAATACCCAGTCTCTTTCTGCTCTTGTAACCAGAGTACTTTATTGGTTGGTTCAGTCAACTGGTCACTTCTCCCAGGATATTAATGACAATAAATAAAGAGATGGTAATGCCGTTGACTGCCAAGTTTAGTTTAGTGATACAGCACTGAAACAGGTCCTTTGGCCCACCGAATCAGCACTGACCAACGATCACCTATACACTAGTTCTATCCTACACACTAGGGACAATTTACAGAAGCCAATTAACCTACACACCCGCACATCTTTGAAATGTAGGAGGAAACTAGAGTACCTGGAGAAAACTCATGCGGTCACAGAGAGAACGTAAAAACACCATACAGACAGCACCCATTGTTAGGGTCGAACCTGAGTCTCTGCCTCTGTAAGGCAGCAACTCTACAGTGCCCCACTGTGCCGCCTTAGTGCAGGTGTTTCTTGCTTGAGATAATCATTGGCAACGTTTGCATGATAGTTCCTTACCTGTGGTCATCATTATCTCATGATCTATGGATTGAACCGCACTTTGGGTCCAATTTAGTGACCTGATGTTATAATGGAGGAAAGTTGAATATGGTTGGGCCTCTAATGCTCTTACGATGTCCTGGCTGATGTCATCAGTATGATTCTATCACACTACTGCTTGATTTGTCAATGGAACGGTTCTTCTACATGGAGAAAACTTGATGGGGATTGCTGTATGTTTGCTGGCCAAGTCAAATCAAATGGAGTTTATTGTCATGTGCACATGCACAGTGAAATACATCTACAATGAAAATCTTGCAGCAGTGTTACAGGCATATAGACTCAGCCAACATATGAAAATATAAATCATACATAAAATACACATTAATTCTCCAAGCCAGTGAAAGGAAACAGACTGCAAACGAAAAACAAGACACAAATAGAAAACAAGTAAAAACACATTAGAAAACAAGTCCATAGTAGCTTCTTACCAAGATAAATGCTGGGAGGCCTACATAGTTGTTTTTTTCCACAGCTATTTCGTACAACTGTGACTTGCCAAACTATTTCACAGGGTGCTGTGGCAGCAGTTGGATGACGTGGTGATGAGAGATATGGTTTGGTGAGGGAATGGAAGGGGTTAAGAGTTAAATACATTACTTTGCATCTCTCGCTTCATATAAGCTTGATGAAGTAACATCAGCAGATTTCATTCCACAAAGGCCACTATTGAATTATGTTTCATGTGACAATATGTAAACTTCATGATCATTATTGATTGTACAGGCTTCTTATAAGTGTGAACATTTAATGAAGTAAAAAAAATATTATAACATCTGAAGTCAACAGCCTTTGTGGGAATTGAATGTGCCTGTGGATCATTTGTCCAGGTCACTTCAGATTATCTGGTTCAAAAAGAAATCACAACTGTTATTCCCCTGCAATTGCTTTGAATTGCACATCACCATCATGACAGCATGCGGAGCTTTGATCTGATTTGTTGGTTGTAAATTTCCATCATATGATTTCATATTTTTGTCTTCTTAGCCCCTTCTCATCCAAATACCAGTATGTACATTGTATCCTATCACAGTGACACATATATATAGATTTGCAACTGAGGCATTTACAAATGAAGCCAATAATCTGTTGCTGGTCGTCACCAAACTAATAATAATTTCTTCAATGGAAAGAGCTGAGATCACCCAAACTCACTAAAAAAACTTGTTGGACTAGGCCGAATTTGAACCTGAATGATTCAATCTGTGTGAAATTATTGCTTGATATTGCATTAGTCCAATGGAACAAGAGGAAGATCGTTTGAAGAAAACAGTGCCTTTCGTCAAAGTTTATTTCTCCAGAAGAAAATAGCTCAAAACACCAAGCAATGCATAAATGTGATGCTGAGAAGAGCTTAAATGAGTGAATTGTATCTTTTCTAGTCATCTGTTTAAGTTAAAAATATTTATTTTGTAGATGTTTGATGTTAAGCCATACAAAATCAATTTATTTTACATGAACTGTGGTGATATCGTCAAGGCTACTGCTCACTTATATATTCTAACCAACTCCATTGCTTCCCCATGTTACCAATCATCTGCAACCTGTAGGCTGAGAAGAGGGCAAAGCTTGTCGCAGTGATGGGTGCACAGGAAGATATCCCAGTTCAGAAAGAAAAAGAAACAAGCACAACTTCTTCCCAGCAGTCCACTGAACCGGCACCTCCCAGAATTGTAACAACTCCAGAACCTTCAGTCATTTCACATGAGACAGTCGAGAAGGACCCTGTCAAAGCAGTGGATGAGGAAACAGAATATGAAGTAAGTTAACTATTCCATCCCTTGCTACGACTTGGCCATTCAACTTGAGAGTCATGAAAGGTAACATATTCAGTTTTTCAGAACTCAGAAAAAGAGAACTAATACAATTCTGAAATATCTTCAGGGTGTGATCACTACACTAATTGGTCATTGGACCTTGGTGCAATGTGGGCTCCTTAGTAAGAATCAGTTTCAGTGCAGAGCACAACACCAGAGAGTCATTGATTCATGCAGGATGGAACCAGGCCCTTCGGCTCAACTCATTCATACCATCCAAGATGCCCCATCTAAGTTAGTTCCATTTGCCCATGTTTGGCCCATATTTCGAGGTGAAGTTTGATTCTCCAAATGTAACATTTCCACAATTAAGGTATTGACTGGAGGCTAAATATTTCATCACTCGAAAGGAATGTTAAAGTCAAACTATCATTAGTTGAGTGGGAAAACACCACAAATAAAACGGCTTAAAAGACTGCGGGTAAACTGAGACTTTAGGATTGAACCATGCTTGAAAATATAGTTGCAACTAAATAAAGCAAGCTATGATGCTGACCTGTACTTCACATCCAACCTTGCAACTTTACATCAACCTTAGCAAGTGTCTGAATGACAACCATAAGGTAGAGTAGGAAGTTCAGCCAGTTATTGCTCCAAAACCTTGCCTTTGATAATTAAAGGACCGGGATTTCAATCAGAATGGATGATCTGATTGAAAAGTTATCGGTCAGTATGTACTGTATTTCTGTATATTCTGTCAATCAAAGAATCGTAGAAATTTATATTTCAAAGAAAGGTCATTCACTCAGAAATAACGGGTTAGTTGTCTTTCAAATGATGGTATTCAAGTGTTTCTCTGGGTACTTTTTAAATGGATGAAAGTTTCTTTCTGTTTACCTTTCAAGCAAGGAAAATATGTCCTCAATACTGTTCCTCAACCAATTGTCTTAAACTCTGGCCCCTAGTTATTGACCTAGGAAATTAGGTTGTTTGTTCTCTGTTGATTACTCATAATTTTGCACAGTTCAGTAAGATTGGTCCACAATTTCCTTTGCACCAATAAAAGAAATTCAGCCTAAATCATAGCAAAATGCAGAACACTGAGCCCTGCAGACCCACAGTACAATCAATCTTCTCTTCACCAAAACATGCATCAGTGACCATTACACTTTACTTTCTGCCATGGTGCCAAGTTCCAGTACATCATGCTACTTTCCTCTGGATCCCAAGGGCTTTTACAATTGTTGCATTTTCTCAACGGTTTTGCTAAGATCCACATAGATTACATCTCAAAAAACAATAAACATGTCAGACGTTTCATACAAAATTGAAATCTGTTAATCGGATGAAAACTCATTCACCTGAAATGTTTAAGCCACTCCTCTCTCAATGGTTGCTGTTTGACCTGCTGAGAATTGCTAGCACTTTCAATATTTAATATTTGGAAGAGATAACAAAATTAGGGTAGTATGTTACCTGAACTGTTAACTTTTACATTCTCTGTTAATGGTGCTTGACCAGCTGAGTATTTCCAGCATTTTCTGTTTATATTCCAGATCTTCCACAGTTGCATTTCGTTTTACTTTTAGCCAGACATGTCTACCCAAAATATCCAGGCTTAGTATCCTTGATTAAGATGTGCCTTTCAAGTAATGGTTGCATATTTAACAATGTTATTCAGAAAAAGAGTGAACATAATATCTGGTTAGAACCAGAAATAATGATGAAGAAATTGGTTAATTAGAATTTTCTTTGAACCTGAGGCAGGATGAGCCCTTTCCTCTGGCAGGGGAACCTTTGTGGGGTTTAGACATGAACATCAGACAACTCCACAAATTCTGTCTATTATAGCCAATTTATGACTATAAAAGCATTCAAACTAATGAACGACGACGGAATGGCTGCAACCCTGTTTGAATTAAGAACTCAGTCCATGCATCACGAGTGTTTTGTAGAAATGTCCAATTCCTTCATTAGCATTTGCCTTTGAATTTCATAGGATGGGCGAGGATTTGGCATTGGAGAGCTGGTGTGGGGAAAGCTCAGAGGATTCTCGTGGTGGCCAGGTCGTATTGTGTCCTGGTGGATGACTGGCCGAAGTCGGGCAGCTGAAGGAACACGATGGGTGATGTGGTTTGGAGATGGCAAATTCTCTGTTGTAAGTTCAAAACGTTATTTTTCGCAAAACTTGCACACACTTCCTTACAGTGGTTATGGAAATATTTTGAAGATTACGTTATCGAAACCACGCAAAATCGCCATTTCTTCCAATGCTATGTATGATTCAGCCATCATGATATATCATAACTTATTTTCTGTTTATGTGACAAGACTTTGCAAGGACCTTCATCATTGCATCGTTCAAAGATCACTGAGATGATGATTTTTAATATATTGGCAAAGAAACAATCGAGGTGAAATAGCAAAGCATCAATATGCTGTTGGTAATACAGTGATATAGGTAACTAAACTGGTTGTGCAGAGAATTGAATTAATGGGACAGAGTTAATATTTCACAGTGTTTGGAGATATTGTTTAATTAAATAAACCTAAAATTAAAATCCTTGCATCACAATGGTGACCATAAAGTGGTTGTTTGACTACAAGAAACCATGTATTTACAAATGTCCAACAGAGAAGGAACTTTTTATTTAATTTCTCACTTTGGCAATATTTGATTCTTTGCCCAGAGGACATAGGACTTTGCAGAGAGGAAGGTATTAATCATATCCAAAAAGCACTCACCATTCTTATCCAAGCCCAGCCAATTCTCAATTTTCACTCTCCACACTCTCCCCCAACTGACACTTAAAAATAGCCCTGAAAATTGCCCAGGAGGTCATTGAATGCAACCACAATCAGAGATGGATTGTGATTAATGGCCTTGTCATTGTATTTCTAAAATAATAAAAATATTAATTTCTAGTGCCCCAGAATAACAATGGAAATTCACCCAACCTCCAAAAACACTAAGTTCTCAGTCTCAGTATGGTGAACTGGAGTAAGCCCAAAGGTCAGACTGAGAGGGTGAGAATCCAGGACATTACTTGCTAACCAGCTGAGAATAAGACCTCAGAGTAGTGGAAGCCTCTCAACAACGCATTTGCCATGGGTGTTACACAGAACAATCCCAACAGAAGGAATTGAGGAAATCAAGCAATCTCAGTTCTGAAAGGAAATGTCAGGAAACATCTGGAATTTATGGATACAAATCTGAAATATTTGTCACAATTCCACTAGGTTCCTGGTTTGTTGCAGGAAAACAAAGAATGCATGAAATGTGGTGGCTTTGTTCTTTGTGAGCCTGGAATAATAAACAGAGGGCTGGATGAACAGGAGATAAAAACTGATGAGGTAAAGGAGAGGAAAAAATATTTAACCTGACCCATTAGGGATGAGAAAGGAATAGAGTGCAGAGAACAAAAAATAGAGGGAGCAAAATTGTTAAGGGAGACAGAAATTTAAGAAAGAAGAAAGATGAAAAATTAAATCAAGGAAAAAAGAAACAGGGCAGAGCATAAAAAGGAAACTTAGTGTAAAGATACAACATGGAAACAAGCCCTTGGGGCCAGCGAGTCAACACCAACCATCGATCACTCATTCACACTCGTTATATGCTATCCCACTTTCTCATCCACTTGGGCAGCACAGTGGTAGAGCTGCTGCCTCAGAGTGCCAGAGACCCGAGTTTGATCCTGACCTCAGGTGCTGGCTTTGTGGAGTTTGCATGTTCACCCCGTGCCTACGTGGGCTTCCTCTGGCTGCTCCGGTTTCCTCCCAAAGACTTGTGGGTTTCAGGTCACTGGAAATTACCCCTCGTATATAGATAGTGGATGCAAAAGTGGGATAATACAGAACTTGTGTGAATGGGTGATCGATGGTCGGCGTCGATTCGGTGGGCCGAAAAACCTGTTTCACGTGATACTTTTAAGCTTTAAACTAAACTAAACTTACCACACATTAGATGCAGTTTACTGAGGACAGTTAACCTACAGATATGCAGAAGATGTACCTCTAACATTGCTGTTGAACACTTCTGGACTCCAAGTGACCCAGCAAAGATCTTAGCGCGACACTGAGAAATCATCCGGAGTGAAATTTCTCGGCGACAGCTGGCTTATCGCCAGGTATCGTTGCTTATTGCGGGCGCTGTCGCATGCTATCCCCAGGTTTGCTAGGTTCTCTTAGATGCATTTAGAAGCACATAATATTAAAATAAGAAAAGTCATTTCAAAATACCATAAAATACTTGTGCTTAACCAATTTATTTACCGTCAGGACATTTGACAGGTAGATTGGAGGCGACAGGTTGACGGTCAGGTAAGCGTGGGAATTTTTGCAATGTTTATGGCCATCAGCGTTCACATGTAAAGTAGGCTCCCAACCCAGATATGCAACCCAGAAACCAGATATGCATCTCCCGTACATTTTCAAAGAATGCCCAGAAACTTTTCACAAAAATCCATTTAACCACTTTTAAAATTAAATTTCTTAATACTCCTATTAGTAAACTGGAAGTCAATCCAGTTTATGTCTTGTTACCGTGAAGCTTGGTTTTCAAGTAACCCAGGCAAGATGTTATATTTCAAAACTCTCAAGTACTTATCGACTTGTCAGTGATTTCAACGAAAATTAGGACACCGGAGAAGCATTGACAGCGTGGGAATTTTGCGATGTTTCCGAAGACGGTGTAATCTCAACCTGGCTCGGCATTGTCGTGGTCATTGTCGTCGGGTAAAAGAAAATTTCGGCGAACTGCTACGACTTTGACAGTTGCCGGCAGTCGCCTAAAAAATCGCCTAAGTGGGACAGGCCCTTTAAACTTTTCCAGTTGTGCTCAACTCACACATACAAAAATACTTAGGTAAATCACCCAAAATATAATACGTAAGCAAAAGGAAAGCATGCAAAACATTTGGTGGTGATTTTAAAGTTCTCCTGTCCTTGTTCTCTGACAACCAAGCAAATCAAAACCCTCAATATGTGAGGTATGTAAATGAAACTTCAACACGTACAGTGACCCTTACGATCATCGATACCAATGTACTCAAGTAGGTTTGGGAAACGTTAATATCAGTAACACACTACTGATCAATTTGGTTATTGAGTACTATTACTGAAAGTTTATTGCACATGTTTGTCATCAGAAATGTTCTGAGTTGATCAATCGCAGTCCCCGATCTTTGGTCAATGCTTGCTGGCTGGGTGTCAGTGGGGAGAGAAGGCAAGCAAGCCTTGACCAAAGATCAGGAACTGGTGTTGACGAGTTCAGCAGGATAAGTGGGCAGAAAGAAAAGGCGAATTAGGAACCAAGACTGGAGCTGGGAGAGAATTTGGAGACTGGCGATTGCCTGGGGTGGGAATGGCCATCAATGTGACAGATATGCTGTTGCTCTAGTTCAGGTAGGCCTCCAGAAGTGGGCAGCATTGTGGCACAGCGATGCAGTTGCTGCCTCACAGGACCCGGGTTTGATCCTGACTACGGATGCTGTCTGAACGGAGTTTGTATGCTCTCCCTATGGCCTTGTGGTTTTTCTCGGGTGCTCCGGTTTCCCCCAATACTCCAAAGACATATGTTTGTACGTTAAATGGCTTATGTAAATTGTCTCCAGTGTGTAGGATTTTGCTAGTGTACGGGTGATCACTGATCGTCACGGACTTGGTGGGCTGAAAGGCCTGTTTCTACGGTGTATCGCTAAATTCTAAAGTCTCTAGTGAAATTGGACAAGGCCTCAGTCTGAAAGAGCGGTCAGATGGGGTGGATTAACTGAGATTAGAGGAAGAGAGAAGGATTGGAGGAAAAGTATAAAACTCTCCTGATAGGGGTTCCAATCCAGTGCTACATTATTGAAGCCAAGTTGTTTCAGAAATGCCCTGAGATGGGCACTCCTGCAGCACCTTGGTCTAACTTCTTCCAAGATGTTTTTAAAGTGCTTTGCATGAAGTCTGGCGTTATCATGGAGGAGACTGAAGTGAGACTGTGTCAGACATGGCAAATTACACCATAGCATTTCTGATTGACTTTCTGGATTATGCAAAGTAACTCAGAAATGATCTTTATCATTTTGTATTCTGGTAAAATTGCCTTTTCAATTCTAAGAAATAAATGAATAATATAGTATTGTACAATTGAATATCTAAACTGCAAAGTTTCAGATGTTTCTTTTTCTGAGGGCTGTAAACGGGCATTTTTTTGTGAATTCGTTTAGTTTAGAGATACTGCGCGGAAACAGGCCCTTCGGCCCACCTAGTCCGCTCCGACCTGCGATCCCCGTGCGTAAATAAGTCTTCCTTTCCTCCGTAAGATTCCTCTCTCAAGCAAGAGCAATAAAATGGATTAATTAACCCTTAATCTCAATCTTGTTTGTTAGATTTTGATATGGTTAACATTGGAACTGCATTTTGTGTAAATAACAACACCCTTGACTTTCAGAAAGTTCCCTGTTTACTGCGCACTTGAGTGTTTTGGAGAGCAACAATGAAGTGCTTGGTAAATATGTCTGTTGTTCATTCCTTTCCATCTCACATTTTGAAGTACATAAATCATGAAGTGTGTGGATGAAAGGCCATGTGTATTTTTGCCAATAATTTTCAACTCCCATTGAATTTGTTCTTCTCTGATTTGACAGGTCTGTGTAGAAAAGCTGATGCCTTTGAGTACTTTTTCTACTGCCTTTCACCAGCCAACCTATGGCAAACAACCTATGTATAGGAAAGCAATTTTTGAAGTCCTACAGGTATGAGATTCCATTAATCGTTATGTGCATTCCTTTCTCAGGGCAGTGTACCAGGCTAAATGTATTTTTTAAATATCTATAATTATGCATTTCAGTGATAACCTTCGGACATTTAGGCTTACATTTAAGGCTCACATTTCAAGACTAAGACTCTATTTAATCACAGCTAAGTCATTAGGGTCTGCAACACAAATCTATGTGGTATGGGGAGAAGGCAGGAACGGGGTACTGATTGAGAATGATCAGCCATGATCACATTGAACGGTGGTGCTGGCTCGAAGGGCCGAATGGCCTCCTCCTGCACCTATTGTCTATTGTCTATTATCTATAAATAGATAATAGGGTTAATGCTAGGATCCCAGCTTTTCATGATAAATATCTACAATTTGGTTGAGGGGATAAAATATCATTTTCCAAATTTGCTAAAGATAATAACTTAAGTGGGGTTGCAAAAGCAAAGGAGGACGAAACAAGGCTTCATGGAGTTTGGAACATGCTGAGTGAGTAGATGAATGAGTGAGTGAGCTTATTGTCATAGAGGGTGCAATGAAATCTTTGTTCAAGTGAAGCTCACAATGTAAACAGCATACATATAGTAATGATAAATACAATGATATGTGCTAAACTGCCATATTTTCCAAAATTGGAGTACGATCTGAGGGGTCGAAACAAAAAAATCAAAATATATATACAGAATAACCGAATTAGGTAGATTTAGTAAATGTACATGGCAGCACCTTTGGGAAAGGGGGATGAAAGAGGAGATTGGTTCAGTAGTCTGTTAGCAGCAGGGAAGAGGCTGGTCTTAAGTCTGGTCATTTGGACTTTCAAGCTCTTGTATATTCTTCCATGAGAAAGAAGAGAGAAAATGCAATGGCCAGGGTCAATACTTCCAACCTGCCTGATGCAGGCAAAGGAAGTGACAAGCCTGTGATGGACTGCGCTGTTTCACTGGTGATCGAGCTGAGCAGTTGCCACACCAGTCGGAAGTGCATCCTCTCAGAATCATTTCAAAAACATATCTGTGGACTTCAGGGAAATCCTGGATTGCCAGATGCCTAAAAAAGTGACTATGCTGATGCGCATTCATGATCACCATATCAGTGCGAAGGAACCAGGTTAGGTTGCTGGCGATGTGGATGCCTAAGAACATGAAGGTGTTGACTATCTCTACAGCAGGTCTGTGGATGAGTACAGGGTTGTCTTCACCACTTCCTTAGGTCAGCAACTAACTCTTCCATCTTGCTGACATTAAGGGCTAGTTTGTTGTCCTGACACCATGATGCAAGGTTCTCAATCATAGTGGATAGAATATAATGTGAAAGCATCAACTTTGATGCATATCACAGAAACACAAAACATTATATAGTGGGTAATTGTGTAGTGTTCATATTCAGAGACCTGGAAGCTTCTATGAAAATCATCGAAGGACAACAAGCAATTGATTTGAAGGATAAATATTATGTTAGCCTTAATTATAACAAATTTGAATACAGGAATTTTTATTGCAATAATATAATGGAATATGGTGAGACTGCACCTGAAAATGGTGTACAGTTTGACCTGTTTGCCTAACAAAGACTACTCTTCCAAAGAATGTTGGGTTTACTTTATGAAACCTTAAAGACAATGCTGTCTACAGCCATCTCACTTAAATGACGGTGACTGTACTGGCAATTAGACTGGATCAGCTAAGCTCACTGGCAGTAGAGCTGCCAGAGGAAGTCATCGACCTTGTAAATCACCAACTCTCAGGCACAGTACACCTCAAGTCCAACCTGCTTAAACACAGACCGATAAAACATCTAACATGATTATTCTGATCACTGCCTGGCAGTTAAAGAAGAACTAAATTCATTTTAGAACATGGGCTTCACAAGGGAAGAATTCCCAGGGTCTTTATCTGGACACATTTCAGTGTTACAGGGAGCTGATATTGACTGCACAGGCTGACAGGCCTCATTCTCTGCTGTAATAGCTCTGTGAGTACAGGATTCTGCCTGAACACAGTAAATATCAGTTACCAATGTGCAAATCACTGAAGACTGTACTTAGTTTGCTCTCATTGTTACATGGGATGTGGCAGGAAGACTCCTTTACAGGTATTTCTGATTTTGCAATCGTTGCTGAGCTTAGATGATCCATACTCCAGAAAATCCACACTCTGCTCTCTCGCCAAATGGAAGCACAGGTGTGAAACACACGAAGACTGCATTCTGACCAGAGCATGGGGTTCTAATTTATTTAAATCAAAGGGATGCGTTTTAGCAAGATAAAGGCTGAAAACATTGTTAATGAAGCTGGCTTAGACCATCACAGAGTTTAGATGTAGGAAGGATGTATTGGCATTATATCAGGATACAATTAAAAACATTGTTTTGTTATTCAGGCAGATCTTACCACACTTGAGTGCAATTATACCATATATCAAAGGCACAGCTATTGGGTTCATTCCTGACATCTGGTGTTGTCTGTGGAGAGTTTGCATGTTCTCCCTTTGCCCATGCAAAATGAGGACTCAGGTTAATTGACCATTGTAAATTGCCCCAGTGTGGGTCAATGTTAGAATCTAGGGGGAGCTGGTGAGAAGGTGTATCTGGGTGCTTGATGCATGAACTCAGTGGGCCGAAGGATCTGTTTCTGTGCAACATGAATGAATCAATGATGCCCATGACTTCATTGAGTGGCTGAAAATTTGTGGGAGTCACCATATTTGCCGATAAATGCCACTGCCCAAGAACAAAGAATTAAGTCGGTATTTTCTTGAGCATGAAAGGAAAGAAAGCAATTGGCATTAAAATTTAAGAGGATAACATGTTCATTTCAATTAAAATTATTATCTCTGTTGAATTACTCACAGTTTTTTCTCACCTGTATGATGATTTTTCTTTCACATTGAAAAGCTTTCAGCATTGACCTAAATTTCATTTTAACATTAACAAAGGCATTTTTTTCATTGAAATTTATATAAAGGTATATTGTTCTAGAGAACAAAAGAATGTTTGTCTTTGTCAGCATAGTACTCTAAGAATACCTGAACAATCATTCATTTTAAGTACATAAAAACAGTACATCATAACTTAAATTTCATATTGCTCTTTACTCTTTTTAGCTTCCTGCCACTGAAACTTGCCCAAATGGTGTGAAAAATTGATGACACAGGGAATCATAGGTCTGTCTTAAACCTGAATGTTATCATGGTTATCACAAGCGACAATATGTGTAGGAATCTGAGATTTGCACAGAGATGCAAACTATGCTTTTCAGCTACTAAGGTGCTACAGTGTACTGATTCTTCAATGCATGACTTCCAGGTGGCAAGCAACCGAGCAGGTAAACTCTTTCCAGCTCAATCTGGGAATGATGATTTGGACACTGCCAAAGGTGTGGAAACCCAAACCAAGCAGATGATTGATTGGGCTTTGGATGGTTTTCTACCCTTGGGGCCAAAATGTTTGGATCCACCTGAAGGTAAGATTGAGCATGGATGGGGATGAAGTCAGTCTCATTGCCAACTGCATGTGCAAGCTTTTCATCCCAGTAAATGACAGCATTTCCACATCTGTATTGGAACAAGTATCTACCAGAAAGTATACTTCAAGGGGGATATAACCTGAAAGATAACTTGCATGTTAAAAGGACAAAAGAGGTGGGGAAGATGCTGGAGTCAATTATAAAAGACGAAATTGCGGAGCATTTGGATCGCAGTAACAGGATCGTTCCGAGTCAGCATGGATTTACGAAGGGGAAATCGTGCTTGACTAATCTACTGGAATTTTTTGAGGATGTAACTAGGAAAATTGACAGGGGAGAGCCGGTGGATGTGGTGTACCTCGACTTTCAGAAAGCCTTCGACAAGGTCCCACATAGGAGATTGGTGGGCAAAATTAGAGCACATGGTATTGGAGGTAGGGTACTGACATGGATAGAAAGTTGGTTGACAGACAGAAAGCAAAGAGTGGGGACAAATGGGTCCCTTTCAGAATGGCAGGCAGTGACTAGTGGGGTACCGCAAGGCTCGGTGTTGGGACCGCAGCTATTTACAATATACATCAATGACTTGGATGAAGGGATTAAAAGTACCATTAGCAAATTTGCCGATGATACAAAGCTAGGTGGCAGTGTGAACTGTGAGGAAGATGCTATGAGGTTGCAGGGTGACTTGGACAGGTTGTGTGAGTGGGCGGATGCATGGCAGATGCAGTTTAATGTGGATAAGTGTGAGGTTATCCACTTTGGTGGTAAGAATTATTATTATTATTATTATTTGAATGGTGTCAAGTTAGGAAAAGGGGACGTACAACGTGATCTGGGTGTCTTAGTGCATCAGTCACTGAAAGGAAGCATGCAGGTACAGCAGGCAGTGAAGAAAGCCAATGGAATGTTGGCATTCATAACAAGAGTAGTTGAGTATAGGAGCAAAGAGGTCCTTCTGCAGTTGTACAGGGCCCTAGTGAGACCGCACCTGGAGTACTGTGTGCAGTTTTGGTCTCCAAATTTGAGGAAGGATATTCTTGCTATTGAGGGCGTGCAGCGTAGGTTTACTAGGTTAATTCCCGGAATGGCGGGACTGTCATATGTTGAAAGACTGGAGCGACTAGGTTTGTATACACTGGAATTTAGAAGGATGAGAGGGGATCTTATCGAAACGTATAAGATTATTATGGGGTTGGACATGTTAGAGGCAGGAAACATGTTCCCAATGTTGGGGGAGTCCAGAACCAGGGGCCACAGTTTAAGAATAAGGGGTAGGCCATTTAGAACAGAGATGAGGAAAAACTTTTTTAGTCAGAGAGTTGTGAATCTGTGGAATTCTCTGCTTCAGAGGGCAGTGGAGGCCAATTCTCTGAATACATTCAAGAGACAGCTATATAGAGCTCTTAAGGATAGCGGAGTCAGGGGGTATGGGGAGAAAGCAGGAATGGGGTACTGATTGAGAATGATCAGCCATAATCACATTGAATGGCGGTGCTGGCTCGAAGGGCCGAATGGCCCACTCCTGCACCTATTGTCTATTGTCTATTAATATTCTCATGATAATCTTAAAACTCTAGTGAGATTGCAGTAAAGAAAACATTTAAAATCCTTAATGGCCTTCATTGTTGAATTGGTTCTACATTAAAATTCTTCATTGACAGTTTATTTGCTCAGTCACAGGTTTGACGTGTAGTTTCTTACATTCATTCTGAATCCTCAATGTAGTATGGACCTGAGAACCCATAGCAAATGCAAATGTTTACTGGAAGGTTGGAGCAATTCTTCCATTAACTATCTCCAAAGCATTCAGTGAATATGAAGGGCTTACTCCAAATCCACATGGTTTATTTTAGCATTAGTTTGGTCCTCTTCTTGCGTATGGCATGCACAGTCTAAAGTTGTAAGTCAAGGGTAGACATCCAGGTCAGGGCCGCATCAGTTGCTGGGTGGACGGCCTTGATGCCACCAGGGAAAAGCCTCAGTGAGCAGTCATTTGCGATGTGTGGGATGGTCTGATCTGGATATCCGCAGTCGCAGGCATGGTTGTCTGTCATCCCTCACTTGTGCAGGTGATGGGCTGTTCTTGCATGGAGGGTGCGAATCCTGTTCAGGGTTAACCATTGCTTGTGATGGAGGTCAAATCCCGGTGGTTTCACTGTGGGGTCTGCGATGACCTCTCTGTTGTTGGTGTTGGCATCTTTCCAGGCTCTGCACCACTCAGTCTTGGGGTAAAGTCTTCCAGGGATTTGGCTGAAGATCAGAAGGGTTTGTGGGACCAGGCACATGTTGGGCAGATTGTTCAAGTCAGCATGGATGGGAAGGTCAGGGTTAGCCTCGATTGTGCACCAATCTTTCAACATCCTCTCCCTCTGTGTATGCTGGGAGGGGCGATGTGAGAGAGGACAGGGAGCCACTGCAAAGGTGTTTACTATTACTATTTGGGTACTTTTTTGCAGAGAGTACTTTTGGTTGCAGAAAAGCTATCCTTTCATTATTCTGTGCAATGATTGAACAATGCAAAAATTCCAGAGATTATACATTTACTTACATAATTCTGGACTCGTGGATATATATTAGTTGGAAACCAAAACACAAACCTTTTTTTAACATACATATTCAGTAGAGCATTGGCCCTAACAAAGCAGCAAGGCCTTAAAATCAAAGGAATCAATAATATTGTGGACATACTCAGAGTATCTTATTGGTTCACATTGATTCTATTGATCATAAGTAAAATGGTAAAGTTATTCACCCACTGAATAATGTAGGTAAATGATAGTCATCAGTGGAAGGAGAGTTTGAGACCTGAACGATGGTCAAGTCAAGTCAAGTCAAGTCAACTTTATTTGTCACATACATATACAAGATGTGCAGTGAAATGAAAGTGGCAATGCCTGCGAATTGTGCTAAAACTACAAAACAGAATAGAAAAAAAAAAAATTAACACAAAAAATAAATTAATACAGTAAATTAAATTAGTCCCTGGTGATATGAGAGTTAACAGTCCTAATGGCCTGTGGGAAGAAACTCCGTCTCATCCTCTCTGTTTTCACAGTGTGACAGCGGAGACGTTTGCCTGACCGTAGCAGCTGCAACAGTCCGTTTCTGGGGTGGTAGGGGTCCCCCATAATGTTGCTGGCTCTGGATCTGCACCTCCTGATGTATAGGTCCTGCAGGGAGGCGAGTGTAGTTCCCATAGTGCGTTCAGCCGAACGCACTACTCTCCGCAGAGCCTTCCTGTCCTGGGCAGAGCTGTTCCCAAATCAGATTGTGATGTTTCCGCACAAGATGCTTTCTACAGCCCCAGAGTAGAAGCACCGAAGGATCCTCAGAGAGACTCTGAATTTCCTCAACTGTCTGAGGTGGTAAAGGCGCTGCCTTGCCTTACTCACCAGTGCGACAATGTGTGTTGTCCATGTCAGATCCTCTGTGATGTGGACTCCCAAGTATTTAAAACTGCTCACCCTATCCACAGTAGACCCATTTATCTCCAGTGGCGTGTACGTCCTCGGATGTTGAGCCCTTCTAAAGTCCACAATCAGCTCCTTAGTTTTTGTGACATTCAAGAGGAGGCTGTTGCCCTGACACCAGAGTGCCAGATCAGCCACCTCCTCCCGGTAGGCCTTCTCATTATTGGAGATCAGGCCCACCACCATAGTGTCGTCAGCAAACTTGGTGCGGAGGAAGGTAGGTGAAAGATGTTCATTGGTTGTTGTTGGTAACAGGAAGGATGACAGAAGAAAAAAATGTTTTGTGGAGTTTACTACTCCCCCTTAAAGAAGAGTGGTGGGAAGATCTGCTTGATAATGAAATCACATTGCCGATGATAGATATCTGCCACTAACAGTTACTGCATATACTCAATTCCACCTGAAAAAAATGGCAAATACATTTCAAAAGCTATGTTAATCAATGTTGTCCCAATGTAGCTGGTAGAAATATTCTATTTTAGTTCAAGATTTATTTTATTACTCTAACCTGTGGATATTAGCCTTTCACCATAAACATAAGAATGGCCCGGGATTCCAAAGATGTAAACATATAAAAGGGGGGGACAAAATTGCATTGAAAATTCTTCTGGAACTTGGTATTATTTACAGATTGGTAGGTCCACCTTAGATTTCCCTGCATATCAGTGGGCAATTTAATGTACCTGACGTGATAACAATGGGATAATGTGATCCTTCAGAATGTCCACGATCTTGACAAAATAAGCTGGATTTGCCTTTATTTCCTGACTAGGAGATGTGTTAAATATGACTCAGTTTGGTACATGTCATAGTTCAGTGTTGATTGGATTTTTTTTTAACAGTGTCATGCTGTGTTTTGGTACATCGTATCCTGAGCGTCTTCCTGCTCTGGCTCCATAATCAATAATGAAGCGATGGGGGGTAGGAGGGGGGGGGGATTCCTCGTTAAATTCTGTATCATTCCAAACATTAGATCAAAATACACAATGTAAAATGGCTGATTATGTAATAAAACTGAATGAGCATACTTTAGTTTAGAAATGCAGTTTGAAAACAGGCCCTTCGGCCCACCACATCCACACTGACCATTGATCACCTGCACACTAGTTCTATCATACACACTAGTAACAATTTACAGAAGCCAATTAACCTACAAAACTGCACAGCTATGGAATATTGGAGGAAACCAGAGCACACAGATAAAACCCACATGGCCACAGAGGGAACATACAAACTCCATACAGGCAAACTTCATAGTCAGGATCGGACCTGGCTCTCTAAGGCAGCAACTCCACCGCTTCCAGTTGCCATAAACGAGAAACGGGGATTGGGTGACAATTTTGGAAATTTACATCGTATCTTTAATAAATTTGATAATAGAACCCTGAACATCAATAAACAGTGCCTTTAATTTTATTTTCCAAATACTCAAGAAGGCATCAAATTGGAGGGTAAATTTGCAAAGTAAAAACTCCCTGTTAATGACCTCAGTGGAAAAGGAATTCAAGCAGTGTCTAACAGGCAGATGTCTGACACAGCCTGTTGAGGTCAACCCTTAGCAAAGTGGTAATGAATATCACTAAATCTCTCAGAATTCCTTCGCTTTGCAATATTGTCCTCTGTAGTCTTTAGCTGATTTTGCATTGTCTCAAGTAACAAGAATGGTATAAAATGTAATATATTTGGTTTTCAGAGGAGCGAAATCCTTACAAAGAGGTTTATACGGAAAGTTGGTTGGAGCCTGAGGCTGCTCCTTACCCTCCACCTCCCCCTGCCAAAAAACCAAGAAGAAGCACAGAGAAGCTAAAAATCAAAGAAATCATAGATGAGCGAACTCGAGGTACAAATTAGTGCTTTCTTGTGATTTTTGTCATATGCATGTGTTAGATTGCAAGAACTCACATTGTATCAATTCAGAAAGCAGAAAAAAAGAAGATTGATATGGTATCCTCAAACAAACTTTAAGAGAAATAGATAATATAAACCTATTTAGGAATTAAAAAACACATTTATACAATATTTCTCCTTTACACTCTTATGAAAACTGATACTTTCACAATGGAATATTTGGCTGAAAGTATGTCATTATACATTCACAATAGTTACTTCCGAAAGGTATGTGTAAATTATGCACCAATTGCACCCTCTCTTGCCTCTTAGATTTCAAGCCATTGAATTATTTAGGTTTGAGGCATAGAGTCACACAGCCTGGAAACAGGCTCTTCGGCCCAATTTTCCTATGCAAACCAAATTCAACTCTATGATAACTCATTGATATGCAAAAAAAAATACATTTCTTTCATAAATACTATTTTTTTCCAGAGAGGCTGGTCTATGATGTGAGGCAAAATGGCAGAAACATTGAAGGTGAGTATGTTAGAATTTAATTTAGAAAATGCTTTATATGTCAAATGTAAATCTACCCTAAAGCTAATTATTGTTATCTTCACTTTTGGCAGATATCTGCCTTGCCTGTGGAAGTCAAAATATTTCTCTTGAGCACCCACTTTTCATCGGAGGGATGTGCCAAAGTTGCAAGGTAAGAAGCACTCTTTTTTTCCCTTATGGTTTATGGTTTTTCTGGCAATGGTTTGGAACAGCAGTACTGCCAGTATGTGTCATTGTCAGTCTGATAACAATGTGAGCTGTCACCAGGTTCAACCCTTTCATATCAGGGTCTCTCAGGAAGGGGACAGCCTGATTTAAAAGTTTGATGGATCAGAAGAACTGGTTTCATTATTGATTTCCCCTATTTTTTGCGACCAGAAGCAGAGCAGAAATAGCATTAGGAAACTGTTCTTATTGTTGCCCAAGTACACCATTCCTCTTTCCTGTGTGCCTTTTACATTGGATATGGCTGCAGTTCTTCTTGTGAGTGGAACAGAACATCAGCTACATCTTGGAAAATTAATTATTGAGGCTTTTAAAAAAATAAATGGGCTGACAAGGTTAAACAAACTCAGCTGATTCTAACTTATAGGGATGGCTGAACATGAACTTTGGCCAGTTTGTTTTCTATTGTTAATCAAAATCAATGGAAAGGAAAATTAGGAAAGGAAAATGTATGTATCCCAAGTATTCAAAATGCCATTCTCAGTGTCTGCCAAAACAAACAATTGAATTCAGCCAAGTTTTCTCCTCAGTTCACTTCAATGGTAATCCATAAAAATACACAAATACAAGCTGGAAGTAAAGGTTGTGGGAAAGGAATATTTTTACTTTTGTTTAATCAACCTGCTCTCCACCCTCGGGAACCTCTAGTTGCAACTGTTCCACTATTAAGTTTTTTCTCTACATTGGATTTACTTCAGGTACATCTCTTTGTTTATTTATTTCAATATCTCTTGATTCAAATGCAGATATGTAACAACTCCAGTGAATATTTAATCTGCTATTTGTACTTAATATGTTAACTTATGTTTGTTGAAGTACAAATCTGTTGAAAATGATCCACTCAAATCTCATATTCATAAAACAAAGACAAAATGGATTTGAAGAGGATTGGAACACACAAATCAAAGACGAGGGAAACAACTAATGAAAACTAGCAGTGAATACATTCAAAGCAAATGATTCAACAGCTAGTCAGTATGCGCTATCAGTTAAAAAAAAAGTGAAAAAAAGGAGAAAGTAAGCTGGCAAAATTGCTCCAAATATTTTGTCCTTTAGGCTGCCATCTTAATTTCATGAATCTCAATGCATGCCATTGGGAATTATATCTGTAAGATATTAAAATAAGGCTGGGAATTTTCTTGGAGCTATTCTATCTCTGGCCACACAATTTCACAGACATTGTGATGAAAACCTCTTCAACATTTAAAAATGTGTTTCAGCCACTAATATCTTTAGCCGAATAACATTAGCAAATTGGGGCAGCTGCAATGGATTTTCAGGCAATTAGTAAAAGTCTTATAAAATAGTTATTTCTTTGTTTTCTTTGAGTATTTAAATGTGAAGGCTGAACATTGAGTTTATGCAGATTGTCATACCCAACACTGTTTGCTGAGGAAGTTTAGCTCCAAGTCTCAGCTTTCATTGATGTTTGCAGTTTCTAGAATTTTCAGTGTGATTGACATCAATCTGGCCATTCACCCTGTGGTTTTTTGTAGGCCCTGCACCCTCCAGTAGGAAATGACCAAGCTCCAGGGGAACAATTTACTGAACAGTGAAAGTAAGCAAAATTTTAGAGAGGTTGCTTAAGAACATAAGAAATAGGGGAAGGAGTGGGCCCTGTTGCCAAACAAAGCAAAGATAAGGCATGAATCGTTTCATTTTACCTGAGGTAATTTAGGTGACTTTATTAATGCACATTCCAACATATATTTGGGCTATGATCTGCATCCAACATGTTTGTCAAATCAAAACTTCAAGCAATGACATATGTTTTCATATTTTGTTTTGGTTGCATTTGCTGCTTGGTACTACAATAAGAAATCAAAATGTATTTTTATGAACAGGTAAAATTTATGGATTTTCCCATTGTTAAAATCTATAGCGAAATACTGATTTATTTATAATAACATTTCTAACATTTATAAAATTTATACTTGTCTTTGCAACTGAGGTAGATGTCAATGCATTTTGGGAGCACTAATGAGGCTAGGCCGCACACTATGAATGATAAAGTATTAGAGTATTGAAGAACTGGAGGCCCTCAGTACATTGATCATTGGAGTTGGCAATGCAGGTAGACAATATTGTTCAAAAGGCATACAGAATACTGTCTTCAATAATCGGGTTATTGAATAGAGATATAGTGAAGTTGTGTTCCAACTTTATGAAGCATTGGTCAGACCTCAGCTGGACTATTGCATGCAGTTCTGGTCACCAAGGTATAAGAGGGGTGTGACAGTGCTGGAGGGGGTTCAGAGGAGATTCATCAGGATATTGCTTGAAATGTGACAGTTCAGTTATGCAGAAAGATTGGAGAAGCTGGGTCTTTCCTTCCTGGAGCAGAGGAGGTTAAGAGTTGAAATAATGAGATATATAAAATTATGAGGTGTATTGATAGAGTAGTCTACAGGAAACTTTTTCCTGTATCGGAGGTAGATAAAACTAGAGGCCAGACGTTTAGGGTAAGGGGGAGAAGAGATTCAGAGGAATATGAGAGGAACCGTCCACATCTAGAGCGTGATAAATACCTTGAACACACTACTTGAAAGAGTGATTGAAGCTAGGCTCCTGACAGCATTTAACAAGTGTAATGATGAACACTTGAATTACGTTGGTAAGGAGGGTTATGGGTGATGGGGTGGTGGTGGGTGCCCTGTGGTTGGTGTGGGGGGCAAGATAGGTGAAATGGCTTGTTGGCATTCTGTACTGTTTTATGATTTTGTGAAAAGGCTTTGTTTAATTTTGTTAAGATTATTTGTCGAAGAGTTAAAAATTCTGATAAAAAGGTTTAAATTAATCATACCAGTTTTACAGCCTTCATATTAAAACTACACTTAATGGCAAACTACAGGATTATCTTTTGATATGTTTACTGAACAGATTCATTACATACAATAGTGATATCTATTCACATTCCTAAACAATCAAGAAAAATACTGACGTCGAAATTCACTGGCATTGAGCTTCTGTTTTACAGACAGAGATTTCCTGGAGTAAAATGGGCTTGTGTGGACTTATAGTACTTGATACATACCAAATAACAATAATTTGGGTGCAAAACCACTTTGCAGCATTGCAAGGTCAAATTCAGTCACACTTACCAAAGCTTCCTGGCATTGCTCACTCCGACACCAACCAGGTTTTCAACACGGTTTTTGCTCTGCAAATGTGATTTGAAGAGCCACACATACATGAACGTAATATCAGCACTCTTCTGCACAAACCCTGGAGGCTCCAGTTGATTCTAAAAAATATTCCCAATTGCTGATCTTTATAGACCCATCTTGACGTTTTTGAAGAGCAGTGTTCACACTGACTGAGGATTACTGAGATAATCACTACGGAAAAATGTAACCTTTCGTCACTTCAACCTCAGGTTTCCCAATGCTTGGGTTATCATTCAACATCACAACCTCAGGAACATTCTAAGTTGGGGGAGCTAATCTATGCCATTAAGTAAGAGTTTGCTGCTCACGAAAGTATTACTAGGTTACTGGTTCTCAATATCCAGGAGAATCAATTTCCCCTACATGGAGCACAGAGGTTGAGGCAGTGTGAGCCTGCCTGACACTTACCAGCACTGCTGACTTCTCCAGGGTTCAGATCATCGCAGCCTGTATTTGAGGGGCTCTTCTTCAGAACTCAGAATCCAGAATCGGGCGAGCTTCCACTCACTGTCCAGGTCATATCCCACCATGGGAGGAAGTTCATCCAGTTATTGCGAGGCATTCTTGGAGCATGCGTGAGCCCTTCATTCTATGGTAGCCACAGCTGCGTATCATCATTTGTGGGATAAAGGTGATTGCCTCTGTACTTGGCTTACCTGTGCCTTCCTTTGCTGCTGCTGATCACAGCTATAGTGAAAGCCACAGCAACAAAGGCGATCGGTAGAGACTGCCGCGGGTCCTCCCCGGTGTGAACAGTGTCCGTCTGCAGCGCCGGGGCAGCACCCTCCGCGACTCACCGGACAGGATTCCCAACCTCACAGTCCACTGTGAACTCTGGCAACAGAGCAACAGGAGAGCAAATCCCCAACCCAAGGCCTCCATCAAAACTCCAATGGAGTAGTGGGAAGCATCAGAGGAAGAGAAAGTAAAGGAGAACAAGGATGAAGAAGACAAGCACCCACAGCAAGGACAAATGGAAGATTCGAGCGCTGACAGCTTGAAAGCACAACACATTAGTGCTTAATTATCCACAGATTCTCCCACATACAATGTGTCACCTTTCCAACCCACTCGTAGACATCAGCCTTCATATGTCAAGAAGCATTCATTCTCCATCGGCAGCACAAGAATTAGCTGCTTAAAGATATTCTTTACCCACGTTACCTGACTGTGTATTGTATGCAATAAAACTATGATAGTCTGGCACCCTTGGTACTTCAGTGCCAAACCAGCACATTTTCCATATAATTGGATGTTACCCTTAATAATATTCGTCTTCTTTAATTTCACTTTTTTTGCATGTTACACAGAAGTATAATGACATTTCTAGTAAGCTCTGTGAGTGTAAAGCAAGCAGGTAATATACAAGAATTCTGGATCTGGATTCTGGAATATCCAAACTACCCACATTCCCAATCCCTGGATTCACGACCCTAGTCCTGGCTCTGGCCCAACATCTTGCTTGCCATCTAGTACCCCAGCCCTCACTGGGTTTTGGACCCTCATGTCTACTACACGCTCCTGGCGCCCGGCTCGCACTGGACTCATGATCGAACTAGATATCAGTCCATCAGCAATTCTGAACACTCTAATCTTGGATTATTGAAGTTTTCTTGTGGTTTCTATTATCTAAGTTGAAATCACCACAGCGACATACCAAACCTAACAAAAATGTACAGAAACTGCTCAAAATCAGACCAGCCTGGGTGTACTCATTCACTCTTCTTAATATCACTGTCTTTCATGGAACAGGGCTTTTAGACATTGCACATTTGAGGGCTGCAGTCAATGGGCTCAGAAACATCATCCATTCCTTCTCTCCAGAGATGCTGCCTGTCCTGTTGAATTGCTCCAGCATTTTGTGTCTATCTTCGGTGTAAACCAGCATCAGCATCCCTTCCTATGCATTCAGTAGATCTGTTAAATGGAAACAAATGAAGCCATAGATTTAAAAATATCATTACAGTTGAACAGGACATCTCTGTTGAACTAAAACACTGCAGAGTAATTCTAATCCTCCAATAGCAGATTATTTACTTTAATAATTGTATGGAACCATTTAATTTTATTTGCAACATCCTAAGACATTGAAAAGTTAGCCTTCCTTTCCATAACTGTGCTTGGTATGCTTGCATTTGAGAGCCAGCCACAGATGTCAGGTAAGGCAAATTATAGCTGAACAAGACTGCTTTTAAAAGGTGATTTCTTAATTGGGACCTTCAGTATGATCACATTGGTAATAATAACATCTCAACGTCTGACTGAAGAAGTAGTCCATAATGCTGCAATTGCCTGGGAATTAAGCTGATGGAGTGACACATTGACCTTTGATTCCAGGATTTGATCGTTAGAAACATAGTTCTAACAATTAGAGATCCGTTCATGCATACGCATTTTAAAATGGGACAAAATGAGTCTAAGCCATTATTTATTTTTCTCTTTATGCCTGTGTCTCAGGAGGATCCACTTACAAATTGATTTCACTCAAGCTATTCATCGATTTACAACTATACTTCCCTCCATAATGTTTGGGACAAAGACCCATCATTTATTTATTTGCCTCTGTACTCCACAATTTGAGATTTATAATAGAAAAAATCACATGTGGTTAAAGTGCACTTTGTCAGATTTTAATAAAGGCCATTTTTATACATTTTGGTTTCACCATGTAGAAATTACAGCTGTGTTTACACATAGTTCCCCCATTTCATAATGTTTGGGACACATGACTTCATGGGTGTTTGTAATTGCTCAGGAGTGTTTAAGGCAGGTATAAGAGAGCTCTCAGCACCTCATCTTTCCTCCAGTCTTTCCATCGCCTTTGGAAACTTTTATTGCTGTTTATCAACATGAGGACCAAAGTTGTGCCAATGAAAGTCAAAGAAGCCACTATGAGACTGAGAAATAAGAATAAAACTGTTAGAGACATCAGCCAAACCTCAGGCTTATTAAAATCAACTGTTTGGAACATCATTAAGAAGAAAGAGAGCACAGGTGAGCTGACTAATCGCAAAGGGACTGGCAGGCCAAGGAAGACTTCCACAGCTGATGACAGAAGAATTCTCTCCAGAATAAAGAAAAATCCCCAAACATCTGTCCGACAGATCAGAAATACTCTTCAGGGGTCAGGTGTGGATTTGTCAATGACCACTGTCCGCAGAAGACTTCATGAACAGAAATACAGAGGCTACCGTGCAAGATGCAAACCACTGGTTAGCCGCTAAAATAGGACGGCCAGGTTACAGTTTGCCAAGAAGTACTTAAAAGAGCAGCCACATTTCTGGCAAAAGGTCTCGTGGACAGATGAGACGAAGATTAACTTGTATCAGAGTGATGGCAAGAGCAAAGTATGGAGGTGAGGAACTGCCCAAGATCCAAAGCACACCACCTCATCTGTGAAACTCGGTGTAGGGGTTGTTATGGCCTGGGCATGTATGGCAGCTGAAGGAACTGGCTCATTTATCTTCATTGATGATACAACTGCTGATGGTAGTAGCATAATGAATTCTGAAGTGTATAGACACAGCCTATCTGCTCAAGTTCAAACAAATGCCTCAATCAAAACGCATTGGCCGGCAGTTCATTCTACAGCATTCAATGATCCCAAACATACTGCTAAAGCAGCAAAGGAGTTTTTCAAAGCTAAAAATGGTCAATTCTTGAGTGGCCAAGTCAATCACCCGATCTGAACTCAATTGAACATGCCTTTTATATGCTGAAGAGAAAACTGAAGGGGACTGGCCCCCAAAACAAGCATAAGCTAAAAGATGGCTGCTATAAAAGTCTTAAATCTTGCTGTTTTAGGCCTAACTCTAAATACTAGCTTTTGTTATCAGAACAAAGTAACCTTATGGAAAAAAAAGTCATGAATTGAATGCAGAATTGTTTGGCCCAATGTGAATTTGCTTGACCTGCCGCCTGAAATCTCTGATCCCCCAAGCTTTTTGCATCTAACAGTTAAATTCTCACTTTATTTTTTTGTTCACTTAAGAACAATTAAATTGTCTGGCCTGGAGTTTCTATTCGAGATGTAGTTGGTAATCCAGGCACAAATTCTATTTAAATTTATGGTATCACAAAATGCTGGAGTAACTCAGCAGGTCAGGCAGCATCTAGGAGAGAGGGAATGGGTGACATTTCGGGTCAAGACCCTTCTTCAGACTGATGTCGGGGGGGCGGGACAAAGAAAGGATATAGGTGGAGACAGGAAGACAGTGGGAGAACTGGGAAGGGGGAGGGGAAGAGAGGGACAGAGGAACTATCTAAAGTTGGAGGTCAATGTTCATACCACTGGGCTGTAAGCTGCCCAAGTGAAATATGAGGTGCTTTTCCTCCAATTTCCAGTGGGCTTCACTATGGCATTAGAGGAGGCCCATGACAGAAAGGTCAGACTGGGAGGGGGAGTTGAAGTGCTCAGCCACTGGGAGATCAGTTTGGTTAAAGTGGACTGAGCGAAGGTGTTGAGCGAAACGATCGCCGAGCCTGCGAGTTTGGTCTTTCCGATGTAGAGAAGTTGACATCTGGAGCAGCAGATGCAACAGATGAGGTTGGAGGAAGTGCAGGTGAACCTCCGTCTCACCTGGAAAGACTGTTTGGGTCCTTGGATGGAGTCGAGGGGGAAGGTAAAGGGATAGGTGTTGCATCTCCTGCGATTGCAGGGGAAAGTGCCTGGGGAGGGGGTGGTTTGGGTAGGAAGGGACAAGTGGACCAGGGAGTGATGGAGGGAACGTTCTCTGCGGAACGCGGTGGAAGGTGAGGACAAGGGGGATTCTGTCCTTGTTACGAATGGGGGGAGGGGGAGCAAGAACGGAGCTGCGGGATATAGAGGAGGCCCTAGTGAGAGCCTCATCTATAATGGAAGAGAGGATAAGAGCGGAGCTGCTGGATATAGAGGAGGCCCTCGTGAGAGCCTACACCATTTAATTCCTACACCATTTAAATTTATGTTGATTTAGCAAGGTTTTTCTTAAGTTTTGCTGAAATTAATTCACATTTTGCAAAGCTGTCTAGATTTAGGAACACATAGCAGCATTTTGAAAGTATTTTAAAATATTTATAAAGGTACATCTTCTTATATTTAACAAGTAATAGTGCAGGTTGATTAATTAACGTGGAGAGTTGTTTACTTCCAGAAAGAGATTGATTTTTCAACCTGTAAATGATCTTTAAATAATTGATAATTTCATTAATAACTGGTCAAAGCCAATTACTCTTCTATTGAGGTACTGTTACTAAATTGAACTGATAAATTGAGAAGCTTGTAAAACATGCTCACGGCATCAGAGTACATAAAAAACAGTCACTAAATTTAAAGAGCTGCATGCAATGTACAATTCCCTGCTGCCAGTAAAGTGAAATTTAATGCTTTAAATACAAGACCGTTATTGTTTCCAAATCATAGTCTATGGGCTAATGGGCCTCTATCAGCATTTGTAAGAGGACACGAGTATGGATCTTGTTTGTGTCCATGAAAAGCACTGCCAAAGATTATGTAGTGATTGTTGAATTTCCATCTGACATCGTGGTGAAAAGAGAAAATGACAGAAGGAGACAGAATGACAGAAGGAGAAACACAGTGGTTCCACGTTAATGTAGTCCTTTCAATGAATGAATTTAAAGAATACAAGTTGCCACAGCACGATAAGATAATGTAGCTCTCAAGAAGTGTTAAAAAAAGATGATGACCTACAGTTTTCAGACAATGGCCTCGGCTTCAACCTCCAATTAAGATTTGATCCAGCATTCAGCACAGACATCATTACTGATCTGTAATCTGTGTTTGGTTCAACATTACGTTCTCCAATTTTCAGATGGTGGGAATATGGATTATGCCAATGCTTTTACTATTAAAATGAAGTTAAGAACCATAATGAAAATTGTAACTCTAATCATTATTGGCATGGATATAAACTTCCTGGACGCGAAAAGCAAAGATATGGATTAGCACAAAATAAAATAAAATTATTTTTCATTTATGTACAATAAAAGAATGGAGACTGTTCTGAAGCAGGATGCATGCAGGTACATAGAAAGGCCAGGCCACGCCTATAATGCCTTAAAAGTCTTACATAAAAGGTTCCCATTTCTTGCAGCTCTTTTTCACGAAATATTTCTTGTTACAGGATGTTGACAGTGTACTTCTTGTTCTAAAAGAACACAGTCTCTAGTGTTGAGACCAGCCCCACAGGCAATCTGCTTGTAAAGTCAAGGGATAAGGAATAATTCATTGGGAGCTGGCACATGTGTGCATAAATTAATTTGGATGTTGTATTGTATCATATTATCCTGCAGAATTATCTTATATTAATTAGAGCATTAGCCTAATTAACATATATCTCACTGGGGAAATGCAGAAGTAGATTTTATCTTGTGTCAGTAACAACATACACATGCATCATTATAGTGGGTATTTTTAAGAACTGAGGAATAATTATGTGAGTGAAGCAAATGAACGATGTCTGTTGACAGAAGGAGGAAATATTTTCAAAATGTGTGGAATTCTGCAAATTCTCTTGGTGATGGATCACCACTTTATCTCTGCTTTATCCAATTTTGGATACAAATCCACTTTTTTTAGCCTCATTATACAAATGTAGGATAAGAGTTTACCTAAATTCAGGACAGTGCCATTTCCACTCATGTTGAGTTAAGACATTTCACAGGTTGTAACACATTCTAAATGTAGGCAAAGCTATCATAAGGGGAAAAAACCCTTTGAGGACTGTTGGGTACCTTCGACATGAGAATAAAAAGATTTTTATTGAAGATTTTGTTTGAGGAAGAATTTGACAAAGACCTGATGCATGCTTTCACACAGCTCTCCAAATTATCTTATGCTACTCAACAATTCATGTTCACATTAAGTGAAATACGATGGGCCCTATTTTCAAAGGTTTGCATTATTTGTTTGCGCAATGACTGCTCAGCTTGCAGAGATGCACTGCAGAACATTTGAGAAATTTTCATTTTGAAGATTTTTGGGACGTTTTTTTCCAAACTTGCACATCGTTGCACATGGATAGTTTTTAATCCTGTTGAATCAACAAATTATTACAGGGGAATAAATTGAAACAGAAGACAACGTCAGCCCTTCCAAACACCATCAACAGTTGGGAAGATGACCCCTCTGAGTGAGGTTATTTCTTGTGCATTGGTCTGTTTCCCAAGCCACAAACATATGCCTTGTCATTTGTAAAACAAATTCACTTTTTTTTATTTTAATGTATGTTTCTTGTCTCTGCAGGGCTTGCGACAAGCTAAAACTGGGGTAAGTCATGTTCACGCAAACCTGACAATTTGCGGCAGTTTATGGGATTCAAATGTCGCATCCTCAGTGCGATAATTTCACGGGAATCACCTCCAAAAACTGCGGAAAATCTTTGCAGAAGTTTTTTTGTGCATCTGCAATGCACTGTTCCCCAGAAAATGGGCAAAACAATTATTAAATCTTATGCAAGTGCAACTTGTGCAAAACAAACACTCTGCAAATAACCTTTCGGAACAGCAACAGGTTTGAAAATAGGGCCCGAAGTGCATACTGTGAAAGCTGCAAGGAACGGCAAGTACTCAAAGGGTTAATGGGGAATATGTTGGAGTGGGGGGAGGAAGTACTTAAATTTAAGATGACTTCCACTTCCCCACATCGGTGTGTGCCACACAGTATTGGGCTTACGACATGTGAAAACTGGCAATGAGTTCTGGGCATCTTCCATCATAATAGACAGATGTGGAAAGTAAGATGAAAGGGGGAAGGTACTTTATGTGTGTGAAATTCTTCCCCTCTTCATGTCTATCTTGCATCTGCTTGTCTCAAACTCTGAAACAATTATAGTGGATATTCTGATTACTTCTGAATAGTTTTTTTGCATTAGTTTCAAACCTATCACTGTGGGACACACATAAAAAAATATAACCCTTTCCACCACCACCATGGGCATATCCCTCTTAAGAGAATTATTATCTATTTTCAGTCCTCTTTTTTCCTTTCTCTAGGTCTTCGCCCACCATTTCCTGACTGAGAGGACGGGCTGGGAGCCTGTTTCAGGCCTCTACCAATGTCACTCTTTGAGTTGGCTTCTAGGATGTGCTTGAGGGCACCACAGGTTTACTTAACCTCCGATTGTCCCTCCCTGCTGGGAAGCACCTTGTCTCTACCTCAGATGCCCCAGCAGGTTAGCAGGCCAGAACCCATATCCTAAAGCTTTGTAAGTGGCATCTTGGTACATAAAAGCCACCAGGCTCTCCCAAGAGAATGCTAATATTTGGGCAATTATTTATAAATTGCAAATATAATTTAATGTTAATCAAAGCTTAATGTGGTGGACGATTTTTCAGAGGAATGAGTGAAGCCATTTGAAGGTATGCTGCTAGCACTGAGTGACACTGATGGTCCATGAGCCAACACCATTGCACTAGATCACAATGATTTTGAGGTGCACCGAAAGGTTAAAGAAAATGCAACTGATTCCATTGATTGTGAAATTCCTAATGGTGTTGTGGTTGTTTTCAGAACTGCTTCTTGGAATGTGCATACCAGTACGATGATGATGGTTACCAGTCCTACTGTACCATCTGCTGTGGGGGCAGGGAGGTACTCATGTGCGGAAACAATAATTGCTGCAGGTACGAGCCATTTAGTTATACAACTGGGAAAAGGAGAAGAAGAATGCAGATTTCAAAATCAATTTGTTGGACCCTGTTGCAAGGCAATGTTACATTTTATGGCACTGATTGGACCATATCCTTTGTGCTGTGTTCAGTTCTTGTTAGTGAGGCAGAGAATAAAATTGCTATGCAGAAGGATTAATAAAGATGGGACACTTTCCAAAGCTTGTGACAGATTACTCAGGAATATGTCATATCCTTGTGAGTACCATTATACTCACTGTTTGCCACAATTCTGTTTAAAAATGTCATATGAAAATCTGGAAATTTTACCCTACACATCCATATCCATAACAGTAGTGACCACCAAGAAACACCAGTAATTACCATCCTCCTTTCTGAACAGCAACTATTTACTTTGACTCTGTCTTCTGTTTGCCACTGACCCATTTATTCTGTAATTTAGCTTTAATTTTGTTAACCAACTTAACTAATGAAACTTTATCAAATCCCTTTACATGACCCTCTCTATAACCTCATCAAAAAGTTCAGATTAATCAAACACAATTTCTGCAAGTATTTATGTTTATTTTTCTTTGATTATTGTCTCCAAAAGCTTCACCATCACCAATCTTAAAACGATCAGCCTGCAGTTCCCTGGCACACCTCTGATTGAACAAAGGTGCTATGATTGCCATCTTTGAGTCCAGGAACTTCACAATGACTTTCCATAGCCATACATGATATATCCCATCTGGTCCAGATAACTTACTCACATCAAGAATATTCAGATATTCTAGCATCTCCTCTCTATGCGCTACATGCTCCATCTCTTCCACTGGCATTTTTTCCCAATCCTACTTGTCAGTTCAACAATACCAATCACAAGGATTTGAACTTCCAAAGATGTACTAATCCTGTTCAGGACAATCTTCAATGCCTCTATGTTGTCAGAATGTTAGTCTTGTAAAATACACAGTATTGTCTGAATAGTCATTGGTAAGATCAAAACTATAATCCCATCACACGCTCTGTGTCCTTCCCACCGACTTCCCCAGCCTTACTTCCTATTGTCCCACCTGAATTAGCTATTGACATTTCATTGGGCTGTGTTGTCCAGGTAGATTCATAGAGTAATGCAGCATGGGAGTGATTTGAACTCCCAATAAAACAAGGAGTTCATGATACTAAAAGTAGTGAACCATTATATAAGTCAGAGGAGCAGAATTAGGCCATTTGGCCCATTGACTACTCTGCCATTCAATCATTAATTCAACAACAATGTAAGAAATGCAGTTTACAGCCATTACTTGGTGCCATGCTGTTATGGTATATAGGCTCAACAGTGGGTTTTGGATTAATTGTACTGGAACCTTCACTGCTAAAACAGGAAAGTATGACATGATAGCATGAAATGAGAGTAACAGGTAAAATGGAATGTATCAGAGAGGAAAATTCAGTGCAGTGGCTTGTGATGGTTGTTTAATTTCTCTGTTTAAAAGGTAGCAGAGAATTTGTGTTTTGTGCAATGCGTTTTGTGTGATTACAGCACTCAGTAGTTTGCAGATTATCGTTCATTATTTTCTGGCCAGAATCTTTGCTGAAAATACTTTATTAATTCTCAAGACTCAAGGCTAATATGTGTGAAGATGCATTGTGATCTGCAACAATCACTAAACAGCAGAAATTTTTCATTTTTCATTTCTTGCTCATTTAGTTATTACAATTCAGTCTTGACATTTTGAATTGGCGTACCTACAGTTTTTTATTTCAATTGTTTTGGGTTTGTTCTTAAAACCTAAGAAAGTCTTTGGAAGTTTTTGCTGAAAGTCTTGGCATAGAAGGTTTCTTGACCCACCACATCTGCGGGGTCCACAATTCTGGTCACTTTGTCTTGTAGTGATGATATCTGTTTTCTGTTGTATGCAGATGCTTCTGTGTGGAGTGTGTGGACCTGCTGGTTGGACCAGGAGCTGCACAAGCAGCAATTAAAGAAGACCCCTGGAACTGTTACATGTGTAATCACAAAGAGATATTTGGACTGCTAAGACGGAGGGATGATTGGCCAATACGGCTCCAACAATTTTTTGCTAATAACCACGACCAAGAATTTGTAAGTTTTTTTAATATGTGTCTTGAAACACTGCCAACATGTTGTATAACTGAGGTTGATGAAATATTTGAAGGATGGGATGAGGTAGAAAGGAAAATAATTGAATACATTTTTTGATATATTTTTTTTTTAAAGCAATTGTGGAGTGAATAGGACAGACAGTTTAGGGTTGGGACCCTTCTTTTTTTTTGCTCAAAATGTTGTTTGTATGTTTGTTTCATATGCATCTCTCTCTCTCTTGATGCCGTAGTTCCATTATTTTATTTTGCTTTCTGCACTTGTTCAAACATTCAAATAAATATTCGCCCTGGCACTTCCTTGTTCAGGCATTTACTAACTTTATAATTTCTTCAGTCTAATTGTGCAGGAGATTCGTGTTGGATTTTATGTCTTAACATAAGTCCAAGGTGCTTTGTAATAGACATTCAATTATCTGATTACTTTGCAAATGGAGAATTTTCAGTGCACAAGCTTATTTTGCAGATACAGTGCCCTCCATAATGTTTGGGACAAAGACCCATCATTTATTGATTTGCCTCTGTACTCCACAATTTGAGATTTGTTGGTGGGCTTCTTCTGCATTTTAAGGATGCTGAGAGACCATAAACCCTTCCCCAGCTAAGCGGCTGAATGCGACAGGCTGACATTTCACATTTCTATCTAATTTGCTTGATTTGTATGTTCAAAGGTAATTAAGCTGTATATTGGGGATATCAGCTAAAATCCAGTGATTGTGATATGATTCATATAAACCAGGTCACTTACTCCCTGACACATATAAGAACCTGAGTAGCAACTCAGAGTGGTGGATATCTGGAATGAGCTGCCAGAGGAGGTACAGTAGTTGAGGCAGGTACTATAACAGCATTTAAAAACATTTGGACATGTATATGGTAGGAAAGATGCAATGGGATATAGGCCAAACAGGCAAATGGGACTAGCTTAGATGGGGCATCTTGATCGACATGGATGAGTTGGGCTAAAGGGACTGCTTTTGTACTGAGTTACTTCAGCATCAGTAGAAAGAATGCCAATTGTTCACATTTTATCAAGAAATTAACTCATCGATGGGGAATCCACTGGCATAGCCCAATGGATTTTTCTGAAGTACCTTGATGAATTCCAGAATTCTATGAATATTTATATCTTTACATTTTTAGGACCTACCAAAGTTGTACGCGCCCATTGCTGCAGAGAAGAGAAAACCTGTCCGAGTACTGTCGCTTTTTGATGGCATTGCCACAGGTAGAGTATGCAGCCAAGTGCTAACATTGAGTATTTCTAAAAATAAATTTTGATAAGTACTAATCTTTTATTTTTGTATGATCTCTAATTCTGCAAGATATTTGTTTTGAGTAGAACACACAATCCTATCCATCCATTTCAAATGTTTCAAGCTTCTACATGAAAGATATCTAAAATCGTTACAATTGGAACTGCTGTTTTACTTCTCCTAGTTTGCAACCTCAACAGATAAATTCCACAATACCCTCATTCACTTGCTGAACTTGTCTCGTTGCTTTCTTTCAGCAGCAATTTACTCTCCTTTAGTGATCATGTAATTATTAATTTTGCTAGTTGCCTGTTAATCAGAGACCTATTTATTAAATGGAATTCATTGGAAAACCATTGAATCAGAATATTAAATGAATACCAGAGATTAACCAAAGGAAGAGTTACAACAGCAACTCTCACATCAATGTTTGTTAATTTTGTCCATCATACTTCGGTCCTGGGTTAAAACCTGATGCAGTGAATTCCTCATTAAACACAGACATTTCCCAACCCAGAACTGCCTCACCTTGAAAGATTATTCCACTGAAAGCACTTTCTCAATGGATGCCAGACTGGTTCACATCCTCAAATAAACCAAACAAAATTTCAGAATATGGTGATGATCAGAACAAATCTGTGTAAGAAAATAACTGCAGATGCTGGTACAAATCGAAGGTATTTATTTCACAAAATGCTGGAGTAACTCAGCAGGTCAGGCAGCATGCTGCCTGACCTGCTGAGTTACTCCAGCATTGTGTGAAATAAATCAGAACAAATCTTATTATTAATTTCATTTTTTCAGATGCTGTAGATTCAGATTGAATTTTACGTAACATTTGATCTTCCGTTCTGAATATTGCAATGAATAACGTAGAATTTTAAACGGATTCTCAGTGCAACAAGTCACAACAGCAGAGAACATTATTGCTGTGAGAAACTCATAATAATTCTTACATTGTGGACCAATAGGTTAATTATGATCTTCCTCAACTATAATAAAAGCCAAAACACTCTTCATCCATTTGTTCAGTGTACCTTAAAATGAGCATTAAGGAAACTAGCCTGAGGAAAGTTTGTTCATATTTGATAGGAAAAGGTAACATAATACTTTTAAAAAAATACATGACTGCTTCTATCATTGCCAACTCATCATGCTTTTTGTTCAAAGCAGAAATGTTCCCAAACAACTTTGCAAAATAATAGCAAGCATAAATGGAAGAACATTTTCAACATCTATATAGTCCATGTCTAGAATCCTACATATGGTTCTAGTCAACACACCCCAGAGGGAATACATTATGATCAGGGTTGTCAATTAATCACTATTAACTTCCCAATCACATGCTCAATTACTCTGAGGCAGCATGTGTTCAGGCACATCACAAGCTTTGACAGACTCTTCCCTCCTGCAGTGCCTGGTCCGCTATGCTGCATCTCATGCAGATCTAGCCATCAGTTGGCAGCTGGAAAACAAAAGAGGGGAGATGATTCCAACAGCACTAGCGACAAGTGCAGTGATCTGCTGCAGGGATTGACTTAGTCCAGCTGTACAATGCTAATATTTGGTCACACCTTATAAATCTTGAAATACATTAAAAGTAAAGTATGTACCAACTGGAAAATAGTATTTACTATCTGGGCTGTTACGAACCATTATGGCAAGGTCCTCTTTATCTCTTGCACTGCAAAGCTCACACAAATATTGCATAATTATTTAACAGTGGGATCAAAATAATGATCAGTTGTAGGGTTTAGTTTAGTCTCATGATTAATTGCAGTTTGTTTCAAGCATTTAATAACTCTAACTAAAATAGATTATCCTTGGAAGGATTGCAGTGTAAATTTGCTGTTATGTTACTGGAATCCCAAGGGATTGAATATAAAGTGAGATTTGGTGTTTGCATGAGTTTGGAAAGATCAATGAGAATAGAGATAAATTACTTCCAACGTTGTGTAAGTGTAGGATAAGCTGACATTCAAAGCCAAAGCAGAGGGTTTTATTTTAGTTAGGAAACAATTATTCATGCAGTGTTTGGAAACATAGAATTCTTTAACACAAAAAAAACAATAGATAAACAATTAATTGGGGATATTAGGCTTTTGTTGGAAAAGTTCTTAACTGAATGTGGACACAGGCAAGGTGAATAGAGGCATTTTACAATTTGACCATCATCTCAATGGATGGTGAGTTAGGCATGAGAACCCATCTTGTCCAACTTGTAGTTTCTCGTTCCAAACAATAGAGCAATTCCGCAACATTTTTTGTTGGACTCTGGTGTAGGACTTCAACCGAATCAGAGACAAGAGTTCATTCATGATACCTGATACAATTTAGCATAATGTAACTCAAGTCTCGTCAAACAGTTTTCCTTTCCCTGTTATTAGGCTATTTGTTACATGTATATTTGTTTTTATTAATGTTCACCATATTTCTCAGGAGTCCCCACTCCCAAAATTTGAGGACAATTCCACCCTAAAAGAAAGGAGACAGAAAGCGTTCAACTCACTTTCTTACTACGAGTTTTGTTTTTGTTTTTGTCCAAAAATGCTGATGAAAGACATTTCAGATACTCCTCTGAGGATTTGGTGGGAACCTTTTAAGCTGCTTCAGAAACATCCTAGTGCAGCATGTAAGGACACTACAGTCATTTAGATCTATGTTGGAGTGAGAAAAAATCCCAAGGGATCTCTCTTGAACATTATTCAACAGCCACTGCTTTAAATACCTATACATGGACTGCGGCTGAAGCTAGATTTGATGGAGAACTGTAACCATTTAGTATTTGATACCTTCAAACCAAATTTCTGCAATGTTATACTCTTCTTCTTAGAAGATCATTACTTCATTTCCTAAGGCCAATGGTATAATTTGCCTTGCTTTTTAACCTTTAAAGTATTGCAACACACGCTCTGCTGTGATTTGCTTCCTTAACCTAGTTGCTTACACAGTTTCACATCCTTTTGGATTGGCTGTCTAAGTAGCTCATACAGATGGGGCAGGATTTTACTCAAATAGTTGACAGACCCCAGAAGGCAGCAACCATCAGGTTCAGTGGCTCCTTCACTGCCTTCTGGATCAATCTTAAGGTTATCCCTGGTGATCCAAGGAGCCGATGAGGAAGACTACCTTCATTTTCAAGATCCATTTTTGCTCAATCATTAACAGTTCTTAAAGTGTACAATAGCCAGGCGTAAATTAATTTATTGACATTAATTTCCCCATAAACATAATATGACCTGCACCACAGGATTTGCATGAGAAACACATATTTAGTTTTACTTATCCTTATATTTCCCAGACATTTACAGGATCTGTTCATGACACCGTTGCATATTCCTTTCGTTCTCTCCTGGCTTCTCCACTTTTTCATTGAAAACTATGTGCAGAAATTATATAAAAGCGTAAATATATATATTCAACATTTCTCATGATAATACTATATTTTGATTGATTTTTCTTTTTTGCTTTATTTGCTGACTTTTTTTCATGTTATAAGAGGGGCATTAAATGCTAAAATTGCCCAAAGCCTATGTCCCATGAATAAAGAAAACAAATTTACAATTAAGTTGTATGAAAATTGCAACTGCATGTAGCATAAGAGTATTTGTTAAAGCTGTGGTTCAGTTCAATTTTTGTTCTACTTTTTTTTAAATTTCCAGTAAAATATTATGAAAAATTGCTGAAGAATATTCACTCAGAATGAGCACATTAGGTTGTTTTACTAATAATTCTAGGTTGATATTGCACAATCGGCCTGAGCCGAAATGAAAAGCTTTGTGTAACAATATAATCATGCTGGATCCTTTACATTTTAAAATTGCTAAATGAATAGTGATGATCTCAACAAGAGGAGCTGATCTTCTTTGTGCTCAGTTTCTGTAATTTGTATGGAACCAATTCTAATCCAATGTTATGAATCCCCGCTGCTGAATATGTACGTTATCGATATTTGATTAACAATTCAAGCATCGGAAACTACTAATCATTCATATTTGTTTCCCAGACGTATAAGTTTGAATTTGAAAATCGAGATTTGTTGATTTTTTAAATAAAATTCTTATAATTATTTATCCAGGCAGCAGAGATTTGGCTTTTGCCTGAAGCAGATGTCTAATCAGGGATCTTAAAGTGATCAAATTATAATCAAGATAAAATAATTTTTCAATTTAATATTTCAGTTCCCAAAAAATAGGTGCCAGGTGTGCTTTGTAAAAATTGATGAGTGAGTCAAAAACGTGCTTGTCATAGTGTGCACAGAGCATTATTTTAACATCATTTCTCAATGAAAAATGGGTTAAGTTGTAGCTGTACCTTTTCATTCTTTTTCGGTTAACCTAAATATATATATATCTATTTACAGGGCTGCTAGTTCTGAGGGATCTGGGGATACAAGTGGAACGTTACATTGCATCTGAAGTCTGTGATGATTCCATCACAGTGGGTATGGTCCGACACCAGGGGAAGATCATGTATGTGGGAGATGTTCGAAATGTTACTCGCAAACATGTACGTGAATACCTTTGAATATTGATTCCATGCAACTGTATCTGGAAGTAAATTTTCTTGTACACCGGTATTTGCTTAAAAAAGAATTAGATTTGGTTTTGCAAGTATTTTCAAATATGATTTAAATATCTGATGCAGATTGCAGCTTCAATATTCTTTGAATGCTTTTTTATCTGAAGCAAAATTTAATGCTGAGGCAAAGAATAAGGCAGGTGACGCCAAATGTTGGGCCAAAATCAACGATACTTGGTTTTAAAAAGATTTGTAGAATAGGCAAAAGAGTTTTAAAAAATCAATTTCGGAGTTCAGTGCTGAGGTAGAAATATGTAAGCTGTGAAGTTAATTTACACATTTAAAGGAAACATGATGTCTACAAATTCAAATCAAGTAAATTAATAATGTTGCTTGTGCTTTGTGGTTTGATAAAAGATTTAACTGATAATTCAACTTAAATGATTTTGAAATAGGATGAACACCATGTAAATTATTTAGATGCTCCAAATCCAAATCAAAAATAATTCAATTGTCTGAATTGGATATTTTTGGATTTCAGATTTGATTTGAAGCTCAAACATTAGCAAGATGCTCAAGAGAGAAAAGGATTTAGGATAAATGATTATTTAATATAATTTCTTCAATTAACTGCACTCCCTGGCTTGGTGATTAGATGCCTTAATTAATAGACAATAGACAATAGACAATAGGTGCAGGAGTAGGCCATTCAGCCCTTCGAGCCAGCACCGCCATTCAATGCGATCATGGCTGATCACTCTCAATCAGTACCCCGTTCCTGCCTTCTCCCCATACCCCCTCACTCCGCTATCCTTAAGAGCTCTATCCAGCTCTCTCTTGAAAGCATCCAACGAACTGGAGGCAGAGAATTCCACACCTTCACCACTCTCTGACTGAAAAAGTTCTTCCTCATCTCCGTTCTAAATGGCCTACCCCTTATTCTTAAACTGTGGCCCCTTGTTCTGGACTCCCCCAACATTGGGAACATGTTTCCTGCCTCTAATGTGTCCAATCCCCTAATTATCTTATATGTTTCAATAAGATCCCCCCTCATCCTTCTAAATTCCAGTGTATACAAGCCTAATTGCTCCAGCCAATTCTCGAGTAATTGGTTTAAGAAACTTTAAAGTGAATTGAAATAATTCTGATTATCTATGGCAGGTGACTGACAGCTCAATGCAAATCAGTAAATTCGAGTTTACAAAAACCTGGACGAGAGTTCGGTATCATCCTCAGCATACGCCTTAATTATACAAAGCATAGTTCAGAGTAGGAGGTAAAACTAGATAAAAACTGATCATCTGTTTGTGGTGCTGAAAAACACTTTGCAGACTCACACTACTTCGTTTTAAAAGAAAACCAAATCTCCACCGGCATGGACATATGGTGCTTGGACATGTAGTCAGCCATGTAGCCAGATTAGTATTTGGATTTGGTGAGTTCAAAAGTTGATTTTGAAGCATGCTGTACGGTCCATTTGGCTTTTAACATGATGTTTGATTCACCATATTGAAACCATACAAATAAAATGCACAGCTGTGCCCACCAGATATGTCTAGAAATGTCAAACGATGCAAATGCCACAATGCCAGCACTGGCATTTTAGACCAGTACTCCAGTTAAAGCTTTTGTAACCTGAGCTGCTGCACTAGTGATTAACAGCAGGAAGGAACCCCCTTCTCTCCATCCCCTCCCAAAACACTCACACATAAAAGTGCCACTTGTAGGGAACATCCATAACTTTCATTCCATCTCTTCTTGTGGTTTCACATATTTGTGCTGATTCGGTGCTTTCAAAAGTTTGTCAGAAGGCAGAGTATGGCAGAAGAAGGACTCCACAGGATGTGTGCTCAGAAGAGCCGTTGCTACAACCTCAGAGCAGGAAGAGGCCCCCATTCCTAGTGACTCACAAGGTGATTGTGGCTGTGAACCTTGTGCATCAGACTCCTCACACTGAAACTGGTGATATGGACAATGTATCTCCATTTTCTTTCCACTGATAACTTGAAAACTGATTGAAAGAAAAATGACAGTGAGAGGAAACAAAACAAGCAAGCAGTTTTGCATAGATTTCTGGACTCCCTCAGATTTAGAATCAGTATAGATTCCCTCAGGATGTGTGCTTCATAGAAATGTGGTATCCATAAGAAAATCATTTTATAATCTACAACTAATTGCACATGAAGTGAGTAGAAGGTAGTTGGAGCCAAATGGACAATGGTTGCCAGCGCTCACAGGGAACAGCAACAGGGACAAATCGCCTGCTCTACGCTAAATTCAAAGTGGATAAAAAATGTATTTGTGAAAACGTTGCCTGGGTGACCTTTCTGACACTATATTGAGTAGCAAATTAGAAGACCTGGTAGCATCTGCAGCAGCTACTGAAAATATCCTGAGGTGAGGAAGTTGGGTTGATCTGATCTTATCCTCCAGATTGAGAGCTGTCCAGTCATAGGACTGGGTTATAGGTCTTCACACAACACTTCACAACCCTCAGTGATAATAGCCCTGGAAAACGTGAGCCCATTGATGTATTGTTCATTTCAGAGAGCTAGGTGGGATGTAGTATTTCTAAGGACTGTATATAAATTGCCATCTGGTGGATGCGCACAACATTACCTCCTGACCCAAGGTTCCCGACCCACCCTACTTGACCATCAATTTCTGTAAAGTTGCCTCCAGTAATGAACTCCTGGCGGCAGAGTCATAACCAAGCTCCTCTCATCAGGTGCACACTGGAAACGATGAGTACCTTCTGATCCATTTTACAGATTAAAATATCCGTTCCTGTTTTTGTAACATTTTTATCCTTTCAATATTTGGAGTGGTTTGCTGTGAACAGTATATAGCCAAGTAATCCCAAGCCACTCCTGATCTTCTACCTTGAATTACTTGTAAGCACTTCCTCCTCACTCGGTAAACTTTTTCCCTCCCCTCCAGTGGACCCTGGCACTGGAAAGCAGCTTCAGATATATGTAACTAAATTTAAAACTTGTCTCTCACAGCAACTCTCCCTTGGACCTCACTACCCCTCTCCATCGGTGTAGCCAGGGCCCCATTACTCCTCTAAGCTAAACACTAAAACTCAAGAGTACCTCGATCAGCGAGTACGGATCTCCACCCTCCCTGATGCTCCAGCACTGCTATCAAAGTCCTAGTCCTTATGACTAACCCTTTCTCCCCACTCCCCTTTAATCTCCACTTCCAGAAACAATAAATAGGACTTAAGATTTAGCTGAGATGGAGACCCACACACTCTCCAGTGCAAATCGTCTGAATAATGGTGTTAGAGCATGTCTGGTGTGCAAAGCTGTTGCAATTACATATGAGCAATGCTTCTGCCCATTGGAATTTTACAGCAGCGGACCATCAAAAAAAAAATCATTCGCTTAGCGTGTATCAACTATTATCCATGACTTTCCAAGTGATGAAGAATTTCCAGTTGACCATATCTAAGCACCTTAGGTTGTATTAATATTCATATCATAAGAATTGATTTGTACAGGTGTCTGGGGTGATGGGGAGAAAGCAGGAGAATGGGGTTAGGAGGGAAAGATAGATCAACCAGAGTAGACTTGATGGGCCGAATGGCCTAATTCTGCTCCTATCACATGACGTTAAGAGCACAGATTTTATTTGTGTTATCTTTCCAGAAAATCTCAATACATACAAAAATAAAAGCATGATCAAAAAATCATTGATGTGGTACTAGAATGGAACAGCTCAGTTTGCAAAGCTTTCACCAGTTTATTAGTGTTATTTAATAAAAGCACAATAATTATGGCTGGAAATTGTTTTTTTTTTCTCCTTCAGCTATTGGAGTGGGGTCCATTTGACCTGGTGATCGGTGGAAGTCCCTGCAATGATCTATCCATTGTGAATCCTGCCAGAAAGGGACTGTATGGTGAGTAACCTTGATTATTGGCAGTTGTTCACCTCATTCACCTCACTTCAATTAGCCCAACTATTTGAATTATTCATTATTTCATGACTTCCGTTTCCTCCTTAGCTTGGCAAATGACTTGATTAACTCATTGAATCAACTAAATTTTGCTTCAAAATATTACTTGGGTTAAAGATTTCATGTTCCAGTCTGATGTGGATTTTAATTGTTTAAGGAGAACGAGCAATAGTTCATCCAAAGGTGCCAATTGCAAGCTGATCTGAATGTATCAGAGATGTTATGTTGCCAATGCAAGTCATGTTGATTTTGCACATCAAGGAAGAAAATTTATGCTGATTTTTTTCAAAATATTCAAAAATTAGAATTAGCTATTTACCTTATTAAATTTAGTTAGGTTATCGAGGAGTTCATCAGTTTTCTTGTTGGGGCATATTCCAAAACTCATATCTTTTTTCGTATCAGATTTTCTTGCATAAGTTGTAGCATAATTCATAACATTCACCAAAATGGCAAAGTCAGCTGCATGCACATAGTGCAGGTTTGTGTCATAGAATCATAAGTCATATAGCACGGAAACAGGCCATTCAGCCCTGGTCGTCCATGCTGACCAAGATGCCCCATCTAAACTACTCCATCCGTAAATGCTGCTGTTTCTGCTGAGATTCTCCAGCAGATTGCTTGTTGCTCGAGATCAGCGTTTCTCAACCTTTTTACCCTTGCGGAACCCTTGAAATAATTTTCATGTCTCAGGGAACCCCTACATAAAAATTATTATATATCTTTATTAATCTCTTTCTTTCTCTTTCATAAACTTAACGTTCATAAGGCAAACATAATATATTTTTCTGATAACTGGTTTAAGCAAAAAATTACTTACGTTTTTCTCAAGTTTATTGACAATGCAAAACACAAAAATGACTCAAAAATGCATTTACATATGATTAGCCTATTTATCACTATTTCTCGCGGAATCCTAGGGTTCCTGGGAACCACGGTTGTGAAACGCTGCTCCAGATGCTGCAGTCTCATAGATGACCATGCAAATGACAGGTCTTTATAACATCGGTATACTCAAATCAGAGTTCTGAGGCCACCTTCTCCTCTGCCCTGGTTATCAATGTTTCAACGCGTTCTTTAAGTTACTGTTCACATTACAGGAAATGTATATATTTGAATATAAAGGTCTTCCACAACAGCTGTTGGATATTATCATGCCCATTCTTGACCTGAAGGGAAAAGGGCATAAGGGTAGAGTAGTGATAAAGGAAAGGCTGCAAGATAGCCATATGGTAAACACCAATTTCATAATACTTCAGTAGAGATTACGGGACTTGTGAAACTTTATTGCACTTGAACAAATCCTCACCTGTAGTGGTCCCTCTGTTGCAACTAACTTTGAGTTCCAACATTGGTTGGCATTGTGATCCTCAGCCAGCTGTTGGAACTACACATTTGCATCACTGGTTTTGTGGTGTGAGTGGTAGTTTACACCATTTTTTCCATGACTAGGTTGGATTTTAATTGACAGAAATTGTCAGGGAGTAATGAAGGTGTAACATCCAGAGCAATGTGTGGTCATGTATACTTTGATCTTGACCACACTTGCTAAGTCGATCAACAAAGCAGTGTGTTCATATGCATGGAGATTGGCTTCTCACATTCACCCAACTTGCTGCATTTGCCTTTTGCCACTTCGAATGTTGACACAGAGGACTGCCTGGACCTCTTCCCTTCACCACATTATCGCACAAAATATCCAGAGATGCATCAGAAGATCAGAATGGCCATTCTTGCATGTGCAAAGGCACATTGAATTCCATTGGTTGAAGCCACTGAACAAATCTCCTTTGCAAGGTCCCAGCTTGTTATGAGCACTATCTATCATAAACTGCACCAATAAATTGGCTGTTTGAATGTATGCTAAGGCAATCAAGATCATGTTATTCACTAAATTCATATTCACTAAATTTTACAATTCGCTAAAATCCTGTTAACAGATTTTGTATGCAGCCAGCACAAGGTTTAAAGGACAAACATTAATTGTGCATCACGATGACAGCATCCATTTTCCAGCACTTTTCAACTTAGCCCCAGAAGCAATCTTGACAGCATTTTGATCTAAGATATTTCAAATGATAATTGCAGTGTGAAGTGTTTTCTCACATTAATCTTTCAATAAGCTAAGTGGCAAGCCAGATGTTATTGATTAATAAAACCTCAGTTAATACATCGCAACAAAAAATCAATACTCTTTCTAAATATCTTGTATCTACTGTCATTTCTCCGGTGGCTGTGCAGGAGATTCTTTATATTCTTCTACATAGCAACTGCAGCAATGAAGATGATTGATAGGAAGAATAAATTATTGCAGATATTTAAATAATCATTGAGCTGGGTTTTGTTCTTTGTTCAAACTTTATTCATCTTGCTAAAATCTTCCATGATGGTGCGTATTCGGTTGAATAGACAATAGACAATAGGTGCAGGAGTAGGCCGTTCGGCCCTTTGAGCCAGCACCGGCATTCAGTGTGATCATGGCTGATCATCCACAATCAGTACCCCATTCCTGCCCTCTCCCCATACCCCTGACTCCGATATCATTAAGAGCTCTATCTAACTCACTCTTGAAAGCATTCAGAGAATTAGCCTCCACTGCCTACTGGAGCAGAGAATTCCACAGATTTACAACTCTGGCTGAAAAAGTTTTTCCTCATCTCCGTTCTAAATGGCCTACCCCTTATTCTTAAACTGTGGCCCCTGGTTCTGGACTCCCCCAACATTGGAAACATGTTTCCTGCCTCTAATGTGTCTAATCCCTTAATAATCTTATATGTTTCAATAAGATCCCCTCTCATCCTTCTAAATTCCAGTCCAGTCGCTTCAGTCTTTCAACATACGACAGTCCCGCCATTCCGGGAATTAACCTAGTGAACCTACGCTGCACTCCCTCAATAGCAAGAATGTCCTTCCTCAAAATAGCAGCTTTGGCCCTGGGGATGAAGCTGTTCCTGAGTCTGGAGGTGCGGGCATAGAAGGCCTTGTAGCGTCTGCCCAATGGTAGAATTTTGAACAGACTATTGCAGGGGTGTGAGGAGTCTTTGTGAATGCTGGTGGCTTTTCTGAGGCATCGTGTGTTGTAGATGCCCTCCAAGGCTGGTAGCTGTGTTCCGATAGTCTTCTGAGCTCTATGGACTACCCGCTGAAGAGTTCTCCTCTCTGCCTCCGTGCAGTTGAGGTACCACACAGGGATGCCATGCGTTAGGATGCTCTCTATGGTGCAGCGGTAGAAGGTCGTCAGCAGCTGTTGGGGCAGACCAGACTTTTCAGTGTTCTCAGGTAGAACAGTCGTTGCTGCGCCTTCTCGACCAGTGCAGCGGTGTTAGTGGACCATGTGAGATCCTCCGAAATGTGAGTGCCCAGAAACTTGAAGCTGGACACTCTCTCCACACTGTCCCCATTGATAAAGATCGGAGCGTATTCTCTGTTGTGTGATCTACGGAAGTTGATGATCAGCTCCTTGGTCTTGAAGGTGTTTAGGGACAGGTTGTTAACTGAGCACCAGTCCGCCAGGTTCTGCACCTCCGCTCTGTATTTTGTTTCATCACCGTTGGTGATCAGCCCGATCATCGTTGTGTCGTCTGCAAACTTGACAATGGTGTTAGTGTCGAATGCAGGAACACAGTCGTGTGTGAATAGGGAGTAGAGCATGGGGCTCAAAACACAGCCCTGTGGTGTGCCGGTACTCAGGGTAATAGTGGAGGGCAGGTGCGGGCCCATTCTCACTGCCTGCGGTCACTCCATCAAGAAGTCTAGGATCCAGTCGCATAACGACGAGCTGAGGCCTAGCTACTGGAGTTTGGTGATGAGCTTGGTGGGGATGACCGTGTTGAAGGCAGAGCTATAGTCAATGAATAGCATCCTCGCGTACGTGCCCTGTCTCTCCAGGTGAGTCAGGACAGTGTGAAGAGCCAGAGAGATGGCGTCCTCTGTGGATCTGTTTGCCCTGTATGCAAATTGATGTGAGTCCAGTGAAGCAGGAATGCTGGATTTGATGTGTGAGAGGACCAGCCTTTCAAAGCACTTCATGATTATAGGAGGACACAATCCTGTCTCGATCTACGGACAATTCCTTCAACTTCATGGCTTGGTTTTTGCTCTGACATGCACTGTCAACTGTGGGACTTTATATAATATATTCCTTTATTCGTCCCACACTGGGGAAATTTACAGTGTTACAGCAGAAAAGTGGATAGCAAGTGATCATTCATTATAAATAAAAGTGTAGACAAGGATAAATAGTCATCAGTTTACTGTGTATTCCTTAACTGTTACTGTTGACTCGTTTGCTGGGAGCAGTGCCGGTTGTGCAGTCTCACAGCAGCGGGAAGGAAGGACCTCCTATATCTCTCCTTCATGCACATGGGGTGAAGGAGTCTGTCACTGAAGGAGCTACTCAGTGCATGGGGTGGAAGTCGTTGTCCAGCAGCGATGTTAGCTTTGCTATCATCCTCCTCTCTCCCACCGCCTGCACTGAGTCGAGGGGGCAACCCTGGTCAGAGCTGGCCATCCTGACCAGCTTGTCAAGTCTCTTCCCTTCCGCCGCTGCGATGCTGCCGCTCCAGCAGACCACTCCATAGAAAATGGCTGATGCAACCACGGTGTTGTAGAAGGTCCTTTGGAGTGCCCCCTGCACTCCAAAGGACCTGAGTCTCCTCAGGTGTGTGCCTTTCCAAATCATGTCCAATCAATTTAATTTACCACTGGTGGACTCCAATCAAGTTGGAGAAACATCTCAAGGATAATCAGTGGAAACAGGATGAATATAAGCTCAATTTTGAGTGTCATAGCAAAGGGCATGGATACTTATGTAAATGTGATATTTCAGTTATTTCTTTTTAATTACTTTGCAAAAATTTCTAAACACCTGTTTTCGCTTCTTCATTCTGGGGCATTGTATTTAGATTGATGATTATTATTTTTTTTTTAATCCATTTTAAAATAAGGCTGTGTCATTTGGTAATGTACCAAAATGTGGAAAAAGTGAAGGTGTCTGAATGCTTTCTGAACGCACTGTACCTGTAGCAATGTAAAATGCATTCACACAATGTGAGAGTGTAATCTTCACATTGTGCTCTATAATTTGTCCTTCAAATTCAATACTGAAATCCCATGTTGATAATTAAATCTCATGGCTGTGACAGAATTTAAGGCTTAGATATGATTTTCTGTGACATTGTGGTCGATCCCAGATCTTTGAAACGTAGCAAGTACTTGGAATGTGTTTCTGATGATTTAAGGTGCCCAATATTTTTAATTTACTTTACAGAAGGCACAGGCCGCCTGTTTTTTGAGTTCTATCGTCTTCTTCATGAAACAAGACCCAAAGAAGGAGACAACAGGCCATTTTTCTGGCTGTTTGAAAATGTGGTGGCAATGGGAGTCAGTGACAAAAGGGACATCTCGCGCTTTCTAGAGGTATGTTTTGTGGAGGCAGAACAAAAACAGATATTCTCAAAAATGCAGATAAACTTATGAAATGAGATTGCTGTTCATTCAATACAAAACCAATTTACTGTGTCTATGTTACGACTTAACATTTTTTTTATTCAACCTAAATTATAATGAAAATCATTTCTAATAAAGCAAAATGTAAAAAGATAAAATTGGATATCTAGTCGCCGAGTTTAATATGTATTTCGTAATTGTTATCCCAATATGTTGAATTAGCAGACAAATTATCACATTATTCACCCTTTTGATTGTCATATTGTGGCTGCTTCTTAAAAGACCAGAAAGAGTCAAAGCAATCATGAAAAGTGTTTAAAGAGAAGGTATCCTGTCATTTTGTCAGAAATATCAAGTCATCAGTCATTGGAAGGGAATGTGAGTGTCATGAATGTGAGATTAAAATTAATGATGTAAGGAATAGATGATGCACAGATGAAGATATTATCAATCCTTCACATGTCAAATTAAATCAATCGCCTGGTCTACTTTTTAGAAAGCTAATGGCATATTGGCCTTTATGACAAGAGGAGTTGAGTATAGGAGCAAAGAGATCTTTCTGTAGTTGTTCAGGGCCCTAGTGAGACCGCACCTGGAGTACTGTGTGCAGTTTTGGTCTCCAAATTTGAGGAAGGACATTCTTGCTATTGTGGGCGTGCAGTGTAGGTTCACTAGGTTCATTCCCGGAATGGCGGGACTGTCTTATGTTGAAAGACTGGAGCGACTAGGCTTGTAAACGCTGGAATTTAGAAGGATGAGAGGGGATCTTATTGAAACATATAAGATTATTAAGGGATTGGATACATTAGAGGCAAGAAACATGTTCCCAATGTTAGGGGAGTCCAGAACCAAGGGCCACAGTTTAAGAATAAGGGGTAGGCCATTTAGAACGGAGATGAGGAAAAACTTTTTCGGTCAGAGAGTTGTAAATCTATGGAATTCTCTGCCTCAGAAGGCAGTGGAGGCCAATTCTCTGGATGCTTTCAAGAGAGAGCTAGATAGAGCTCTTAAAGATAGTGGAGTCAGGGGGTATGGGGAGAAGCCAGAAATGGGGTACTGATTGTGAATGATCAACCATGATCACATTGAATGGCGGTGCTGGCTCAAAGGGTCGAATGGCCTACTCTTGCACCTATTGTCTATTGTTTATTCTCGATACCCATGACTATGTAGCCAGACACAACTCAAAAGCCATCTTTAAAATCGCACAAATACCTTCATTATTGGATGAATAAAGGGTAAAAATGAGTCAGAGTAAAGGATGGAGATTGACAATTTGATTGAATGGTACAGGAACACAATCCTGTTCTCAATTTTTAACAAGATTTAGGAGCTGATTATTGACTCTAGGAAGGCAAAACTGAGGATCCATGAACCTGCCTTAATCGAGGGGGAGGAGAAAGTCAACAGTTTCAAGTTCCTGGGAGTGCCTATCTCTGAAGATCTGTCCTGGACCCAGCCCATGATGCCATTGCAAAGAAAGTTTGTCAACGACAATACTTCCTTAGAAGATTGAGGAGATTTAGTACCGCCGAAAACTCTGTTGAGCTTCTACAGGTGTACGGTGGAGAGCACACTGGTTGGTTGCACCAACAACCTGGTTTGGTAACTTGAATGCCCAGGAACTATGGAAACTGCAGAAAATATAGACAATGCCCAATCCATTGGTCTTGACCTCAACATGAAAGGGATCTACAGGAGGCACTACCTCAAAAAGGCAGCTGATATCATCAAAGGTCCACACCATCAAGCCGCATTTTCATCTTGCTACCACCATTGAGAAGAAGTTACAGGAGCCTGAAAACCGTGATCTTCAGGTTCAAGAGCAGCTTCTTCCCAGCAACCATCAGGCTCTTGAACAGTGAACAACACTAACCACAACCCTACCTCAGCAACTATGATCTTCTATGGACTTTGTTTAGGGTGCACAACAGACTGCACTACTGATTATTAGTATATTGAATATTGATATCTATTTGTGCATTATTACATCAATGAGCAAGTAAGTAAGTAAGTAAGTAAGTATTTACTTACTGCAGCAAGTAAGAATTTCATTGTTCTGTTTTTGGTGCATATGACAATTAAACACTCTTGATTCTTGAATATAAAAGTGACCAAACTAAATAAATGGCTGTTTTAGTTAACCATAAACTAAGAAAATGTAGATAGACACAAAATGCTGGAGTAACTCAGCAGATCAGGCAGTATCCCTGGAGAACATGGATGGGTGGCATTTTGGCTCAGGAGAAGGGTTCTGACCCAAAATATCACCTATCCATGTTCTCCCGGGATGCTGTCTGGCCCACAGAGTTACTCCAGCATTTTGTGTCTATCTTTGGGACAAACCAACATCTGCAGTTTCTTGTTATTACAATAAGAAAATGTAGACTTTGGGAATTATTTTAACGCCTCAGTTATCATTCTAAGAAAGTTGTATTGCATTCAAGTAACAAGTTATCCAAAGCAAACCATACAGCAAGGTGGGACATTAACCCTATCCAATCTCTCACCATTGAACAAATTACCCAAGTGCACCTCACATTTTTCCACATTATATTCCATGTACTGTTGTTTCCTCCACTAATTCAGCTTGTTAATCATTCCTTGAAACCTCTTTACATCCTCCTATGTATGAATCTAGTTTGGTATGGTCAACACATTTGAAAATATCAAATACCATCTCCTCGGTCCAACTGTTGATCTAAACCATGTAAAGCTGGGGCCAAAACATCAACTCCAGTGGGGACTCCATTAATCGTAGCCTGATAACCTGAGAAGGATCTATTCATTCTCATTCTTTGCTCATTGCCCAATAACCAATTATCAATATGCGAAATGATTTGCTGAAGGAACTCAGTGGATCAGGCAGCATCCTTTGAAGGGGACATCTAATGCAAGGGTCTTGTCTCAACTTTCCATTTCCTTCCACAGATACTGCCTGATCCGTTGGGTTCCTCCAGCAGAGGAATGTTTAGTACTGAAAATTCCAGATTCCAAAGTCTCTTGTGTAACCAATTCTCAATACATATAAACATAGCACAAAAAGTAAGGAAATTTGTGTTTGGTAGATTATTTCTTTGTTGTAACAATGCTTCTTGGCAATAAATCTTATACCGTTGGAAAGCCTGTTTATTCCCCTTTTAAATTGTGCCACATTTGTAAGGAACATGCATTTGTGGGATGAGCAGCAGAGCTGAGTATATGGGTTGCGCCCATGAAAAATTTGCCAAATCTTCTCTGCCAATGCCAAACAGCTTATTCTGCTGTTGCTATTGACTCTTGTTTTGAGCTTCTGGTACCGCCTGCTGCTGACAATCAGGTGCCTGATTGGCACCTGATTGGCAGCATCTGTGAGCATGAGCCCTGCTACAGTGGTCAGTAGGTGTCTGCTCCAAGAATCGGCATGCCACGTTTGACTGATCTGGATAGGGCCCGTGCGATAGGGCAACTTCAAGCTGGTGTTCCGCAAAACCAAGTTGCGGCATTATTTGGAGTGAGCCCTAGTACCATCTCCAAAGTGAAGGCCAAGTTCCATATAACGGGGGATGTCAGAGACAGGCCGCGAAGTGGGCATCCCAAGAAGACGACACCCGAAGAAGACCGTTTCCTCACCCTGTCAGCACTTAGGAACCGTAGGCTGTCTTCTACAGATTTGCAGTCAAGGTTTGCAGGACGATATGGCCGACGGCTCTCTGCCCAGACAATTCGGAACAGACTGCACGCAGCCGATCTCCGGTCTCATAGGGCTGCCAGGAGGCCTGCCATGACTGCCCTTCACCGTCAGGCCCGTTTGCGCTGGTGTCGGCAACACGTGCACTGGAACCTGAACATGTGGAGGAACGTTATGTTCAGCGATGAGTCCAGATTCTGCCTACGGCAGTTGGATCATAGGGTCAAAATGTGGAGAAGACGCGGAGAACGCTATGCTGACTGCTGCACCGATAGAGTAACATCTTTTGGTGGAGGCAGTGTGATGGTGTGGGGCGGCATCTCCCTCACTGGAAAAACGAGGCTTGTCATCATTGGAGGCAATCTCAATGCAGAGAGATATCGAGATGAGATTCTGCAACCAGTGGCAATCCCATATCTCCAGTCTGGGACCGAACTCTATCCTCCAAGATGACAATGCTCGCCCCCACAGAGCAGGGTTTCTCAGAGACTACCTCCAGAATTTGGGAGTGGAGAGGATGGAATGGCCTTCCAGCAGTCCTGACCTCAACCCCATTGAACACTTGTGGGATCAGCTTGGGCGTGCTGTTCGTGCCAGAGTGACCAACACAACCACGTTGACTGACTTGCGACAAATGCTGGTTGAAGAATGGAATGCCATCCCACAACAGTGTGTGACCAGGCTGGTGACCAGCATGAAGAGGAGAAGGTGCCAGGCTGTTGTGGCTGTGTATGGTTCTTCCACACGCTACTGAGGCTCCTGTTTATTAAATGAATAAATTGTTAAATTGCCAATATGTCTTGTTTCTTCAGACTTCAATCATCCAATCCACCAAACAACACCGAACAAGAGTCAATGGCAGAATAAGCTGTTTGGCATTGGCAGAGAAGATTTGGCAGATTTTTCATGGGCGCAACCCACATACTCAGCTCTGCTGCTCATCCCACAAATGCATGTTCCTTACAAATGTGGCACTATTTAAAAGGGAAATAAACAGGCTTTCCAACGGTATAAGATTTATTGCCAAGAAGCATTGTTACAACAAAGAAATAATCTACCAAACACAAATTTCCTTACTTTTTGTGCTATGTTTATGTATATTATCCCCTATTTCATGGTTCATCGCTGTTAATCAACCTCCTATGCAAAATGGTTTGAAAACCTCTCAGAAATCCAAATACACTCCCAAACCCCAATCTATTCTGCTAATCACACCCTCAAAGAAATTCAGCAGATGTTAAATATAATTTTCCTTCGTAAGTTCAACTTGGCTATGTTCAGTTCCATTATTCTTTCCGAGGTGTTCTGTCATTCCTTTATAATCGATCCCCGCACTTTCAAAGAAATCTGAATATCATGAACAAAAGTTAGTGGGGGGTTTTTAAAAATGATAACATCATTAATAGTTACTCATAAGGAGCTATTCACGCACTTGTCATTTACCTCTGCCAGCAGGGTTTTTTGGTTGTGAATTCAGTAAAAACCCAGCACAACTATAATGGATTAAAAGACATGGGAAAAACCTATTTATGTTCTCAATGCACCAAAACATCATTCTAGAAATTCAAATTGATAAGATGGTTTTTTATAATCTTAAAGTAAGGGGTGGGGAAGGTGGTAACGGGGTGAAAGAAGACTTCTCTCAAAACATATTGTTCAATTTCATGAAACTAATGTAGTTATCCTTTCCTCTTTTTATGGTAGTGTAATCCTGTGATGATTGATGCCAAGGAGGTCTCTGCTGCCCACCGAGCCCGTTACTTCTGGGGTAACCTTCCTGGTATGAACAGGTTGGTGAAAGAACGGTGAGGGAGCCAAACTGAGAATTAGCCAGTGGACAGCATTACACAGTGAGACTCAGTAGAGTATTCTATCCATGGGCAAAGAACTTCGTATGATGGAGAGTAGATATCCATTTGATTTCCTCTTTTCTTCGCTGCAGACGTCCTTTTAGCAAGAAACATCCTGTCCTATGCTGTTTATTCTCTACATCCAGATCGGAGGGCAGGTTGCATGTTGACTCATTTTGAGCAATTTTCCTATTTCTGCCAAGGTAGTCTATGTTTGTGGTATATTCCAGCTGATACTGAACTGCTAAAATTCATTGGCAAGGAATACTGAAGCTTAAAATTGTTAACATGTGTTTAGAAGATAGCTACACACTTGTTAAGCTAATTGTCAGTGTTTTATTTTTAATTATTGCAGTCCTTTTACACGTTTGTCCTTAAATGCTTCACACCATATTTTAAATTATTACACGTGTGTGCTGTTGGGGTTATATTTGTGATTAGAGTATTGAAGGGTTGAATTAATTCTTAAAATTAGCATATTTTACAAATACAAATTTAAATAATCAAAGTACTGGAAATAGTAAACAGCTCGTCACTTTATGTGGGAAATCAAAAGTTATAATGAATAAAGAAACATATTTTATGAATCCTTTTAAAAGTTCCATACTTAATCCTAACCTTATGATATACATGCTCCAGGTTTGTAGGGTGAATATTTTAACCCATAAAGGGAAAACTAATACTTTCTAATCATGTTGATTGTGCATATTTATGATGGCAAATGCAGGAAGGCCATCCTTTAATAAAAAAATACTTGTGGAAACTGAAAAATACATAAAGAGGATTTATGTATTATGCAAAACAAATTCTCACATTCCGTAGTTCTATGTGGCTGCCTGATCCACAATCACAACTTCACATCTCTACAATTAATGAAAACATCAAAAATATACTGTCTTCAAAGTGAATGCCTGGTTCTCCCCAGATAAGGATGTAGGTTGATTGGCTGGGTAAATGTAAAAATTGTCCCTAGTGGGTGTAGGATAGTGTTAATGTACGGGGATCGCTGGGCGGCACGGACTTGGTGGGCCGAAAAGGCCTGTTTCCGGCTGTATATATATGATATGATATGATATGTTGTATGTCACAGACAATCAACAAAATTGAGTCTGGCTCCCAGTAAATTCTTGCTTGTTCTTTGTTGCTGAATTTTTTTCTTTCTTATTTCTTTTCCTCTCCTTTTCACTGTGTCTCTGTAACTTTCTTTCTCTCAAGTTTTCATTGACTCAGTGAACTAAGGTAGACTCAACTAAGGTAGCATTCTATGGTAACTTCTGTGAATTTTACTGTGAATGTTGTTGCATTTCATGTACATGTACAAAACATGTGCATAAACTGCTGGAAGATTCCTAATGATCACATCAAAAATTTAATGGATAGGAAAAAAACCCGCAGATGCTGGTTTAAATCGAAGGTGGACACAAAATGCTGGAGTAGCTCAGCATCTCGGGAGAGAAGGAATGGGTGACGTTTCGGGTCAAGACCCTTCTTCAGACTGATGTCAGGGGAGGGGGTGGGACAAAGATAGGATGAAGTAGGAGGCAGGAAGACTAGTGGGAGAGCTGGGAAGGGGGAGGGGAAAGAGAGGAACAGAGGAACTATCTGAAGTTAGAGAAGTCAATGTTCATACCGCTGGGGTGTAAACCCCCCCCAAGCGAAATATGAGATGCTGTTCCTCCAATTTGCGCTGGCCCTCACTATGACAATGGAGGAGGCCCAGGACAGAAAGGTCAGATTGGGAATGGGAGGGGGAGTTGAAGTGCTGAGCCACCGGGAGATCAGGTTGGTTAAGGCGGACTGAGCGAAGGTGTTGAGCGAAACGATCGCCGAGCCTGCGCTTGGTCTCGCCAATGTAGAGACGTTGACATCTGAAACAACGGATACAATAGATGAGGTTGGAGGAGGTTACGGTGAACCTCTGCCTCACGTGGAAAGTCTACTCGGGTCCTTGGATGGAGTCGAGGGGGGAGATAAAGGGACAGGTGTTGCATCTCCTGCGGTTGCAGGGGAAAGTACCTGGGGAGGGGGTGGTTTGGGTGGGAAGGGATGAGAGGACTAGGGAGTTACGGAGGGAACGGTCTCTGCGGAAAGCAGAAAGGGGTGGAGATGGGAAGATGTGGCCAGGAGTGGGATCCTGTTGGAGGTGGCGGAAATGTTGGAGGATAATTTGTTGTATGCTACGGCTGATAGGGTGGAAGGTGAGGACAAGGGGGACTCTATCCTTGTTACGAATGGGGAGAGGGGGATCAAGAACGGAGCTGCGGGATATAGAGGAGACCCTAGTGAGAGCCTCACCTATAATGGAAGAGGGGAACCCCTGTTTCCTAAAGAATGAGGACATCTCTGATGCCCTAGTGTGAAACACCTCATCCTGGGCGCAGATGCGGCGCAGACGGAGGAATTGGGAGTAGGGGATAGAGTTTTTACAGGAAACAGGGTGGGAAGAAGTGTAGTCAAGATAGTTGTGGGAGTCATTAGGTTTGTAGTAAATGTCGGTCACGAGTCTGTCTCCTGTGATGGAGATGGTGAGATCCAGAAACGGTAGGGAGATGTCAGAGATGGTCCAAGTATATTTAATAGCAGGATGGAAATTAGTGGTGAAAATGATGAAGTCAATGAGTTCTGCATGGGTACAAGAGGTAGCACCAATGCAGTCGTCAATGTAGCGGAGGTAGAGTTCGGTGATTGGGCCATTGTACGCTTGGAACAGGGATTGTTCGACATACCCTACAAAGAGGCAGGCATAGCTGGGGCCCATGCGAGTAACACAGATTTGGAGGAAGTGGGAGGAGTCAAAGGAGAAGTTGTTGAAGGTAAGAACCAGCTCTGCTAGTCGGAGGAGAGTATTGATAGATGGAGATTGGCTGGTTCTGCGGTCGAGGAAGAAACAGAGGGCTTCAAGACCATCCTGGTGGGGGATGGAGGTGTAGAGTGACTGGACATCCATAGTAAAGCTGAAGGAGTGGGAGCCTGGAAAACGGAAGTTATTGAGGAGATGGAGAGCATGTGAGTTATCTTGGACATAGGTAGGGAGGGATTGGACCAGGGGGGATAGGATGGAGTCGAGGTAGGTAGAAATTAATTCGGTGGGACATGAACAGGCAGAAACAATGGGTCTGCCAGGACAGTTCTGTTTGTGGATTTTAGGGAGAAGGTAAAATCGGGCTGTGCGGGGCTGGGGAACGATAAGGTTGGACGCATTAGAGGGCAGAGAGCCGGAATTGGTGAGATCAGTGATAATGTTAGAGATTAAGTCTGGTGCTCGTCAGTGGGGGTCATGGTCCAAGGATAAGTAGGAGGAGGTGTCTGAGAGTTGTCATCTGGCCTCAGTCCGGTAGAGGTCAGTGCGCCAGACTACCATGGCACCTCCCTTGGCAGTGGGTTTGATAACCAAGTTGGGGTTGCTGCAGAGTGAGCGGAGGGCTGCACGTTCAGGAGGGGAGAGGTTAGAGTAAGTCAGGGGAGTGGAAAATTTGAGGCAGTTGATGGCCCGCTGGCAGTTGGAAATGAAAAGGTCTAATGAAGGTAAATGGCCAGGCTATCAAAAATATAATATCACTTCAGCTATTGGAAAGCCTATTGTCATGCTTCAAGGTAGGAAACAAATGCCCATAATTGTGTTCTTATTCCTTCTCAGTGGAGACAAATATAACTCAGTTTTGAGTGACTTCTCAACTTTTCTTCAGCTTTGTATTTTACCCTCAGGCTCCCTGAGGTATTGTCCAATGGACTCTTAACACCCTTCTCTTCAGTATTTGAAAGGAGCCATTGACTCTTTTAAAATAATGCTCTGTAATAAATGTTAATTATATATGGTGATCTAATAGGCACTATTTTATTTTATATCTTTTGTTCACATGCTGAAATAATCTACGTTCAACTTTAAAATAATGAAAAGTATATTTGGGGACTAAATTGGAAAGTGCTGGGCTCAGGAGGTGAGATTAACCCATGTTTGGAATAGAACGAATGCATTATTTAGGCCACAACCTCATTATCACAGTTCCAGCAACCATCCAGTTCTCCCTATTTCAAGTATGGCAATTGTGGCTGTCAGTCGCTCAACACCTTGTCAAAAGGTTGCAGATTCGAGTCCTCCTCCAAAGACTTGTGTAGAAAAATCTTGGTAACAATCTGGTGTCATACTGATGGTATGAGGATTGATTGCTTTTTTAGGAATTATTTTCATATAACACATGTGCCCGAACACAAATTACACTTATGTTCTTAAATATACGTTAAAATCTGAAATGAATATCAGAATGTTTATAATGTTTCCAGGATTATCTCCACTGCCCTTTTAATCAAAGGAACAACATTAGCTACTCTCTCATCCTCTGGGACCTTGCCTGTGACGCAAGAAGGACCTTCACCAAGGTCCCTGCAATCTTCTTTGCCTCTCTCAATAACTTGGGACAGATCCAATCAGACACTGGGTATTTATCCACCTAATTGCTCTTCAAGAGCCTCAACACCACCTCCTTCTTGATCTCAAAATGCCATTGCATATTAGTATTACCCATATTAATCTCACTGTCCTCCATGTCCTTCTCCTGTGTGAATACAGGTGCAGAGTACTCAATTGTACTTCGCCTATACCCTCTGACTCCAAGCATAAATGCCCTCCTTTATACTTGAGCAGTCCTACTTTCTCCCTGGTTACCCTTTTGTTTATGATGTACATATAAAGAGCCTTAGGATTTTCTATAATCTGACTCGTCAATGACATACAATTACTTTTGGCCTTTCCAATTGCTCGCTTGTTCTTCCCAGCTTGCTTTTTATTCCTCCAAGGCCCTGTCCAACTTCCTCTTTCTCAACCTTACATGTAATTGCTTTTACTTTTTGACCAAATTTGCAACTTCTTTGGTCATCCGAGGTTCCTTTACCTTGCTATTCTTATCCCTCATCCTTACTGGAATATGTTGGTCCTGAACTCTGATCAAGTGCCCTTTAAATGACTCCTGCGTGTCAGATATGGACTTGCTCAATAACAACAGCTCCAAATTTACTCTCCCTTGCTTCTGCTTAATAATGCTGTAATCTGCCTTACTCCATTTTAGTATCTTCCCCCGTGGTCCACACTTATCCTTTCTCATAACTATTGTAAAACTCATGGAAGAAGGGTCTCGGTCCAAAATGACACCTATTCCTTTTTTTCCAGAGATGCTGCCTGACCTACTGAGTTTCTTCAGATTTTTGTATCTTTCTTCAGTAAACGTATGGAATTGTGATCACTGTTCCCAAAATGCTCTTCCACTGAAATGCTCTTCCACAAAATGCTCTTCCAGTCACCTGGCTTCAACATCACAGTACCAAGCACTGATCCAAGCGCTAAGTTAATCTGCTTTTCCCACATCACAGCACCACATTGCCTGCACTGAAATAAGTTCACTTCAGCCCATTAATTCCACTATATTTCTTAACCTCTCCATGCCCGTCCTTCCTTTGAGACTTTCTGGTCATAAACTGGTTTCCCATTAGCCATTCCATTTGCTGACCTTCTGCTCTGGTTTCCAACGTCCTGCACTTAATCCAATTTCTGTATTTCTGACATAGGCAAACAAACTAACACCCCATAATGACCAGTTCAAGATATTCTTTCAAGAACTTGAGATACATCCACCTTCTGAAGCACTGAACTTCATTGGAAAGGAGAACTAAATGGAAATAGCTTGAGAAAAGGGGCTTCAGAACGTTTCTTAAATTGGAGAATTTCTTATTTTTTCGCTTTCCTGTTCATTTTATATTCTCAGTTTTTTTAATGAAACATCTGCTTACTTTATGCATTTGTCATGTCTCTATCTTGAAGGCATTTACTGGGAGAAATAGACTGGCCGATGATAAGTACCTATCATTATCATTATGGCCTGTGAGCATCTTGTCCCACGTATGCTACATGTGTATTTTGTACCTCAAGACAATATAAATATTCTTAAGGTATCATACATTTGCAAGTTTTCAGAATTGAATGAAATGTAAGTCAAGGAAATATTCATCTCCCAGACTCACTCAAAATTTTACTTGTCAATTAATCTATCTTGTTCTGACCTTTGCAAAAGTGGTGTTGAGGGAAATGTGACGAAGTAAAGTTTTAAGAGCCTTAGATTAAAAAATGCAATTAAAAATATAACAATTAGGTCCTACCGGCCAAGAATAGCACTTTTAGAAGGTGATGTTATCATTTACAAATACTAATAGCGTCACGGAAACCAGGTTTTGGTTCAACTAGCTGTCATCAGATAATGACCGTTTGAAATAATATATTTTAATTATGACATATGTACATCAAAGTAAATACTTTGCAACTGCCTATTACAGAATAAATAAAAGATTCAGCTTGGATATGTTGATGCATTTACCCATTTGAAAAAACTTAACATCTCTATCTTTAAAATATTTCAGAAGAACTTACACTTTCCTATTAAACATTGCTGAACATATTAACTTCTTACTAAGTCACCAAAGAGCCATTCTTCTTGTGTGGAAAAAAGGCAATGAGCCGCAATATCCTTCTGTCAGAGACATGTCACATTAAAGTCTTAGCTCAATTCTCAGTCCACTTGGAAATACTCTTGGAAATTACAGCTTGTTGTTGAGGCTCATTAACCGGGCTCAAATGCCAAATGGCTGAAAATGCTAACACAATATCAAGTTGAGATTGAATCTCAGACCTTTTGGTCACTTAATCACTGCCTGCATCAATGGAGTTCGTTACTTTATTTAATTTTAAGAAAGTTTTTTTTGTGTTTGTTATAAGGTATTAACTTGCTTTAAAAAGTAATTAAGTAGCTGAGGGCTTTTACAAATCCATGCTCATAACTTAATTAGAGTTTGGGATTGACTGCTATCACTTATATGAGGGAGACAGTTTAGTGTTCCATTTGGTTCCAACTGTTTCATAAAAATTAGTTTTGATGATACTAATGTAATTTCCTATATTTATGTAATTTCTGTATACTAAGGCAACTATTTCTTTCCAAGTCTCCACTTTTCTTGACATATTTATTTTCTGTACTTCACTTTTCATTCATAATCACCATACAGCTGTATTATTTCATCAGTTATGGGAAAAATACTAACATTAACACTCAGAGTTTGGTATCAACTTATCTGGGAGACATGCAATTGATGTTTACAAAGAGGATGAGAAAAGATTTGATGAATACAGTAGGAAGCTTTGTTCGTACCCCACTTATAAAACTCTTCACCGTGTTTTGAACTGTAAAATGGGCGTTGGAATTTATGTTCCATATCACTGTTCCAATCTGATGGCAGAAAACTGATGGACTCTTCTTCTTTTTAGACCACTGGTTGCCATGTATAACGATAAACTTGATCTTCAGAACTGTCTTGAGCATGGCAGGACAGCAAAGGTTAGTACAAGCTATCTGTACAATGGTTTACTATCATTGGAATGAATGGCCTTGCAATCAATTTCAACTATCATTTTTAGGATGATTAAAAATTGAAATCACTTCATATTAATTTCTCTCCTACACTTTTGTAGACGCTGCTCTCCACAGTCTCTTCCTAACAGGTCGATGTAGCAAGTCTCTAGGTACTCTTGCCTTATTTATATCAGATTACAAGGAGAGAAGAATAGTGAATTGATTTTCCCCATCTCCTTGGCAGAAATATTGTTTATCGATTCACTGGCTGCTATATCACACATCTAAGCCTCACTCTCTGCCCATGGGCAAATCCCAGGCAAGGATTTCTTTTGAAAGATAAATTGCCTGATCTTTAGACTGGAGCGATGTACGATTGAACCTGTGTAGTACCTAATTCATTTCCACATATTTTGAGGTACTGCACTCTGCTAAACAGAACCAACCCCAGGCACCAAACTGACAGCTCTGACTGGGTGCTCAGTATTATACTCAACACAATTTTATTTCCACAGACATTTGGTGGATCGGTTAGGATGTAAAATGAACACAGAGTCTGCTCAGGTTAGTCACCCTTGCTCATCTTGCCATTTAGTCACGGAGTTCCATAATCCCAAGAGGAACAGATAACAGCAGAAAAAGAATAATACACCATTTTTTAAACTAGATCTGTGTTACTATTAATTTTTAACTGAAAAGCAAATTTAATCCCATAACGATCCCAAAGAATTCATTTCCCAAATATGCTGGTTTGCAGTGTTACCTTGCATCGTCAACCATTATCATAATTAGTAAACTGAAGGATTTGAGGATGTGTGTTGAAGAGAACATAGAGGATTAATGCTGCATATCACTAGTTTACCCTGCCCCTCCTTGAATCATCCTGTTCAGTTTCTAAATTTGCCTGTAATTAGTAATATTTTAAAGGTGAATTCATCCTTATTCTTCTGCATTCACATTTCAATCTTCCGATTAGTAGCTGATGCTCTCAGTTGAACTATCCTTCATGGACATGCATCATGGACTTCCTCCAGATATCAGGAATAACTTATTCTGTTTTCATCCAAAACGGAACACAGAGAATTCTACATTACTAGAACGTTTTCCCTTGTTTTCACCACTATTTTGAGGGTGACAAAAGAGCAGCTGCGAGATCATATCAAACATACCAAAACCTCTCTTTAAAGTTAAAATAAACAAAATATATTTATGGTCCAATTGGCTCTGTACAAATGATAAAATGCATCTATGATCTGACTCAGCTGCAAAATGATTCTGAAATAGTTTGACAACAACATTTGCATGGAATTGGAAATTCATTCTTCATCTGTAGATTCATTGCCCCTTGGTATTTTGTTCAATATTAAATGTTGTAGGAGATGTATATATATCTTACTCATGTCACAGATGCAAATTATCATTTTAAATTTATCTTGTCATTTCTATTGCCCACCCTAATTAACATTGAGGTACTGTTGCGCCATCTTCTTGAGCCACTGCATAAATTCAGAATTTAATGAAGATAGAAATACTACTTACTGATGCTATCTTAAATGTACAGTGGCACACAATTTGCCAATTGAATTAAACTGAAACAAATCCTTGAAGCCAGTTGATCAATTGGTCAGAATCAAGTGCCACAGATTAAGCAAACTGAAATAGTTCACATCTAACTCATCCAGAGACCTCATGTTACAAAACAGAAATGCAATTGAAGTCACAGTTACTTGCAAGGTCTCTAATTTCTAAAATAATGCAGAACAGAAAGCAGGTTCAGCTTTAAAAATTGCATTTTATATGAACAGAGTACAATCTGTGGATGATGAAATACATAATAACCACACTAACTTCTGAGTTTTGATATGGTTAGATCAATATGAAATGACAAAAGACCAATGTCATGCGCAAGGTCATAAGCAAGAAAGAGCAATGTGTGCTCCCAGTAGCCATTAAACATGCCCCCATGAACACATGTGATTGGAATTCCTGTGCATGCATCTCCAAAAGTGGAAAGGAGAGAATTAAGCTATGAAAATGTTTAAGAATACTTCATAATTTCTACAACGGGACCTTGTAATTTGTCTCTTTGTATGGCCATATTTTACAGTGCCCTCCATAATGTTTGGGACAAAGACCCATCATTTATTTATTTGCCTCTGTACTCCACAATTTGAGATTTGTAATAGAAAAAAAATCACATGTGGTTAAAGTGTGCACTGACAGGTTTTTTTAAAGACCATTTTTATATATTTTGGTTTCACCATGTAGAAATTACAGCTGTGTTTATACATAGTCCCCCCATTTCAGGACACCATAATGTTTGGGACACATGGCTTCACAGGCATTTGTAATTGTTCAGGTGTTTTTAATTGCCTCCTTAATGCAGGTATAAGAGAGCTCTCAACACCTAGTCTTTCCTCCAGTCTTTCCATCACCTTTGGAAACTTTTATAGCTGTTTATCAACATGAGGACCAAAGTTGTGCCAATGAAAGTCAAATAAGTCATTATGAGACTGAGAAACAAGAATAAAATTGTTGGAGACATCAGCCAAATCAACTGTTTGGAACATCATTGAGAAGAAAGAGAGCACTGGTGAGCGTACTAATCGCAAAGGGACTAGCAGGCCATAATAAAGAAAAATCCCCAAACACCTGTCCGACATCAGAAACACTCTTCAGGAGTCAGGTGTGGACTTGTCAATGACCACTGACCGCAGAAAGCTTCATGAACAGAAATACAGAGGATACATTGCAAGATGCAAACCACTGGTTAGCTGCAAAAATAGGATGGCCAGGTTACAGTTTGCCAAGAAGTACTTAAAAGAGCAATCATAGTTCTAGATAAAGGTCTTGTGGACAGATGAGACGAAGATTAACATATCAGAGTGATGGCAAGAGCTAAGTATGGAGGAGAGACGGAACTGCCCAAGATCCAAAGCATACCACCTGATCTGTGAAACACGGTGGTGGGGGTGTTGTGGCCTGAGCATGTATGGCTGCTGAAGGGACTGGCTCACTTATCTTCATTGATGATACAACGGCTGATGGTTATAGCATAATGAATTCTGAAGTGTATAGACACATCCTATCTGCTCAAGTTCAAACAAATGCCTCAAAACGCGTTGGCCGGCGATTCATTCTACAGCAAGACAATGATCCCAAACGTACTGCTAAAGCAACAAAGGAGTTTTTCAAAGCTAAAAAAATGGTCAATTCATGAGTGGCCAAGTCAATCACCTGATCTGAACACAATTCAGCATGCCTTTTATATGCTGGAGAAAACTGAAGGGGACTAGCCCCCAAAACAAGCATAAGCTTGTTGTTCGTCCTTTGGGTTCGAAGATGACCATGACTTCACTTTCAGTTGGGGGATTGGTGACTGTGGGTCCGGAAGTGACTGGTGAGGCCAATCCGGGCCCGGAAGGCACGCCCACACGTAGGACACAAGTGGATGGCTGCTGCAGTGGAAGTAGAGGTAGCCCGGGCCTTGTACGCGGTGCGTTTCCACTGGGCCTCTGCAGTGCGTCTGTTCTCTGCTGCACGGGCTCCTGTGGTGAGCTTGCTACGCCAGGTTGGACGGTCCAGAGCAGGAGACTCCCAAGTGCTGAGGTTGATGTCCAAGTCTTTGAGGGACACTTTGAGGCAGTCCTTAAACCGTTTCTTCTGTCCTCCTACTGAGCGCTTGCCCTGACACAGTTCTCCATACAGAAGCTGTTTTGGCAGTCGACTCTCGGGCATTCTGATGACATGGCCTGCCCATCTGGCTTGGGCTTTCCGTAGGAGGGTGTAGACGCTGTGGATTCCGGCCCGTTCCAAGACCTCTGTGTCGGGAATTTTGTCCTGCCACCTGATGTGAAGGAGTCTACGTAGGCAGCTCAAGTGAAAGTGGTTGAGCTGTTTGGCATGTCTGCTGTAGACAGTCCAAGTCTCACTGGCATAGAGAAGAGTGGTGAGTACCACTGCACGGTAGACCTTCAGCTTGGTGCTAAGGCTGAGTCCTCTCCGCTCCCAAACATTCCCACGGAGTCGCCCAAAGGCAGCGCTGGCCTTGGCAATCCTGTTGTCGACCTCAGCGTCAATGTTCACCACTCGCGAGAGTGTACTACCCAGATAGGTAAAGCTGTCGACTGCCTGTAGATTCTGCCCCTTCACCGTGATGTGTGGTTCCTGGTAGGGCTTTTCAGGCGCGGGCTGGTACATAACTTCAGTCTTTTTGGTGCTAATGGAGAGACCAAAGTTGTCACAGGCCTGTGAGAAGCAGTCCATTTCATGCTGCATCTTCTGCTCTGTGCTGGCGTTGAGGGCCCGGAAGGCACGCCCACACGTAGGACACAAGTGGATGGCTGCTGCAGTGGAAGTGGAGGTAGCCCGGGCCTTGCGTGCGGTGCGTTTCCTCTGGGCCTCTGCAGTGCGTCTGTTCTCTGCTGCAAATAAGAAATCTCTGATGATGGACTCCTTCACCTTAGTAACAGCTTGCAGGCGCCTGAGGTTGAACAGCCTGCTGTCAGTCCTGTACCTGATGTGTATTCCATCCTGGCAGTCACGGAAGGCATCGGTCAGCATGGCAGAGAAGACCATGCTGAAGAGTGTAGGGGCAAGAACACAACCTTGCTTCACGCCGTTTGTCACTGGAAAGGCTTCCGACTCGTCTCCATCATCCAGCACTTTCACCATTATGCCGTCATGGAACTGCCGGACAATCGTGATCATATCATATCATATATATACAGCCGGAAACAGGCCTTTTCGGCCCTCCAAGTCCGTGCCGCCCAGTGATCCCCGTACATTAACACTATCCTACACCCACTAGGGACAATTTTTACATTTACCCAGCCAATTAACCTACATACCTGTACGTCTTTGGAGTGTGGGAGGAAACCGAAGATCTCGGAGTAAACCCACGCAGGTCACGGGAAGAACGTACAAACTCCTTACAGTGCAGCAACCGTAGTCAGGATCGAACCTGAGTCTCCGGCGCTGCATTCGCTGTAAAGCAGCAACTCTACCGCTGCGCTACCGTGCCGCCGAACTTGCTGGGACAGCCAAACTTCTGCATTATCTTCCACAAGCCATCTCTGCTGACAGTGTCGAAGGCCTTTGGTCAGATTGACGAAGGTCACGAACAGGTCGCTATGCTGCTCTTGGCATTTTTCCTGGAGTTGACGTGCAGCAAATATCATGTCAACAGTTCCACGCCCAGCACGGAAACCGCACTGACGTTCTGGAAGGAGACCCTGCTCAAGGGGACTAGCCCCCAGAACAAGCATAAGCTAAAGATGGCTGCAATACAGGCCTGGCAGAGCATCACCAGAGAAGACACCCAGCAACTGGTGATGTCCATGAATCGCAGACTTCAAGCAGTCATTGCATGCAAAGGGCATGCAACAAAATACTAAACATGACTACTTTAATTTACATGACATTGCTGTGTCCCAAACATTATGGTGCCCTGAAATGGGGGGATTATGTATAAACACTGCTATAATTACTACATGGTGAAACCAAAATGTATAAAAATGTCCTTTATTAAAATCTGACAATGTGCACTTTAACCACATGTGATTTCTTCTATTACAAATCTTAAATTGTGGCGTACAGAGGCAAATAAATAAATGATGGGTCTTTGTCCCAAACATTATGGAGGGCACTGTATGTTGTTTGTTGGATATGTTATTTTGTTTTATGAATCACCATTTCTAGTACCTGGGTGTTTTCAGATAAAGAAAAACACTTACAATTATAAAATTTAACCCATTTACAGAGAGCAAAATGAAAATTGGCATATACATAAGATTTAAATAGAACCTGAAATATCATAAAGTAACCGATAAAGGAAATATAAATTACTTTTTTAATCGACAAAATGTTTGTCCATTTTTCTCCAGAATGGAGAAGATAACATCCCATATTTAATTGAGGGTTTTTTTAGGGGCAGAGACTGATCCGGAACTCTTCTCATTCAATACGATTCAAAGTAGTTTATATAAAGTTAGACATCTCATCAAACCAATAAATCTGTGATGAATTCCTCTGCAAAGACGACCACACGGCACCCAATGGAGGAACAGGATATCTTTGACAACAGATGCCACGTCTCCATGTTTAATGCAATGTGTGTGAATCAATAAAGATACTGCTTATTGGGGCATAATAATGACCATGTACAGTGACAACTTCATCAATGCAGCCATAAATTTTGGCCGGTATTTTTGGTTTGATTGGTGACACACATTTCTGTAATAAAATCAATGGATATTGATACACTCTTGTATCAAGACCACACCTCTCTTATTTGATCTCCTAATCAATCTTTCTTACCAATTAAGCATAGATGCTGCTTGTGGCACTCAGTTCCTCCAGTGGTTTGTTTTTTGCTCAAAATTCCAGCATCTGCAGTCTCTTATGCTTCCAGAACAGTTAATGGTTTTTTTAATGCTATATTTACTTTTCAATACTGGTTTGTTGTGGTCCACAAACATTTTTATCTCCGATCCACAACAAAAAAGTTCATATTTCAAAATTCAGTTTTCTTCTCCATCTTGTTGGGTTTATTTTTTCAAGGTTGGACTGTAGTGTTTCCAAAATAGAAGCTGCATTATGATCATTTAAAAAAATACAATGTAAAGTCAATTTAAAGGATTTTTAAAAATACTGTGGCAAGTTGAAAAATATATTTTACTTGTTGGCTCGAAGGGCCGAATGGCCTACTCCTGCACCTATTTTCTATGTTTCTATGTATCATTACACTCAGCATTTTATTTTATTGCATGGAATTTAACTATCACATTGTGTTAAAATTGTGATTTAATGCTATGCTGTTCGTTTTGCACCATCTTGGATAAATTTCTATCCATGCTTCTTTTAGGTGTGTTAATATTGGAAATATTATCTTTTGCCCTTTTCATGATAATCACTGGGTTGGGCAAGAATCAACTCTCCCTTCAATTTTCTCCGTGATCTTGGAGACTTACCTTTCATTTTTCCTTCTATTTATATTGGATGACACAACAATGGGTGTAGTTGTAACAGGGACACAAATTTGACCCGGGTGAAAAAAGGCATGAAAAAGGCATGATCTGTGGTACCAAAATGCAAATCCAAATTTCTGATTTTCTCAAGCCACCCTGGTCCAAGAAGTGATGATTACTTTTGCATTTGAAGTTCTGCAAACAACAGTAGAGCTCTAGTGACCACTCTGTCTGGAGAGGCAGGAGAACCGGTGTGTTAAGCTTCACCGCTGGTATTCTCTGTGCAATGCGTTAGAATTTAGACAGAATATTGAGCTGCAAATTCAACAGATTTTATGCTCCTTTCTTAAATGTGTTTTGCCTTGGGCTCTCATAACTTTATGGAGCTGTTTGATGAAGAACTTGTAGAGAATTGACTGTCTGGCCACATCCTGTTGTGGAAGATGGTTTCTGATGCAGAGTAAGCAAATCTCATACTTTTCCCTTGCCAGCAGGGCTTCGTCCAGCTGATCTTAGTCCAGCAATCGGCAAAACATTTTAAAATGGGGTAACATTGTTCCATTGTTTGACATTTATGGGCTTTGTGGCATGTTGGATTTTCTGCTGGTGACAAATAGTGCTGAATTTTCTTGAGGAACTCCGCTCTGCTGGCTTATCCACCCATGTTCACTTGCTTTTCCCAGTATAGGTCAGATTTGATTGCAAATCCAAGGAGCTGAGCTGACATTATAATCTTACAGAGTTAAGGTGGGTGGGCTGCATTAAGCTTTCTTGTCCGAGTAATCTACTTAGCGTTGAAGATAACACACCGTTTGTCTGCCCACTGTCCAGTTCTGTCTATTCCTGCAGTGATTTAGTCGCTGCTTGTCTTTCAGATTGGAAGTTAACCATTCTGTAGAGGGTTATCAAAGAGAACATCACTTTTGATGAATCTACCAAGTCACTGATGAAGACAACAATAGAGTGGGGCCAAGCACACTTTTCGAAGAACCCCCGCGTACGTGTTTGAGATAAGAAGATAAGCATCCATTAACCATGACCTGGTGTTTGCATCTTCTGAGTAAAAGTTGTATCCAGTTAAACAGCTCACCGATTTTACCACATGAGGCTTTCTTGTCAGTGTGGAGAATGCCATACCCTCCCGAAGGTCTAACATTATCAAAGTCTACTGTATTAGCCTACTGGACATCGAGAATCACTCAATTTTTGGATCTCAAGGACATCCTGCGTCAACTGCTTTACTCTATCCTGTTATCGAACATCATAGGTTACTATAATCTAAGATGATGTACCAGCTACAGGGCAGCACAGTGGTGCAGCAGTAGAGCTGCTGCCTTACAGAGCCAGAGAACCCGGGTTCAATCCAGACTACGGGTGTTGTCCGTACAGAGTTTGCGATCATTTCAACTGTGATCGCATGGGTTTTCTCTGGGTGCTCTGGTTTCCTCCGACACTCCAAAGATGTATAGGTTTGTAGGTTAAGTGGCTTCAGTTAAAAATTGTTAATTGTCCCTAGTGTGTTGGATAGTAATAGTATATGGGGTGATCGCTGGTCGACGTGGACTCGATGGGCCAAAGGACCTATTTCCACACTGTTTCTCTAAAGTCTAAAGTAAAAGCTTCTCATTTACCGTGGTTTCCATGAGGTTTTAATACTTTTGCTGGTCTGCAGTTCCCGGGGTCTAACTCTGATCCCATCCTTCAGAGAGATACAATCTCATCCATTGTTGACCATGATAAGGTTGTGAGCTTGGGCACGTGAGAAATTCTTTGTCAGAAACCTATGTCTTGGAGCTCTGTAGCATGGTGCATTTGGGTACCAAATTACTGTGTCTCTAAGCCATTATAATCTTTCTGATCATTTGCTCTTAACTTCTGTTGTTACATTTGATCATTCATTCAAGATGATTGAGATATTTTATATAAAATGGCATGAGTTCACAATCTCATTCATGAAGTCAAAAGGACAAAGCCAATAGAATTGTCTGACAAAACAGACTTTTTCCATGGCTTATTCGTGAAAGAGATAACAATTCCATGGGAGCACATCATCCTCCGGCCCTCTTGTACAGGAATGGTGTGCGGTTATGGGAGAGGCAAAAATCACCTTTGAATAAGATAATTTTCTTTAAAAGCTGCAAATGTTTACACGAGGATAAAGTAAACATGAATTTTATCCAATTCTCCTTGGATGCCCATTAAACACCCCCCCCCCCCCCCCCTTTAAAATAGATGAAATTTTGGCTCCTTAAATTCAACCACCAAAAACTCTTTGCAAGTTCAGGAGTATCTTCTGAAAACAAAAGCTCCAACATCAAGGGGATAAACCAAACTAAGCTGAGGTCCAGTTAAGAGTAACCAGCCAATGCATGGGGTTGTGATTAGATTTGCTCTAATCATGAGTATACTGCATCCTTCCAAGCAATCCTCTGGAAAGAAATCCATCATCCAGGTATCAGTGCACTATTTCCAACCTTGCCAACTGTCAAATTGAGATGTAACTGTTGAGCTCCACTCAAAACCGTTGACCCAAAATGTTGCCCATCCATTCCCTCCATAGATGCTGAGTTCTTCCAGCACTTTGTGTTTTGATCAAGATTCCAGCATCTGCAGTTTTTTGTGTCTCTATTTTACGGAGCTTTACTCTTCTCTGTAGCTGAGCTTCTTTGGGAGGTTAATAAAAATTAAAATAAAACTGCAGATGCTGGAAATCTGAAACAAAAACAGAATATGCTGGTAAAGTTCAGTCGACAGTTCAATCAGCATCTGTGGAAAAAGAAACAGTTAATTTGCTTCAGTAAAAAATTGTAAATTGTCCCCAGTATGTAGGATAGTACTCATGTATGGGGTGATCACTGGTCAGCGTGGACTCGATGGGCCAAAGGACCTATTTCCACGCTGTTTCCCTAAAGTCTAACCTTCATTAGAAATTATCAAGTTTAGAATAGGCACGGGGCAGAATTGACATAGGCATGCTGTGATCCCAGGTTACTATAGATCCTGGACTTCAAAGCATTTAAATGTATTGAAAGGCTGCCTGGAACACTAAAGTTGAAATAAAGATAACCACCTCTGAAAATTCAGAAAATAGGCTAGCTGTGTCACTTGGGAGCTTGTATGGTGACATTGATAGCTTTGTTCCTTTATTCATGCTGCAGTTGCTCAGCAGGTATCGCTGGCATTCAGGTTATGAACGAGAAAAGTGCAGGAACAGCTTCAAATGGTGTAATTCCTCTGTATGCTTCCATCTGTCTGTCTGTCTGACATGCCATATGGTCATCCAAAAATGGACGAGATTTTGACAATGGAAGGAGCCTGAACTTGGTGCAATCAAACCTGCCTTAACTTGTGCACAGGCTATATTCTGCCCATCCTGAACATAACAAAACTAAGAGAGTTTGGCTTTTAAAATTAAGCTGTCTTGCATCCTTTATAGGAACATTGGAAATGTTAGAAAGCTTGCATTATTCTGTCCTGAATACCAAAAATTCAATAATGATAAATTTGTGGTATATTTGCGTGATTACGTATTATGTATTAGAACAATGCTTGGTTTTGCCAATTATCATATATTGATCAGGTTATTCAGATAATAACTTTTATAAAAATGTATTTTTCTTTACTATAATGTACCATAACACAGTGGTAATTAGCTGCTCCATGTCAATAGTTCCCCTCAATGTTTTCCCCTTTGGATGCAAGTAGCCTGGATTGACCCCATCTATGCAGAATGTGCATTCACTCATTTCAACAGTGAGAATTTGCTCTTACCCATTTTCCTAGTTATACTATTAGAAAATGTTATCATTATTGGCATAGTTTGGCAAAGTGAATTATGTACGGTGATTGATAAGAAGCGGTGAAGATATAATGATTGCAACTAACATTTGGTTAGTTTTAAAGCATTTTTTTAGGATGCAACATCATTGTTTGTTTTATGGGGTACTTTGTATAATAATATTTGGAGCAGCATTGTACATGCAGAAATGTTGGTATTCTATTTAATTTATTAGGTAAATGTTTGCATTTAATTGATGTTCTGAGCACAAAAATGCAGAATGGTTTGGAAGCCATTTTGTAGAACCAAAATTATGATGTTGACCTTCAATTATTTCTGTTGTTACATTCAAATTGAACGGACAGTTCAAGCAACAGTATCCAAGATTGGCAGCTAATCACTGCTGCAGCTGAACTATTTAAATGACATTGCTTGACAATAGTGCATTTAACTATGATGAATGTGCTTTGTGGAAATCAGGGCTGTGAGGGAATTCTCCAACCATACGCAGGGAAAGTATTTGCAGATAGTTTGATAATGTATATATTTTTTGATATCAGATCAGCTTGCGGCTGGTCTTTGTAAATCTTTGTATAATTATTCTCAGGTTATGTTTCATTTTCATTTCATTGTTAAATGCCAATATGTGTAGACATTATTAATTACTTCAGTGATTTTTAATTCTATTATATTATGTACATAAATTGTTCATTTCTGTTTTTATATTTGCAGTCTTTGGAATAAAATGGGATAGGAAAGGAATATCTTATGTGCTGTGAATTGGATGGAGAGCAAAACTAGTTTATACAGTCCCATTATACTGCCTTAATGTCAGCCTCAATAATGTGGCAACAGAAAGATACTTCTTACTTACACATACCCCTGAGCGAGGTTATCTTTTCAGAGTAAAATTCCCATGCAAACATTATTTTGTTACATCGGTTATATATTTATACCAAAATCCCCTGAATTCGTGTAACCAATTCACAAAGAATTTGAAAAATCAAAAGTGAATGTTAATTAAAAACAGAACAAATTTACTCTCTTCTCATTGTGCTTGTACTAAAGGTTCACATTTCAAGAAATTGGGTTGGTACATTGCAGAGATATTTTTTCTTGGACTAATACCCAACAAGGTGGAATCTTTAATCTGATTATTCTGGATGTGCTCAAAGACATCATTTGAAACCACATTGCCACCGAGTTACACATTCAGGAACAAAATCAGTACTTCCAGTTGAAAGCATATACCCACTTATATATTACAAATTACTGATAATGCTGTGAAAGAAGATGAGATAAGGTGAAAAATAATTCTCCATGGGTCCTGAACTTCATTTTTTAATGCAATATTAATTAATTATTCAAAATGTCTGTTCTCGTTCCTTTTTGTCAGCTGATTAATTAACAACATTAAATGCCAGGACCACAAAACCGATGTGCAAGACTCCTTTATCAATATCCAGTATCCTGTTAATGGAAATTTACTTCCATTAAATATTGATCAGACCAGAGCCATTGTTGTGATCCTTTTCCCCATCCCATAATAAAGTTAGGTAGACACAAAATGCTGGAGTAGCTCAGCGAGACAGGCAGCATCTCTGGAAAAAAGGAATGGGTGACGTTTCGGGTCAAGACCCTTCTTCAGACTGAAGATCATAGTAAAGTTAGTTTCTCAGGCATGAACTGCATTCCTATTCCCGGCAATTCTCTGACAGTAGACAAGACCTTCACAACTTTCTGCCATATCTGACCCCAAGCTGAGATCCTATCTGGAAATCTATGGATTCAGGCGGCACAGTGGCACAGCGGTAGAGATGCGGCCTTACAGCACCAGAGACCCGGGTTCGATCCTGACTATGGGTGCTTGACTGTATGGAGTTTGTACATTTCCCGGTGACCTGCCTGGGCTTCCTCCCATGCTGCAAAGACATGCAGGTTTGTCGGCTAATTGGCTTGATATAATTGTAAATTGTCCGCAGTGAGTATAGCATAGTGCTAGTGTACGGGGATTGTTGGTCGGCGTGGACTCAGTAGGCCGAAGGGCCGCTTTCCGCGCTGTATCTCTAAACTAAACTAAATCAGTAAGATTGCTTGCTTCAACTTGCTTCACCTCGGCTTTAGCATTGATATAGCTATTGAATGTGCTAACTTTTGCATGAGAAGTTAAACCAAGACCATATCTACTCTCACAATGAGAACAATCCCTTGCCACAATCTTGAAGAAGAGCAGAGCAGTGACCATGAGACCCTAATCGATATTGATCCTTCAATCAATATAACTAAAAAAATCAGATTGTTCTTTGAGAGATCTTTCTGTGTGCAAATTTGTCACTCTAATTCCCATTCTACTGTAATTAGCTGCTTGATATTAAAGTATTATTGAGCAACCTGAGGTTGCCATGTCTTTGTAAGAATTGTGTATGCAAATGCATTCTTACTTAATATCATATTTAACAGTGAAGAAACCGAACAAGTTACACACAATTTCGATTCAATTGACTTACACTGAGTGTCTTTCTAAAGCCGTGCATCCTCTGGCATTGTGGTATGGGATTTGTTTGTTCTCAAGTAAACGCAAACTCTTCTGCCATCTTTCCTCCCTGCCATTTGGATAAATAATGTGCAAAATAGAAAATATATTATTGCTCTTAGATCAAGAGTTTATAGTTATTGACAAATATGATGATGATCTCATCTGAGGACAAAAACTCACCGGATATTTCCAGTGAAAGATATTTACAATCAATTCCTGCTGAAACAGGGTTTGGAATTTAATGATATTAGAGGTTGGTTAGGGTAAAATGTTAAACTGTGTGAGAATTTTAGCACTAAACATGCTTTCAAACTAGCAACTTCTGAGAAGCTTCCAGTATTTCAAGTTTAGCAGGCATAGACTATAGTGTAATGTTGAAGAAAAAAGTTACTTTTAATGTCTGATGCAGTAAAGATTGGTTGAATATGATTACTAAAAAATAAACCAGTAACCACGAAGAGATTTAAGTTACATGTAATTACGTCTGGTACAGTTATTTTCAAAAGGCTTAATGCGAAGATATCTTGTTTTATTTAAGTAAGAGGCAGAAGATTGCTGATATTTTTAACCAAAATGAGTGCACCTTATGCCAAATGTACTATTTTTATCAAAAGCAGGCTAACTGGAAACATGTTAGTGTTATATACATCGTAACACAGCAGATGAAGCAATAATTTACAGAAAATGGCTGGCCCCATTAAAGTAGCATTTGTCAGCTGGTTTGCAGCAGGTTGATAAGTACTTTTTCTGCAGTGCACATTTGCAGTCTTCCCTGTTATTGTGCCTTTAATGCAAAGTGAGCAGAGGAAATCACAATCAACCTGGAGCCGAGACAAAATGGTGAGGAGCAAGTGAGGCAAAGCGGAAAAGGATTTGAGGCTGGGAGGGAGAATTGTTGGGAATGAATGTTGGGTAAATGGGTCAAGGAATGTGTTGGATGTGAGGTAGGACTGATTTCTGGAGATAGGATTAGCAGTTTATCAGGGTAGAATAGTGGTCAAGAAGTAGGAATGGAAAACTTTTTGAAGTTAAAGGATTGAACATTGTAGCCGGTCAGGTGTAAATTACAAGGAACAACAGATAAAGAGTTTGGGAGTCGAATTTGCATCTAATCAGGTAAGTAGTGTTGATAAGATAGGCAATCTAGGATTGAATTGGGTGAGGAATTTAATGATATCAGTGGTTGGGTTGAGTAAAGAGGTTGATTGCTTGGAATAGGATTGATAGTTGAGGGGATAGAATTAACACATAGGGCTATGATTGGATTCCAGAGGAGGTTGTTGAGGCAGGTACTATCACAACAATTAAAAAACATTTTGACAGGTACATTGATAGGCAACCAATCATAAAATTCCATTATCATGTACAAAATGCTCTGCCATATCATTCTGGACTATCAAAACCAAAAGCAATAATATTACAGAGCTGAGGAAATTCCTCTAATGATTCAGTCATTGTTAATGCAAGTGTCACCAAAGCAAGAAGTGTTGGTGAAGAGGTCAACTTTCATTGACTAGAATTATCAGGTAAAATATTTATGCCAAGAAATTTGTTTGCATGATGCCACATTTTTAATGTTCTGTGATACAATTTCAATGAATTTTTTTTTTTTAAATATTGCTACATCATGAACGTTTCATGGTCGGCAGTTTTTGTTTTGTGTCACTGGATAAGCTTCCAATGGAACACTACATAAGCATGGTCATTTAGCAAATGTTTATCTGTGGTATATGTTGTTGATGAGCCATTCATGCAAAGGCATATTCTTACAGTGCCTGTGCAGCAGGTTGTGTATGATTTAAAGTTAATCAGACTCAGCGGAAACTCAGTTGGTGATGGAAACTCACTGGGTAGGCACTCACAAAGCTCTTCTTCAGACCCTTTAAACCTTCTGCATCCAGAGCAAAAACTGAACATCATATCAAGCTCACAACCGTGATCTTTACCCTGTAACCAATGGACAACCCAATGACCTAAACGCGGGATGACCAATCACACCTTCGTCACTTCAAAGTTTGATACCAATTGTCCCCCAACAACGCACATTCCTATCTATCAATTCTCCCACCCAACCACCAATTCTTCTTCCTCAACCACCAATTTTACCCACTGCAAAACAGGATTGCAAAGACTTTGAATTTAAAAATATATATATTTGTTCAATTCCAGAAATGCTACGTCTGCTTAGCTTTTTTTATATTTGTGTATGGTGCATCTCACTAACATGAAGCCTACAACTCATGTTACACCAGAATTGATAACAAATTTAATGTTCACGAATGCCATTGTTCTTCAATAAGTTATTGTAAAATGTAACCACTTCATTATTTTAGGATTTTTGTTTGTTTTTTTTGTCTTAAGCTTAACTTTTTTCTTTTAGTTCAACAAAGTGCGAACCATCACCACTAGATCTAATTCTGTCAAGCAGGGCAAAGATCAGCATTTCCCAGTCCTAATGAACGAGAAGGAAGACATTCTCTGGTGCACTGAAATGGAAAGGTACACTTGTTTCATTCATATCTGATCTCGTTTTTTCACTTCCACTTCTTATAGTTAGTGCAGTAAATTGAACGTTGATATGGCATGGTTCAGTAAAAAGTATTTTGTTTTGTTGGAAAGCATTTCCAAATCTTCTGCCACTCATCACTTGGGGGAAGGACAGTGGGAAAAATATCCAAAACTGTTTCAATATTTAATTCAAATATAGAATTACAACTAATATAAATTTCCTTTTTAACGTGACCTTGAATTTTTAACTGACTTTACCTCTCCCTGTACCTATTTGTTTCATTTGCTAACTCTGTATTCACTTACTAAGCTTCCAACAGGGATTTTAATACTTTTCGTGGATACTCCCAATTTCTGAGATCCTTAACAAGATCACATGCAGCTAATGGATTTGTTAGTCATTACCAGTATAATCCAATAGCCTGTACTTGTATCATATATTTCACAGAAAGAATTAGAGATAACACTTAAAATATTTTGAGTCAATATTTGGATCTAATATTACATGGGGATAAGACTTCTAGTCTGTGGAACATGTTGTACCATTTTATCATTCAATGTAGCTTTCAATTTCACGCAGCTATTCTGCCCAAAATCATACAAGGCTATTGTGTAAAGTTTATGAAGTGGTCCGAGGACTGCAGCCACATCCAGTCTATGTTTTAATTCCCCTGACAAAGTAGCAAAGACTGCACATAAATACGAGCAGAGACTGAATGATTTGTTATTTACTGGGTCTTCATCATGGTGAAGTTGGATTTGCAGGCTGACGCCTCCATTACGTATTGTTTGTCCAATCCATAACTTGGCAACACCAATTTTTTGACCCTTCTTGTTAAGCCTTCATGTATTTAATTCCCAAGTATAAATCTATCCCCCTTTTAAACAGCTCAATTCAATGAAATGTTGCCGTTTCTGAGGTCCTCACAAGTTGCTGGTCAGAATTAAATAATATCATCGCTGTTCAATAGAATAACCAAAGGTCATTTTCTCACAATTCTAAAGCTATTAATTAATTGCTCCGACCTTGCTGAGCGTTCATAACATGACTGTTAGTCATCTTTCTTAACTTTGTCCCACCCTTTATCTTTCCTTTGTCCCGCCCCCCTGACATCAGTTCGAAGAAGGGTCTCGACCCGAAACGTCACCCATTCCTTCTCTCCTGAGATGCTGCCTGACCTGCTGAGTTACCCCAGCATTTTGTGAAATAAATACCTTCGATTTGTACCAGCATCTGCAGTTATTTTCTTACTCTTTAAGCTGAGCAATGAATTCAAAACAGATATCATTTTCTAAATGTTCACTCACTGCTTCATTCCTCAAAACTGAAATGAGTATTGCCAGTTCGCATGGTGTATAGATTTAGGAAATTTCAAAATATTTATTCCTTTTTGTATTTTGGCCGACAATTTATTTCTTAAACATTGCGCGGTGACACAGCGGTAGAGTTGCTGCCTTACAACGCTTGCAGCACCAGAGACCTGGGCTCGATCCCGACTACGGGTGCTGTCTGTATGACGTTCTCCCCGTGACCCTGTGGGTTTCCTCCGAGATCTTCGGTTTCCTCCCATACTCCAAAGACGTACAGGTTTGTTGGTTAATTGGCTTGATATAAGTATAAAAAATTGTCCCTAGTGTATGTAGAATAGTGTAAGTGTACAGGGATCGCTGGTTGGTGCGGACTCGGTGGGCCAAAGGTCCTGTTTCCGCGCTGTATCTCTAAAACAAAATTTTTTTAAACTTTCAGTTAAAATTAACCATTACTGTCACATTGTTTGCTTCTTTCATTACTACCTGATGTGTATGCACCTTCTTCACTTTACATCAGCATGCTGAAAATGATAAATTACTCCCATTCTTATTTTGCAACCTTTTTATTTCCCCAAATTTAATCTATACTGGTTTCAATTGTTGATGACTCTTTCAGGTTCCTCCTTATGGTTCTCTCGTATGAAGTCCAAATTTTTACTAAATAATCTGGATCTTGGTGTATTTCAGTCACAGTCTTCCACGTATCAAGGCTTCAAATGCCTTGATTTTATTTATAATATGATGGTATGAATACGAATTAGGGAATTACATGCTATTATGTGGCAGTTTCTGCATTTATACTCCTGTAGGCTGCTTGCAGGACCTGGAAAATCACAAGTAACCTGTCCTTTCATTTTCTTGCTTGCGGCAGCAAAATGTCAAAAATTGACTGGTTGCATCAAATCAAATGAACTATTTTGTTTAGTTTTGCTTTTTTGGTTTCATGCCACCCAGTCAGTGGAAAGATTGTACATGATTACAATCAAGCTGTCCACAGTGTACAGATATAGGGTAAAGGGAATAACGTTTAGTGCAAGATATAGTTAGTAAAGTCTGATTAAAGGTAGTCTGAGGCAGCTTCAATCAAACTTGTATGCTTGCATTTGACTTTTGAGCATCGAATGGACACAAAACATAACTATTTTGTAGTGGATTAACTTGCACCCAATCTGTGTGGAAGTTGATTCCATTGTTAAATTCACACTGCTCAGTTTTCATGGGAACAGGTGGTTATCTAAAATGGACAGCTGAGACAATAGACAATAGGTGCAGGAGTAGGCCATTCGGCCCTTCGAGCCAGCACCACCATTCACTGTGATCATGGCTGATCATCTACAATCAGTACCCTGTCCCCGCCTTCTCCCCATATCCCTTGACTCCCCTATCATTAAGAGTAACTCTCTCTTGAAAGCATCCAGAAAATTGGCCTCCACTGCCTTCTGAGGTAGAGAATTCCACAGATTCACAACTCTCTGACTGAAAAAGTTTTTCCTCATCTCCATTCTAAATAGCCTACCCCTTATTCTTAAACTGTGGCCCCTTGTTCTGGACTCCCCCAACATCGGGAACATGTTTCCTGCCTCTAGCGTCCAATCCCTTAATAATCTTATATATTTCAATAAGATCCCCTCTCACCCTTCTAAATTCCAGTGAATACAAGCTAGTCACTCCAGTCTTTCAACATACGCTTCACTCCCTCAATAGCAAGAATGCCCTTCCTCAAAACTGCACACAATGCTCCAGGTGTGGTCTCACTAGGGCCCTGTACAACTGCAGAAGGAACTCTTTGCTCCTATACTCAACTCCTCTTCTTATGAAGGCCAACATGCCATTAGCTTTCTTCACTGCCTGCTGTACCTGCATGCTTCCTTTCAGTGACTGATGAACAAGGACACCCAGATCTCGTTGTACTTCCCCTTTTCCTAACTTGACACCATTCAAATAATAATCTGCCTTCCTATTCTTGCCACCAAAGTGAATCACCACACATTTATCCACATTAAATGGCATCTGCCATGCATCTGCCCACTCACACAACCTGTCCAAGTCACCCTGCATCCTCATAGCATCCTCCTAACAGTTCACACTGCCACCCAGCTTTGTGTCATCTGTAAATTTGCTAATGTTACTTTTAATCCCTTCATCCAAGTCATTAATGTATATTGTAAATAGCTGCGGTCCCAGCACCGAGCCTTGCGGTACCTCAATAGTCACTTCCTACCATTCTGAAAAGGACCCGTTAATCCCTACTCTTTATTTCCTGTCTGCCAGCCAATTTTCTATCCATGTCAGTACTCTACCCACAATACCATGTGCTGTAATTTTGCCCACTAATCTCCTCAGCCATAATCACAATGAATGGCGGTGCTGGCTCGAAGGGCCAAATGGCCTCCTCCTACATCTATTTCTATGTTTCCATGTGGGATCTTATCAAAGGCTTTCTGAAAGTTCAGGTAGACTACATCCACTGGCTCTCCCTTGTCCATTTTCCTAGTCACATCCTCAAAAAATTCCAGAAGATTAGTCAAGCATGATTTCCCCTTTGTAAATCCATGATCCTGTTACTGGTATCCAAATGTTCCGCTATTTCTTCTTTTATAATTGACTCCAGCATCTTCCCCACCACCGATGTCGGGCTAACTGGTCTGTAATTTCCTGTTTTCTCTCTTCCTCCTTTCTTAAAAAGTGGGATAACATTAGCTACCCTCCAATCCACAGGAACTGATCCTGAATCTACAGAACATTGGAAAATGACCCCCAATGCGTCCACAATTTCTGGAACCATTTCCTTAAGTACCCTGGGATGCAGACCATCAGCCCCTGGGTCTTCAGTCCCATCAGTCTACCCAACATCATTTCCTGCCTAATGTGAATTTCCTTCAGTTCCTCCATCACCCTAGAACCTCTGGCCACTAGTACATCTGGGAGATTGTTTGTGTCTTCCTTAGTGAAGACAGATCCAAGGTACCTGTTCAACTCGTCTGCCATTTCCTTGTTCTCCATAATAAATTCACCTGCTTCTATCTTCAAGGGACCCATATTTGTCTTAACTATTTTTTTCCTCTTCACATACCTAAATAAGTTTTTACCATCCTCCTTTATATTCTTGGCTAGCTTACCTTTGTACCTCATCTTTTCTCCCCATATTGCCTTTTTAGTTATCTTCTGTTGCTCTTTAAAAGTTTCCCAATTCTTGGCTTCCTGCTCATCTTTGCTATGTTATACTTCTTCTCTTTTATTTTTATACTGTCCTTGACTTCACTTGTCAGCCACGGTTGCCGCTCTACTCCCCTTAGAATCTTTCTTCCTCATTGGAATGAACTGATCCTGCACCTTCTGTATTATTCCCAGAAATACCTGCCATTGCTGTTCCACTATCATCCCTGCTAGGGTTTCTTTCCAATCAATTTTGGCCAGCTCCTCCCTCATGCTTCCATTGTCCCCTTTGCTCAACTGTAATACTGACACTTCCGATTTTCCCTTCTTCCTCTCAAATTGTAGATTAAAACGTATCATATTATGATCACTACCTCCTAATGGCTCTTTTACCTTGAGTTCCCTTATCAAATCCAGTTCATTACACAACACTAAATCCAGAATTGCCTTCTCCCTGGTAGGCTCCAGTACAAGGTGCTCTAAGAATCCATCTCGGTGGCACTCCACAAACTCCCTTTCTTGGGGTCCATTACCAAGCTGATTTTCCCAGTCTACCTGTTTGTTGAAATCTCCCACAAACCACCGTAGCATTACCTTTGCGACATGCCAATTTTAACTCTTGATTCAACTTGCACTCTATATCCAGGCTACTGTTTTGGGGCCTGTAGATAACTCCCATTAGGGTATTTTTACCCTCACAATTCCTCAGTTCTATCCACACTGACTCTACATCTCCTGATTCTATGTCACCCCTTGCAAGGGACTGAATATCATTCCTTACCAACAGAGCGACCCCACCCCCTCTGCCCACCTGTCTGTCTTTTCAATAGGACGTATACCCCTAAATATTCAGCAACCAACCCTGGTCCTCTTGCAGCCATGTCTCTGTAATTCCCACAACATTATACTTGCCAATATCCAACTGAGCCTCAAGCTCATCCACTTTATGTTTTATTCTTCGCGTATTCAATTACAACACTTTAACTTTGGTTAAAGTTACACCGGTCACTATTGGCCCTGGTCACACCGGTCACTATTGGTCCTGACCTTACTCTCTTATCCCTACTCGAACTTTCTTTCCCATTAATGCAAGAGTCGTTTGCAACTTTTCCTGTATTCACTTCCCCTTTAACTCCATCTTTATACTCCCAATTTGTCAACCCCTCCCCCCCGCTATTTAGTTTAAACCCACACTAGCAAACCTGCCTGCCAGAACTTTGGTCACCCTCCAGTTAAGGTGTAATCCGTCCCTTTTGTACATGTCACCCCTACCCCAGAAGAGATCCCAGTGGTCTATAAATCTAAACCCCTGCTCCCTGCATCAGGCCCCCCAGCTATACATTCGTATCTCCTATCTCCCTGTTCCTGCCCTCACCAGCACGAGGTACAGGAAGCAATCCAGAGATAACCACCCTAGAAGTCCTGCTTTTCAGTCTTCTTCCAAAATCTCTAAACTCACGTTGCAGAACCTCCTTCCTCTTCTTCCCGGTGTCATTTGTGTCCACGTGCACAACTACTTCCGGCTGTTTACCTTTCCTCTCGAGGATGTTCTGAAGTGACATCTTGAACCCTGACACCAGGGAGGCAACAGACCACCCTCGAGTATCACCTGCCGCCACAGAATCTTCTGTCTGCAGCTCGGACAATGGAGTCACCCACCACTATGGCTCTGCCCGACGTCGGTCTCGCTGGTCGAGTCTCATCGCTAGCATTGGAGCCATCGACCTGTCCCCTCCTCGGACTGGAAGCATCTTCTGCCCCAACAGCTCCCAAGAGGGTGTACCTGTTTTCATTAGGCACAGCCACAGGGGTCTCCTGCACTCCACGTTTACTCCCCTTTTTCACAGTCACCCACCTTCGCTCTTGCTGAATCTTTGGCGTAACAACCTCACTGTAGGTCCCGTCCAGGAAATTCTTGTTTTCCCAGATGGTCCCGAGGTCATCCAGCTGCTTCTCCAGTTCCCCAACACGTTCATTCTGGAGCTGCACCTGGCCACAATTCCTGCAGGTCTAGTTTCCAGAAGCTCCATCGGTGTCCCTGACTTCCCACATCCTGCAGGAAACACACTGCACCAACTTGCCTGACATTTCTTCAGTGACAAAAATCAAATTTCAACCAAGTGTAGCCTCCTTGCCTCAGCCTCCTCGCCGAAGACTCTTGAGCCAAAGACTGCATTTGTCTCACTGTGCAGTTGTATTTTGCTGAGATATTTTGAATGGAAACAGTTCATCTAGCAACCAAAAGTGAATAAATAGATAATAAAGATTAAAAAAAAGAACTGCAATTGTTGGAAATTTGAATTAAAGATATAAACACTCTGAAGATCCAGAAAAAAACTATTCATGTATTGGGTCCTAGATCTACCACATTTCGCTTGAAACCCACACAGTCTAACTTACCATCCATGCATGGTTCAAAAGGGATAGGTTTCCATCAGTTCAACCAATTTCTCCTCCATAGGCCCTCCTATATCCACAATAATAACTCATGTGCACAGTTGGCACATTTTGAATAAATGTCTCCCATGACCGTACAAAAATTCTGAATCAATGGTGACACCCCCCATGCCCCATTGTGACATACATAGAGAAGCGATTATCAAACTCAATTTATTTTCAGATAACCTATAAAGTGGTCATAGAAAGAAATTAAATCTTAATCATGTCTGGTACCCTACAATACAAAGACAGCAAAGCGGTGAAGTGAGTTTGAGGATATTTAAAACTAATACATATAAGCTTACATGTGAAGGCTATGTCTATTTTTTTCTGGCTGTGCAGCCACAATATTGATAGGGGAAGGAGGCCAATGATAGATTATTTTAGAGCTTCAGAGGTAGCATTGTGTGCAGTAAAAGAAGCCACTGCTGGAATTTATCTGACAATGATTGAATGGAAAAAAATGAACTAATCCAGGGGCAATAGACAACTGGATTTCGAGAGCAACTTTGTGGCATTTGTGTCCAAAGGCTACAGAGAAGAGAAGGAAGCTCCTACATCATGGTCACAATGACATAATTGCCTGCTATTACTGTCGCACATTACTGAGAAGGGCAATATCAGTGTTGTTGAAAGTCAGTAGCAGATTAAAGAGATTTAAACAAGAATTTATCAGAAATTTTGGCATGGATTTTGAAGGCACCAATGTCATCAAGGGTTTCAGAGAGAAAAGCAAGACAAGGCACAGCTTGAGGTGTAACCTCAATGACTTTTTAAATTCTTCCACTTTCTCATCAGTGCAGACTTTTCAAGTTTCTGTTTAATTATGATGCACAGATGCCAGAAAAATACAATCAGAGATTTGTGATGGCTAATTGCAGCTTACAGCAGAAGTTGCTTTAGCCTCACAAATGGCAAAACAGGAGAGAATGGCTAGACTTTTTGGCATCATATCATGTAATAATCTGATCATATGTGAGGAAGGAACTAAATTTTCTCCTTTGTATTGGTTTATAAAATGTTCAGTTTAGAGTTTATTATGCAGAGTACATTGACTTCTTTGTCATCTGAAGTGGGACTCCAAAACTAGCTGCTTGAGTGAAAGCAATACAATTTCAAAATCTGTTTAAATTTATCATTTTCCAGATTTCATCTGTATGTAACAAATTAGGTTGAGTTACATGCATGTCCATGGACTGATAAGGTTTTAATGGTGCTAAAGTACAATCCTCCTTGGAAGGAACATTCATTGGAATATATTTGAACAATAGAAGTTTCTTTACTTTTTCTTCAGGGTATTTGGTTTCCCAGTCCATTACACAGATGTCTCCAATATGAGCCGCCTTGCCCGACAAAGACTTCTGGGGAGATCCTGGAGTGTTCCTGTCATACGTCACCTGTTTGCACCACTGAAAGAATATTTTGCCTGTGTTTGAAAGCAAAGAAGACAAAGGAACTTATAAAAAAAATATTAATTTACTCCAAGGAAAAATGTCATCTTCTGTTAGATGTTACTTAATTTCAAGTATTTTAAATGTCATCCTTTTTATTCTATTTAATTTTTTTAATGTTTTTAATTTTCAGCTATTTTAATGTGTGATTTTGTAAATTTTGTTTTTGTTGTGTTCAAGCTGTACGTGAGATTAGGCTGTTCAATCCTTTGCAGCTCTGGGAAAAAGACAATTTTGCCTTGTGTAGGTGGATAAGCGCACCAGGAAGAAGATGGATATGAACAGAGCCTGGAACATCAAGTCTGCCAGCTGAGCCTTACCTTACCAGCACCATTTCTGGTATCTATCTCAAGCAAAAAATAACAGCTACTTATATTTCAGGTGCCTCCAACCAGAAACCACAAACAACAATATATCAGCTGCCAGTACGTTTCATTTCCATAACACTGATAGCTTAAAAAAAGGTACAACTGTGCAACAATTTCTGCAATGGTGCTTTTACTAAAGGTGATTGAAAGCATCAGCTCTGATGTTGCCTTACCGTTTACAAGAGGCAGAATTGTAATATAATCAGGATAGAGCAACATTGAGGTGGTCTTTAGTGGCTTGAGTTTGAAAAATATAGTAATGTTTTCATAAGCTCAAGAGGTCACTTTTAAGGACTCTTTGCCATGACTGTAATTTTTCTATCATGTTTGTACAATAAGAAAAAAATATATAACAGAAAATGGTGCTTTTTTCTTAAGCATGCATCCTTGGGCCAAGGCCTGGTGCTTATGTAACAGATCATTTATAAGCACCTCAAATAGCCAGCCAACATGCAGTGATGTTTTTGGTAATCCAAAACTAAATGACAGGCTGCACTTTTTTACTGAAGGACTGATGAATTTTTTACATCTGTGATTTCCTTTTATTTCTGGTTGATTTTTTTTAAATTTCCTTAGGGGTGTCTTTTATACCAGGAATACCCCTTCTTGTAGCTGCATATAAATCAGGTACAAGTCAATACAGTGCAGCTTGATGATGTCATTTTGCCTTTTTTTCTTTTATTCCCATTTCCTTCCTTATCCTTTGGCTTTCTTTTTGTTAGCATACATTTTTGTTAAGTTGTTTATGCAAGTCATATTTCTACTGTCAGTACTTGATCAAACACAGCCAACAGTTTTCCTTGAAGCAGTTGTTGATTCATATGGTGCTACACATTTTTTTCTGAAATATTGAAAGAAATCTGCTATCTTGACTATGATTCATTAAGTTCTCGTAGTCAAGAAAAAGCACTCTTATTTTACTCTTTTATGAAAAGAAAAGGCATTTTAACTTTGTACTTGAAAAGAAAAAAAATCAGTTTCATGTGTTTTAGCCTAGACAGTGCCGTAGTTGGTGCTTATTTGTGGGAATCATGTATTCATATTGAAGACAATGTAGTAAATTTGCTAATCCTTTTACTGTTACATATGTATTTGCTTGATCCCCAGCAGCAGTGCATTTTCTTTCCACATTCCATGCAGCAAGCAGTATTTTTGGTTTTATTCCTTCATTTTACTGTCATTATAACTTTGATAATATTTATTGACAATAATGTGCATTTCAAAATTAAGAGAGTTCACTGAAGATTGTATTTCAGTGAATATTGTATTACTGTGTATTGCTTGTGACATAGCTGTTTATGGAAAGGTCAGTAGGTGCAGCAGATGTAGCAGTCAACCTCCATCCTGTTTTCAATGCCCAATAATGCTCCTTTCTTATGTACTTGTGCTGGAGAACACTTGAATAAATGTATTGTTTTTTTGTGCAAAGTGTACACGGTTGTGTATCAGTTTGTTGTGTATTCTTTTGTTCCTCTAGTATATTGTTTCTTTCTACTGTAGATCCAGTTGGCTGACTGAGGAAAAAAACACAATGTCTGATCTGATTCTTACCAATCAGTCGGTTGTTGAGTAGGTGGTTTACTGTTGAGAGCTGCTTACCTTTTCTTTTGGGGAAAAAAAATCAATAGTTTATTCAGAAACAGCCAGCTTTTTACATTGACACACTAGAAAAAAACAGTTTCTAGTACTATATGTGACTTAGATTTTTCCATTTCTCATGATGAAGGAATTCTGCTGTCCTGAAAGTTAATGTTTTTCAGATATTTGCATCTGGTCCAATGAAAGGAATCATGTGCAACACTTTGGCACGTTTACTGAGAAACCAATGGTCTGCCTAGTGTTCTGAACTGTGCACTGCTGCGTTGTGGGGAAATTAAGCTTGTAACACTGCATTTTTTTCACCACATGGGCGGCCACATATTGCCGCCACCTTGCATACCTGCTGACTTCATTGTGGACATGTTTCCCAGTACAAATGGTCCCAGGTGCGTCACATTATCCAGAGTACTGAGTTGCAAAGTGCTGACATTATCTGACAAAATACCTAGAGTACAATCAGCCTAAAATTAAATGATAAGATGTTAAAGGTAACCTGTAAAAAATCTGTTCCATTGGAACAGTTTTAACCTGTAGTTGGGGAAGCACTTTTTAACTGGTAACAACTTGAAAGACTAAATAGCTTTTTGTGTTCCCTCTGTTTCCTGACATCCAGTTTTGGTGTCAGAAAGAAACATTAATACCAATAAGACCAAGAGTTTCTAATAAAATGTAAATCCAAACAATACCACAATTAGGTCAACTAGTGCAGATTAGTAACTAATTACTAATACTTGATAATTTTGAAAAATATTATGAATGGGGAACTCTCGATACTCTATTAGCCAGCAGATGAAAATAGCATGGAGTTCTCCCCACTTAATTATATATTTTTCTATTTATATTCTCTCCCAATTGTTACCATTTTCCCCCAAAATGACTGCTTACCTGTGTGCTGCTTTCTTCAGTTAGGATAGTGGCGAGCTCCAAGCTGTGGCCTTTTCCAAAATTCACATGGTTATTCTTCTGCCATCAACTCAAATTCAGCATGCAATTTTAAACAGGCCACATAAAAAATGTCTGAAGTCATCCTAAGTTAAGAAAGCAGATTGAAGTGTTTTAAAAGCTTGTAATTTGATGTTGCGGTCTCTGCATTTTAATGTGCTCTAAACATTACAGTTTTGTTAATGTATAGAATATATCCAACATGTAGCTGGTAGAGAACCCCATTTTGCTGTGGTGCTAAAGTATTTGTCAAATGACAAGTTTGAACAAAAGTTCTGTTTGCTTGTGATTGGGTCGCTCCAGCAGAATTTGGAACAAAATCATCCCTTACTCAAGATTCACTCCTGTTTTGTTATCCAAAACACCAATCCTCCACAGCTTGAAACCGTCCCATCCTCCCCACTGAAGTATGAAGCATAATGGTGCTAAAGGGTGGCAACTGTAAGGATTTAATGGGGGGAAATGTACAAATTATTTTTTTAAATGCTTTAAAAAATACTCAGTACACAAAAATCTAGCTGTGATAAATTTGGAGTCCATTCTGGAGCACATTGTATCACACCAGGGTTAATGGCAACTCCAGTGTCTCTGAGGTTCCTGAACTCCAGTGCACAGAAAAGCTATCTTAAAGGGATACTGATATCAAAAAAGTGTTTTGAGAAAGTGTTTTTTTTGTTTACAAACTCAATGCAATTATATAACTTGCTCAAATAAAAATCATTGAACCTCCCCATCATTATATCGTGACTCAAAATGGTGCATGCCTATTCTGTCTCTCCAAACAAAAAAGATTTGCCAAACACTTTTATGTGAAGACAGTATCTCTTTAAATATTAAAATGAGGTATTCTCTCATCTCTTTCCTTTAATATATACCCAACACCCATCATTGATATTATGAATATATAAGGTGTAACCCTGATATGTGACTGTTACTGTAAGGATGGTTAATGTAACTGCTCAGAATTTATACTGGTACATTTATTTGTGACTGTATGTCTGTTAAACCTCAATAAAATGTTATACAAAATTGCACTGCGAAGCAATAAATGTATGATTGCATTCAGTTTGTTAATTCCTTGACCACTACATTCACTAGACACAAATTCTATCAGTGAGAAAAGTACAAGTAGCTTATAAATCATTTACACTTTCAACAGAGTTGAAAAGAAGTATAGCCCCATTTTATAAAGACAGAATGGACCTTAAAAGATAGACTTGCAAATAAAATAATGAAGTTCTATTAATACATGTAAATTTTCAAAAGATACAATTTTTTTCCATGTAATGTTTATATTGTATGTGCTATCACAACACGTAGAGCTAAAGATATGGTGAAAGCTGATAATTCTGTTAAAGCGGATTTAACCATTCAATACCAGACAGTTCCTGTGAGTAGAACTGCATTCAGATAGCATGTAACATTTTCTTTTATCAAATCAGAATCCCTATTTTATTTTGCTCTGCATCATTTGGTCACTGTCACATGCTTTGTATTGGCAAACTAGTACTCAAATAATTTGCTTTGGAAAGCAACATGCCCATTGAAGCCTTCTCCAGGAGCACAAATAGCCTTTTTTACTTTCCCCCAAATATAATAATGCATCAGTCCAGAATATCTAAAATTGTCTTAAATGCTCTGATTAATTAGTTCTATTTACAGCCTCCGTCATTTGAAAATCAAAATTGTTGCTGAAGACATTACATTGTGCTTAAGAAATGCAATAGTTTGGTAGAATAGTGGAGATGGAACAAATTTATCCACAAATTATCAAATTTGATTTCAAAAGAACCAAAAGTGACAATTTTCCGAACACAGCAATAATTCGAGAGGAATGGTAATGGTAATTTCAATTGTTAAATTCAGAAGGGAGCTACATATGTATCCAAAATGAAAGAATTTATGGGACAATGGGGAGAGGAAGATTTAGAAGTTGTATTAAGAATATTTGTTAGATTCTCTCTTGCCGAAGATAATGATGTCTAGTAGATGAGTAGTGCAAATGGTACTTGCCACTTTTAAACCCATGCCTGAAATTTGTCTGAATTTGTCTAGATTCATTTTCAGGAATTTGCAATGGGAATTTAACATCCACATTTTTTACAAAGGTAGTGCCTACAGGGCACTGCTAAGCAATATCGGCAGTAACCACAGAAACACTGTTGAGTCTCTCTTGGCTCTATGTAAAGAAATCCAGCTTGTGTAATACTCTGCCTCCATCTCAATTCCATTCCTTTCTGATACTTATTCAGATCCCCTTTGAATGCAAAATGGAATGTGCCTCCCACCACTGACAATGTATTGCAGACCCAACTATTCACTGGGTAAAACATTTTTTTTCATGTCATCTGCATTCTCTGTTTATAGATTTTGACCTCTCCACCATTGGGAACAGTATATCTGTATTGACAGTATCTCTACCCTTCATGATTTTAACAACCTCCATCAGAATGTATTACAAAATTCTCTGTTCCAAGAAGAATAACCAAGCTTTTCATGTCTATCCACAAAGTTAAAGCCATCATCCCTAAAATCACATTGTTAAATTTATTGTGCATCCTCATAAAGAGTGTCGCCCAAAACTGGTCACAATACGACAATACGACAATACTGGCTAAACCAGTGTTTTATAAAATTTCATTCAGAGTTCATCTTTTAATATCTGACATATGATGAAAGAAAGGGTCGACTGAGCTTGTATTCAATAGAATTTAGAAGGATGAGAGTGGATCTTATAGAAACATATAAAAAATTTAAAGGATTGGACAGGCTAGTAGATGCAGGAAAAATGTTCCCGATGTTGGGGGAAGTCCAGAACCAGGGGTCATAGTTTACGAATAAGGGGTCGGCCATTTAGGACAGATGAGGAAAAACCTTTTCACCCAGGGAGTTGTGAATCTGCAGAATTCTCTGCCACAGAAGGCAGTGGAGGCCAATTCACAGGATGTTTTCAAGAGAGAGTTAGATTTAACTCTTTGGGCTAAAGGAATCAAGGGATATGGGGGGGGGGGGGGGGAAGCAGGAACGGGGTACTGATTTTAGATGATCAGCCATGATCATATTGAATGGCTGGCTCGAAGGGGCGAACGGCCTACTGCATCTATTTTTCTATGTTTCCTTTCATAAAGTCCAGGATCCCACATAACAAAAACTTTATTGTCATTCGGTATAAATACCGAACGAAATTTCAGCAGTCACAAGACACAGCAGAAAAGAAAAGAACACAGGACACACGACCCCAACACAAACATCCATCACAGTGACTCCAAACACTCCCTCACTGTGATGGAAGGCAACAAAACTTCCCCTCTCTTCCACCCGCACCCATGGACAGGCAGCTCGACCCCTACCGAGGCAACCAACACGCACAGCCCCCGCAAGGGGATGGAAGGCCCTGTGGCCGAGCCGCCCCGGGCACCGAAACGTCCCGCAGCCGCACCGGGCGATGTTAAGTCCAGCGGCCGAGCCGCACCGGGCACCGAAACGTCCCGCGGCCAAGCCGCGCTGGCGATGCTAAGTCCAGCGGCCAAGCCGCGCCGGGCACTGAAACGTCCCACGGCCGAGTCGCACCGGGCACTGAAATGTCCCGCGGCCGAGCCGCACCGGGCACTGAAACGTCCCGTGGCCGAGCCGCACCGGGCACTGAAACGTCACGCGGCCGAGCCGCACCGGGCACTGAAACGTCCCGCGGCCGAGCCGCACCGGGCACTGAAACGTCCCGCGGCCGAGCCGCACCGGGCACTGAAACGTCCCGTGGCCGAGCCGCGCCGGCGATGTTAAGTCCCGCAGCCGCGCCGGGCGATGGAAGGCCCCGCGGCCGCGCCGGGCTCTGAACCGTTCCGTGGCCGAGCCGCACCGGGCGGTGGAAGGCCCCGCGGCCGAGTCGCGCCGGGCACTGTTAGGTCCCGCGGCCGAGCCGCGCCGGCGATGTTAAGTCCAGCGGCCGAGCCGCGCCGGGCGATGGAAGGCCCCGCGGGCGAGCTGCGCCCCGGGGAAGAGACCTAATAAAAGAAAGGTTTCCCCCGCCCCACCCCACACCCCCCCCCCCCCCCCCACACATACACAGCCAAAAACAGAAACAAAAACCATCCCAACACCGACACAAACAAAAAAAAGAAAAAAAGACAAACAGACTGCCAGAGAGCCGCAGCCGTTAGGCGCAGCCAACTCCTCCCACGAGTCACAACCAATTTCTCAACGTTACCAATTTTCAAGAAACCATGTGCATGCTTGGAACTAATATAGGCCCTACCAATATACAGTAGGAATTAGAGGAGTAAATGTGCAGGGAGCTGTAAGAATAATGGGGTAGTATTAGTGGGAGTTTTTTAATTTCTTTATCATTGACTGGGGCATCCATGATGTTAAAGGCTTGGATGAGGTTGAATGTGTTAAATGTGCCCAAGAAACTTCCTTAATCAGGATACAGTGGGCCCTACTAGAGGGAGCACAATGCTGGAACTACTCTTGGGGAACAAAGTAAGACAACTGCCTGAAATGTCAGTGGGGAAACACTTTAGGGCCAGTGACCATAATTCTATTAGTCTTAACATAGTTACGGAGAAGAATAGGACTAGCCCACAAGTTAAGTTCCTAAACTGGGGCAAAGCGAATTTTGGAGGCATTTGGCAAGAACTTTCAAAGAATGATTAGGATGGTCAGTTTGTAGGTAAAGGGATGTCCAGCAAGTGGGAGGCTTTTAAGGTGTGATATCTAGTGTTCAGGGCAGTTTGTTCCTGTTGAGGGGAGGTCTACGGCTGGCAAGTTTATAAATCCATGGTTGCCAAGAGAAATTGGTCAAGCAAAAAGAGGGATACACCAGGTTTAGATGGTCAGCATTAAGCAAATCTTTCCAAGCATAAGAGGTCTAAAAGTACACTTATGAGGGAAACTGGGAGGGCAAAAAGAGAGCATGAGATGGATCTGACAGGCAAGGTAAAGGAAAATCCAAGAAATTTCACAGGTATATTGAGAGTAAAAGGGTGACTTGGATGAGATCAGCATGGTACTGGAGACAGGTGAGATTTTTAATGAATATTTCTCATCAGGATTTGCTGTGAGTTGTGAAGTCTTCTATTGTACCCAAATTAGTAAAGTGGAGATATCGGCCGTTTTAAAGTGCATTGAGGTGAATAATTTCACAGCGCCTGATCAAGTGCATTCTCGGACCTTATGGAAAGCAGAGAAGGTTTTGTAACACCAAAGGAGAGATATTTGCTTCATCGTTCACCACAACTGAAGTTTCAGAAGAGTGGAGAATGTCACAATGAGTGGCCAGGTAAGGACAGCCCAGTGAGTTTGAGATCCAAGTTACTGGAATGGATTCTAATGGACAGGGTCTAGCAGCATTTGGATAGACATGGACTGATTAGGGATAGTCAACTTGGATTTGAGCATGGAATATGATGTCTCACAAATGTGAGTTTTATGAGTTAACCAAGGGGATTGATTAGGGCAGAGCAATGGATGTTGCCTACATGGACATTAGCAAGGCCTTTGAAAATGTCCCACATGGTGGGCTAGTCTAGAAGGTTAGATCTCATGGGATCCAGAGAGAGCTAGCTAATTGTTTCAAAATTGGCTTGATGGTGGGAAGCAGAGGGTGATGATAGAGCTCTTAAGGATAGCGGAATCAGGGGGTATGGGGAGAAAGCAGGAACGGGGTACTGATTGAGAATGATCAGCCATGATCACATTGAATGGCGGTGCTGGCTCGAAGGGCCGAATGGCCTACTCCTGCACCTATTGTCTATTGTCTATGATGGATAGTTGTTTTCCAGTCTGCAGGCCTGTGACTCGTGGTGTGCTTCAGAGATTGGTTTTGGAACCATTGCTGTTCGTTGTTTATTTAAACAATTTGAATGAGAATGTAGAGTCATAGAATCTTATGGCGTGGAAACAGGCCCTTCCGCACAACTTGCCCACACCAGCCAACCACTAGTCCCACCTACCTGCAGGAAAGAACTGCAGATGCTGGTTTAAATCGAAGGTAGACACAAAATGCTGGAGTAACTCAGCGGGACAGGCAGCATCTCTGGAGAGAAGGATTGGGTGATTCTCCAGGGTCTGAAGAAGGGTCTCGACTCAAAACATCACCCATTCCTTCTCTCCGGAGATGCTGCCTGTTCCGCTGAGTTACTCAGGCATTTTGTGTCTACCACCTACGTGCATTTGGCTGATATCCTTCTAAATCTGTCCTATCCACGTACCTGTCTAAATGTCTCTTAAACATTGTGATAGTATCTGCCTCAACTACCTCCTCTATTCCATACACCTACATCCATTTGCGTGAATAAGTTACCCCTCAGATTCTTATTAAATCTTTCCCTCCTCATCTTAAACTTATGTCCTCTTGTTCTCGATTCCCCTAATCTGGGCAAGAGACTGTGCGTCTACCCAATCTATTCCTCTCATGATTTTATACACCTCAATAAGATCACCCCTCATCCTCCTGTGCTCCAAGGAATAGAGTCCTAGCCTCATCAACCTCTCCCTATAGCTCAGACCTTAGAACTAGTTAGTAACTCTGGTTTGTAACTCTGCAGTTTAATTTGGATGAGTTTAATTCTGATTAGTGTAAGGTGTTGAAATTTGGGAAGTCAAATCAGGATAGGACTTTCACAGTGAATAGTAGAGTTCTGGAGAGTGCTGTAGAACAAGGGGACAGAGCAGTACAAACACCTGAGAACGGTGTCTCATGTAGACTGGAAGGTGAAGAAGGCACACTGGCCTTCATCAGTCAGGCCATTGAGTACAGGATTTTATATATTGTGCTACAGTTTGTAAGGGGTTTCTGCGCCGAGCTTTCGCCCGACCTAAGGTCCCCGTGCCTTGCTCTGATCCCTTGACCAGGCCGTGCACACTGGTTCCCCTTGAGTGGTTCGACCCACTCACCCCTTACGGTTCTAGACACTGGACTTAGATGCAGGAGCGTTTATAGTGCAGAAAAATTCAACCAGACCAGATTTGAAGACCAGGGTTTAAATGGAAAAGGCTTTTATTGAGCGCTTGGGACTATTGTCCATGAATACTTATACACAGTTCTATAAGACATATCTATAAGACACATACCGAATTACATGAATACTTTTGACTATGAATCATAAAACGCACAGTTCTACAAGACATATACATGAATACCTTTTTCTCTGAATTCTAAAACGCACAGTTCTACAAGATATATACACGACTGTAAGATGGGGAACGTACGACACATCGCAAAATTGACCAACCAATATTCCTTTACACACCCACGTTTATTCAAACCACCTTCCCCTCTACACTAAACTATGTCCAGGATATGCTGGATCGGGGTACATGCTCAGCATGGGGCTATTACTGGGGTTACTGGCTGTTCGTGCTGCTTCTCCGCTGCTTTCCGTGAGGGTCGTGCTTGTCCCGTGAGTTTCTTCCTTCCGTTTCTTGCGTTCCTTGCAGGTTTTCTTGCAGTATTTCTTCTCGAGTTGCATGCCTGTTCCTCTCTCTTGCACTTCGCTTCTTCTTGCCTGTCTTTTCTTCCTCCTGCATCCGTTTGACTTGAGTTTAAAACCCAAAGGTCGTGGCCAGTTATACTATTCTGACCTGTCCTATCTCCCGCCAGATCTTGGGATCTCTTTGTTTAAAAGATATGTATGAGTTTTCTCTCTGATCTGCGCTGATGTCCGGGGGTACCGGGGATGGCCAGACGGTGTTAATTGGTATTTCGTTGCGAGGTGATGGGTTTAACTGGTTTCCCATCACCTACCAGGTAGTTTTCTATGGGCTATTGTGCCCCCTTAATGAGATTAACTGTGTAGGTCGGCTTGGGGCATTGTGAGTATGCTGATGTCAGCGCCCCAGTGTCTGGACTTCGACCTGGTTTCGCAGGTTTCTGCATGGCCAATACCCATCCATTGTTCTGGCCGTGGCTTTGCAGAAACCTAGAGACTGGGCTGTAAGGTTTTTGCTTTTGTGGCTGGTCACGAGGTCCTGCGGCCATCTTAGGACCCACGGATTGTGACACCCCTTGGTAAACTGACCGCAGCCGTTCTCCGCTATCAGCCCCAGTCTCCCGTTTAAAATGTCCAAACTGCAGCTCTTTGGTTAGGTGTTGCTTTCAGAATGAGGGAAAACTTCTCAAATCTTACAGTCCCTCCTGTTGATTTGCATAACCCCAGCTTATCGAATCAATTAAATAATGTGGTTGAGCAATGTTTTCCCGATTCTCCACATCCAGACCCCTGAGGTTTTAACTAAACTAGTGTTCCATTGCGAACGTACAGTCCCCATCTTTTAGTCTGACCTTTACTGCCCGTGTCCCTGGCAAAACTATATTACAAGTATGTAAATTTTCATGTCAGACATATACACCTACACCTTGTCCCAGGCCGATGCCTCCGCCTCCTCCTACTGGTGTCAGCTTTAATGTAGGACATGAAAACAACACAACAGCAAAACGATACATTTTTTTACATTCCTTCAACACAATCATTCTTTATATAATTTTGAAAAAAGACAATGCAAAACACAGTTCACTCGGTGCGGAGGGGCCCGTCCTTCTAGCAGCTTGCGGCTGGGTCCTGCTCGCCCACCCGCACGTAACGGTCTCTCCATTCCCCTTGATATACTCGGTTATTGAGATGCTGCCCTCTTTTACATTTTACACATAATAAATATAATACTATCCCTGCTTGTACCACAACTAATGTGTGTGACGCTATCCTAACCCAAGACGGGACCTCGATATTGGTGAACAGAACCATGGTGGAATCACAATGTCCAATATTTCGGGTCCTATCTCTGCTGTCTTTTGCTCCAGGGTGTAAAAGTGCCTTTGTGACACGGCGACTGCCTTTAACAGGGTTGTGAGATGTTCGGGGAGAGGGGGAATGGCGTACCCGAAATGCGCTACAAATCGCTGCAGGTCGGTGAAGTTTTCCTGTACAGTTAGGTGAACCGTGGAGGGTTCAGGAATGGGGACAATTCGCTGCTGTGCCACTTGAACCTCTGCCCTGGGTTTAAAACAGAAGCTGCTGTCTCTTACCGGACACGAACCATGCTGTCCATGTCGATATTACTGCGCTGCAGTGGTAACACAATAAGTACCACCCCCTATGTATGCCACCTGTGGGGGCACATGGCTCTGTGCCATTGCCTCCATGGTACAATTCATAGGCTTCGCGCCAGCAGTCCTGAACCCGCATTGCTGTTCCGAAAAGGCATTCAAGTGCTGAGGACACAATATGATATGTGCTCCCCGGCTCCGACATCCCGAGAGGTCAGTACCCGTCATTGACTGCTCCCAGCGGATGACGTGCGATAGGACCGCTGCGTAGCGAATATGGGCTCCCCCCTGAATGACTCCAATGTTCTCCACCCTGTACACTGGTGCGGGCCTTGTCGTCTTGCCCAACATTGGCATCCGCACCACTATTCCCATGACTGTGTGGTTTGACTGGCCACAATCTACGGGAACAGGGTATGCCTCCAATGCTAACCTGAGCTGGCACGGGGTGAGTGCGTTCTGAAAGGGTAGCAGCGCCTGTAGGTGTTTGTTACTGATCCAGGACGGGACCAATCCTTCTTTTAGGTCCTCGAGGTTGCTGCGGCCCTCGCCCAGCAACCATGCCCCGTACAGTATGCACACCTCATTTTGCGCTGCCTGATCGGACGCGTTCCGATCTTCCCTAATCAGTGCGTTCACCGTGCCGGCATGCCTTTCCAGCTCGGCGATTATCTCGCACAGGTGTAGTGTCATCGCCTGGTCCTCATGCAGCTCGGACCCGACGACCTTGTTCTCATCCATGAGGATGCCTTTTAACTGCGTCTTTAACCTGTTAATCTGGGTCTGCAACTCCATGGTATCTAGAGCGTTGACCACAGATGTCCCGGTGTTAAAGCCCGTAAATACATCATTCACTACACCCCTCCTATGCCTCCCCGTCTGACACCAGTCCTCCGGCTCTTGGCTATACAAGTTCTCCTTGTCCACACTGGCAAGGTCGAACTCGTAAAATTGCCGGAACATGTTGGTCAGTAGCACCTGGTACAGTCTTTCAGTTTCCCTGGGGCACCACCCTGGCAACCGCACCTCGGTGAGGTTTAAGATCACCGAGGCTACCGCGTAGTGCACCCCCTGGTACAATACCTGGTCAGTCGGTATCAGTACCAGGCCATTCCCGGGCCCCTTAGTGGTTTTTGGGCACTCACCCTCCTGTGCTACTGCCAGTGGAACTGTGGGAGGTGTTATGCGTGGTCGTGTGATGAGTTCAGTGGCGTTTACCGGGATTGAGGAAAGGGGGACCCCACAAGCCCGCGAGCTAACATCCCACCTCATCCCCTTACCGTCATCCTGCCACTGTCTCTGGAAAAATATGCTGTTGCCCGTGGGGCAGCGATACCTCGAACCCCACATACACATATAAATCCCCTCATCCGGTTCCCACCATTTGTCCCAACACTCAACTGTTCTTTAGTCCCAGAAATAGTTCTGTGAGTGTTGTTGTTAAGTCTCTCCCACTCAACAGTGGAGTTGGCCATTGTCCGGCTCGTTTTCCTCAGCCACCACCGCCTGCTCGTGGGGACCTTCCCCGTGCATACCAGGCAGATCCTTTTTCCAACGGTGGCGCTTACCCTTTGGGCGATGATCTTGACTCTCGGGCACATTAACGAAGTGTCCCGATAAGCAAAGCCTGAGGCGCTGGAATACTCTGAAGAGTTCGATCTCAGCCACCCCGGCCACCGGCCTTCATGGAAGTGAACTGCGGTCTCCTCCGCTTCTCTCCTTCCAGTCCCATCGGTCACGATGGGAGCCGTGTCCCCGGAGCAGCCGTAAATGATGATGTCCTTGGTGCGGCCCCGATAGGCCCACCCACATCCGATCGCCGTGGCAACGATCCACCATACGAGTGCCTCCTTCCACTCCAGAAAAACAGATAAAGAAATATGGTATAGCCAGCCTCTTGGGGAGCACTTGGCTTTGTTAACGCCTCTGCGGGCGGGTCTCGACCCCCAGCCTGCACCCCACACCCACACATCCTGGACGCATCAACTCTATTTACCTCTATCCCCACAAAACTTATCTAAATTACTTATCCTTATCTATATTACCTAATCCTTATCTATCTAAAATATAATACAGCGCCGCCTTCCCAGGGCAGCTCAGCTAATCCCTGTCAGGGCTGCAGCGGGTCGTCTCCTGCGGCTGCACCACGCTGTCTCCCACCTTTGATCCTCCGCAGCCTGTCGGGGGCTAAACCTCCTCTGAAACGTTAGCTCCCTCCTCCTCACTTGGCTCCCGTACCTCGGGACGTGATTGACCTCTGGCCAAAACTTTCTAGGTTGGGGTTCCCTACTAGACCTACGGAGAGTCACCTTAGGCACTGCCCCCTGGACAGCCTGGCTGAGGACCGGTTCCTGCCGTGCCGCAGCTCGGGTACCCCCCACAGCTGCCGACCCTGGCCCCTCCTCATCCAGCTCTGCCCCCTTGGTGCTGGGTATACCCGCGGCATCCGGCCTCACCCTGCCTGTACCTACAGGTGGTGAGCCTCCGCCCGCTACCCCCGCCTTCCTGGTGCTTGAGTCGGGGACGTTACTGTCGTCCCCCTCCGACTCCTCTTCCTCCGTAATGGGATCCAGCCCCTGGTCGAGCTGATCAGGCTCTTCCTCGTCTGAATCCCACCCAAAACGCGAGACTCTCCATTCCTGGAGAATGTCCTCCCCCCTCACGCAGGCAACCTTGCCTGTTTGCGTGACCTGCCTCATCCTTGGCTGTGAGTCCCCACTCACAGGGCTGGCCCCTGTGGTTGACCCTTGTACAATTTACATTGGTTGATATGAAACCACCTAATCCGCCGGGGCATCTTCACGGCGTAGACCATGGGGCTGGCTTTATCTACAATGCTGTAGGGCCCCGTGTAGAGTGGTTCGAAACTACCTACCCTAGCGTAGTTCCGAACCATTACCAGTTCTCCTACCTCCCACTCCTGCAGTTTGCGCGGCTCCAGCAACAGCTTGTTACCCAGGTGCTGCCTACCCATGTTCCCAGCCACCTGCCCGTGGACCTGCTTCAGATGCTCGAAGAGGTTCTGGACAAACCTGTCCCTCTTAACCTCTTCGAGCTGACCCTCCGTGAGCACCGGGGCCAGAACATGGGTGGGAGTGCGCATAACCCTGCCAGTCATCAGCTCGTACGGGGAATATCCCGTGCTCTTAGACTGGCTGGCCCTGATCCCCATGAGGACTAGGGGCAGGACCTCCGCCCATTTTTGGGGCGAGCCCATAGCCTCCTTCCTCAACCTTTCTTTCAGTGTCCGGTTCATGTGCTCCACAATCCCTGATGACTGGGGATTGTGGGCTACGTGCCACTTCCCCTCAATGCCCAGGAGCATGAGGGTGTTCTGCATTACCTGTCCGGTGAAATGACTCCCTTGGTCGGACTCCACAAAACGAGGGAGCCCCCACCGTGAGAACACCTCCCGGACCAGGATCTTAGCAGTACCTAGTGCCGTAGCTGCTTTACAGGGGAAAGCCTCCACCCACTTTGTGAACACGTCAATGAGGACGAGGCAGTACTTATAGCCTCCTTGGGTGGTGGGCAAGGGCCCGATGTAGTCGATCTGGATCGACTGCCATGGTCCCTCCACCCTCCTGACGTGTCCCATGGGCACTTTCCTTTTCTGGGGGTCTGGGTTATTGGCAGCACAGACGAGGCAGCTGGCACAGAACTCACGGACCTCGTCCCTAAGCCCCGGCCACCATCCCGCCTGCTCTACCCGCTGCCACGTAACCTCCGGTCCGGGGTGCCCTGCCCCTGGACCCTCATGTGCCAGCTGGAGGAACTCCCTCCTGTGCTGCTGTGGCACAACCCACTGTTCGGCATGGAAGAGCATGCCTTCTTTTACGGAGAGGGTCGCCTTACCGTAGAGACCCTCTACCTGCTCGCCCTCACTAACAGCTCTGAGGACGGATTTTAAAGCAGCATCCTGAGCTTGGACGGTCCTCAGGTCCAGAGGCAATGTGACCTTTGGGGTCCCGACGTTTCCCTCCTTACCCTGGATCGCTGCTATCTGCCTGTGCCCATAGGGGTCCCAGAAAATGCCACTGCGGGCAGGGCGCCCTTAGCCAGGGCGTCCGCCTGCTTGTTGCCCTCCCACCAGGGCTCTGTGGTGGAATGGGCCTTCACCTTATGTATAAAAACCTCCCCTTTCTCCCCTACTGCGGCCAAAATCTGCTCTAGCAGGGGTTTAACAGTTAAAGGCCTCCTGTCTGAGGAAGTGTATCCGCGACGGGACCAGATGGCCAGGTACTCGGTACACGAATTGCAGGTAAACATACTGTCCGAGCAGATCGTGTACGGGGTTGGGAACCTCTCTGGGTGGGTGACAACGTACGCCACTGCGGACAGCTCGGCCTGCTGCGCGCTCATGAGACTGGGGAGCTTAATTGCCAAGGCAATGCCTGCCTTGGGGTCATAAATTCCACATCCCGTGAGTCGTTCGCCAGCTGACACCGTACTGGAGCCGTCCACATAGATCTCCCGGCCTGTGGGATGGATCCCAGCCCGTAGACCTATGTCGACATCCCAGACCCCTTCCACGGAACACCGATGGGCCGTTCCGGGATACACTAAATTTGCCGCGAGCTTTGGCTCGCACAGACCTTCAATCTTCAGATTCATCTGCGAAAGGAGGAGGGTCCAGCGCGCGATGCGGGCGCTGCTGACAGTCCCATCCTTGATCCTTCCATCCAGAAGCATCTGGGTGGGTGTGTGATGGGTGAGGAGAGTGATTGGAGAGGTTCCTGTGAAGATTAAAGCCCTCTTCACAGCCCAATGCGTGGCTAAAAGGTGTCTCTCGCAATTGGAGAAACTCCTCTCCACATCGGTGAGCACCCTGGAGGAGTACACCACTGGTCGCAGCCTACCGTGCCGTTCCTGCAGCAGCACGGCACTCAGGCTGTCCCCACTGGCTGCCACCTCCAGAGAAAACCCTTTCTCCCCATCTATGGCTCCTCAGGCTGGTGCGGTTTGCAGATCCCCTTTCAACTTCTTGAACGCGGCCTGGCAACCCTCATCCCAAGACCACTCCACTCCCTTGTGTAGGAGTCGGAGTAGCGGGGCTGCGGTGGCCGCGTAGTCCTCGATGAAGTCTCTGCAATACCCGGTCAGTCCCAGGAAAGACCTCACACCCGTTACTGTAAAGGGAATCGGCAACTCCTGCACTGACTCCCTCCTAGCCTGATCTATAGCCCTTTCCCCGGCGCGGATGGTCAGACCCAAGAATTTTACTTCTGGCAGACCGATCTGTGCCTTTTTCGGGTTTATCTTAAAACCCTTCCTAGCCAGCAGCTCTAGCAGCTCGGCCAGCAGTGGACCGTGCTCCTCCTTTGTGTCTGTGAACAGGAGGAGGTCGTCCACATACTGCACGACCTGATGGCGCTGGCTAAACTCCCTCAGGCTATCCGCCATGCACTGGTGAAGAATGCTGGGGCTGTTGTGGAAACCCTGTGGTAAGCAGTTCCAGGTATACTGTTGCCCTTTAAAAGTAAAGGCAAACTTGTACTGGTCCTCCCGCCGCAGCGGAATGGACCAAAACCCATTTGAAATATCCAGCACCGTGAACGTGGTCGCGGATGCTGGGATACTTCCTATGAGGTCGGCAACTGCTGCCACCGTGGGTGCGCAGGCGGGGATATTACTGTTGAGGACCTGGTAGTCCACCGTGGCCCTCCATGAGTTATCCGGTTTCCTAACCGGCCACAATGGAGAGTTCACGTGTGTGGCTATCGGCCTCAGCACGCCCTGCTGCACCAGTGAAGATATGGCTATCTCCAAATCGGGTTCCGCCTCCTTGGGGAAATTGTACTGCCTCTGGCATCTGGTCATGGGGTCCCCGTCTATGCTGACCTCGAACCCCACTACCCTACCACAATCGTGTTTGTGGGTCGCAAACGCGTTCAGGTTGCTCCCCACACACTCTTGTAGTTCGGCCGGGACCTCCGCCACCATGCACTCGAGGTCGTAACCCTCGTGCGGCTTCATGGTGCACAGAGTCCCTTTCCCCTCCTTTCCCCTAATTACTATTATCTCCCCTTTACCGCCCTTGTCCACCCAAAGGCAGTGGTTCCGTAAGTCCATAAGGATCCCATGGCTTACCAAAAAATCGGATCCAATGATCCCCTTTCCACCCCCTTCTGTCCACTTCATCAGGATACACTCTCATGTGGTACGGAGTGCCCACAAATGAACGGACAGCGGGATGGAACGTGTGCCAGCCTGTTCCTTCCCTGTGAACCTCGCCAGTGCGAAAGGGACCCCTGTGGACAGGGGAGAGTCAAAGGGTTCCTCTGTGTGGACCACGGTGCATGAAGCCCCCGTGTCCAACAGATAATTGCCCCTTTGCCTCTCCACTACCATCTCCACAAGCGGCCTCTTCCACGCATCGTAGCGGAGGACACAGGTAGGCGGGCTGCGCGGGCTGATGTCATTGGGGAATGTCCAGTGCCCCCCCCCGCACCCAGGGAGCCGGTAGCGACTGCCACCTTCCCCTGTGCGGCCATGAGGGACCGCATCACCTCGATCATCGTTTCGATAATCTCGGGCTTAACTGGGACATCGGCGCGCAGGGTGGTGCCAACCCTATCTTCCTTGGTGTGGACCCTGCAATCCTTCCGCCAGTACCCCACCTTACCGCACCTAAAACACTTGGACTGTGCGGTGGGGTTACCCTCCTGTCGCCACTTCTTTTGGGCCGGTGCAGTAGCCTCCGCTACGTGCACCTTCCCTTTTACTAGTCGGGTAGACGTACTCCGGGTGTTCCTATACCCTACCGTGAGACGGTCCAAAACCGCCTCCTCTGTACTATTTGTGGGATCAAACCAGGCTTTCGCCTGCTCCCTGACGGCTGCCAGGCTGTTTGACACCAAACATCGGAGCCACTGGGCTCTCCCATTCCCGACCAGGACATCCCGCGCGGGGACGTGCGGGCAGCTGCTCTGATACACTGTCCACAGTCGCGCCGCAAAAACCCTTGGGGGTTCTCCCTCCATCTGGAGGGTCTTCCCTAATCGGGCAAATGGACCCTCATCGCCCATTCCCAACACTTCCAGGACCTCGTCCCGTAGTAGATCGTAGGTCCTGGTCCCTCTTTTACTCTCATCTGAGAGGCATTGGAGGATTGAGCTGTCCAGGGAGAACAGCAACAATTTTGCCCGTTCTCCCTCGTCGCAACCGTTGATTGCGGCGGTTTGCTCTATCTCCCTGAAATGCAGCGAAGGGTCCCCTGATTCGGACAATTTTGCAACATGCCCGATCATGGCTTTTAACTGCTGGGAGCTGTGGGGCACCACGATCTCGCTCTGAATGGGTCCGGCGTCCCCATTCAGCGCGGTGGGTCCCCGTCTGGTTTCCAAGACCGGGCACATGGGCGCCGGTGCCAAGTCCTCGACCGGGAGCTCCTCTCTCTCTCTCTCTCCCCTACACTACCCCTTTTCCAGGATGCCTCGTAGCTAGGGGGATCGCGGAGTCTGGGGGCTGAAGCCACCATGATCTTCCTAGGGATCGGAACCGGGACCTTCGCATCCGCTAATGACTGGCCCGCGGGGGGGTTCATCAAACAGACCAGCCCGCTTGCTTTATTTAAAGCACCCCGCAGACCCTCTATCTCCTGCAGGCAGGCCCCGTGGTCGGCCCCTTCCGACCTGTCCTCCAAAACCATCTTATTGGCTGCCCTAACTCCCTTAAGGTTCTCTTCCTGGGTCTCCAGCTGGTGGCTCAGGGAAGCGCACTGCTCCCGGAGCCTGCCCTCACTGAGCATAGCCTCAGTGATCTGACACTCCATCAGCTCTACCCTGGCTTCGTGGCGGTTGGTCACGACCCGGCGCTCCTTGTTTAAAGAGTCCAGAGCCTCAATCAATTGGTTCCCACCCGCAGCCTTCTCCTCTACCTCCTCCTGAAGGTCCCTGATCTGGGCTGCCTGTGCCACAACCACGCGGTCCAAAAGCTGGACCTGCTTTTTATAGCAGGTCAGCCAGACCGCCTTCTCTACAGATTTCTTGTGGGCTTTACTGGCCGTCCACCGGATCGCTGCTTCCAGTGGGCGCTTGTCCTCTAACAAACCACACATCCATTGTTTGGTGATAGTCACCTTGCTAAAAACATAGTCCGCAATGCGCTCGTCTATTACATCCCTAGTTTTAAAATCTTTTTCTGGTACACTATCATCCTGCTGCCAGTGTCCCTTCGTGGTCGCCATTATCTGTAAGGGGTTTCTGCGCCGAGCTTTCGCCCGACCTAAGGTCCCCGTGCCTTGCTCTGATCCCTTGACCAGGCCGTGCACACTGGTTCCCCATGAGTGGTTCGACCCACTCACCCCTTACGGTTCTAGACACTGGACTTAGATGCAGGAGCGTTTATAGTGCAGAAAAATTCAACCAGACCAGATTTGAAGACCAGGGTTTAAATGGAAAAGGCTTTTATTGAACGCTTGGGACTATTGTCCATGAATACTTATACACAGTTCTATAAGACATATCTATAAGACACATACCGAATTACATGAATACTTTTGACTATGAATCATAAAACGCACAGTTCTACAAGACATATACATGAATACCTTTTTCACTGAATTCTAAAACGCACAGTTCTACAAGACATATACACGACTGTAAGATGGGGAACGTACGACACATCGCAAAATTGACCAACATGTGTTCCTTTACACACCCACGTTTATTCAAACCACCCTCCCCTCTACACTAAACTATGTCCAGGATATGCAGGATTGGGGTACATGCTCAGCATGGGGCTATTACTGGGGTTACTGGCTGTTCGTGCTGCTTCTCCGTTGCTTTCCGTGAGGGTCGTGCTTGTCCCGTGAGTTTCTTCCTTCTGTTTCTTGCGTTCCTTGCAGGTTTTCTTGCAGTATTTCTTCTCGAGTTGCATGCCTGTTCCTCTCTCTTGCACCGCTTCTTCTTGCCTGTCTTTTCTTCCTCCTGCATCCGTTTGACTTGAGTTTAAAACCCAAAGGTCGTGGCCAGTTATACTATTCTGACCCGTCCTATCTCCCGCCAGATCTTGGGATCTCTTTGTTTAAAAGATATGTATGAGTTTTCTCTCTGATCTGCGCTTATGTCTGGGGGTACCGGGGATGGCCAGACGGTGTTAATTGGTATTTCGTTGTGAGGTGATGGGTTTAACTGGTTTCCATTCACCTACCAGGTAGTTTTCTATGGGCTATTGTGCCCCCTTAACGAGATTAACTGTGTAGGTCGGCTTGGGGCATTGTGAGTATGCTGATGTCAGCGCCCCAGTGTCTGGACTTCGACCTGGTTTCGCAGGTTTCTGCATGGCCAATACCCATCCATTGTTCTGGCCGTGGCTTTGCAGAAACCTAGAGACTGGGCTGTAAGGTTTTTGCTTTTGTGGCTGGTCACGAGGTCCTGCGGCCATTTTAGGACCCACGGATTGTGACATCCCTTGGTAAACTGACCGCAGCCTTTCTCCGCTATCAGCCCCAGTCTCCCGTTTAAAATGTCCAAACTGCAGCTCTTTGGTTAGGTGTTGCTTTCAGAATGAGGGAAAACTTCTCAAATCTTACAAGTTGTACAATATGTTGGTGAGATTAAACTTAGGGTACCGTGCCCAATTTTAGTTAGCTGCAAGTGGAAAATGTCATTAGGCTGGAAAAACAGCAAATAAAATTAATCAGAATGTTGCCAGGTCTCAAGGGCTTGAGTTATAAGGACAGTGGGAGACTGAGGGCTAATCTTATAGAGGTCCATAAAATCACGAGAGGCATAGATAAGGTGAACACACAGTCTTTTTTCCAGAGAAGAGGAAACAAAATCTGGGCAGAGGTTAAAGTAATAGGGAAAAGATTTAAAAGGGTCCTGAGGGGTAACTTTTCACATAAAAGGTAATGTGAACATAATAATATGCTGCCAGGGGAAGTGATTGAGGCAGGTACAATAACACCATTTCAAAGACATTTGGACAGGTACATGGATAGGAAAGGTTTAGAATATGGTTCTAACGTGGACAAATGGGATCAGCTTAGATGGACACCTTGGTCAGCATGGATGAATTAGGCCGAAGGCCCTGTTTCTATGCTGTATTGCTCTGACTCTCTGACTCTTGATGCAGCAGACAATCGAGAAATGTCCTTGATGATAGTTCTGAGGTATTGAGTTTCATTCTGCTTTGGAGCCGCAAACTAGACTAGGATGAATTGACCTCGTTGAGATATATAAAATTCCAATTAATAAACAAGGTAAACGCCAGAGAAAACAAGAGAGTTCTTTTATTGACCCCATGGTTAATGAAAAGTTTGCATATTTGCAAAATGTTTCTTTGGGCTTTATCTGCGTGTCATAATCACCTGTGCATTTAATGATGGCCTTATGATAGCCTACATTCAATTTACATTGAGAACGTGCGTCCAATACAGTGTCGAATATCCAACTCAGAAACATAAACAAATGAAAAACATTTTCGGACAGGTTCATGCCTGTTTATCGTTGGGTATCAATTTAAAGGTGTGTTAAATATAAATGAATATTTTCAAAGTTTTCCGATTGACTATTTGACATTATTTCGTAAACACTTGTTAATTGATTTGTGTAACAATGCAAATATTTCAAACGACACAATAAATGTTAACCGTCAGCGTTATTGCAACAAATATGGACAAAATTCAAACAATGATCGCCTGTGAACTTGATATTCAGGTTCCAGGACCACGCCAGTTTGTGCGGGGTGTTATGGGATATGTAGTTCGGATGCGGGAGCCTTGCGCGTTTTCTCAGCTGGCTGGCTTTGAGCTGCTGACTACAACTCCCAGTGTTCACTGCGCGGCGCTGTCCAGTCCTTCGTTGCAGATTGGCTCACTCGCGACAATCGCGCGACCCCCCGGGTCTGGTTGGGCTGCGTGCACGCACTTGGCAGACGGCGTCGAGGCGAGAGGACGAGTGCTTGGGCTGCGGTCGCTTCGCCCTCACATCGCAGGAGCCTTCCGTGGAGCAGGAGGAGGCGGGAGAGGGAGCCTGTTTAGCGAGAACAATGCATGCCAGTGCCAGCGCCCTGCGGACCCTCATCAAAGGGGGCCGGGTGGTGAACGACGACTGCACCCAGGAGGCCGATGTCTACATCGAGAATGGCGTCATCCAGCTGGTGGGCCGCGAACTCATGATCCCCGGCGGGGCCAAGGTCATCGACGCCACCGGCAAGCTGGTGATGCCGGGGGGCATCGACACCAGCACCCATTTCCAGGAGACCTTCATGAACGTGACGTCCGTAGACGACTACTATCTCGGCACCAAGGTAATGAAGCTGCCGGGCATTGTTTCCACACACGCCACACCCCACGCACCACCCACCTCTCACGTACCGCAGCCCATGCAGCCAGCCCCCCATGCAGCCAGCCCCCCACACATCAGCGACGCGTCCATCCCACACGTTATACTCGCACACCTTCTGCCTGCATCCCATCCGATCCGTGTGTGCAGTCGTTGTCTCTGCCACTCCTCTCTCCCTCACACATGATACCAGTCGCATTGCTGCTTTGACCTGTGATGGCTGGAATGCTTTCATATGATGTTTAGGAAGGAAGAGTAGATGTTGGTTCAAACCAGTCTGAAGAAGGGTCTCGACCCGAAACATCACCCATTCCTTCTTTCCAGCGATGCTCCCTGTCCCGCTGAGTTACTCCAGCTTTTTGTGTCTGCTTTCTTTTGATTGTACTTCTGGGTGGAGCAGGCTGCAATGTGTTTGACAGTTTGGGAGGTAGGTGACTTGGATTGGGGATTGGTGGAGAGATAAGAAGCTGAGAAGAAAAAAAAGTCACGTTACTATATCTAGTTAACTATTGTGGCTTATGGCTCCATAAGCCACAATAGAGGTTTTGTTTATTTTCATTTGCATGATTTTAGTTGTCATGGGGTGGTACTGAAATGTGAAGAAGTTTACAAGTCAATGTAAACAGGTTATCTGTGGGTCATTGAATTAAACATAATTTGTAATGCGGTCTCGATCCGAAACGTTACCTATCCATGTTCTCTAAAGGTGTTGCCTGTGGTGCTGTTTACTCCCAACACTGTCTTGAGAAAATGGTTGTGCGGCATCAACCGGAATTGCTGCAGTCCTTTTTGTGCTGTAAGTGGAGAGTTCCACGATTTATATTCAGAGACAACGAAGAGATGGTCATTTATTTCCCAATCAGGTGGTGTGTGACTTGAAGAAGACCTTGCAGGTGGTGGTGTTCTCATGTGCCTGCAGCTCATTTCTTCTTGGTGGTAGAAGTTATTGTTATTGGGAGATATTGTTGGCATAGCCTGGATGAGTAATCTCAATGCACTTTATAGATTTTACACTCTGCATCCACTGGTTTGGAGGAAGTGAATGTTTATTGAGCTAGGAAGTGTGACAGTCAAGTGGTTTGCTTAGTCCTGGATGGACAATGTGAACACAAGGTGATTGAGAATCTACTGATTGGACAGTGATTCATTAGATTAAATTTGCCCTGTTTTCCTGAGCAGGGCATACCTGGACTATTTTTCCACATTGTCTGATTGATGTCAGTGTTTAACTGTACTGGAATAGTTTGGCTGGAAGTGCAACTAGTTGGGAAGCAGCATTATAGTTGATGTGTTGGTTGGTCCCAAAGTCTTTGCCGCATCCAAGGCTCTCAGTCGTTCCTTGAAAGCACATCATGTAAATCAAATTAACTGGAGACTGTCTTCATTGATGATCACAACCAAAACGGATCACCTATTCTGGCTGAATGTGGTTTCTTCTGGGGTGATAGAGTTCTATCTTGATGAAATTTCACAGCATTTAAGCTGGCATTAGTGAATGGGGATGTGTGAGTGGATTGCCTCTTTGCAGGTGGAAATTACATGGGAAAATGGGAAATTGTGTGGTGGTGCTCTTTTTTTAATCACAAGGTGCTATTTTTTAAATTATTTATCGCCAAAACATTTCCCCCTCCCTTTTTCCAAAGCATTCCCCCAAAATCATGACTGTTAAAATGACAATCAAGTGGGTACTGATACTTTGCTCATAACTATTCAGAATTGGATTCCAAGTTCAACCCTGTGGTGTTAAAAACAAAGTTGCATTGAAATATTGGACAAAACTCACAACATCATCAGGGATTTTTTTTAAAGGACAGCAGCAGATATACTACCCCAAACATTGTCTCACCATTTTTCCCATAACAACAACAAAGGAAGAAATGTGTGTTTTTTGATGGGAAGCCAATAGTCTTGTATATTTGTTAATAACAGGATATGTTGTGTAGTTGTATATTGCTTTTTGATTTTAAATATTAATGTTGTTGAAAATTTAAAATATTTTGCCACAATGTTTACAAGTGCTTATTTATAATTAGGCTAAATGGAACCAGTGAAGAGTAGATTCATAGCTGAAAATCATTTATATATGCTGATAACTTGCAGATTCTTGAAACAATTCCAGTATTAAAATTATCTCTTAAAGGGATTGGGCAAGATTTGACATTTATTACAATAGACAATAGACAATAGGTGCAGGAGTAGGCCATTCAGCCCTTCGAGCCAGCACCGCCATTCAATGCGATCATGGCTGATCACTCTCAATCAGTACCCCGTTCCTGCCTTCTCCCCATACCCCCTCACTCCGCTATCCTTAAGAGCTCTATCCAGCTCTCTCTTGAAAGCATCCAACGAACTGGCCTCCACTGCCTTCTGAGGCAGAGAATTCCACACCTTCACCACCCTCTGACTGAAAAAGTTCTTCCTCATCTCCGTTCTAAATGGCCTACCCCTTATTCTCAAACTGTGGCCCCTTGTTCTGGACTCCCCCAACATTGGGAACATGTTATCTGCCTCTAATGTGTCCAATCCCCTAATTATCTTATATGTTTCAATAAGATCCCCCCTCATCCTTCTAAATTCCAGTGTATACAAGCCCAATCGCTCCAGCCTTTCAACATACGACAGTCCCGCCATTCCGGGAATTAACCTAGTGAACCTACGCTGCACGCCCTCCATAGCAAGAATATCCTTCCTCAAATTTGGAGACCAAAACTGCACACAGTACTCCAGGTGCGGTCTCACCAGGGCCCGGTACAACTGTAGAAGGACCTCTTTGCTCCTATACTCAACTCCTCTTGTTACGAAGGCCAACATTCCATTGGCTTTCTTCACTGCCTGCTGTACCTGCATGCTTGCTTTCATTGACTGATGCACTAGGACACCCAGATCTCGTTGAACTCCCCCTCCTCCTAACTTGACACCATTCAGATAATAATCTGCCTTTCTATTCTTACTTCCAAAGTGAATAACCTCACACTTATCTACATTAAACTGCATCTGCCATGTATCCGCCCACTCACACAACCTGTCCAAGTCACCCTGCAGCCTTATTGCATCTTCCTCACAATTCACACTACCCCCCAACTTAGTATCATCTGCAAATTTGCTAATGGTACTTTTAATCCCTTCGTCTAAGTCATTAATGTATATCGTAAATAGCTGGGGTCCCAGCACCGAACCTTGCGGTACCCCACTGGTCACTGCCTGCCATTCCGAAAGGGCCCCATTTATCCCCACTCTTTGCTTTCTGTCTGTCAACCAATTTTCTATCCATGTCAGTACCCTACCCCCAATACCATGTGCCCTAATTTTGCCCACTAATCTCCTATGTGGGACCTTGTCGAAGGCTTTCTGAAAGTCGAGGTACACCACATCCACTGACTCTCCCTTGTCAATTTTCCTAGTTACATCCTCAAAAAATTCCAGTAGATTTGTCAAGCGTGATTTCCCCTTCGTAAATCCATGCTGACTCGGAATGATCCCGTTACTGCTATCCAAATGCTCAGCAATTTCGTCTTTTATAATTGACTCCAGCATCTTCCCCACCACTGATGTCAGACTAACTGGTCTATAATTACCCGTTTTCTCTCTCCCTCCTTTCTTAAAAAGTGGGATAACATTTGTTATCCTCCAATCCACAGGAACTGATCCTGAATCTATAGAACATTGAAAAATGATCTCCAATGCTTCCACTATTTCTAGAGCCACCAAGTACTCTGGGATGCAGACCATCAGGCCCTGGGGATTTATCAGCCTTCAGTCCCATCAGTCTACCCAAAACCATTTCCTGCCTAATGTGGATTTCCTTCAGTTCCTCCATCACCCTAGGTTCTCCGGCCCCTAGAACATTTGGGAGATTGTGTGTATCTTCCTCAGTGAAGACAGATCCAAAGTAACGGTTTAACTCGTCTGCCATTTCTTTGTTCCCCATAATAAATTCCCCTGCTTCTGTCTTCAAGGGACCCACATTTGCCTTGACTATTTTTTTCCTCTTCACGTACCTAAAAAAACTTTTGCTATCCTCCTTTATATTATTGGCTAGTTTACCCTCGTACCTCATCTTTTCTCCCCGTATTGCCTTTTTAGTTAACTTTTGTTGCTCTTTAAAAGAGTCCCAATCCTCTGTCTTCCCACTCTTCTTTGCTATGTTATACTTCCTCTCCTTAATTTTTATGCTGTCCCTGACTTCCCTCGTCAGCCACAGGTGTCTCTTACTCCCCTTAGAGTCTTTCCACCTCTTTGGAATAAATTGATCCTGCAACCTCTGCATTATTCCCAGGAATACCTGCCATTGCTGTTCTACCGTCTTCCCTGCTAGGGCCTCCTTCCAATCAATTTTGGCCAGCTCCTGCCTCATGCCTCTGTAATCCCCTTTGCTATACTGTAATACCGACACTTCCGATTTTCCCTTCTGCCTTTCCATTTGCAGAGTAAAACTTATCATGTTGTGATCACTGCCTCCTAATGGCTCTTTTACCTCTAGTCCCCTTATCAGATCAGGATCATTACACAACACTAAATCCAGAATTGCCTTCTCCCTGGTAGGCTCCAGTACAAGCTGTTCTAAGAATCCATCTCGAAGGCACTCTACAAACTCTCTTTCCTGGGGTCCATTTCCAACCTGATTTTCCCAGTCTACCTGCATGTTGAAATCTCCCATAACCACCGTAGCATTACATTTTTGACACGCCAATTTTATCTCCTGATTCAACTTGCACCCTATGTCGAGGCTACTGTTTGGGGGCCTATAGATAACTCCCATTAAGGTCTTTTTACCCTTACAATTTCTCATTTCTATCCATACTGATTCAACATCTCCTGATTCTATGTCACCCCTTGCAAGGGAATGAATATCATTCCTTACCATCAGAGCAACCCCACCCCCTCTGTCCACCTGTCTGTCTTTTCTATACGTTGTGTACCCCTGAATATTCAGTTCCCAGCCCTGGTCCTCTTGTAGCCATGTCTCAGTGATCCCTACAACATCATACTTGCCCATGACTAACTGAGCCTCAAGCTCATCCACTTTATTTTTTATACTACGCGCATTTAAGTACAACACTTTAACTTCTGTATTTACCTCCCCTCTCACATCGTTCACAATTGGCCCTGCCCTTAATTTCTTTTCCGCTCTAGAACTTCTGTTCCCATTCTTCCGAGAGTCTTTTGCAATATCTCCTGTATTCCCTTTTACCTCATCTTCATATTCACAATTTGTTAACCCCTCCCCCCCACTACTTAGTTTAAAGCCACAGGTGTCACACTAGCAAACCTGCCTGCCAGAATGTTTGTCCCCCTGCTGTTAAGATGCAACCCATCCCTTTTGTACAAGTCACCCCTAGCCCAGAAGAGATCCCAGTGGTCCAGAAATCTAAATCCCTGCTCTCTGCACCAGTCCCTCAGCCATAAATTCATACCCTCTATCTCTCTGTTCCTGGCCTCACCAGCACGAGGTACCGGTAGCAGTCCAGAGATAACTACACCCAAAAGAATAGGCTGAAATTATTTATTGTTGAGCAATCTGTTTGATCAGCCATCATAATATTGTTTTATATTGATTTGCCTACACCCCCTACCCACCGGATCCCCCTTCATTTTGGTCCCAACATTTGGAATTCGCTGCTTGGAGAATTTATTAATTGGCATAGCAATTATAGTGTGTTTAGAGTGGTCTTTGGGCAATGTTTAATAAATTGGATAATCTCTATTTAAACTTGTTTAGGTTTTGTCTTTGGATAATCAATAATGTGTTGTGTCAGCCTGCTCTAAATACTACCAAATTATTGTAAATTTGAGATTTGCTGATTTGGTATTGCAAAACAATTAGGAACCAGTTGTATGTAATAAGAAACATTTATTTCACTATCATCAACATGGTTTGGTGCTGGCTATGTTGCAGGAATGTCAGGCATGTTCATTGTTTTTATTAGTAGCGGATGATAGTGGGCAGAAACTGGAGGAGGTGTCATTATTGAAATACCAGCTACGATCAAAATGTAATAGTATCTGGTGTGTTCGGAAGATTCAAAGAAGCTGCTAGGGATTGGTTGATCTGAGAGGAGTAGAAATCGGGCAGCTGTTCTGTTTTTGTCATATTGTCACAGCTGAGTAGCTCGGTCAGAATCTGTTTGCCAAACAGATCATGAACATCCCCAGCCAAACACTGCATTTGCATTATAAAGTAACTAGGATTGGGATTTGATTTACAGCACATCTCTCATTTAATTGTCAGTTTTGATATAGGTCAACGTTGATGTAAGAACAATGGATCTGTTCATGAAAATATCTTTAATATTTATCAGCCATTTATTGCTGATGTATTAATCTTAATCTTTTTTTTGAATTATGACTTTTGAATTTTGAATTGTTAAATGAGACTGAAATGCGAATCATGATGATTATGATGTAAATTTGATCTTCATTATCTCTTTTTCACACTTCACTGCACTTTAGATTTCAATGCACAATTTGAGAGCAAGTAAAATTCACCGAAGATAGACACAAAAAGCTGAAGTAACCCATTCCTTCTCTCCAGCGATGCTACTCCAGCTTTTTGTGTCTATCTTCAGTTTAAACCAGCATCTGCAGTTCCTTCTTACACAAGTAAAATTCTCCCTTTGGCTATCAGTGTACTCGGGAGAATATTTTTCAATCAAACATGTTTCAATTATTGAATATTAATTGTTACAACATTGTAGAATGTAGAAGTGAGTGTTACAGCCCTTGACAAGAAGGCAGCATTTGAATGTGCATCAAAGACTCTGGGTAAAACTAAATTCAAGCCAAACTTGGTTAGTTGGAGTCATCCCTCACACAAAAGAAGATTAAGGTTGATGAGATGTCAGTTATATAAGTGACTGGTCAATGTTGGATGTGTTCCTTGGTTTCAAAGACTAGCCATCTTCAGCTGCTTTATCATTGAAAGACACACAATGCTGGAGTAACAGCAGGTCAGGCAGCATCCCTGGAGAATATGGACAGGTGACATTTCAGGTCAGGACCTTCTTCAGACTGATTGCAGGGTGGGGGGGCGGGGGAGAAAGCTAGAAAGGTGGGGGAGAAAGCTAGAAAGGTGGGGCGGTGGCAGAACAAATCATGGCAGGTTGTAGCTGAAAACAGGTGAGGGGGGGTTAGGGATTGATAGGCAGATGGTTGGACAAAGGCCAGATACACAAGGTGTGAGTTAAAAGGACTAGTAAGTTGCAAATCATGAAGCTAGAGGAATGACAAGGTGCAAATTGTTTAGGTGGTCGGGGAGTGGAGCGATAAGTGCAAGATAGCTGCTTTATTGTTTATCTTGCCTCAAACATGATTTAAAACTGGGGATTTTTGCTTACATTTGGGTAGTATTCAAAGTTAACAATTTTTCAGACAATAAAGCAGTCACTGCCTGTCTGCATGCAATGGACATTAGACAGCATTCACTTGTTTTTATAAATGGCAAGCAATATTATTTTGGTCGGACAGATCAACTCCAACAAGCGAGTGGCATTACCATTGCCAAGTCAAGATTGGAAGGGTTGTGGTGGTTCAGAGAAGGAGGTGGAAGGTCGGCATTGACTACCATCTCAAATGCACCTCTGTCTCAGTCTTTTGTGTGAGGGATGACTCCAACTATCCAAGTTTTCCCCTACATTTGCCTAGGGACAATTCACAGAGGCAATTCAATTGATTTTGACAGCACCCCAAATATATGAACTCTCACAAGGATGTGCTAACCTCCAAGATTTACACCGTTCCTGTCTTGGAATTTATATTGTGGATTAAGTTTAAATGCCAATCAATAATATGAGGAAAGATTTCAGTACAGTGACTGATGGTTCAAAAACACCTCATCATCTCAAGAAAAGTGATGGGGAAAAAAAGTGCTGTCTTGCAGGCAATGTCCACATCAAATATTAAAGATGACATGTTAAGATCAATTAAGGGCACTATTCAGCTGTAAATTGCATTTTGCAATGAAGTACATTAGGTTAAGAGCATTCTCTCCAATTGATCTGTGCATGTGTTTGATTTCACAAAAGCTTCATCGTCTCATCATCACATCCTCTAACCAGGTCCTTCTATTTCTTTCTCTTTATTTCATCCTGTTTAGCCTAAAAGGCATCCGTGCTATTTCTCCCAGCTGTTCAATTAGTAATGTTCAAAATTCTAAGTGTAGTGATCTAATTAACTAATATCCATTAGCTATTTACAATATACATTAATGACTTGGATGAAGGGATTAAAAGTACCATTAGCAAATTTGCAGATGATACAAAGCTGGGTGGTAGTGTGAGCTGTGAGGAAGATGCTATGAGGTTGCAGGGTGACTTGGACAGGTTGTGTGAGTGGGCGGATGCATGGCAGATGCAATTTAATGTGGATAAGTGTGAGGTTATCCACTTTGGTGGTAAGAATAAGAAGGCAGATTATTATCTGAATGGTGTCAAGTTAGGAAAAGGACGTACAACGAGATCTGGGTGTCCGAGTGCATCAGTCACTGAAAGGAAGAATGCAAGTACAGCAGGCAGTGAAGAAAGCCAATAGAATGTTGGCCTTCATAACAAGAGGAGTTGAGTATAGGAACAAAGAGGTCCTTCTGCAGTTGTATAGGGCCCTAGTGAGACCACACCCTGGAGTACTGTGCAGTTTTGGTCTCCAAATTTGAGGAAGGATATTCTTGCTATTGAGGGCGTGCAGCGTAGAACCAGGGGCCACAGTTTAAGAATAAGGGGTAGGCCATTTAGAACGGAGATGAGGAAAAACTTTTTCAGTCAGAGAGTTGTAAATCTGTGGAATTCACTGCCTCAGAAGGCAGTGGAGGCCAATTCTCTGAATGCATTCAAGAGAGAGCTAGATAGAGCTCTTAAGGATAGTGGAGTCAGGCGGTATGGGGAGAAGGCAGGAACGGGGGACTGATTGAGAATGATCAGCCATGATCACATTGAATGGTGGTGCTGGCTCAAAGGACCGAATGGCCTACTCCTGCACCTATTGTCTATTGATGCGTAGGGACGAATTTTAGACATAAATATCCACAATTTCTAAGATCACTAGATAGGAATTGACTGCATAAGCATAATCTAAATTCACTTTCCATGTCCAATGACCAATGTTCAATTCAAAACTACCACAATTGCCCTACTTGGGTACAGTTAAAGTATAAAGGAATTGTTTTTTGATAGAAAATGGCACATGGTGCCTGTACAGTAAGGCCTTTGGGTGTTATGAGGATTGTTTTCGTGAGATAAATTAGAATAACAACTAGTGGCTGGGCTTCCGTAAACTAGGTCAAACATAACATTGGAGCATTTATTTACTATTAGGTTGTAAACTACCCAAATAGAATATGAGATGCTGTCTGAAACACTGAGTTACTCTGTGATTTTAATTCTAATCTTATTTGCAAGATGTGAATGCTCACCTGTGGATCTCTCAACCTAAAGGTTTCAGCCGGGATGGCATAAGGAGGTGGCGGTATCCATTGGAGAAAGATAGACACAAAAAGCTGGGGTAACTCAGCGGGTTGGGCAGCATCTCTGGAGAAAAGAAATAGGTGATGTTCGGGTCTAGACCCAAAATGTCACCTATTTCTTTTCTCCAAAGCTGCTGCCTAACCTGCTGAGTTATTCCAGCTTTTTGTCTATCTTTGGTGTAAACCAGCATCTGCAGTTCTTTCCGGTCCATTGGAGAATATGGTTTGTTTGAAGGTGTTTGAAACTACTCAAAAACAAAGTGCGTCTATTAAGCGAATTGATTAACATGGGTAAAAAGATGACGAGCAGATGCAAGCACGGTATATTTCTGAAAGAATCATGATTGATGATGTCCTGGCAAATGTTTGTTTTGGTTAAATATTTAAGATTCAGGAAAAGTGAAATGAGTTAATAATGTCAGATTTAAGTTCCAAGAAAAATAAAATGCCAAAGTCACAGTGATTTTTGAATTACACGAGACATGATAGAAATGAGAAGTGTTCAGAATCCTAAAGGTACAGACCTATTATTTGATGAGAAAGTATAACACAAAATGGTACATTAAATCCCCATGTTAAAGCAAGTCATAAATTTCCATGCAGTAGTGGTTATGAGAGATATGCCTAACACAAATGCTTTCCTCCAAGTTGTGTGTTAATCTTCAAAATGAAATTATGAATTTAGGTTTCAATACTGTCACATTTTTATCTGGTTTGAGACTGCCTTGCCATGCCAGCAGAATTACAAGTTCATTAGTCAATTTAATTTTTTTCAAATATGTTATCTTTTGATCGATTAAATTATATTTTGTGCTACTAAGTGTACCTTTAAATTTTTTTATTTTTTTAACTCTCTGGGCATGTTTTTGGAAAATCCTAATGTGGTTAACATGAAAGTATTATTGTGAAATAATAGAAAGGTTCTGTGATATCTGTCAAAATTCCAGTCATCTTGAGAGCTGTTCAGTAGATGGTGCTGAAGTTTCCTTGTATTCCAGGAAGCAACGGGGTGTTTGGAATGCGTTGAGTTTCATTCAAATTAGGTTAAAATGTATCACTTTAAACCACATGGAATGGTTCATAACGAGGCATTTGCAGATTGTCCCTCAGGCATTCATAGATAGCATTGTTATTGTGTTAAAAATAAGTTATTTTGCCTTTACAATCTGTTTACAGGATCTAGTTATGTTTTTTTTGCAATCAGGATTACAAAAATGGACAAAGTTATAATTCCTGAAATTCTTGGAAGTACATGAAATATTTATAATCGATTTACATTTTTACTTTGACTTTTCACAAGGTCATGCAAACAACTAAAACGTACCATTTAGTTCACCTTGGTCAAAATTCACCTTGCCCCATTGAGGACTTTAGCGTGAGGACCAGTTCTGTCGTTTTCCGTGACTACTTTAACACTGGTCACTGGTCCCAAATGGCCTCCATTGACATCTTAGTCACACCCCACTTCACATTGTTTTTACAGCAAATTTAAATTTGTTTTCAAAATCACATGACCAATCAATTGATTTCTTAACCAACTGTTGGCACTCAATCCAGTTCATTGCAAAAGAAGTTTGAGTACTAAGTAATTTTCTTCATGGCAGGACAGGGGAAATAAAGTTGGTGTATTTACATTTTGATTACAATGTATGCTGAATCACCTAGAAATAATGTTGTTTCAAAAGTAAAATTGAGGCATTTGTAGCACAAGTTCAGCTGTAGGAACAAGATTGAGATCAAAAATAGACCCGCCGTCCAAGTTGTTTAGTAATTAATTGGAATTCATACAAGAGCTAACCATCCTGCAGCAGAAAGCAGGGATCCGAAAGTCAGCAGGCAAATTAGTCTTGATTAAATTGGGGAAATCCAAGTTAACAGAGGGAGTGATCTATTGTCTTCAGCATGCTGATATAAAATGAAGAATGTTCATGAACATCATGGAACAATGAAAGAAGAAAACAATATGACAGTAATGATTGATTTTATTGATTGAGTATAGAAGTTGGGAAGTCATGTTGCAGTTGTTTAAGACGTTGATGAGGCCGCATTTAGAGTATTGTGTGCAAGAAGTGAAAAGGACACAATAGGGTGTCAGATAAGGAAATGAGAGGAGTGAAATGTAAAGCCAGAGAGATGGATATGGATAGATGGGGAAGGAGGGATAAAAGGGAAAGGGGGTTGGGGTATGGGAAGGGTGGTAAATGAGCGTGCTGAGGACGGGAAAGAAGCAGAGTGACAGGGATGGTAGGAGAAACATGTCACACCAAGGTGGGGGGGGGGGGGGGGGGAAAGGCACAATGGGTATTACTTGAAATTGGACGATTTAATGTCCATACCATTGCGTTATATGCTACCCGAGCGGACTATGATGTGTTGTTCCTCCAGTTTGCGTGTGACCTTACTCTGGCGTCGGAGGAGGCTAGGGACAGGAAAGGTCGTAATGGGAAGGGGAATTAAAATGGGGAGTTTCAGCAGACCTTGGCAAGTATTTTCAAAATGGTCATCTAGTGTATGCTTGGTCTCAGCTCTGTAAAGAAGGTCATGATTGGAGGCATCAAATGCAAGAGATGAGGTTGAAAGAGTGCACATGAATCTTTGTCTCACCTGAAAAAGTTGCTGGGGTTCCAGCCTGGAAGGAACAGTTTTTGGCTCAAGATTCCAGCATCTTTAGTTTCTTGTGCCTCTGGTCATTTTTTGAAGTTGGTCATTGCCTTACACTTATTGAGTGAATGTTACCATTCATCAGTCCAGTGATCGGTGTGCTATTTTTGCCTTGCTGTGCGCTGGGATGCATTGCTTCATTTTCTGAACACCACCAAAAGTCACTACTTCGGATCTTCTGGTTGAAGAAAGGTCGGTGTAAAAGCAGATGCTATAGAACAGAAAATGTTTGATAGCTTCAGTGTTTAAGGCAACATATGTGCAAAGAGAAACTGTTAATGTTTCAGCTCTGATACGTTACGTGTTTCTCTTTCGACATCATCGGTGCGCCTTGAGGATATTCTATTTTTATTTCAGATTTTCAGCATCAGTAGGCTTTCTATTTTCTTGAAGCAAATGAAGACAGTTCTCTGAATAACTGTCACAATATCTAAGCCCTTGGATGATGAAAGTGACATCCATCTTTCTGCATTGAAGGATTTCCATCCAATGCCCAGGTTTTCAGATTTCTTGTTAAATATTGGTATCTGTGCATAAGTGATAGCAGCAATAAGTAATAGTCCATCATTATAGTGTTAATTGTTTTTTTTCTCTGCAGGCTGCTCTTGTTGGAGGTTCAACAATGATAGTTGGCTATGTATTACCAGATAAAGAGACTTCACTTCTCGAGGCCTATGAAAAAGCTCGCAATCTTGCGGATCCTAAAGTGTGCTGCGACTACTCTCTTCACGTTGGTGTGACATGGTGGTCTCCACAGGTAGAGCTATATTTTATTGCTGGCTTTTTCAAAAGTTGTCTTTTTTGTCAGTAAATAGATGGTTCTTTTCATCGGGTTTACATTGAACAAAAGCCAGTATTGAAGATGTTCGATGAAGAGATTAGAGCTTGTTAAAACAAGATTAGTAAAGAATTGGTGAAATAGTAAAGATTAATACATAATTGATTTATTGCTTTGAGTTGGTGTAATGAGGCCTGTCTCGTAACTCTGAATGTCAAAAGTCATAGGATGAAGTTCACATCTTCACTTGAAAAAAATATTACTTTGCCTTGTATTACCTCAATACCTCATTGAACACATAATTGAATGATTGAATCTTGCTTTCTTCCAAGATGACTTCAAATCTCAAAGATTGACTTTGGTGTTATGCTAAGAAGAGGACAGCACAATGGTGCAGTAAATGGAGCCACTGCCTTAGAGCATCAGAGACCAGAGTTGAATCCTGGGCTCCTCCAGCTTCATTAAAAACTCTAGTTGGGCTGTATTTAGAGTATTGGGTGTTATTCTGGTGGCCCGATTCAGCAGGATGCTTCCTGGATTAGTGTATTAGCCATAAGGAGAAGTTGCACGGCAGATTGTTTATTCTGTGCAGTTCTGGTTGTTCTATTACTGGAAGGATATGGAGGCTTTGAAGATGATCCTGAAGAGTTTTACCAGATTGCCATCTGGATTACGGGGTATTTAGCTGCAGCTCCTTCCAGGCACCACCAATTTCTGTACAAAAATGCCCAACACACCTCCTTTAAACTTTATTCTTCTTGACTTAAAGTATGCCTTCTTGTCTTTGACATTCCACCCTGGGAAATATTCTGTCTGTCTGTCTTTTCTATGGCAATCCAAAATTATCCAACCTCTCCTTGTAGCTATTAGCCACTGATCCAGGCAGCATTGGTAAACTTCTTCTGCATCCTTTCCAAAGCCTCCATCCACACCCTTGCTGTAACGGGGTGATCAGAACTGCACACAATATTCCAAAAGCAGTCTAACATAAGTTCTACAAGTCTGCAAAATGACTTTATGACACTTCGCAATGCCCTGACCAATGAAAGCAAGCATGCCATAACCTCCTTTACCACTCTATCTACTTGTGTTCCCACTTTCACGGAGCTGTGGACTTGGACCCCAAGATCCCTCTGCACATCAATACTGTTCCAGGTCTTGCCATTAGCTATGCACTTTCCCCTTGCATTTGAAGTCCCTGGGTGCAGAACCTCTCATTTGCTTGGATTAAACATTTCTGTAGCTGATCTGTATCCCGCTGTATACTACGATAGCCTTCCTCACTGATAAGGGAGATAGTCAATCCAGAGTGGAAATGCCAAATGCTGGAGGGCATAGCTTTAAGGTGAGAGGGGGAATGTTTAAGCGATATTTACAAGACAAGTTGTTTTTTACAAGTTGGTAGGTACCTGCAACGCACTGTTTGGGGAGGTGGTAGAAACAGATGGGATAATAATGTTTGATAGATATTTGGACAGACGCATAAACAGACAAGGAACAGAGGGATGCAGCTCGTGTCCAAACAGATTGGATTAGTTTAGATTGGCATGGCAGTTGATGCAGACATGGTCGGCTGTTCATGTGCAGGACTATTCATGTTCCAACCTCTGTGCCACCAAAGTGCCAGAAAATACCATCTCCACCATTTAAACTTTATATGTAAATTCATTATTATTGCCAACTACTGAATTGTCAAGGTCCTGCAGCATGCCATTGAGCATATGTTCCATTCAATAGTAACAATTGCCAGGCGAATAAATGTGTAGTAAGTCTGTCTGCTGGTAATTAAGGCTGGGCACTTGGTGAACGCTGATGATTTAGTCCAACTTATGAAATGATACATTTGTCTTTAAAGGAAGAAGTGAGGAATGAAAGAGCTATCCTGCGAGGAAATGTTGAGTAAAATTAGCTTTTATTCTCTTGAATTTCCGCAAATAAATAATAATCGTCATGGTCAAGTAATTACAGTAATAAATAGAAATAAAGGAAAACAGATGAGAATTTGTCGGGTAGTTACTGAGAGGCCATTTACCTTTACTGGCATGCTGGCAGCAGCGCTCGTTGCCTTGGGGCAAAGGGTCAGCCATTCAGGAATAAAATTTGAAATTTATCAACTTGGATTGCGAATCCTTAATTCTTCACACGGAGAGCTGCAGCTGTCCTGTTGTTAAGAATGATTGAGAAAGAGATAATAGCATGAAGGGATCAGAAGGGTGGCACAGTTGTTGAAGTTTAGTTATGATATTGAATACTAAAGCGGGTCTGAGGGGGCATTTCCTCATCCTGCTATTTTAATTTTACTGATGAAACTGCTTGCACTATGATTAAGCTGCATGCATGTGAGCCAAATCATCGATTTATTCTTTATAAATATTCAGGTACAATGTGAAATGGAGGAACTGGTGAATGACCTTGGAGTGAATTCATTCCAAACATACATGACATACAAGGACCAGTACATGCTGCGGGATAATGAACTTTACCAGGTTTTTCGTGCATGTAAAAGTCTGGGAGCCATCGCTTGTGTTCATGCTGAAAATGGAGATCTTGTTGCTGAGGTAACACATTTAAGACTACCTGACATGTCATAAATTATAACTATTTGAAATGAGACAAAAAGGAAGTTTAAATTATAATGGGAAATATTCTGGAGAAGGTGACAACAGAATTTGATATTGCCTTTGAGCTTTAATTAATCCTCTGATATATATATATCCCGGGATGCAGATCTTCCTGCAATAAACTGAATTAATTTGATCCAGTTTAATTCCAAGGGAGCTTAAAACTGTACTTTTCTTTCAGGGTGCAAAAGAAGCTCTTGAATTGGGAATCACTGGGCCCGAGGGAATAGACATCAGCAGGCCTGAGGAGGTTTGTCACATTAAAATGATTAACATGCATCAGCTTGAAATCTATTATCAGTCTTGTACCTTCAGATATGCAGATGGTGTTTGAGTACTATGTTTTCCAAGAGAGTAAGAGCACCTTTGGGTATCAAGGTGAAAGTGAAGTAGACTAATGACAAATATTTCACTTATGAAAAATATAATATGTAACTACTTTGATCCATCTGATATTCAGTCTGAATGGCTCTTCTTCATAGCCATTGTAAATCCAGAAAAGAAATGTCACCTTTTTGTCAAAGTGGATGAAGCCAGTTGTTTCTCTTATTATGAAGCCGGTTGTTTCTCTTATTCTGTTCCCTTTGAAATTTCTACTCTTTAAAAAATGGTGGTCTTGGATAAGCTGAACTGTCTTAAAACAAGAACTGTTGCAGATCTCAAGTAGAAACACAAAGGTGAAAACATCTCAGCAGGTCAGGTAAAATCAGTAAAGAGAGAAACTGAGTTTATGTTTACCATCAATTAACTTTTGTCAGAATTGAAATAGGCGAGAATAGTTGTGTTTTGAGGTGAAGGTTTGGCGGGAATAGAGGAATAACGGGGATTTCTCCGATAGGATGGAATGGCAAAAGACATATGTCGACATTCCAGTTGAGACCCTGAATTCTTAAGGGACTGACCAATCCCTCTGTGACTCCTTGGTTCATTTTTCCATTTCCACCAATAACCACTACCTTTCTTAGGGCGTGTTCCCAAGCAACTATGACGAGAAGCCACGTTTGCTTTTTTACCTCATCCCTTTCTGCATGTAGGAAACAAAGTATTCCTTTGCTTTCTGTCCAACTTACTCTGTTGGATTTAGTGTTCACAATGTGGAGTCTACATTTGAAGAAACCAATGCAGATAAGGCAGCTGGTTGACAGAACACCTCAGTTGGGAGATTGTGCTTCGAGTTGTCAGTCCTGTTAATTTTCCACCCGCTATCAGTCTGACTTGTATATTTGACCTCTTATATAGTTTCTATGTAAGCTGCAGGAAAGGTAGCTCATCATCTGAAAGGGTATGTTGTAGCCCCCATATTTAATATTGAACTATTTAATTTCAGATAAACATCTTTTCCATTATTTTGTCAGGTAACTTTAAATAATGTATTGCTAACTGATAGATCTGTTGGGGATTGCTTGGAATGGTTACATGGCAACTGTACAAACAAAGAAGAAATATTCACTGAAACAAGAGACTGCAGATGCTGAAACTTGAGCAAAAAATAAACTGCTGAGGAACTTGGTAGGTGAGGCAGCATTTGTGAATGGAAATTGGCAAACTGGGTTTTGAGTCAGGACCCTTCTTCAAGAATGGAGTTGAGGGGAGATTAAGGTTCTACCAGCTATCTCTCCTCTACTCCAGTCTTGAAGGGTCCCAACCCAAAACATCACCTTTCCATTTCTCTCCACAAATGCTGCTGAAGAAATTCCGATTGACTACCTTCACCAGTAAAATAACTTTGCAGGTCTCTGCCTAAACTCCATTGAATTTCATTCCAACATCTATGGTTATATCTAATTTATTTCTGAGACATGTCCATAAGGTAGTGGGAAAACATGGAAGGCTCTTTACCTTTTTTATTCAGTTAAATAATATATTTTTTCCTTTAAAATTTTTTTAAATACTTATTGTTTGTTTCATATAGGTTGAAGCAGAAGCAACACATCGTGCCATTACAATTGCAAATCGAGTGAGTTTTTCAATAAAATGTTTGTTTCAGCATATTTTTAGTATTTCATTGGGACTCATTATCTAATTGATACCATTACTTTTTCCCTTTAGACCCATTGTCCATTATATTTGGTTAATATCTCGAGCAAGTCTGCAGCTAATATCATTGCTTCTGCACGAATGCACGGTAAGGTTGGTTATCAGAGTATGGAAAAAAATAACCAATAAATCCAGTGGGGTTTTTTCCTCCTATATATTTTGCAATATGTTATTCTTGATTGTCATATTGGTGTATGAGGGTTGTGTATTTTTAGTAGTAGGACACTGTTACTGGTCAGGAAGTCTGAGTCACTTGTTATTCCGTTGAGTAAGAGTGATTTAAAGACAGGACTATAAAGATTTGAGGTATATAATTTGTGGAATTTGCTTCAGATGAAAAGTTGTTTCTCACATTTGTAAATGTCTTTAAAAATTGTAATTTTTTTAAAAAACAACTGTATAAAAAAAATATTTATCACCTTATATTTTCCAAGCATAGACGAACATTGTTGGCTTTTAATGTTGAAATTTTGAATGTGTGATATACTGATCACTGAGAAATCAACATTGATGTTTTTTCAAGGCAACAGTTTTTTATAAATCAAAATTTCACATGACTGAGGCTAAAAAGATATGAATCTTGATGAGGAACACAAAATATAAACAAAAATCACAGCAAAACGGGAAACACAAGTATCATATGTTTTCAGTTCTCTCATCATCAATTTAAGGGTTACAGGAAATCTCATTACTAGAGCCAAGATGTTTAGGCGCTAAAAATCTCTGAAAGAGGCCGGCAAGTAGGCATAATAAAATTATAAAAATGGCATGTAAAAGGCATTTATTGACCAAAAAAGGCATAAAAAGCAGGTATTTCCACCACCAAAATATGGTTAAAAATGATAATATAAAGGTATACTACATTAAATGACAAGTTGCCTGGTTGCACATAATTACTAGCATTTTTTTCAAATTATCTGGTGTCAAACTATGCCGTCCGTCAGACAGAATATGCTTCAATTGTGAAAAACCTCTTTTTACCCCAGCTGAGGTCACTGGTGCATACTCGAAACAAGCTACAGACTCTATATTCATGTCAATATCGTGTGCATAACAACTACCTTTGAGAACTTTAGCTATGTTTTGTATTTCTTCAAGATCTTTGTTACCTAAAATCACTCTCACATTTTCCTTGTATGTCTTTACCTACATCACCAGGATCTTTACGAATATCATCAGTTACTTTGTTGGAAATCTGTAAGTTTTTCACTAATGTTTTGCCACGTATCTCAAGGGAAGTGATAGCTTGTGGGAAGTTTGCAAAATTGGAAGCAATAAACACAAGATCGCAGCGGAGGGACTTTTTCTGCAAGATTTCACCGACGATCCTGACTGCAGATTCTTCTTCTTCAAAACAGTTGACGATTTATTTTATCTTTTCAAAATTTGCAGCATAGTAGAGTACAGCAGAGAGCCATGTACTCCACCTAGTCAAAACGGGCTGAGGAGGTAGAGGAATCTCGGGTGCCATTTCCTTGAACAACTGCACACGTGATGGTGCTTTGAGGAAGATTTTCTTCACATTGGAAACTAGGCGATCGACATTTGGAAACAAGCTACGTATGTGCTCTGCAATTTTATAGAGTCCGTGAGCTAAGCATGTCAAATGCAGCATTTTGGGGAATAAAACTTTAAGTGCACGAGCAGCTTTTATCCTGCACGGAGCTGCATCAGTCACAAACAGAAGAACATTCTCGTGTTTTATACTTCTTGGCCAAAGTACAGCAAGTGAAGTTGTAAACAACTGAACGATAGTTGAGCTGTTTGACTTCTCTAATACTTCCGATGTCAACAAATACTCCTTTGATGGTTGACCTGTCTCCAGTGTACTGATGACCACATTGGCAACATGTCTCCCCACAGCATCGGTTGTCTCGTCTATTGAGATCCATATTCTGTTGCATGCAACTTAATCTATAATTTTCTGCACAACAATGTTGAAGTTGCTGTCAACATAATTTTTCCATAATGATAACTTGCTCGGTATATGTTCCTTTGTATTTCTCTAAAAAACCTCAGAGATTTGTTTTCCAATTTCCGCAGTGGAATTCCAGCATCAATGAATGCCTTGCACAGATCACACGAAAACTCTAATTTGCGACTGGAACCAACAGTAAATGTAGCGAGGAGACAATCTTGCGTATTTCCCACCTTCAGTTTCTCTGCCGCCGACTTGTGTTTAGCTATCTGTACATGCTGGGAGATGTAATATTTCTTCTCATGATTCACTGCTTTCTCACATGCTTTGCAAAACAGCACACAGTTGTCTGTAGAGAAAATATCACTCCCGTACACTCTCACTAAATCGTTCAGTATTTGACAAGGTGTTGGCTTGACTTTAGGCATTTTGACGCTAGCAGGGGTAGATCCTACAGGAGCGGGGATGCAGACCTCTACAGGCAGGCCAAGTACAAGCTCAGAAACATGGAAACATAGAAAATGGGTGTAGGAGGAGGCCATTCGGCCCTTCGAGCCAGCACCGTCATTCATTGTGATCATGGCAGATCGTCCACAATCAATAACCCGTGCCTGCTTTCTCCCCATATCCCTTGATTCCACTAGGCCCTAGAGCTCTATCTAACTCTCTCTTAAATACATCCGGTGATTTGGCTTCCACTGCCATCTGGCAGAGAATTCCACAAATTCACAACTCTGGGTGAAAACGTTCCTTCTCACCTCAGTTTTAAAGAGGAAGAGGAATCAGAGCTGCCAAGGAAAGGAACTGAGAAGTTGAGAAGCAAGTTCTCAGCTAATGACTCTACTTCAGTTTGGAAGGGCTTGCAAGAAATCACAAGCTACAAGAGGAAAAGCCCCTGCTCCTTGGACAATCGTCAGCTGACCAACGACCTGAATGAGTTCTACTGCAGGTTCAATGAACAGAAACTTAATCCTGGTACCCCCTCCCCTCCCTCCCCAACCATCACTTCACACCTACTCACAGCCTGACTCAAATTTGAAAACACTGGACCCTTCCCCACCCACCCCTCTCCAATCACCACTTAACACCCACTTACAGCCTGACTGCAAAAGACTGGGGACGCGTCCACTACCCACGAATGAACGACCGATGGTGGCTCCCCCGGTTTCGCGCCGGTGGTGGAAATTTTCTTGTAAGTTACATTAACATGGCAAAAAAAGGCTAATTTAGGCACGATCATGAAAAAAGGCATTATCTTGCTGAAATCAAAAAAGGCATTTATGGCAAAATCCTGGCTCTACTCATTACAAAATGTCCGTATCTTTGATTTTAAACATATTACCAATGACACCTGTCATTCAAATGAAAACATACAGTGCAGAAATATAATTTGAAATCAGATAGGACCCTGCTTCCATCACATTCTGCTTCAGGGTAAGAACTAAGACCATTCAGTCATTCACCTGATTTGTGTAATTCTGTTTCCATTTTGACTGTTATAAGCCTGATACCTGGTAACAATATGTCAGACTTCTATCAACTACATTTCGATGACTCAGAACATCAAATCACGTTAGTTCAAACATTCATTACCACCAAGATCAGAGTTATTTTAATCTCTTCAACAGGTCCTAGCTTTTTTCCAGTTCCATCACTATCCAAACTCCTCATGTCATTTAAATGGTAAAGATTGGAATTTGTGAAGACACAAAAGAATGCATGTTGGAATGTGAAGCAAAAAGTAAACTGCTGGAAGAACTTACTGGATCAAGCAGCATTTTTGATTCGAGACCTACATCAGGATTGAAGCAGAGAGCACTATCCTACGCACTAGGGACAATTTACAATTTTTACCAAAACCAATTAACCTACAAACATGTACGTCTTTGGAGTATGGGAGGAAACCGGAGCACCTGGAGGAAACCCAGGCAGTCACAGGGAGCACTTACAAACACCATATAGACACCACCCATGGTCAGGATCGAACCCGGGTCTCTGGCGCTGTAAGGCAGCACCTCTACCATAAGCCCCGAAAGCATGGAAGATGCGGGCATCGATCCCACTACCTCTTGCATGCTAAGCGGATGCTCTACTATTTGAGCTAATCCCCCTGCTATAGTTTATAATTTAGTAATCCGTTGGTGGCTTTGGTCAACATCAATAAAGATACCCTTGTTGTTGCTGATGGGATCTTGCCATGTTTCATTAAGGATACAAACTGGTTTGCTGCTTGTGTAATCTAAAAAAATGTGTTCAGTTATTGGGTTTTTCCCAAACCTGATGCCAGATGAAATCAGACCTACTCTGTCCCATTTCCAGCTTAGTTGCACATACCACAACATATACCATCAGAAGCATAAAAACACGAGTCAAAGTAGGAGTCGTCAATATTACCTCTCAAGACTGCTTCAGTAAGTTCATGGCCAATTGTTTACCTTATCCATCTTACTGTCTTGTTCTGGTATCAAAAAATATACTGAGCTAGGTGTTAAACACTGAGCACCCAAAGCCTAGTTAAAGGATGACAATTCCAAATATTTACAACGTGTGCTCTGCAAATAATTTTGGTTCATCTTGGTTTCGATACTACCTTAATTTTGAGGCCTTCCATGTAGAAGAAAGAGATTTCTAGCGTATGTATGTTGGGAACCCTCAATGTTGTGTTCATAATATAATTTCATCTGTTCTAAACTGATGATTATTAGGCAATTGTACACAATTCCTGCACATTAGATAACCTCATCTCCAGAATCAATGGTGCATTGAATCTTCTCAAAATTCAGAGACCAAAATTATGCAGATGTACTCCAAATCAAGTTTCTTCTTAGCTGTGCATATTTGGCATTATTTTTAAATTATAATACAAGGATCAGCATACCATTTTGCCTTCCCACTTCTCTGTTGTACTTGCATGTTTGCTATCTGCATACCTTGAACCATCACACTAAAATCTCTCACCATTTACTTTTTTCATTTGCACCACTTACATCATTAAATATCATGTACAATTTCTCAAGGGTTAAAGTGATTTCTTCTCTCATCCTATTAAATTACATTGTCAGCATTTATACAAACTGCTGCCCATTGATTCATTCACAAGCCCTCCCTCAACTCCCTGTCACCCAGTTTTCACCTACTCCATCTGGCCATCACTTACACATTCACCCCACTGTTCCCAAATGCCCACCATCCTTCCATTTCTTGGTTCCGCTCTGCATCTGCCTTATTGAGTTTGATAATCTGTAGCCCTTTTCGTCTTCCCAGCCACCTACCAGCCTCTTTTGCCATATCCACCCTTCCCTCCCCCACCTGCCAACATCTGCCGATCAATCCCTTCTCCTGGATCAACCTAGATTCACAAATTGCTTGTCAGTTTTTGCCCCACTCCTCCCTCTTGCCTCTATACTGGCCATCTCCCCATTACTCTTTCAGTCCAGGTGAAGGGTCTCAATCCAGAAAGATGATTTCTATTTCCCTCCACTGGATGTTTTTTGAACTCGTTCATTTAATCTGCTTATATCATTTTGCAGAATTTTTGCATCTTCCTTATAATTTCCCTCTCTGCTTTGTATAATGAGCAAATTTGGATATTTTGCATTCTACGGGAATCTGTTCCTCTTCAACTTTGGTTTCAACTTTTAAAATACACCAATCAGCCAAAACGTTATGACCACTGACAGGTGAAGTGAATAACATTGGTTATCTTGTTACAATGGCACCTGTCAAGGGTTGGGATATATTAGGCAGCAAGTGAACAGTCAGTTCTTGAAGTTGATGTGTTGGATGGAGGAGAAATGGGCAGGAGTAAAAACCTGAGCGACTTTAACAAGGACAAATTGTTATGGCCAGACAACTGGGTCAGAGCATCTCTGAAACGGCAAGGCTTGTGGGGTGCTCCCAGTCAGCTGATGCGAATACCTACCGACAGTGGTCCAAGGAGGGATAAACGACAAACTGGCGACAGGGTGTTGGGCGCCCAAGGCTCAGCGATGCACGAGGGCAACGAAGGCTATCCTGTCTGGTCCAAACCGACTGGGAAGACGACAAGGAGGGAGTGTGATGCTCTGGGCAATGTTCTGCTGGGAAACCCTGGGTCCGGCCATTCATGTGGACGTCAATTTGACAAGTGTCACCTACCTAAACATCGTTGCAGACCAGGTACACCCCTTCATGGCAATGGTATTCCCTGATGGCAGTGGTCTCTTTCAGCAGGATAATGCGCTCTGCCACACTACACACATTGTTCGGGAATGGTTTGAGGAACATGAAGTGTTCACGGTGTTGCCCTGGCTTCCAAATTCTCCAGATCTCAATCTGATTGAGCATCTGTGGGATGTGCTGGATCGACAAGTCCGATCCACGACAGTTCCACCTCACAACTTACAGGACTTGAAGGATCTGCTGCTAACGTTTTAGTGGCAGATACCACAGGACACCTTCAGGGGTCTTGTAGAGTCCATGCCTCGGCGGGTCGGCGTTGTTTTGGGGGCACACGGAGGGCCAACAGCATATTAGGCAGGTGGTCGTAATGTTTTGGCTGATCGATGTATAAACCTTCCTCCGGTCGATAAGATAGTTAATCACTTCCAGGGGTCATTACATCCAAGCTGTTTCTGAGTTTTAATGTTGGGCGAGTTTTCAGTTGAGTGTGATAACAGTTGGGTGTTTACAATTAACTGCTGGTCAAATGGGCAGCTTTGGCTTGAATGGCATTGAGTGCCTCAAGTATTAATGGAGCAATCAACCAGCAAACTGAGAGAATTCCAACACATTCTTGACTTGGAGACAACAATGCTGGAAGGACTTTAGGCAGTTTGGAACTCGGTCACTTGCTGCAGGAAACTTAGCCTCTCACTGATTTTAATATTCTATTTACATTAGGTTTACACTTATTACTGTCACGTGCACCCGGGTACTATGAAAAGCTTTATTTTGCATGTTACTTGATCAAATCAGATGATACTTTACATTTGCATAATCAAGCCAAACTCCAGTACAATAAGTGACAGGGTAAGATGCAGAATATAGTTCAACTGGAAATGGTGCTAAATTTACTGGTAGAAAAGAGATTTAATGGTAAGATGATTGTATTAGATGACCGGAGATCTGTCTCTGGGACCAGCACACAAGGAGTCTCCATGCTCTAGTGCCATCTTGGAGGGAAGTCCATGATCTAGTTTAGTTAGGACTAGCTAGACCTGTTGGGGATTACCATTGCCTAAGATTTGTGTAGCATGCACAAATGTTGTCTTGGTGAACATTCAAATGTGAGCCGTTTCAGTTTCTGAGGAGCTGCAAATGGAACTGAATTTTGCAATCATAATATCCCCAATTTCAATTTGTTGGAAAGACGACCATTGATAGTTCAGCTGAAGATTGTTTGGCTTGAGGCATTGTCCTGAGGAACTCGTGCAATGATGTTCTCGTGTTTAGATGATTAACTTCCAATAGTCAGAGTACTGTCCTTTGTGTGAGTTTTAACTCCAAAAAAGCAAAATTGTTCTGTTGATTCGTATTCTTTTTATGGTTTTACCATAGCTCCATTGTGCCACATTTGATAATCAGAGCTTTCACTCTAGCCACCTCGTTAGAATTAATTTCCTTAGTCCACTTTTGCATCGAGACTTTGAGGATTGGTGGAACATTCACTTGGGCTTCAGTGAACAGGGTATCGTTGGGTATGTGCTCTCTGAATGCATTCTCCATGACATTGTACATTACTTTGTTGATTGAAGGCAAACTAATTGGGTGATAACTTCTAGGAATGATTTGACCTGCCTTTGGATAGGACGTTCCTGGATAGATGACTGCAGCAAAAATGCTGAAACAATATGACTAGAGGCATTGAAGACTTCAGTGTTACTGATGTGATGTTGCCTGGTGCACTGTCATTGCTGTCAGCTGTTTTTGTTTTTGGTGCCATGTGGATTGAATCAAATTGACTAAAGATCAGTCTCTGCAATGCAAAGACAGAAAAAGTTCAAAGTTAAATCATTCCAGACTCAAGATATAAATATATCGACGTTTCATTTAATGCATGTGAGACAATAGACAATAGGTGCAGGAGTAGGCCATTCGGCCCTTCGAGCCAGCACCGCCATTCAATGAGATCATGGTTGATCATTCTCAATCAGTACCCCGTTCCTGCTTTCTCCCTGTGAGCTGGGCTCTGCCATCATTGAAGATGGGATATTCTGGAAACAGCCCCCAATTTACAAATTACCCACCAACATTTATCAAAGTGTAAGGTACAGATGCAATTCAGTGGTTTGGGACTGCAGTTGTCCTTGCAATTTTATTATTCTGTTCTTATGTTGCATTTTTAATGAACTGTTACATTACATTTACTCAAATACCATCATAACCATAATGGCACAGATTAACACCACCATCCCCTTCCTTTCTGACCTCTGCATTGTGTCCCTTTTACATTCGTTCACTGCGATGCATCTTCTTTTCCACTTCCCCTGCTACCTCCAAAATGTGATGTGACAATTTGCTGCCTTCACCCCTTTTTGGGTTTCACTGGACGAAAGCCCATTTGTCCTACATCTGCTTTTACTATTTATTTATTTTTAGCTCTTGATAATGTCAGATTTTCATAATGCTCTTTGAACTACCTTCTCCAAGAGTTTCTTGCCTTAATGAATAAAAATTGAAGGGAAACTCTTTGGAATTTAATTCTGATAGCAATTTCATACCACTTAGAACTATATAACCAAATGGAATTGGCCCAATTGTGAAGAATGTAAAAATACATAGCATGCTTATAATAGTGGCAACAATATTATACACTTTTCCCTTCCTTAGAATTGCACATCCGGAAGGTGTGGCCTCATGGATGCTCTCGGCGAAATAAATTTAGGACCTTCCAGATAAATAGACTAAAGTTTGAAATAATTCGGACACCTGATTAATTTTGTTATTCATATTTAGATTATTTTTGGCTCAATATCAGTTGAATTAAAGTTTATTTGCAAAAGAGCTTAAGGAGTTGATTTATATAACTGAACTACTACAGGTAGAATTACTATCCAAGTTTAAGATGTATTTGTGGGCATTAATAATCAAAAAGGCTGATGCCAAAGTCCATGTTAACAGGAAGGAGCGCTCTGATGTTGCAAGTTCATGTAGATGTTACATTTCTATTATTTTCCAAGGCTGAATGTCGAACAGGATGCCAATGATATGTTACAATGCATCTTCTTTCTTTTAGCAATCCCTATGTTGAATATTTCTTCACCTTCATTGCCACTCTTTTCATTCTAAGTCTGCCACACAAGCAGAGTCCTTGGGCACATTGGCTAAGATCATATAGAACCTTGGAACAGGCTTAAGGGGGCTAGTGGCCTGAACCTGTACTTATTTTCTTACATCTCTTCTACATTTTCTTTAAGGCAGACTCTGCCAAAGTGGAACAAACATCATTATTGAATATTTGATGCCAGGTGCCAAGTATGTAAGCAATTCACTCATGGAAGAGCAAAAGCACAGAGCTGATAAATCTGAGAAACAAATATCTGGGAACCAGAGAGAGAATGAAGGCAGAATACATGAATTCTCTAGCAGGAGGTGGTAGAAGAGAAAGAGAAAAAGTGACTGATGGGGAACTTTGCCCAGCACCTCCAAATTCATTCATGTCAGTACACTTTGGTATGTTACTCAACAGTAGCTGTGTACAGTGCCCTCCATAATGTTTGGGACAAAGACCCATCATTTATTTATTTGCCTCTGTAATCTACAATTTGAGATTTGTAAGAGAAAAAAATCACGTGGTTAAAATGCACATTGTCAGATTTTAATAAAGGCCATTTTTATATGTTTTGGTTTCACCATGTAGAAATTACAGCAGTGTTTATACATAGTTCCCCCATTTCAGGGCACCATAATGTTTGGGACACAGCAATGTCAAGTGAATGAAAGTACAGATGCTCCCCACCTTACGATGCTTCGACTTACGATATTTCGACTTTGCGATGATGCAAACGGCAGCGACCCATAGTGAGCCGAGGCTCGCTTCCGGCCATGTGATCAGGTGTATTGAATGCATTTCGACACGATATTTTCAGTTTCTGATGGGTTTCTCAGAACGTAACCCCTTCGTAAGTTGAGGGGCACCTGTGGTCATGTTTAGTATTTTGTTGCATGCCCTTTGCATGCAATGACTGCTTGAAGTCTGTGATTCATGGACATCACCAGTTGCTGGGTGTCTTCTCTGGTGATGCTCTGCCAGGCCGGTATTGCAGCCATCTTTAGCTTATGCTTGTTTTGGGGGGTAGTCCCCTTCAGATTTCTCTTCAGCATATAAAAGGCATGCTCAATTGGGTACAGATCGGGTGATTGACTTGGCCACTCAAGAATTTACCATTTTTTAGCATTGAAAAACTCCTTTGTTGCTTCAGCAGTATGTTTGGGATCATTGTCTTGCTGTAGAATGAACCGTTGGCCAATGAGTTTTGAGGCATTTGTTTGAACTTGAGCAGATAGGATGTGTCTATACACTTCAGAATTCATTATGCTATAACCATCAGCAGTTGTATCATCAATGAAGATAAGTGAGCCAGTACCTTCAGCAGCTATACATGCCCAGACCATAACACCCCCACCACCGTGTTTCACAGAGGAGGTGGTATGCTTTGGATCTTGGCCAGTTCCTTCTCTCCTCCATACTTTGCTCTTGCTATCACTCTGATATAAGTTAATCTTTGTCTCATCTGTCCACAAGACCTTTTTCCAGAACTGTGGTTGCTCTTTTAAGTACTTCTTGGCAAACTAACCAGGCCATCCTATTTTTACAGCTAACCAGTGGTTTGCATCTTGCAGTGTAGCCTCTGTGTTTCTGTTCATGAAGTCGGCTGCGGACAGTGGTCATTGACAACTCCACACCTGACTCCTGAAGTGTTTCTAATCTGTCGGACAGGTGTTTGGGGGTTTTTCCTTATTATGGAGAGAATTATTCTGTCATCGGCTGTGGAGGTCTTCCTTGGCCTGCCAGTCCTTTTGTGATTAGTAAGCTCGCAGTGCTCTCTTTCTTCTTAATAATGTTCCAAGCATTTGATTTTAGTAAGCCTAAGGTTTGGCTGATGTCTCTAACGATTTGATTCTTGTTTCTCAGTCTCATAATGACTTCTTTGACTTTCATTGGCACAACTTTGGTCCTCATGTTGATAGCAGCAATAAAAGTTTCCAAAGGTGATGGAAAGACTTGGTGCTGAGAGCTCTCTTATATCTGCATTAAGGAGGCAATTAAACACACCTGAGCAATTACAAACGCCTGTGAAGCCTTGTGTCCCAAACATTATGGTGCCCTGAAATTGTGGGGTGGGGGGGGGGGGGGGGTGTATAAACACAGCTGTAATTTCTACATGGTGAAACCAAAATGTATAAACATACCCTTTAATAAAATCTGACAATGTGCACTTTAACCACATGTGATTTTTTTCTATTACAAATCTCAAATTATGGAGTACAGAGGCAAATAAATAAATAATGGGTCTTTGTCTCAAACATTATGAAGGGCACTGTACAACTCAAAGTGGAGCAGAGACCCAATGAATCGTTAGTGACTTAGGAAAACAAATAATCACAGTTCTGTAAATATTTTCTTCATAAAAGAAAGTTTTGTTTTTTTATCATGCTTTCTGCATATTTATTTCTCTTTCCAGTTTACCAACATTTAGGTAATTTGGGTAAGACAAGTTAGTAGAGATGAAAGGGTCACTGTAAATTGGAGAAGCTAAATTAAAGTTTCTCTGTGCATGTTGATGTATATTTAGCTGATGAGCTATAACTAAATAAATTAAATGGCCATGTTGATGGGTGTTTTGAAATCCCAACACTTTTTTTAAAGGCAATATTATATATGGAGAAACAACCTTGGCACACACGACTCTGAATGGATCAAGCTATTATCATCCAGACTGGTCTCACGCTGCTGCCCACGTTACTGCCCCTCCTATCCGACTGGATGCCAGCACTCCCAACTACCTCATGAGCTTGCTCGCCAGGTATGGTTCTATAACAGGCTAAACAAGAAAATCTTTATCCTTTACTACCACCCTCATGTTGAATTATCTTTCACTGAGCTGTGATCAATTCTATTAATAAATAGAATATGATTTATTCTGCTCGTTAATTGAAATGTTAGGAAACTTATAACTTAGCAAATGCATTCTTAAAATTTTGATTGGTGCATATGTAAAAGTGAGAATTTTTGGTGTAAATTGAAAATGCTGCTCACAACATGAGAGTAATTATCCATGCTTAAACGATAAACATTAAAACCTATTTTTGCTGTTCAAAACTTAAAAGTTACAAATTGGCTAAGCCCATTTTAATGATCAGCCCACTCTTGAGTAAATCTTGAGAACCAGCCATCAGGACTGGATATCCTGCAACAACTACCAACTTCTGATTCCCATGGACTTTTCCTCTATCTACAATACACAACAGTCAGATAGAATATAGTACACTTGCTTGAATGATTACAGTTCTAACAACACATGAAGCTTGACACTATTCAGAATAAAGCAATCTGCGTGACTGGCACCCATTCTACCACCCTAAACATTTATTTCCGCATTCATAGGTACTATCTTCCTCACTTGCGAGTTATGTTTCCAAAGACTCCAATAATTGAGTTATGTTCACAACAAAGAAAGATGGTTGTGGTCTTCAAGGGCCAATCATTCCAACCCCAAGGCTTCACTATAGGAATTGTCATGGTACTGTTATTCGGCCAATCATCTCCATTTGGTCTGTGACATTTCTTCCATCACAATAAGCAAAGATTGCACAATGTTCAACTCCTTTGTAATATATTAGCAAATGAAGCAGTGCATGACTGCATAAGACGTGGATTGAAAATGACAATTGGCAGCCAGGCAATGACCATGTCCAACATGAGATGGTCTAACTACTCACCCTTGACATTGAATAGAAATGCCATCACCATGTTCTACCCCATCAAAGTTCTGTGAACTACCATGGACCAGGAACTCGACTGGATCACATCAGTACTATGTCTGCAAGAGTAGGTCAGAGGTTGTGTATTCCATGATGAGTGAATTGCCTTCTAACACTCAAAGGCTAATCCACCATCTTCACAAAGGAGCAGTGTGATGAAAGACTTTCCAATTGTGTAAATGAGACCAGTGCCAATAACCTTCAAGAACCTTGACACCATCCAGGACAAACCAGCCCACTTGATTAATTCTCCTTCAATCTCCCTGAATATTTATTCCCTCCACCAGCACAAAATGAGTGGTGTATGTAGCATGCACAAAATATTACTTGCCTGGGCTTCTTTGACTGCACCTTCCAAGCCTTTAGACTTTAGAAATACAGCGTGGAAACGAGCCTTTCAGCCCATTGAGTCTGCACAGACAAGCGATCATCCCGTACACTAAGACCATCCTGCACATTAGGGAAATTTATAATTTTACCAAAGCCAATTATAACAGGTATAACAGGTATAACAGAGCTTTATTTGTCGTTCGGTACCGAAGTACCGAACGAAACTACATAGCAGTCATAGAAAAAAAAAAAAAGAACACAAGACACATAACCCCAACACAAACGTCCATCACAGTGACTCCAAACACCCCCTCACTGTGATGGAGGCAACAAAACTTCCACTCTTCCCCACGCCCACGGACAGACAGCTCGTCCCCGACCGACCCGCTCAGTCCCAGCACCGGGCGCTGAAACGTCTCGCGGCCGAACCGGGCGATGAAAGGCCCGCGACCAAGCCTTGCGCAGCTAGGTCCCGTGGTCGAGCCGCACCGGGCGATGTCAAGTCCGCAGCCGAGCCGCACCAGCGATGAAAAGCCCCGCAGCCGAGCTGCACCGGGTGATGTTAAGCCCCGGAGAAAACCCATTCTGTACAAAACAAATTCTGTACAGGCGGCACCCGTAGTCAGGATCGAACCTGGGTCTCTGGCGCTGTAAGGCAGCAACTCTAACACTGTGCCGCCCCTTCCTTGACCTCTTCCATCAAAGAGGACAGTGATAGTAAGCAAAAGAGAATGCTGCTACCTACAAGTTTCCATCCAAGTTACATACCATCTTGACTTGGAAGTAGTGTGTAAGAGGGGACTGCAGATGCTGGTTTAAACTGAAGATAGACCCAAAAAACTGGAGTAGCTCTGCGGGTCAGGCAGCATCTCTGGAGAGAAGGAATGGGTGATGTTTCTGGTCGAGACCATTCTGCAAACTGGTTAGGGTTAAGGGAAACAAGAGGTATAGACGGTGATGTGGAGAGATAAGAACAATGAATGAAAGAAATGCAAAAAAGTAACGATGATAAAGGAAACAGGCCGTTGTTAGCTATTTGTAGGGTGAAAATGAAAAGCTAGTGCTGTGCCTTGGGTGGGGGAGGTATAGAGAGAGGGAATGTCGGGGCTACCTGAAGTGAGAGAAATCAATTTTTAAACCACTGGGCTGTCTGCCCAAGCAAAATATGAAATGCCGTTCCTCCAATTTGCATTTAGCCTCACTACCACACCTCCATCCCCCACCAGGAAGGCCTTAAAGCCCTCAATTTCTTCCTCGACCGCAGAACCATCCAATTTCACTCTACTACACCTAGCGGAGCTAGTCCTCACCCTCAACAACTTCTCCTTTGACTCCTCCTACATCCTCCAAGTTCAAGGTGTAGCCATGGGCCCCAGCTGTGCCTGCCTCTTTGTAGGGTACATTGAACAACCCCTGTTCCAGGTGTCCACTGGCCCTATCTCCGAACTCTATCTCTGTTACATTGATGACTGCATCGGTGCTACCTCCTGCATCCATGCAGAACTCATGGACTTCATCAACTTCACCACCAATTTTTATCCTGCTCAAATTTACTTGGAACATCTCCGACACCTCCCTCCCCTTTCTTGATCACCATCACAGGAAATAGACTATTGACTGAAGTCTATGACAAACCCACTGGCTCACACAACTATCTCGACTACACTTCTTCCCACCCTGCTTCCTGCAAAGAGTCTATCCCCCTACTCCCAATTCCTCCGTCTATGCCGCATCTGCACCCAAGATGATGTGTTCCATACTAGGAACGTCTCGACCCGAAACGTCACACATTCCTTCTCTCCAGAGATGCTGCCTGCCCCGCTGAGTTACTCCAGCTTTTTGTGTCTATCTTCAGTTTAAACCAGCATCTGCAGTTCCTTCTTACACATTGGACATCCGAGATGTCCTCATTCTTTAAGGAACGGGAGTTCCCTTCTCCCATCATAGATGAGGCCCTCACTCGGGTCTCCTCAGTATCCCGCAGCTCCACCCTTGTTCCCCCTCCCCTGGTCGCAACTGGGACAGAATCCCCCCAGTCCTTACCTTCCACCCCATCAGCCGTCGCATACAACAGATAATCCTCCGAAATTTCCGCCACCTCCAACGGGATCCCACCACTAGCCATATTTTCCCATCTCCACCCTTTTCCGCAGAGACCATTCCCTCCGCAACTACGTGGTTAACTCATCCCTTCCCAACCAAACCACCTCCTCCCCAGGTACCTTCCCCTGCAACTGCAGAAGATGCAATGCCTGTCGTTATACCTCCTCCCTCGACTGTCCAGGGACCCCGATAGTCCTTTTACGTTCGGCAGAGGTTCACTTGCACATCCTCCAATCTCATCTACTGTATCCGTTGTTCAAGATGTGGGCTCTTATACATCGGCGAGACCAACCGCAGACTGGGCGATGGTTTCGCGGAACACCTTCGCTCAGCCCGCCTGAGCCTACCTGATCTCCCGGTTCCAGACACTTTAATTTTCCTTCCCATTCCTACACAGACCTTTCTGTCCTAGGCCTCCTCCATTGCCAGTGAGACTACATGCAAATTGGAGGAACAGTATCTCATATTTTGCTTGGGCAGCTTACAGCCCAGTGGTATGAATATTGATTTCTCTCACTTCAGGTAGCCCCAGTATTCCCTCTCTCTATCCCTCCCCCACCCAAGTCTCACTAGCTTCTCATTTTCACCCTACAAACAGCTAACAATGGCCTGTTTCCTTTATCATCGATACTTTTTCGCATATCTTTCATTCATTGTTCTTTATCTCTCCACATCACCGTCTCTATCTCTCGTTTCCTTTATCCCTAACCAGTCTGCAGAATAGTCTTGACCTGAAACGTCACCCATTCCTTCTCGCCAGAGATGCTGTCTGTCCCGCTGAGTTACTCCAGCTTTTTGGGTCTATCTTCGGTTTAAACCAGTATCTGCAGTTCCTTCCTACACAGGTCTAGCTGAGAACATGTAATGAAGATGGTGGTTGTGGGAGTGTAACAATCTCTTCTGCATGATTATTGATTAAAAGCTTCAACAAAATCTATAAATTTGTTGCGGGATATTAGACAAGAAAAACAAATGTACATCATAACTCGGCTGTGAGGAATTATTTGTGTTGTCAATTATACTTGAATTGAAATAAAGTCTCATGCCCAAAGTATCTAATAACAAGAACACTGCTCAAATACTGTTATTTGATTTATTTTTCGTAGTGATACTATTAATGTTGTTGCCTCGGATCATCGTCCATTTACTATCAAGCAGAAAGCTGTCGGAAAAGAAGATTTTACCAAAATTCCTCATGGTGTAACTGGAGTGCAAGACCGAATGACTGTCATCTGGGAGAAAGGAGTGGTAGGGTTAATTTTGTACAATTACAAATAATTTTGTATTAATGTTGATTATTCTTACATTTGTATTGAAAATTTTGGCTTTTCACACCATTGCTTTTTTTTTTAAAGTGAATTTTGTTTCATGGAATTTCTTTCTCATTGTTTGTTCACTGGTATCACACAGAAATTGCAATGATAAGATCCTGCCTGACATCTCTAAAGTCATAAAAGGGGGGTGTTAACAAATGACTGCTACATATCTTACTTTTCTATCTTGCTGGAATTTCTGAAGAATATGTTTTGGGTTCTCCTTAGTTAATAGGTTGATTTATGCAGTGGATCGATTCTTACCAGTTATCAAATGGAAGGTGTAGCAAAAAGACCCACTTTGCAGAGAGCTGAGAGAAAAAGGCTATACCTGCACCCCGCACCCTCCAGCCCACCATTCCAAAACTGTCTGCGTTTGGTTTCAATATAATATCCATACCTAAAAACATGCATTTCTGGTTGATAACTCTGCATTGGCTGCATTCTTCAACCTTTTCAAAATAGATAACAGCAATTCACCAATGCTTTTTCAGCAGTAAATCCAAAAGTCTTGGTCTCTGCGATCTAAAGATACGGACAGTGATGATCTTGGAATTTTCAATACTTATGTCATTCCCTATTCTCAATCTTGGAGTTGTCCCACTTCTAGTGTAATCATATTCAGTACTTCCTACACTGCAAACAACACATGGAAAATTATTCCGCAATCGGCCTCGATGGGAGTTGAGGATGATCATTTATTGCCAAACACCTGCACATAAGAATTTCATTGTTCTATCTGGGGCATATGACAATAAAACACTCTTGACGCTTGACTATTGATATATTGACAGTTTCCATTGTAGAATCATTCAGCTGTTAACTATCTCCATGTCTGCAAAAAATTGAAAATGGGAAGTGACCAAATCAACCTGGCATAACATTGACTATGTTTGTGCCTGGTTTCCACATCTGACCTCTTTCTTCCCTCCTCTCTGCCACACCCCCTCTCACTGCATCAATGGCTATAGCCAAGTGGGTGAATGGTGCTCTTTTATTGTAGAGAAGGCTGATGATGGCTACGAAGCACTACTTTGAGCAGCTGTGAGCTTGGGCGGACTAGCTTTTGAATATGGAAGATAGACACGAAGTGCTGGATTAACTCAGCGGGTTGGACAGCATCTCCAGAGAAAAAGGAGGGGTAATGTTTCGGGTTGGAGCCCTTCTTCAGACTGAAAGTAGAGGGGAGGGAACTGGAGATAGGAAAAGCCCAGAACAAATCGGGGCCGGCACTGATGACCACAGAAGAGTGGAGCCCATAATGGCCCATTGTTGGCTGGGGAAGCTCTGGTGAAATTAGATCTGACTTCTGTCGCCAAGATGACACAGCCAGCAGGAGGTGGGTGACACACCTTAGTGAAACTTTGTTTACCTGTTCAAAAAGGGCAGAAAAGCTGATCAGGAAGAGATGTGTGTGTTGTTGCCCGAGATTGAGCCTGATTTGGGCTTATCGTCCATATTGGTATTTAGGCCCTGGCATAATTGGTTGTCATTTGCTTGATTGAATTGAGCTTTTAGCTTGTTTTGGAATTCTGTTTTGTCATTCTTGTGGTCTTACAGAGATCGTACTAGGCCGCCTTGTACAGTGCAATGGCATCTTTCTTAAAAGCCTCAGATTTGTTCATCGTAGAGTAATCTCCCTGTTCATCCAAGGTTTCTCCTTAGGATGGACCCGAATTGTCTTTGTCGGAGCGCAATCATTAATGCAAGTCTTGATAAAATCTGTGATGATTAAGGTTTGCTTATCAAGACTGGATGAAGTCTTAAACATGTTTCGGTCCGCTAACACAAAGTAATCCTGAAGTAGACAATCGGCCTCCATGGACCACTGCTATAATACCCTCTTGGTGCTTCATGCTTCAATTTCTGCAGGAACAACATGATCAAAATGAATGAGAGGGATGGAGCAATAAGCATACTTGAAGAATCCATTCATCTCGTGGTTGCTGACTACATGTTGGATTTTCTAAATACATTCCACAAGTCATCTAATTAAGGATGCTAATTATTTCTTGGCTATCGACATGCCCTGCAAATCTGTTTTTCTTCCCTTTCTAAGCTGTGATAGTCCTTTAAGAGTTCCTTGCATTCGTAAATTACTAGCTCCTGAATTGCTACACAATTATTTGTGTGGAATATTTGGTCCTCTTCCTACATTTATTGATGACTTGTTCAAGATTATTAATTACTTTTTCAATGAGTATAATCCGTGCACATCTTACTACTTGTATCAGTGACAATCTATAAAGACAGATTCTATTAGCTATCCCTTAACTGATATTCTCTCCTTGCAAAATTTCTTGAGCAGAAAAATGGGTAAGGTATCTGCAGAGCTTCAGATCATCTGTACCCAATATTCATTTTTACACGGTGAACTCAGAAGTAGGATTAGAAAAAATATTTTGTTTTGTTTGGAATTGATTGAAAAGAATATATGTTCTTTTTCAATCCCTTTTTACATTAGGCTTAATGGTCTAGGTTTTTTATTTTATTTTTCACAAAGTCACCTTTCAATAGACAATAGGTGCAGGAGTAGGCCATTCGGCCCTTCGAGCCAGCACCACCATTAAATATGATCATGGCTGATCATTCTCAATCAGTACCCCGTTCCTGCCTTCTCCCCATACCCCCTGACTCCGCTATCCTTAAGAGCTCTATCTAGCTCTCTCTTGAATGCATTCAGAGAATTGGCCTCCACTGCCTTCTGAGGCAGAGAATTCCACAGATTTACAACTCTGACTGAAAAAGTTTTTCATCATCTTCGTTCTAAATGGCCTATCCCTTATTCTTAAACTGTGGCCTCTGGTTCTGGACTCCCCCAACATTGGGAACATGTTTCCTGCCTCTAAAGTGTCCAACCCCTTAATAATCTTGTATGTTTCGATAAGATCCCCTCTCATCCTTCTAAATTCCAGTGTATACAAGCCTAGCCACTCCAGTCTTTCAACATATGACAGTCCCGCCATTCCGGAAATTAACCTAGTAAACCTACGCTGCACACCCTCAATAGCAAGAATATCCTTCCTCAAATTTGAAGTCCAAAACTGCACACAGTACTCCAGGTGCGGTCTCACTAGGGCCCTATACAACTGCAGAAGGACCTCTTTGCTCCTATGCACAACTCCTCTTGTTATGAAGGCCAACATTCCATTGGCGTTCTTCACTGCCTGCTGTACCTGCATGCTTCCTTTCAGTGATTGATGCACTAGGACACCCAGATCTTGTTGTACGTCCCCTTTTCCTAACTTGACACCATTCAGATAATAATCTGCCTTCCTATTCTTACCACCAAAGTGGATAACCTCACATTTATCCACATTAAACTGCATCAGTCATGCATCCGCCCACTCACACAACCTGTCCAAGTCACCCTGCAACCTCATAGCATCTTCTTCACAGTTCACACTGCCACCTAGCTTTGTATCATCTGCAAATTTGCTAATGGTACTTTTAATCCCTTCATCCAAGTCATTAATGTATATTGTAAATAGCTGCAGTCCCAGCACCGAGCCTTGCGGTACCCCACTAGTCACTGCCTGCCATTCTGAAAGGGACCCATTTATCCCCACTCTTTGTTTTCTGTCTGCCAACCAATTTTCTATCCATGTCAGTACCCTACCCCCAATACCATGTTTCATGCTATATATTTCGAGAATTGACCTGAGTTCAGAAAAGGAAAAGGTTGGACAGAGGTGTACTTTGACCCTGCTTTCAGCATATTATCCTGTTGAGTACATTGATAAAAACGTAGATGCCACTGCATATTATACCAATCACTGTAGAATGCAGAGAGAAATATAAGAATATACATAATGCAATTTTAAGAGTCAAGAATGTTTAATTACTCTCAGTACAAAAACACGAAGAAAAACTTTTTTTTGCAAGCGACAATGAATACAATTTGATATTTTCAGGTCGGTGGCAAAATGGATGAAAACTGTTTTGTTGCTGTGACTAGTTCCAATGCTGCAAAAATTTTCAATTTGTATCCCAAGAAAGGAAGAATTGTTCCAGGAGCTGATGCTGATATTGTTGTGTGGGATCCAGAAGCTACAAGGTATGTTTTTGGAAACATGCGAGTTTTGATTTTTATCAGTCAAGATTTTTGTGGTGACTACAGTGGAAATTATCTGCCCCAGGAATGCTGATGAACTAGAAGCATTGATTGTTGCTGGAAACAGTTCCTATCCATTATACCATTAATCCATATGTAGATGTTTTCTTTTGGCAATAATCAGTTTCGGGAGAGGAAGATTTTGGGGTTAGAAGTTTAGGTTATGACTTATGTGCAAGGCTCTTTGCTGTTTTATACTGATGTGCTAACCTGCATTGTGCGCTTAAAAACCTGCATTAAACCAGGCCCTACTAATTTGACCGTGCTATCATTTTTCCTCATTGCTACATTTTATTCATTATCCATTAGTTAAGAGGCATAATTCGTTCCACTGAATGATAAAACTGAATTGTTTAACGTGGCATTTAACTCCAAATAAACTGGTATATCTTAGGGTTTTTTATTTCTAGATTACAGATAAGGAAATCACACATTTCTTGAACAGTTTTACTTTGCATTTTGTAGTAAGAATGTATTGGTCATTTCAGAACTATCTCTGTGAGCACGCAAGTGCAGGGTGGTGATGTGAACCTCCACGAGAACATGCGATGTCATGGCATCCCACTGGTGACAATCAGCCGTGGTAGGGTTGTCTATGAAGATGGGATCTTTACATGTGCCGAGGGAACCGGGAAGTTCTGTCCACTTCGACCCTTCTCTGAATTTGTGTACAAAAAGCTGATCCAGAGGGAAAAGGTAGAAATGATTACAATTTATATATTACTCCACCTGAATAAAAAATTCAAACTTATGTTGTGCCCTGTTTTAAATCCTTCAGTTGAGGTCACAAGCAGACATTTGAAGAAGGGGAAAACAGGATCGCCTCCTGCTATTTTGTAGTTTTGATAAGGCACATAATGTTATTCAGTGATGACTCCAGTAGAAATTGCAGAGTTGCAAGTGGCAGATGGAATACAGCGTAGCAAAGTGTGGAGTCATGCATTTTGGTAGTGAAAATAAATGTGTAGACTATTTTCTAAATGGGGAGAGAATTCAGAAATCGGAGGTGCAAAGGGAGTGCTGGTGCAAGATTCCCAAAAAGTTAATTTGCAAGTCGAATAGATAGTAAGGAAAGCGAATGCAATGCCAGCATTTATTTAGAGTGGGCTTGAATTCAAAAACCGGGATATAATGCTGAGGCGTTATAAGGCACTGGTCAGACCGCATTTGGAGTATTGTGAGCAGTTTTGGACCCCATATCTAAGGAAGGATGTGCTGGCTTTGGAAAGGGTCCAGAGGAGGTTTATGAGAACGATCCCAGGTATGATTGAGTTTACGTAAGATGAGCATTTAAAGGTACTCGACCTGCACTCGCTGGTTTTAGAAGGGTGGACCTCATTGAAACCTACCAAATAGTGAAAGGCCTGGATAGAGTGAATGTGGAGAGGATGTTTCCAGTAGTGGGAGAATCTAGGACCAGAGACCATAGCCTCATAATAAAAGGATGTACCTTTAGAAAGGAGATGAGGAGGAATTTATTTACTCAGGGGGTGGTGAATCTGTGGAATTCATTACCACAGACAGATGTGGAGGCCAAGTCAATGGATATTTTTAAGGTGGAGATTGACAGATTCGTGATTAGTAAGGGGGTCAGGGGTTATGGGGAGAAACCAGGAGAATGGGGTTGAGAAGGAAAGATAGATTAACCATGATTGAATAGCAGAATAGACTTGAAGGGCTGACTGGCCTAATTTTGCACCTAGAACTTGTGAACCTATGAAGTTGTGGGCTTTTCCCAGGCCATCATACCAACCACATCCCTTCCATTGATTCCATCTACACTGCACACTGCCTCGGCAAGGCCACCAGCATAATCAAGAAACAGTCTCATCCTAGTCACTCCCTCTTCTCCCCTCTCCCATCAGGCAGGAGGCACAGAAGTTTGAAAAGGTGTACCTCCACATTCATGGACAGTTTCTTCCCAGCTGTTATCAGGCAACTGAATGGGTACAGTTCCATCTACCTCATTGAAGACCTTTTGAATGATCTTTAATTGCACTTTTTCAGAGTACAATGTTACATCTTGCACTAAATGTTGTATCTTTATGCACTGTGGATAGCTTGATTTTTTTCATGTATAGTCTTTGACTGGATAGCAGACAAACAAAAGCTTTTCACAGTACCTCAATACACGTGACAATAATAATAAACTAAACTATTAAAGTCTTTACTAAATATTACCGCAAATTGTTACTGGAATTTAATTATTTAAGACATTTCTATTCTTAGAGTCTGAGTGCAAAACCTGTGGATCGTGCTCCATATGCGGGTGATGTGGCGGTTGTACTTAATACAAAAAAGGACATGGCACTTTATTCAGAACATCAATCTCGTGTAACAACACGCCACAGTGGAGCGAGGGACTTGCATGAATCCAGCTTCAGCTTGTCGGGTAAGAGTTCACCACGTTTTACAAATTTCTGTATTTTATATCTTTGAGTAATTAACATTTATTATGCCTGACTTGAGTGTTATTATGTTCTTAATGACAACATTTAACATTGAGAAATCAGATATCAGTGCTTCTCTTTCATAGCAGGGAGTGGGAATGGTAGAGACTAGAAAGCAGATTGATGAATGGTATTGTGAAGTATTAACTGCTTCTCTTCAGAGCTACTGGCTGACTTGCTGGATACTTAGAGCATTTTATGTAGATCTTAGTTTGGAATTTTCTGGAGCAATTAAATTGCTTCTGCTTGAATATTGTTACCTCTGGAATTATTACATAATTACGACGTAAAGCTGATTTTCCTAAATTAATGACACTCTTTGACTAGTTTTATGTGGAGTTCCATGTGGAGTGTGATTCTATGGATAATGGCTTATTTTATTTATACATGATTCAGTGTTATATAGTGTTTCCATATTAATATTTTGTGGGAAAAATGTGATGATATTTTACTTTTACATTTATTGGCAAAGGTAACTTTATTTGCATTTCTTTTCTGTTCTTTGCAGGATCCCAAGTTGATGATCACCTGCCAAAGCGCCCTGTATCTAGAGTTCTGGCTCCACCTGGTGGTCATTCTAATGGCATTTGGTAAAAGAATAGCATGCTGCTAACTGAAACCAACGAAACCAGAATACGAATGAATAAACTTGCTACACACTGGAAACATCTCAGTAACGCAGTATTGACATCTTAGGAATGAACAAACATGCAATCTTTTTTGTTGTTTTAAGGCTTTTGCAAGATGTGTGAGAATATTAGATCAACACTGCAGGAATTTGGTAACACCTGAAAATTGGCTGCTAATAAAATTCACAGATCCATTGACCGTATGTTCGGCTCTGCTGCTGAGTACAAAAAGTCCATAATTCTGCTGTAATAAATTGTGCACAAGTGAAATGTTTTGTGTGTGCATGATGCAATCTGACTTCATATCCTGTACAGGTTCCTCAATTCGTTACTTCCAAAAAATTTTGAATACTTTGAGGGCAATATTTTAAAGTGTATAAATATTTAATGTCTGCACATAAATCATAGTGTAATTTAAGTTGGTGCACACTCGGGTTTTTTTAAATACCAACCGTATATGCTGCTCTCAATTTGAAATTGACAGTTTGTAAACTGATAATTGCATTTACATATATAGATTTTGGGGCGTTTGATCACAATTTTAGAAAACAAATGGAAAATGTCATAGTATGTTACTAATTGTTAATTACATATAATGTATGCTACTTATTAGTTGCATAGATGTCACTACTTAGTTTATTTGGAATGAGTACTATTCTCTGGTTTTTAGAAGGTACCTCAAGTATTTTGTAGCCATTTGAGAAAAATCAAATATAACTAGAGAATTTTCAATTATTTTCCAGAATTGGCTTGTTTGTAGTTTTTGTGACTTCACCATGTAAAGTTAAAGGATCTGTGTTTTTCATACTGTGAATGTATAATCCAACAAAGAATTTGGGAGGAATATCTTTATTTGGTGAAAACTTGAAATTCATTACCTCACACATGCACTGAAGAGGAAGTGTATGGAGGAGAAATGAAATTGGAGATTTACCTGAAACATGAAAATCAATGTTATGATAATGGGCTATTACTGTGCTGTAATATTCCATACAACTAACCTATCTGTGTGGTTTCCAAGTTGACAGTGTGATTATACTGTACACAAATTCTTGAAGTAACTAATTAATGGTTGGTCTTTGATTGTCTTCTGGAAGTAGAAAGAATTTATTTACATTGATGACACCATTAGTCCCACCAATTATCCCACAATGCACACAATTCTGTAACTCTTTTAATGTTTTTAATATCTTGAAAATTATGAAATATGACTGTTTCAAAGCTCAATGGTTATTTCAAGAAACGTGAAAGTTGTGAAAACTTTTCATCTAAAATTTAAATAGTGGTGCCCGACCTACGACCACACACACCTATTAAATAATTTAATCTATTATAATTAAGCTACATACATTTGTTGGACATGTTTGCCTCAATTATTAAAAGTGCACAAATTAATGTGCTTTCTAAAGCAAAATTAAAATTGACTATTATACTTTTATTGCATAAAAGGACTGTTTGCTTGGAATTTCACAGATTTTGTTAAAAATGTTACCTTAAATTAGAGATTGCAGTTAATAAGCATTTATAGCATTAAGAAGTTTTTACCTTGACATTCTTCTCAGTCCATTTCCCTATTTTAGTTTTGAAGATTGCATGCGGCAGACTCTTGTTGATGAAAAGATCTATTGAAAAAAATGTAATTCCAAGCAGTGTTCCGAGTTTGAACTTGGTTGATTTAAAAAAAATGAGATTAACAATATATTAGGCAATTTTTCCCAAGTGAACTATATACTTTGGTATATTTTGAGTTTCGACTATTTTCCTCTTTCTAGGAAAAGGCATTGCATTAATGGAAAAATTAATAATTTGCTTTAATGAAGCTAGCTAAAAATTGGGGAAAGTAACTTTCTTATTTGTGCCATAACATCTGTTTTAAATTGATTTGTTTGCATTTGTGCATTGCTGAAAGTTATCATTTGGCTTAAATATTTCATAAATGTGCATGTAATTTTTATTGCAATTATTATAATAAGTGAAATGGTTTTCTTGACTTCTGTCAAGGTAAGGATTGTGGCAAATTACTGAGGTGTTATCAATACCGCGTGTTGCTAGATTTTTAAAAATCAAATGGTCATTTTAATTTTTTAACAAAATTCAAGGTCTTTATCTCGTAAAGTACAAGTTTATGATTTAATCAAAATTTAAGGTGACCTTTCCTACTGCGGGATTATATGCTTTAAAGAAATCCCATGTTATTTATTTTTCATTATAGCAATACACTATTATCCAAAGCTGAGCAGAATTGTTGTAATTTGGTCAGAAAAATTACAAATGCAATGATTGTGAGCTAGAATTTTTGTGTAATTAAGTAATGAATTATACTTCATTGTCCAGAATTAACTTTTATTAGTGAGTGAAGTTTTAGGATATTGTGGCATTGTGGGGAAGACGGAATTAGACATGTAGTGAGGTCTGTAAATGTGTTGTCTGTAATAAGCACTAATAATCATCATAAGATTTTGTCAACGGATAAAATTTATCATAATTTTAATATATATTATTTATAAATAATTTGATCTTAAATTCAGGCTGCTAAAACAAAAGTATTTTATTTGTTCCACTGAAAATGAATTATCATTGAGCCGATGACCATAGCCTTAATGTGCTACTAACATGGACAGCACAGGTTTTGTGTGTGTTGTGCCAACGGTAAGGAAAACTAGTTTCATTATGGCATTGCTGCCGACTTATAATTGATCTGTCATATGAGAAGGAAGCGGAGAAACCATGTTTTGCCTGCTTTACTTCAAGCATTAACCAAGTGGCATTTTTCACAATGGTATTTAAGAGAAGTTACCAAGTTGCACCAAAAGTGCAAGTTTTTTAAATCTTGAAATTAGAATAGTCAATGGAAGGGTACAGGGCCAGAAGAGACTATTGAAATCCATTAAGACTCAGTTATCAGATTACATGATATCTGCTAAACCCTGAAGAAACCTTTTTTAATCAAACATATATACAATATCAGTATTTCTCAGATTTGGCTGAAATGTTGAAATACTGTACATTTTCAGCAAATAGATTCGGTCATTTAAACTGAAGACAAAATTCAATCTGCCTTTTAAAAAAAAATAAACAAGAAGAATATTTTGTCTTTTAAGTGTTGAATATTTGTTTTTTAGATAACCATGCTCTGCTATAATTTGTGTTGACTTATCAGGCATGTTTGTATTAACCTGGTTCCATTCAGTTTACTTTTGGGGAAATTACTAGGAATGGATATGGTTGTTTTCTAAGCATACAGAAGAAAATTAGAATAGAAGAATAGTTGTAATTTTTTGTTCACCTTGTGACTTCTAACTGGCGGCACGGTAGCGCAGCGGTAGAGTTGCTGCTTTACAGCGAATGCAGCGCCGGAGACTCGGGTTCGATCCTGACTACAGGTGCTGCACTGTAAGGAGTTTGTACGTTCTCCCCGTGACCTGCGTGGGTTTACTCCGAGATCTTCGGTTTCCTCCCACACTCCAAAGACGTACAGGTATGTAGGTTAATTGGCTGGGTAAATGTAAAAATTGTCCCTAGTGGGTGTAGGATAGTGTTAATGTACGGGGATCACTGGGCGGCACGGACTTGGAGGGCCGAAAAGGCCTGTTTCCGGCTGTATGTATATGATATGATATGATGATATGAAATCACAAGGGAAATGGTTGTTTTCCAAATGAATAAAAAAGGCTGTTCAATAAATGGATCTTGACTCCAATTAAGAAATGATATCTTAATGACATTATCTGAATAAAAATAATAAAGCAATATAATTTGGTGAAACTTTTTAATGGTTTCAACAAGCCTTAAGATTAGCTCTGAGAAGGGTCTCGACCCGAAACATCACCCACTCCTTCGCTCCAGAGATGCTGTCTGTCCCGCTGAGTTGCTCCAGCATTTTCTGTCTACCTTAAGATTAGCAGGGTCATTTTTACATAACCATTGTAGTTGTTCTGGTTAAGGGCATGAACCTTTCTTATCTTCTAAAATGGAACCATGGCCTTAAGAATTGATGCAGATAGTCATTAAATTTATAAAATAGAACAATTGCTCTGTGCTTAATCCAAATCTACTTGTACTCTGGCTTCAAAATCAATTTGGAAAGTTTCCAAAATGTGAAATTGTGTTGTGAAGAGAAATGAACAGCTGCTTGCCAGAGACTAGTCTGAAGTGCATGGATAACTAACATACACCTCAGATTAGTTGTGAAAATGGGTTCGTGGTTCAGCCCTCTTTATGCACATTAAAGGTATCTACAAGCAATGTGAATGTTAACAAAATATGGACACTCCACCTGTTGTCTTTCTAGATATTTTAAATGCAAGCCACAGATAATAAGAGACAAAGGTCTCGTCATGAACAGAAGAATTTGAGTTCCAAACAAGCACTTTTTTTCACTGAAATCCACAATGTAGCTACAGGCTGGAGACTATTAATTAAGACACAGCATATGTTGAATTATAGTCATTTTTATCATTTCAAATTTGCAGCTTTTTCAAGGAGTTATCCCTCCAGGTGTTTACTATCCCTTGATTTTCAGCTCAAGTGAGAAAGAGACAGTTAGCTTAGAAATAGCTGAATTACTATTTAGCATTATTATTTATGTGCATGAAAAGTTAATGTTCACATTTTTTAAAATTGAAGTTTCTAATCCTTTAAATTGTTTGTTTTTCACTAAATGTCCTTTTCCCATGTTAATTAAGGGCTATCCACATGGCATTGGTCTTTTAGGGATTTATTGAGAATCGCCTATTTGTTGCTTCTTGCACTTGAATGATTCTTTACCATTGTAGGATTTTCGATACAATTGAAATGTTCTTATTTCTTCAAAATATGATGGCTCGGCCCTGTTTTTGCTGACTTCCAGGAAAATGTTAAAATCAGTGTTGGTTAATAATGCCATGCTTAGTTTACCCATGAAGTGGTCATCCTTGTGATTGCATATTTGTGATGCGATTGGCAATTTCACAAATAGTTTTAGCTGTATACTCTCCCAAAATAGAAAAATGGTTCCCTACTACATCCTTTTAACATTTTTATAGATTTGATAATGTATTAAAAAAAGTAAGAAAAATATGAAGTTAAACACTCATGGTTTTAAGGAAGTATATTTTAAATCAATTGTGGTTTCAAAAGTGGAGGCACAAGGAACTGCAGATGTTAGTTTGCAACAAAAAAAATACATTGTGCTGGAGTAACTTAGCGAGTCAGATAACATCTCTGAAGAACATGGATAGGTAACAGTTTGGGTTGGGTCCCTTCAGTCTGTTTTCCAGGATGCTGTGTGACTGTCTTTTTCTGTTTCCAAAAGTGATTGTCTTTTTGCTTCCCTAATTTCTGCATTATAGCCATGCAGGTTATAGTAATTTCCCCCTTGGATAATTCACAAATCACCAGTGCGTTTTTTTTGTGGCACTTTTAATAGATATACCTGTTACATGGCCAGAAAATTATATAATGATGTTTACCTTTTCAGAGATGCTGGTATACCGTATTAGTGCATATTGTCACCAAAATGCAATGCAAATCATTACTCAAAAAGGAGATATGAAATTCACCCTTGTGTGATTTATAAGTAAATAAATCAACACTTTTTTAACTTGTTTCTTGACGTACGTGCAGATGACTTGGCTACATGTTATGGAAAATAGCGATAGCAGTTTTCCAGGAATGCAACCCAAATCTATTAGAAAAACACATTTCTCCTCAGTTTTTCTTCTAACTCTCAATAACCATTCTAAATTGGTGACTCAACTTTAACTGTCCAACCTATGCAGATAGTGTTTCCTTGTTCACCATGTCAAACTATCTTATTAAATGTCTGATCTGATATGCTCCAGTTAAAATCATTTCAATACCTCCGACTTGTTCAGATATTGCATTCAACTTGCATTGAGGAGGATAGTTTTCCTCCTCAAACTATCCAGTTTGCATTGAATAGTTGAGGACTTGAAAATCAAACCCTTTGATAACAACTATTGACACACAAATTAATATGTAATGCATTATAGTTGTTAGAATGGTACAAAGGAATTGTACAAAGGATCAATTCTAAAAGCAAGTTTTTGAAGAAGGTTCCTGGCTCAGAACATCACCTCTCCATGTTCCCTGGACATGCTGCCTGACCTGTTGATTAATTCTTGCACTTTGTGTCTTTTTTAGTTTAAAAAGCAACCTTGGTTTAAGAGCTATATTTGATCCTTGTCAAGAGCACATAATTTATTTGGTCTGCTCAGGAACTTCAAAAAGGTGCTAATATAATTTATCATTGTAATAGGAAATGGGACACAGGTGCTAAAGCAAAGATGAAGCCACATACCAAATACCAAAATGGATTTTCTCAAATAATGATCTCTCTTCATTCCTTGACAAAAAAAACTTTGAGTGCAGTCCTTAACTTTTACTCTAAACAGTAGATCAGAACTTTCTGGATGAAGGTTAGTTTCTGTGAAACATGACACGACTTGTAAAATCTGGTGATGAAAAAAGCATGTAAAAATAATTAGGCATACTTACATAATTGGCCAACAGCAGATTGATATCAAAACAGCCTGTAATTTTTACAATGTCTACTTTTTTCGATCACTTTCACCCTCTTTTTGCAAGAAATTTTAACTTTATAGCAACATTAAACACCTTAAGGTGAAAAATTTCAACAAAAAGCATGCAAAAGAGGGCATTATACTTTCATAATGGCCTAATTTGTAGATTGTTTCAGGATATCAGTAATGATTATTATGAAACCAGAGATTTTGGATTCAAAACTATGTCAAATTGGAGAAACACCTGGACATAATATTGAAACAGATTTTCTGTATATGTTTAAATATAGTAGTAAAACTAAAATGTGGCCTAATTTATGTTCCTGATATCTTATTTTATTATTTCTGCACATGTGAACACTAAAATTGACATAAGAATGTGGTATATGTGGACTAAAATGAATGGAGATTAACAGTTGCAGTTTCTGTTGTGAGTATTCTTATATTGAATTAAAAGTTGTTTTGTTCCAGTGATAATGGTTGCAATGAGAATTTAAGAGGCAGGAGTTGGTCCCTTGAGCCTGCTCTGCCATTTAGTAAGATTGTACCTATTATAGTTTGGCCTCAATACTACTTTCCTCCTTTCTGCCATTATCCTTTGGCACCCTTGTAGGTCAGTCATTTCCTTAAATAAATTCAATGACCCTGCCTCAACAGCTTCCTGTGGTAGAGAATTCTAAAGAGCTCTGAGCGAAAAAAATACTTCTTTCGCTTTGTCATTATTCTGAAGCTTTTCCCCCTATTTCTAAGTAACTCTACTTGAAGAAACAATGTTTAAACATCTACCCTTTAAAAAAAAAACCCTGAGAATTTTATGTTTCAGTAAAATCATCTCTGAAACTTCCATATCCCAATATATAGACCTACCTTGTTCAATAGTTGTTTATATGTCAAGCCCTTCATCCCAGTATACAACCTAATGAACTTTGCTTTGCCTCCGATACAATTTCTCCTTTCTGAAATACGGAGACCAAAACTGTACAAAATATTCCTTTTATGATTTGCACCAGCCCTGTGAGGTTGCATCAAAATTCCCAACTTTTGTACTGCTTACCCCTCGTAATCAAGGCCAACATTCAATAACCTTCCTGATTCGTTTTACCAGCATACTAACTCTTTGTTATGAACTAGGACCCAATTATTTTGTACTACTACATTTTATTATCTAACCAATAATTTGCTTTTGCAGTTTTTCCTGCAAAGTTCAAAACCTAGCATCTTCTTTCATGATAGTTCATTTCTCAACACTTTCCACTAAAGGGCCTGTCCCACTTTAGGCGATTTTAAGGCGACTGCCGGCGACTAGGCTGTTGCCGGGTGTCGCGGGCATGATCGTGAGGAGTCTTCCAAGAATCGTAGTGGATCTCAGCGCGTCGCCGAGAAATCATCAGGAGTGAAATTTCTCGGCGACAGCTGGCTTGTCACCAGGTATCGTTGCTTATTGCGGGTGCTGTCGCCTGCTGTCCCCAGGTTTGCTAGGTTCTCTTAAATGCATTTAGAAGCACATTATATTAAAATAAGTAAAGTCATTTCAAAATACCATAAAATGCTTGTGATTAACCAATTTATTTACCGTCATGGCATTTGACAGGTAGATTGGAGGCGACAGTTTGACGGTCAGGTAAGCGTGGGAATTTTGCGATATTTATGGCCATCAGCCATTACATTTAAAGTGGGCTCCCAACCCAGATATGCAACCCAGAAACCAGATATGCATCTCCCGTACATTTTTAAAGAATGCCCACACACTTTTCACAAAAATCCACAACCACTTTTTAAATTATTTTTTTAAATACAGCTTTTAGTAAACTGGAAGTAAATCCAGTTTATGCCTTGTTGCAGTGATGCTTGGTTTTTAAGTAACCCATACAAGATGTTATAGTTCAAAACTCTCAAATACTTACCGACTTGTCAGTGATTTCAGCGAAAATTAGGGTGCCTGAGAAGCATTGACAGCGTGGGAATTTCGCGATGTTTCCGAAGAAGCTGTAATCTCGACCTGACTCGGCATTGTCGTCGGGTAAAAGAAAGGTTCAGCGATCTGCTACGACTTTGACAATCGCCGGCAGTCGCCTTAAAATCGTCTAAAGTGGGACAGGCCCTTAACTTAAGCAAGGTTACTGCAGATTGTTTGATTTTACCCTGTATAATGGATTTAAAGTTGATTTTTTTAACCAATTTTAAGGTCTATATCAATATTCATTACTGTTTTGCTTTAATTTGTTTCAACCATGGAGAATTTTACAGTGACTGCAAAATCTTAATGTTTGCTCTGCACTATAAGCTTAACAATTGTATGCAAATGTTATAAGCTATTATGTATCACATAATGCTACTTTAGATTTTCAGAAGAAACCATTTGTGTTTTTGTTATGACATTTTCCACTTGGAACCAGTTTGTTTATTTTCAAGTGAACTAAACCATCCCTTTTAGCAATACTTCAAAAAATGCACCATTTCCAATGTTTTTGTCAGTGGTCTCTCATAGCTACAGCTATATTTCAGCCATGTTGGATTTTAGAAACCAGATTATTTAAACCATGTATTTGAGCAAATTGCTGTTCCTTCAGTTGCTTTGAAGGAAACGGAAAACCACTCAACTAGGATTTTGCGTCGTGATTAAAAAATGAGATGTGCATATTTGCGTTTTTGTACTGTAATGCTGTGAGGAATTAAGCCTTTGGCACTCTGTAGTTTGTTTAGCAAACTAAAATATTGCTGTCGTTGTTAGGAAAGAAAACATTGTGATAACTAAGCTATTTTATAGTTATTTTGTATTTGTGTGTGTATACATGTAAGGTTTGTGATATGGAAAACAGTATTAAAATTGTTTTGGAATGTATACTAGTTTGTGAGATTTCTTTATATAAAATACAAACCGGAAACAAGATATTGGTACAATTAAAATGCAAATAGTCTGTATATGTTTTAGCATATTACAGGTCATTTTAACAAGTGTTTTAACACGTAATCTATACGACATTCTTATACTACAGTTTAAGCTTCAAAGTAGGCTTTGAAAGTATGAAGTTTAATTACCTCGGAAATGTGGTTTGATATTGTAGTTGTAAAGCTGACACACAGCAGACTTAATTTGCTGCCAATGTTTTTAGCTGGTACTCCACAATAAACAACTTATCTTTGAGATCCTCTTTCTGTTTCCTTTACTCCATTCTCGGTAAACAGCTGTCCACACGATTTCCATTTCAGGCCATTGCTACTGATGGTCTGTTTTTTTCTTCACGCATTGCACTTTCCTTTCAAAATCAATTACATTAATTCCCTCAAACATTGAACCCGAACGTTCTACAAATCCAATGCCAACTCCATCAACTTCCTCTTAGCTCCATGTGCAAGTCCATTACAATTCCTATTTTAGTGTTCTTAGATTTCGGCCTTTCCTATAACACCCAAGCATATCAAACCAAAGCAGCAAAGTGTTGTGTCCATCCCCCCCCCCCCCCCCCCCCCCCCCATATTGGTACTTGTCCTGCTGCCTCTCAAAGGTTAACTGTGGCAAACTAAAGTTTTGTACACTAAATCTTTAATACATCATTTAAAATATACCAGCTTTCAATTATCCTTTGTGCAGAGGACATCTGTCTCACTAATTCAATTGAGTTTTTTGGGAGGAAGTGTTGTAGGGAAAGAATAGTGAGGGATAATAACTAGTAAATAGGGTTGTGGATTGTGCTAATGTGGTGCCAGAGAACAACAGACAAAGACTAAAAGTAGGGACATCGAATGCAGCGGTGACAACACCCAAGTTTCAGGAACTTCATTACTTATAGCGTTTTAATAGACAATTGGGACTACAGTCAATGACTTCTGGATAATAATTTTAATCTGTTTGTTACCTAATTAAGTCTGTAAGCTTCATTCTACAATCAAAACCTCATTTTACTGCTTATAAAATTTCGGAGTAATCTTGTCAACTCAATAGTCAATCAATAGTCGTTTATTTGTTACATACACATAAATGTGTAGTAAAATGAAACATTACCCGCAGTTGAACAATAAGACCAATAAGATTAATCAATAAAAATGCAATAACACATACAATCACAACTAACACCAAACAAAAAGAAACATCCATCACAGTGAGTCTCCTCCAGTCCCTCCTCACTGTGATGGAAGGCCAGAATGTCTTTTTCTCTTCCCTGCCGTCTTGTCCCGCGGTCAGGCTGTTGGAGTTGCCACGTCGGGGCGGTCGGGGCTCCCGATATTGAAGCCCCCGCTGGGCGGTGAAAAAAAATCCCGCGGCCTATTTCAGGCCGCGCCGGATGGTGAAAGGTCCGTGGCGGGCCGACCCAAGCCCCGCGATTCGGGGCGGGCGAACACGTTGCCTCTGCCGCTGCCGGAGCTCCCGATGTCGGCCCCCATCCAGGGGCCTGCGGGCTTCCGACTGAGCTCCATTCTGTAATCAAAACCTAGTTTGACTGTTAATCGAGTTTCTGTGTAATCTTGTCATCTGACAATATAAAAACCATTCCAAAGTCGCACTCGGTAGATCAGCTTTGACTGGTCTCCTGGTGTGCCCCAGAAGGAGAATGTACAAACTCCATACAGACACTTGTACACCTCTTATTTCACTTGGGCAGCTTACAACCCAGCAGTATGAATATTGTTTTCCCTAACTTCAAGTAACCCTTGCATCCCCTCTCCATCCTTCCCCCACCCTAGTTGTCGTACTAATTTCACTATCGTCATATTCAGTTACATTGTCTAACTCATTATCACCAAACCCACAACCAACAATGGACCATTTTCTTGGTCATCGTTACTTTTTTGCAAATCTTCCATTCATTTGTTCTATGTCTTTCTATGTCATAATTTTTGTCTCTTAGAGTCATAGAGTGATACAGTGTGGAAACAGGCTCTTCGGCCCAACTCACCCACACCGGCCCACAAAGTCCCTGCTACACTAGTCCCACTTGCTTGGTCCAGATCCCTCCAAATCTGCCCTATCCATGTACCTGTCTAACTCTTTCTGAAATGATGGAATAGTCTCAGCCTCAACTACCTCCTCTGGCAGTTTGTTCCATACACCCACCACCCTTTGTGTGGAAAAAGTTACCCCTCGGATTCCTATTAAATCTTTTCCCCTTCATCTTGAACCTATGTCCTCTGGTCCTCTATTCCCCTACTCTGGGCAAGAGACTCTGTGCATCTACCCGATCTATTCCCCTCATGATTTTGTACACCTCTATAAGATCACCCCTCATCCTCCTACGCTCCATGGATAGCTCACACCCTTTAGTCCTGGCAACATCCTCAAATCTTTTCTGAACCCTTTCAAGCTTGACAATATCCTATAACATGGTGCCCAGAACTGAACACAATATTCTAAATGCGATCCCACCGTCTTATATAACTGCAACATGACCTCCCAACTTCTATACTCCATACTCTAACTGATGAAGCCCAGTGCCAAAAGCCTTTTTGACCACCTTATCTACCTGCGACGACCTTCAAGGAACCATGCACCTGTACTCCTAGATTACTCTGCTCTCCAACACAACCCAGAGGCTTACCATTAACTGTTTTTGACGACCCAAAATGCAACACCTCACACTTATCTGAATTAAATTCCATCAACCATTACTCAGCCCACCTGGCCAATTCACCCAGATCCTGCTGCTATCTTTCATAACTATCTTTATCTGAAAAACCACTCACTTTTGTATCGTCAGCAAATTTGCTAATCTTGCCCTGTATGTTCTCATCCAAATCAGTTCCACGACAGTCCCGACTAAGATGTAACGCATGGCTCAGTTTGGGCATGGCGATCTGCGTGCGCGTCCCGCTCCCCGGCACAGTGTGGGCCACTCCATCCCATCGGTCGCTCCGCACTCCGTCCCGGCTCTGTGATGCTTCCGGTCCGGGCTTCGCCTGCAGCCATTCCGCCTCTTGCTCCTAGGGGGCTCCCTGATGAAGCCCCAGTCCATGCTGATGGGCTGCCCGACCAGCTCCGACCCGTTCAAACCCTCCATGGCTGCCTGCACCTCCTTGTAGCCTAGGTCTCGGACTCCATCAGAGCGTAGCCTTTGAGGTGTTTTACACTAGGGCGTCAGAGATGTCCTCATTCTTCAGGAAACGGGGCTTCCCCTCTTCCATTATAGATGAGGCTCTCACTCGGGTCTCTTCTACATCCCACAGCTCCGCTCTTGCTCCCCCTCCCCCCACTCGCAACAAGGACAGAATCCCCCTCGTTCTCACCTTCCACCCCACCAGCCAGCGGATCCAACAAATCATCCACCAACATTTCCATCACCTACAACGGGACCCCACCACTGGCCATATCTTCCCATCCCCTCCCCTCTCTGCGTTCCGCAGAGACCGTTCCCTCCGTAACTCCCTGGTCCACTCGTCCCTTCCTACCCAAACCACCCCATCCCCGGGCACTTTCCCCTGCAACCGCACGAGATGCAGCACCTGTCCCTTTATCTCCCCCCTCAACTCCATCCAAGGACCCAAAAAGTCTTTCCAGAAGAGACAAAGGTTCACCTGCACCTCCTCCAACCTCATCTATTGCATCCGCTGCTCTAGATGTCAACTTATTTATATCGGCGAAACCAAGCGCAGGCTCGGCGATCGCTTCGCTCAACACCTGAGCTCGGTCTGCATTGACCAAACTGATCTCCCGAAGGCCGAGCACTTCAACTCCCCCTCCCATTCCCAGTCTGACCTTTCTGTCATGGGCCTCCTCCAGTGCCATAGCGAGGCCCACCGGAAATTGGAGGAACAGCACCTCATATTTCGCCTGGGCAGCTTGCAGCCCAGTGGTATGAACATCGACTTCTCCAACTTTAGATAGTTCCTCTGTCCCTCTCTTCCCCTCCTCCTTCCCAGATCTCCCTCTATCTTCCTGTCTCCACCTATATCCTTCCTTTGTTCCGCCCCCCTGACATCAGTCTGAAGAAGGGTCTCGACCCGAAACGTCACCCATTCCTTCTCTCCCGAGATGCTGCCTGACCTGCTGAGTTACTCCAGCATTTTGTGAATAAATACCTTCAATTTGTACCAGCATCTGCAGTTATTTTCTTGTACTACTTGTAGCCTTTGAGGTAGCTGGTGCGCCAGTCCAGGTTGAGGTGCAGGTTTTGATCTCACCGTACTCTGCAAACTTGTCGTGGATGTCCTCCTCGGTGGTTTCCTCGTGGACCCCGGTCACAAACAGGATCCACCCCTCCACCGAGCGTTGATGGCCTGGCTCGTCACCATCTTGCTCCACGGCGTCGTCCTCTCGCATCCTGGATTGAGCGCCTTCCTCTTCTTCGCCTTCTTCAGTTTGTGGATAATTTTGTTGCCCTCATTGTCCATGACGAAGTCCTCGCCGCCCGCCTCATGGAGGTCCAGCAGAAGATGGGTGACGTTTCGGGTCGAGACCTTTCTTCAGACTGAGGATTCTTTCTCTCCCGAGATGCTGCCTGACCAGCTGAGTTACTCCAGCATTTTGAGTCTATCTCTGGACAGTGGAGGCCCGGGCACTGCCAAACGGAGGTTGCTTAGCAACCCGCCTCCTTGCCCGGGCGGCCGCCATTGGTGGAGCTGGAGCACGTGGCCACTGGTTGGGTGAGGTCACGTGGGGCGCGGGGCAAGACGTCACCTTGTCCCATATTTGGGAGTGAGGAAGTTGGCATCCCTACCTTCTACATACTGCTTAAGAAAACTCTCCTGAACACTTGAGGAATTGTACCCCAATTAAACCCTTCACACTATGATTTTCCCAGTCTATATTGTGAAATTTTAAATCCCCTACTACAACCTTATTTGACCTGCAGCTGTCTGCAATCTCCTTGCATTTTTGTTCTTCCAATTCCCGTTGATTATTCGGGGATTTGTAGTACATCGCCAACAAGGTGACCATCCCTTTCTTGTTCCTCGTCTCCACCCATATAGCCTCACTAGATGAACCATCCGTAATGCCACCTCTGAACACAGCCATGACATCCTCCTTAACCAACAATGCAACCGCACCCCCTCCACTTTTTCCCTCACCCCTGTCTCTCCTGAAGCTCCTTAACCCCGGAACATTGAGCTGCCAGTCCTGACCCACCCTTATCCAGGTTTCAGTCATGGCTACAACGTCCCAGTCGCTCGTACCCCCTATCCATGCCCTAAGCACATCTGCCTTACCCGTCAGGCCCCTTGCATTAAAATACGCGCAGTTTAAACCAAACATCCTTCCTCGCTCTCCGCCTTTCATCTGCCTATTATGTCCACTAACCGTTCCTACGCCACCCTCCATACCAACTTCTAGCCTCTCACATGGCTCTGTCCTGTATGAGATCCCATCCCCCTCTCCCCCTGCCCGGTTTCCCTTTCCAGCTGACTTGGTCTGAAGAACAGTCTCGACCCAAAACATCACCTATTCCTTTTCTCCAGAGATGCTGCCTGACCCGCTGATTAGGAGAGTCACAGAATGATACAGGGTGGAAACAGGCTCTTCGACCCAATTTGCCCACACCAGCCAACATGTCCCAGCTACACTAGTCCCACCTGTCCGCATTTGGTGTATATCCCTTCAAACCTGTCCTATCCACGTACCTGTCTGTTTCTTAAACATTGGGATAGTTCTTGTTTTAATTACCTCCTCTGGCAGCTTGTTCCATACACCCACCACCCTTTATGTGGAAAACGTTACTCTTCAGATTCCTATTAAATCTTTTTCCCTTTGCCTTAAACCTATGTTCTCTGGTCCCCAATTCACCTACTCTGGGCAAGAGACTCTGTGCATCTACCCAATCTATTCCTCTCATGATTTTATACACTTCTATAAGATCACCCCTCATCCTCCTGTGCTCCAAGGAATAGTTCCACCCTACTCAACCTCTCCCTATAGCTCAGTCCCTCCAGTCCAGGCAACATCCCCTTAAAACTTCTTTGTACCTTTTCCAGCTTGACAATATCTGTCCTATAATATGGTGCCCAGAACTCTAAATGTGGTCTCACCAACATTTTGCACAACTGCAACATGATTTCCCAACTTCTGTACTCAAAGCCTTTTTAACCACCTATCTAACTGCAACTCCACCTTCAAGGAACCATGCACCTGCACTCCCAGATCCCTCTGTTCTACAACACTCCACAGAGCCCTACCATTCACTTTGTAGGGCCTACCCATGTTAGGCTTCCTCCATGTAGCACCTCCCATTTCTCTGTATTAAACTCCATCAACCATTCCTCAGCCCACCTGGTCAATCGATCAAGATCCTGCTGCAATTTTTCTCAACCATCTTCACTATCTGCTAAACCATCCACTTTTGTATCATCTGCAAACTTGTTAATCTTGCCATGTATGTTCTCATCCAAATCATTGATTTAGATGACAAATAATAATGGTTCCAACACTGAACCCTGACGCACACCACTATTTACAGGTCTCCAGACCAAGAAGCAACCTTCCAACCTGGAGTTACTCCAGCTTTTTGTGTCTAACACCTGTAGACAACATTGATTTTGAAGCCTGAATGCTCTCTTGTGTTGTGAACTTTCCATGAATCGTTCCCAAAGTGATAGCAACCCTTCAATACTGCAGTGTGATGAAAGTACTTACAATGTGCTATTTGATTAAATATTTAAGGTTTTCTCCCAGCAACAATAAAGGAAGGAACTGCAGATGCTGGTTTACATTGCAGACACAAATGCTGGAGTAACTCAGCGGGACAGGCAGCATCTCTGGATAGAAGGAATGGGTGATGTTTCGGGTGGAGTCCCTTCTTCAGGCTGAGAGTCGGGGGAGAGGAAGACACAGAGATAAAGAAGGGTAAGGTGTGAATATGACATCAAAGGGGATGGGTTCAAGGAAAATATAACATATCTCATTGTTAGCTAGTGTAAGTTGTTGACGAAGCATACAAAAATAAAAATTTAATCAAGCCGACGGTTAGACTGGTCGTAGAACTAGGATGGGGGAGGAATGGAGAGGCAGAGCAAGGGTTACTTGAAGTTAGAGAAGTCGATATTCATTCCGCTGGGTTGTAAGCTGCCCAAGCAAAATATGAGTCAGAGATGCTGCCTGTCCCGCTGAGTTACTCCAACAATAAAGGAGTGTTGTAAAGTACAACGATGTGTGATCTGGAGAAGTATAAGCGATGAAGTCAAAGAAGTGGTGGATGTTGTCATTCATGATGCCTCTATCCCTCATAAATTTAATGAAAATGCCAGTGTTGCATTTAAGAATCCCGAGTTCTGTTTGTTAAGATGGAGTGAGGATTAATAGAGGGAGGGAACAGTGAAATTGACAGCTAATGCCTCGCAGGCATTTTGCATTGTAGTTCTAGTCCGTGTGAGAGGACAGAGGGATCACGATGTAGTGAAAACTTTAAAAGCAAGAGGAAGACTTGGCTTAAAAGAAGTTAGCAAAAAGATGATAAACATGTTGCAGTATGCCAATTATGTCTGTAAATTATTTAGGTAATAGTTGGCTGTTCATATATGTTTCTGTAATTCACCATTAAACCAGCTTTGCCGATAAGTCAATATGAATGGTCCAAGAATGATTTAAAATTAATCTCAAGGTTGAGTTTTAATTCACAACACATAACTGACAAACTTGCAACATCAGTCACAAATCTAGGTAGAAACATAAACATAGTGCAGCGTAGATACACGAGATTGATCCCTGGGATGGCGGGACTGTCATATGAGGAAAGATTGAAAAGACTAGGCTTGTATTCACTGGAGTTTAGAAGGATGAGAGGGGATCTTATAGAGACATATAAAATTATAAAAGGACTGGACAAGCTAGATGCAGGAAAAATGTTCCCAATGTTGGGGGACTCCAGAACCAGGGGCCACAGTCTTAGAATAAAAGGGAGGCCATTTAAAACTGAGGTGGGAAGGAACTTTTTCACCCAGAGAGTTGTGAATTTGTGGAATTCTCTGCCACAGAGGGCAGTGGAGGCCAAATCACAGGATGAATTTAAGAAAGAGTTAGATAGAGCTCGGGGGGCTAGTGGAATCAAGGGATATGGGGAGAAGTTATGTATAGGTTGCTGATTGTGAATGATCAGCCATGATCACAATGAATGGCGGTGCTGGCTCGAAGGGCCGAATGGCCTCCTCCTGCACCTATTTTCTATGTTTCTAAAATAGGTGCAGGAGGAGACCATTTGGCCCTTCGAGCCAGCATCACCATTCATTGTGATTATGTCTGATCATCCACAATCAGTAACCCGTGCCTGGCTTATCCCCATATCCTTTGATTCCGCTAATACCTAGAGCTCTATCTAACTCTCTTTTAAATTCATCCAGTGAATTGGCCTCCACTGCCTTCTGTGGCAGAGAATTCCACAAGTTCACAACTGTCTGGGTGAAAAAGTTTTTTCTCATCTCAGTTTTAAATGGCCTCCACTTTATTCTTAGACTGTGGCCCCAGGTTCTGGAATACTAATATATATTATCTCAGTTTTCTGAATCTGTGTAGTAGGCATACTTCCCTTGTCTCCAGATGATGGTGTTAATACCCTGGGACACCAAATAATCCTCTGTGCCTGGATGTGTCTCCCCCAATCCTTTGCTCTGGAATATCCATGTTGTGCACGTCTGAGCACAACAATATCTGATCCGATAAACTTTGTTTTACAAAGTCAAACCAAGTAATACAGTTCAGAGCCAGATTAGTCTCTGAACTGCATGATCATGGCTGATCATGATCTGAACTGCAGCAACTTTATCAGTCCAATTCCACTACAATTTCAACCTGCTCTTTGATGCAGATCAGCTGCAGTTAAATGGCAATATTTAACAATTGAATTAAGACTGGACTTATCAGGCTTTCAATTTTTTATGGGTGGGAATCAGCTAGTGACTACAAAATTATATGTCTTTATGCCTTTTGAGTGACTATCTGACTATCTCAGTGTCATTCTGGTTCAAATTTCCCAGGACTCAATGTTGGATACCAATGAAAAAATCTGGGCTTGCTAGAAATCTGAAGTGTGAAATCTCAAAATGTTAGACACACTCAGCATGTTAGGCAACATCTATGAAAATAGAAACAGTGGATGTCTCAAACCTGAAATTAATTTGGATGTCTGGTTTTAGGAAAATTGTAGAGCAAAAGGGCAGACAATATTTTGTTTCATGATGTAGCCCATCTTCTATCTTAAAACAAATGAACGCATGCAATGCAAATGTTGGCAACACTGAATGCTCCCCATCTGATTTCTGCCAGGTGAAGGAAGTGACACCAGAGGCCCAAATCACTTTTTCACTGATTTGATTTTAACTGACTTGCCACTGATTGGAAGCAGCATTGAAAGTTCTTTGATATTTTGACACTGGACAAGCAATTTTTTTGGTTGTTGATATTTCACTGAACCTTGTAGAAAAATCCAATTATTCAGTTGAAGGTAATCAATCAAATTTGACTTGCAATTTTTACTTCTGCTGCTCAGCTCTCTGTTATATAACACATTAATATCACTTGAGTAGACACACTTAAAATTTCCAAAGTGCTCTCCCAATATTTAAATTTTGCCTAAATGAGAACTTTAATGGAATGGCAAAATGGCTGTGACTGTCTTGAATTCATTTGGACATTTGAGTTTTAACCCACACTAACAAACTGAAACATTCCTGTATCTGCCAACTCATGCAGGTCCCATTCATCTCACCTGATGAAAATGGCCAAACTTTAGCAAGAAAAATGTTTGCATTATAGATTTAGAAAACTTATTTTAATGAAAAGATGCAGTGAGAATGGGCCAAGACCCTTTGGATGTTTTCCCATGAAAGGATGCCATAAATCAGAATGGATACCTGCCATTGAAAAAGCCATTGTTGCAGCTCAAGTATGTAAGCTGAACCCCTTCTGTATTCGGGTGAGAGGCCACACATGTATTACTGTTCTGAAGGACAAGCCCATCATCTGAATCCACCCCTGCCATGTGACTGGCATCAGGTGTAGATGCTCCACTTGGCCACTGATGAGAGGATCCAAGCCAAATAGCTGAAATGAGATCAAAGAAGGAAGTCAGAGAATGAAATGGAATAATGTTGTGCTTCTACACTGAGTCATTCGCCTTTTCAACACAGCTCCCGAGACGGGTAATATACAGTAGTTAGATGTTTGATAACTGAAAATTACATGGAAACCTCAATGTGAAGTCACCGGTGTGAGTCAGAAGAGGCACTCTCCCATGCTCAAATCTGGAACACTCCACTCGACTTTTTACCATGCCCTATTACAACACCTCCTTTCTCAAACAGTAACATCTTATTTCTTTCAACTAGTTTCTTATCATTTTGCTCCAGTTGCTTGTCACCCCATGGTGGTGAGTTTAATCAGCATACTTTTATGTAAAGATGTGTAAAACACCTCATGGATGTCTAAGATAAGCACACAATGCTGGAGTAACTCAGCGGCACAGACAGCATCTCTGGAGAGAAGGAATGGGTGACGTTTTGGGTCGAGACCCTTCTTCAGACTGTCTAAGTTGCCAATGGTTCAGGACCTACCACATGCAAGAGTACATCACTTTGAAGAAACCAAGGTACTTTGCAGGATATCATCCGCATCTGAAATCATGTTAATCCTGTATCCTAATTCTATGTGTTTCCTTTTTTTTGTTTTCAATAAGTACATCACTTGAGCCTATTTTTTGACTATTTTACTCCCTTATCCCCAATGTCTCCAGTACAATGATTACCGATGCCTTTCAAAACTTCATTCTCTCAACTCTCTGTCATAAATTCAACACAGTGGCACAGCAGTAGAGTTGCCAGCGCCAGAAGACCCAGGTTCGATCCTCACTGCAGATGCTGCCTGTGTGCAGCGTTTGCGCGTTCTCTCTGTGACCATGTGGGTTTTCTCTGGCTGCTCTAGTTTCCTCACACATTCCAAAGACTTGCAGGTTTGTAGGTTAATTGGCTTCTATAAATTGCCCCTAGTGCGTAGGTTGCGAAACTGGGATAATATAGAACGGGTGATCGAACGTTGGCGTCGACTCAGTGGGTCGGTGTCGGTTTCCACGCTGTATCGCAAAACAAAACTTTGTTTGTTTACAGCTACTATTCAATTCATTCCATAGACTCACAAATCATTTTACATCTTATGTGCAGGGGGGCTGTTGTTCCTGTACCGTAAGTGATTATTCAAAACATACGATCTGATCTTTTAATGTTTATAACGCTGAAAGAATGGTTTGCTTATATATATTTGGCACTAAAAGCTGTTTTTCATCTTGTCTCTTCACCTTTCCGATTACCACCATTTTAACTTATTACTGCAAAGTTCCATATGCAAACACAATTCCAAGATAAGTTCTTCACAGTTGTAAATAAACACTGTGCCCTAATTATGCTTAAACAGCCTTTACAGTGCCTTTCGTCTGAATTTGAATTGGTTCATATATTTGGTGCGACCATACAATGAGTAGCCATCTTTTGTTTTCTTGATGATTGTTCTGTATTGTGCCTGCTTGTGTCATTGACAACATTCTCACTGTTCAATCATATAATTGATTCGAATGCCATTCTATGATCTCAGCACATAATCTGGAATGATATTTCAGAGCAGTACAAAGAGGGCTGCTGTGTCCGTTGACAAAGCAACAAACCACTGCTCTATTTCCCAATGGAGGTGGACATAAATCATCCCCTGAAAATGACTTAATGAGCAAGGAGAACATTTGGTGCACACAGGCCACTATTCCATTTAAAGAAATACAATATTTTATTTTCTGTCTGTGGGATAACTGGCTACAAGTTACCTTTCAAGTTTGCATTTGTAACAAGATTATTAAATGGTGCTTTAAATCCCCAAAATATCAAAAGAGGGTCGTGAATTCAATACATTTATTTTTCCAAATTCAATCTCTTCCTTCTCACAGTAAAGATGCACATAAGCAGATGTGGATAATGTTCAAAATGTCTTTCTTTAAAGGTGCGAATGAAATACATTGTAAATGTTTACCGTAGCTTTTCCTGGTGAAGAGGTTGGAACCACCAGCATTACACATTCTGGCATATCAGTACTTTCAACTTTTGGAATGGAGGAAAGGAATAAGCATGACTTATAACAATGCAAGGAGCAAGTGCCACGTGTGTTTCTTCTATGGGGGGAACAGCACCCCATATTCCGTCTGGGTAGCTTACAACCCATCGGTCGGAACATTGAATTCTCCAATTTTAGTTAGGCCAACCTACCTCTCTTCTTTCCCCACATCCTTTCTCTCCCCTGTGCCCCATCTGTACTCGCACCTATTTTCCCCTCCTCGCCTTCCAAGTATATTACTTTCTCTATCTTCGCAATTTGTGTCTTGTCAATCTTTTTGTCTCACATCTTCTGTCTTTTCTCCTACTGTCTTTGTCCAACCATCTGCCTGTCAACCCCCACACCGTATCTGTATCCACCTATTATCCGTCAGGCTTTACTCACTCTGCCACTAGTATAAGAAAATAACTGCAGATGCTGGTACAAATCGATTTATTCACAAAATGCTGGAGTAACTCAGCAGGTCAGGCAGCATCTCGGGAGAGAAGGAATGGGTGACGTTTCGGGTCGAGACCCTTCTTCAGACTCTGCCACTCTTCTCTTCCAGTGTTCTCCCTCCTTATAATCACACTGAAGAAGGATCCGACCCAAAACGTCACCAGTCCATGTTCTCCACAGATGCTGCCTGACGCGGTGACAGCTCCTCGACAGTTTCTCCAGCACTCCTCTCTCCCCCCCACCCCACACCACCCCACCCCCCCCCCCCCCCACACCACCCCACCCCCCCCCCCCCCCCCCCCACACACCACCCCACCCCCCCCCAAATACAAGATAGTGGTTGCGTAGGGAAGAAATCCATCCACCTGCCAGCCTTTATGTATCTTAGCTGGCGTACTCTGGTCTGCGAGCACTCGGAAGAGACTAGCAAAGTCAACCATAAATTATCCCCTGAAAAGATTTAATGAGCAGAGAAAGCTTCCAGTGTGTGCAGCCACGATTCAGCGAAAGAGATGCGATCTTTCATTTGCTGCTGGTCAGGCAGCTGGCTGCAAGTTACGTTTTACATTTGCATTTGTGACACCAATATTATTGCATGTGGCTATAATTTTTTTTAAATATCAAAAGCGACTCAATACTTCACGACCTGTCAGCTCTCACTTTGTTGCTGGCGATGTGCTGCAGCGGGCCTCGCGCTGTCCATCCAACGGAACGTGCGCGGGCGGAGCGGGGAGGCGAGGAGTGCGCGCGCCCGCCCGCCATCCACCGGAGTCAGTGCCGCAGCGCTCGGGGCCGCACATTCCCCCCTCCCGGCCAGAGCGCGCATGCGCAGTGCGGACTCGGTGCGCTGCGTTGATCGGGAGACGGCGGCCTGAGCACAGCTTCAGACCTGCAGCAAACGGTGAGTCCCGCAGCCGCCTCCCGTCCCGCAGCCCCCCCTCCCCTCTCCTCCCCTCCCCCACCACCCCCCCCTCCCCTCCCCTCCCCCACCACCCCCCCCTCCCCCACCACCCCCCCCTCCCCCACCACCCCCCCCTCCCCTCCCCTCCCCCGCCACCTCCCCTCGGCCTCCTCCTCCCCATCCACGCCGGGCTTCTCGGAGATCGAGGTGGGAGGGGGTGGTGTGTCTGCTCCTCTCCTCACCCCCCGCTCCGTCACCCCAGGCCGGGCTGCTCGGCGTTAAATAACAGCGCGGCGGCCCCGCACACAGTCGGAGCCATTCAAAAATAAACGGCAGCTTCGGGCGTCGACAGCAGCGAGGCCGCCCCCTGCCCTGTCCCGGCTCATCACTGCATCGAGCACACCGCCATCCACTCCCTCTGCTCTGCTCTGCTCTGTTGTGTATAAGAATATGATATGTATATTGAATGACTTGCGCGAATGTACGCATGCGCGGGGGAGACACCAGATGGTGATAACATGGCAACAGCACGTTTAAATACTTGTGTGTTCCGAGTTTTATTCTGAGTCAGATTCCAGCACAAATACATAACAATTTGGCGACGAGGATGGGATTCCTCTAACAGGAACAGTATTGCGGTCAATTTGAAGCTTTTCTCACGACCGGACATGAAGTTAATAACGCGTTATGTATTTGGAAACTTCGCCGCAAATTTTAGACTGGAATCATGGAACACACGATCGCCGAGTGCACGTCACTCCATCGATACAACCTACCGTACAAGTAGTACTGTAGCTGTGCAGAGCAGCTCATCAAATCGGCCTATAGCCAGCAGACCATCAATTGTGTTCGCTTATTATTGAGTTTCCAGTGCCGTGCAGCCCATGGCCCAAGTCCAGCCGCCGCCATCTTGTCACCAGCAACCGCCACCGACGACGAGAAGCCGAGAGCAGACCCTGGCATTGTGAAAATGAAGGCATTAGCAAGATCATACGTCTGGTGGCCAGGAATCAACAAAGAGTTGGAACAACAAGTGAGAAGTTGTCTAAGCTGTCAGCATAGTCCTGTTGCAGCCCCAATCCATCCATGGGAGTTCCCTGAGAGACCGTGGAGTAGAATTCACTATGACTCTGCCAGCCTCGACAATGAGAATGTGCTGATTGTGGTCGATGCTCACAACAAATGGATTGAAGTCATTCGGGTGAAACACGCAACAGCAGCAACAACAGTGATTGCCCTGAGGCGGTTGTTTGCACCTCATGGGTTACCAGAAACGGTGGTCACAGACAACGGTACGCAGTTTGTGTCTGAAGAATTTGCCAACTTCCTCAGCAGCAACAACATCTGCCACATTCAAACATCACCCAAGCACCCGTCCAGCAACGGACTAGCAGAAAGAGGGGTACAGACGATGAAAGCAGGTGTGAAGAAAGGAAAAGAATCAGACCTGGAAGTAAAGATCCAGAAGTTCTTGCTGACGTACCGAGTCACACCTCAAGGAACGACTGGGAAGTCACCCAGTGAACTGATGTTCAAATGAAAGATCCGCACTAAACTTGGCAGTCTGCGACCCGATCTCAGCAAAACTGTTCGAAGGAAGCAAGCCTCCAATGAAACAGGCAGCAGATCGAGGAAGCAAGAAGCGAGTCTTTGATGTGAATGATCATGTCATGGTCATTTTACATCAGGTCCCACTTGGCTTTACGGAATGATAGCAGAAGTCATCAGTGAAGTCCTGTACAATGTAAAGTTGAGTGAGGGAAGAGTCGTTCGTCGTCATGTCGATCAAATGAGAGCGTACTTGCCAAAAGGTGACGAAAACACCAACTTCCAACAAGGAGAAGTGGTTCAACCAAGCGAGGAGCCACCGATAGTTCTGTCAACTCCAACTGTGGGTGTAGATCCTGAAGGCACCCCAAATGGTGTAGATCCTGAAAGCACTTCAGAGAGTAATGAACCTGATATCCACAGTGATAACACAACATCACAACCAGAGCCTGATATTTCAGAACACATGAAAAATCCAACACACAGATAGACGCGTCTAATAGAACTACAAGAACACCTAAAAGATTTGATGATTTTGTTCTTTATAAACGAACCTACATATACACAAAGCAATGTGTCATGTATTTTGTTTGTCACACATTTTAGTTACGATATGCAGGTCTATTGTTTGATATTATGTGACTTTAGACATGGGTATGGGTGTAGTTGATTTCAAGATAATCCATTAGTAATATTACAGGTTTTGATATATGGTGTTTTGATTAATCTAATTGTAAGACGATTTTCATAATACTATTTGAAGAAGTGTATTTATTCATATAGTATAAGAAAATAACTGCAGTTGTTGGTACAAATCAATATATTCACAAAATGCTGGAGTAACAGCAGGTCAGGCAGCATCTCGGGAGAGAAGGAATGGGTGACGTTTAGGGTCGAGACCCTTCAGAGTGTATTTGTTCAATTATATACACATTGTGGTTTTACACATTGCACCTGGGATCACAGATCATGTTGTTTTGTGAGTTACATTACATTTATTATACATAAGAGAAGAGGAATATTCTCACTAAAGAATATATCCAAGACCGGTTTAAAGTTGTGAACTGAGTGAGGTTAATTGATTTAGTAGGCGACAAGAAGTCACTTGTACAAGCTAAGTTTTGGAAAATAAATTTCATAAGTTTTGGTGTCACAGAGTATGGATTTGTGTAAAAGATCATATACAGTGAAGATGAAATTGTGTTACCCGCCTCCAAGTTAAAGGGGGAGGAGTGTTGTGTATAAGAATATGATATGCATATTGAATGACTTGCGCGAATGTACGCATGCGCGGAGGAGACTCAAGATGGCGATAACATGACGACAGCACGTTTAAATACTTGTGTGTTCCGAGTTTTATTCTGAGTCCAATTCCAGCACAAATACATAACATGCCCCGAACACCTCCCGCCCCGCCTCCGGCCGACCCCCTGCCCCAGATCCCTTATCCATCCTCTTGCCCGATCCGCACCATTCTCCCACCCCCGACCCCACTCCTTCCGCCACCGATCCTCTCCTTTTACCCAGTCCCCGATGCCACTCTCCTCTACCCCAATCCCCCCCGCACTCCTCCTTCCCCCAATCCCCCTCGTCCTGCCTTTGATATCTCCTCCTCTGTCCTCATCCTCACACTTCTCCTGATTCGATTTCCCTCTCCTCCTTACATCAATTCCCTCCTCCTCATGCCTCCTGAGTCCCCCCTCCTTCCCCACCCCACGACCCCCCCTCCTTCTGCAACAGCCTCCAAACCCCTCCATCTGCCTCTCCTAGTTCCTGCACCCCCCTTCTCTCCCTGCGGTCCCCTCCTCCTGTCTACACAACCCCCTCTGCCTTTCATGGCCCCTGAACCTCCACCCACTTTTTCATGTAAACCCCTTTCCTAGCATTACCCCGCTTGCTGATCTAGATGCCCATATAAGCCTGTTCCGTTTGCCTGCATTAGGCCCACAACCCTCTGAACCTTTTCTATTCACGTCCACCTATCCAATTGTCTTTTAAATGTTGTTATTGTACCTGCCTCAACCACTTTCTCTGACAGCTCGTGCCATTTATGTACCTCTTCTGTGTGAAGAAGTTGCCCCACCGGTCCCTTTTTTAATTTTTCCCCTCACCACTGAAAGATCTGTCCTCTGGTTTTTGATTTGGGGGAAAAAGAGACTGCATACATTTGAGGAAAGGTTTACCATACTGGATCCAGGAATTATTGTTTTACTCAGAGAAGAGAATAAAACCAATCTGATTGAAATTTAAAAGGATTCTTACTGGGCCTCACAGGTTTGATGCTTTCCCTTGCAGGCGAGTTCTAGAACCAGGAACAAGGATCGCACAATACTGAGTAGATTCTTTGGGACTAGAGGGGGGAGGAATTCTCTAACTTAGAGGTCTTTGGAAGCTCAGCAATTGAGTTTATTTTAAACAGAAATTGATAGACTACTGAATCTTAAAGGAATCAAGTGATACAGAGGAATGCAGGAAATGGTCCTGAAGTGGAACTTGATTTTATTGAATGGCAAAAGAGACACAGTGTCATATTGCCGACTTATGCAGGGTTGTTTACATAAGTATCAAAGGGATTTTTTGAAAAATTATGTATTTGAACCCTGTTAAAGCAGATAAAAACAGAAAAATGCTGGGAGTATTTAGCGTCGAGCAAGATCTGTGCGAAAAATAATCAAAGTTAACTGTTGCTGAGTGAGGCAAGGCCTTGTAATAGAAATATTTTGCTGAACATTTGTGTTCCTGAACATAATTGTAATTTAATGAAGAGGTTTCAAAATGAAATTATTTGGTAATTGTAGACAGCTCTGGTGCTTTATTTTTGTTTTCCATCAGTATTTATGTATCAATAAATACGCTAAAGGGTTAGTGGCATAATATCACTGTATTATAGTGAGTTGCATAATGCTTGAATTTGCACATTTCTTGTTCATTTTAAAATTAAAACCATAATCACTATAGGAAAAATGCAGTGATATTGAAGGAAGTCACTTTGTTGGTTGAGAGTATTTCATCTGTAATATATATGTAATAATATAAGCGGGTAAAACGGTGGCGCAGCGGTAGAGTTGCTGCCTTACAGCGAATGCAGCACCAGAGACTCAGGTTCGATCCTGACTACGGGTGCTGTACTGCACGGAGTTTGTACGTTCTCCCCGTGACCTGCGTGGGTTTTCTCCGAGATCTTCGGTTTCCTCCCACACTCCAAAGACGTACAGGTTTGTAGGTTAATTGGCTGGGCAAATGTTTAAAAAATTGTCGCTAGTGGGTGTAGGATAGTGTTTATGTGCGGGGATCGCTGGGCGGCACGAACCCGGTGGGCCGAAGGGCCTGTTTCTGCACTGTATCTCTAAATCTAAATCTAAAATCTGCATATATTTAAAATTGAAAACAGAAACTGAGTCCATATTTGCAATATCGTCAAAGAGGTAGAATAAAGAGTTAAAATTTGGCTTTATATAACACATCCGTTTTCCCTGTTTTCTCGCTCACCGTTACTTTTACCAAACCTTTGTGGAAAAAGCTCAGCCCTTCAAGATATGCAATAAATACTCAATTAACTTTGAATGAACTCTAGTTTTTCTTTAAAATTTGGTGTGGGTGTGAATAGGATCTAATGATTTATCCATCTTGTAATTAACATTTATGGATTGTGGATTATCACCCCCCATTTTAATACTATGATTAAATGCAAAATATATCTTTGCATGTTATGAAGATACAGAGCTACATCTTTTTATGGAGGTTATAAATGTACAATTTAGCTTTGTACTGATTTAAAGTTTGGATTTTGTTTATTCTGAATGTATTTGTATTACAAAGTTAAAATGATGTTCATAAACTGGTTTCTGCTTTCTGTAAGTGCATTTATTAGCTATAGGTGTAATGTTAGTTATTGTTCTTTTTTGGCAAACTTAACACAGGTATTTAACTGTGGATAAACAGAACATTGGAGATTTTTATCTGGATCTTATAATATAGATAGGTTTTCTGAATGCTAGTTAGAAAAAAATACAAATTACAAGATGAAACTCGGCCAAAGGCCAAGTTCATTCCTTAGAGCCTGCACCACCATTAAGTGCAATTAAGGTTGACATCATTTTGATACCAGATTTATACCCTCTTTCTATATTGCTTGTTGCCATCTGAAATGCATTTATCAACTGGTCTTATGGAAAATCCTGCAAGTTCACTGTTCTCTGTGAATTTTTGTTTAGCTCAATAACGTAATTATTTCAAGCTTTGTTTTGTGAACACTTAATTAGTCAACACCAGTCAAGTATTCATTTAAAGGATTCTTTCCTTGCCTTGCACTTCTAACGATGTAGCGCAGGATGAATGATCACCAACTGTGCGGTACCCTCTATGGTTTAGTCTGTGAAATTGTATTTTTATGATGGAGCTTGAACTCTGGAACATCTGAGCAGGTCTTTAGAGGAAGTGTTCCTCAAACATGATATAAATTGGAGTTGTGTGTATGTAGCAAAGAGGTCATTTGAGTATCATTCCATGGAGTATCAGTGACAGGAAGGAAAGTTATGACTTTCTCGGTCTTTTTTAAAAAAAAGTGCAATGTGCAGTCACCCAACCCAGGCGACAATGAATGAATGAATGAATGAATAAGTTTATTGGCCAAGTATGCATATACAAGGAATGTGCCTTGGTGCTCCGCTCACAAATGACAACACAAACATACAGTTAACAATTAAGAATAAAGCATAACCACATCAAAACAATAAGGATACAACATTACGGTCTAAACATGTGGGTGAAAATAAACCAGAGCAAAAAAGAGACTACAGACTGGTTATTGAGTAGAACTATCACTCGTGGAAAAAAGCTGTTTTTATGTCTGGCTGTGGCTGCTTTGACAGTCCAGAGTCGCCGACCAGAGGGAAGTGCTTCAAAGAGTTTGTGGTCAGGGTGAGAGGGGTCAGAGATGATCTTGCCCGCTCGCTTCCTGTCCCTTGCAGTGTACAGTTCATCAATGGGGGGAAGGTTGCAGCCAACAACCTTCTCAGCTGTGCGAACGATCCGTTGCAGCCTCCGGATGTTGTGCTTGGTGGCTGAGCCAAACCAGACCATGATGGAGAAGGTGAGGACGGACTCAATGATAGCAGTATAGAATTAGACCATCATTGCCTGTGGCAGATTGTGTTTCTTTAGTTGCCGCACGAAGTACATCCTCTGTTGGGCCTTTTTGACTGTGGAGTCGATGGTGCCCCCCATTCAAGGTCCCTGGAGATGATGGTTGCAAGGAACTTAAATGACTCCACCGATGTGACTATGATGTTGTTGATGGTGAGTGGGGGGAAGGGAGGAGGATCTCTTTGAAAGTCTACAATTAGTTCCACTGTCTTGAGAGCATTGAGCTCCAGGTTGCTGCGATGGCACGAGGACGCCAGCTGTGTCATTCCCCTCTGTAGGCAGATTCCTCCCCATCCTGGATCAGTCCAATCAGGGTAGTGTCATCCGCAAACTTGAGGAGCTTGACAGAGGAGTCTGGAGGTGCAGTCGTTGGTGTAGAGAGAGTAAAGGAGAGGGGAGAGTACGCAGCCTTGCGGAGCTCTTATGCTGAAGGTCTGCGGGTCCGAGATGTGCTTTCCCAGCCTCGCATGCTGCTTCCTGTCCGTCAGGAAGTTGATGATCCACTGACAGAGGGGTTCAGGCACAGTCAGCTGGGAGAGTTTGTAGTGTAGTAGCTCTGGCACAATGGGGTTAAAAGCAGAGCTAAAGTCCACAAACAGAATCCTGGCATAGGTTCCCTTGTGGTCTAGGTGCTGGAGGATGAGGTGCAGGCCTAGATTGACTGCGTCGTCCACCGATCTATTGGTCCTATATGCAAACTGCAGGGGGTCCAGCAGGGGTTTTTTGATGTTTTTCAGCTGGGCCAGCACGTCTTTCAAAAGTCTTCATGACTACAGAGGTAAGTGCGACAGGCTTGTAGTCATTAAGACCAGTGATCCATGTATTTTTGGGTACAGGGACAATAGTGGAGACCTTGAAGCAGGCAGGGACAGTGCAGGTTTGCAGGGACTGGTTGAAAATGTCTGTGTAGAGAATACAGAATACAGAGCTTTATTTGTCATTCGGTACCGAGGTACCGAACGAAATTACATTTCCAGCAGTCACACAAAAAAAAAGAACACAAGACACATAATCCCAACACAAACATCCATCACAGTGACTCCAAACACCCCCTCACTGTGATGGAGGCAACAAAACTTCCGCTCTCTTACCCACGCCCACAGACAGACAGCTCGTCCCCGACCAACCCGCACAGTCCCCGCAAGGGGATGGAAGTCCCCGCAAGGGGATGGAAGTCCCCGCGGCCGAGCCGTACCGGGCGTTGAAACATCCCGCGGCCGAGCCGGGCGATGGAAGGCCCCGCGGCCCCTCAGAGTTTGAGGGTGGAGGGGGAATCATTGTCCTGGAGATTTCCGGCTTTTCTGTTTTCTGAATAGCCTCTCCACTTCTGCAATTTCTATTGTTAAACTGGAGTCATTCTGTGAGGATGTGCAAATTGGTGATTGCAGGGGGGGGGGGGGGAAGGGCCAGTCTTTGCAAACTCCAGCCAGTCTCTGAGTAGGTGTGAATTGCTGCTTGGGGAGGAGTGGGTGGGGACGGATCCAGTCTTTGCAAACTGGAGTCAGTCTTTGAGTATAAGAAAATAACTGCAGATGCTGGTACAAATCGATTTATTCACAAAATGCTGGAGTAACTCAGCAGGTCAGGCAGCATCTCGGGAGAGAAGGAATGGGTGACGTTTCGGGTCGAGACCCTTCTAAATCAGTCTTTGAGTACGTGTGAAGTGGTGGTGGGGGGAGGGGGTCCCAGGATTATGTTTCTGTTTCTCGAACCTGCAGTAAAACTCGTTCAGGTCGTTGGTCAGCTGACGATTGTCCAAGGAGCGTGGGGTTTTCCTCTTGTACCTGGTGATTTCGTGCAAGCCCTTCCAAACTGAAGAAGTGTCATTAGCCGAGAACTTGCTCCTCAGCTTCTCAAAGAACCTTTCCTTGGCAGCTCCGATTCCTCTTCTCAGCTTGTACTTGGCCTGCCTGTAGAGGTCTGTATCCCCGCTCCTGTATGCATCTTTTGACTGACGGAGCTGTTGTTGAACCAGATCCGGGTCTTCATGGGAATGCAACTGTCCTCGCAAAAGCTGACATAGGATGTCACAGTGTCTGTGTACACATCGAGGCTTGAGGTTGCTTCCCTGAACACATTCCAATCAGTGCAGTCAAAGCAGGACTGTATTTTTTCAATGCCCTTGATTGTCCACGTTTTCGTTGTTCTGACCGCAGGTTTAGCAGATTTTAGTTTCTGCCTGTAAGTCGGAACTAAACAATGATCGGAGAGACCCAGAGCCGCCCGAGGAACAGAGCGATATGAGTTCTTGATTGAAGAGTAGCAGTGATCAAGTGAGTAGCAGTGATCAAGTGTCCTCTCCAAACTGATCTCCCGGTGGCCGAGCACTTCAACTCCCCCTCCCATTCCCAGTCTGACCTTTCTGTCATGGGCCTCCTCCAGTGCCATAGTGAGGCCCACCGGAAATTGTAGGAACAGCACCTCATTTTTCGCCTAGGCAGTTTGTAGCCCAGTGGTATGAACATCGACTTCTCCAACTTTAGATAGCTCCCAAAGTACAGACTTCGTGTTACCTGCCCCACCAGAGGGGAGAGGACACTTAGTATAAGAAAATAACTGCAGATGCTGGTACAAATCGATTTATTCACAAAATGCTGGAGTAACTCAGCAGGTCAGGCAGCATCTCAGGAGAGAAGGAATGGGTGACGTTTCGGGTCGAGACCCTTCTTCAGACTGATGTCAGGTGGGCGGGACAAAGGAAGGATATAGGTGGAGACAGGAAGATAGAGGGAGAACTGGGAAGGGGGAGGGGAAGAGAGGGACAGAGGAACTATCTAAAGTTGGAGAAGTCAATGTTCATACCGCTGGGCTGCAAGCTGCCCAAGCGAAATATGAGGTGCTGTTCCTCCAATTTCCGGTGGGCCACACTATGGCACTGGAGGAAGCCCATGACAGAAAGGTCAGACTGGGAGTGGGAGGGGGAGTTGAAGTGCTCAGCCACCGGGAGATCAGGTTGGTTGAGGCGGACTGAGCGAAGGTGTTGAGCGAAACGATCGCTGAGCCTGCGTTTGGTTTCGCCGATATAAATAAGTTGACATCTAGAGCAGCGGATACAGTAGATGAGGTTGGAGGAGGTGCAGGTGAACCTCTGTCTCACCTGGAAAGACTTTGGGTCCTTGGATGGAGTTGAGGGGAGAGGTAAAGGGACAGGTGTTGCATCTCCTGCGGTTGCAGGGGAAAGTGCCCGGGGATGGGGTGGTTTGGGTAAGAAGGGACGAGTGGACCAGGGAGTTACGGAGGGAACGGTCTCTGCGGAACGCAGAAAGGGGAGGGGATGGGAAGATGTGGCCAGTAGTGGGGTCCCGTTGGAGGTGACGGAAATGTTGGAGGATGATTTGTTGGCTACGCTGGCTGATGGGGTGGAAGGTGAGAACGAGGGGGATTCTGTCCTTGTTACGAATGGGGGGAGGGGGAGCAAGAGCGGAGTTGCGGGATATAGAAGAGGCCCTAGTGAGAGCCTCATCTATAATGGGAGAGGGGAAGCCCCATTTTCTGAAGAATGAGGACATCTCTGATGCCCTAGTGTGAAACACCTCATCCTGGGCGCAGATGCGGCGTAGACGGAGGAATTGGGAGTAGGGGATAGACTTTTTGCAGGAGACAGGGTGGGAGGAAGTGTAGTCCAGATAGCTGTGCGAGTCAGTGGGTTTATAGTAGATGTCAGTCACTAGTCTGTCTCCTGTGATGGAGATGGTGAGGTCCAGAAACGGTAAGGAGATGTTGGAGATAGTCCAAGTATATTTAAGAGCAGGATGGAAATTGGAAGTGTTTTGTGCTCCTGAGATGCTGCCTGACCTGCTGAGTTACTCCAGCTTTTTGTGAAATAAATACCTTCGATTTGTACCAGCATCTGCAGTTATTTTCTTACATAACTAAAGTCCTTCATCTCTAGTGACCCAATGAGCTGCTTCTCCAAGACACAAAAGAACCATGCAAAAGCATGTTTCCTAGAATAACACAGTGCTCCAGCTGAAATTTAACCAATGATTGGTAAAGGCTTAGCATGACTTTTTGAGTATGAAGAAAATAAGTTAGAGATGGAAGTGGCAATTGGAAAGGATTTTAACTGAAAGATTAAGCATGATTTTTTTGATTGATGAAGTAGACTTAAGGTGCTGTGTACTCCTTGCTTTCTCCATTACTCTTAGTTAAAATTGTTTTCTTCTCTTTATATTTGCAACATATTTAGAAAAACAATTACCAAATGTTTCTTAATTGTGACATCAAAATTTACCTTGCAATGATTTATGAATTTATTTACTAAATCACTGTGCTCTCCCAACCTCCACATCTTGTTTACTTGGCACTTATCCAAGTTAATTTGCATCTGTGGCAGGTCTATCAATTTTACTGTAAGGATATGAAAATAGGAGTATGCCAAACTTGATTTATAACCGAGGAAGATCATAATGTATTTTTGTACTTGCCTGATTTTCATTCAGTACGTCCCTGGAACTTGTCAAAATAAACTTCAAAATAAACGTCTCGGGGGGGAGTAGGGTTGGGGGGGACATGGACCGTTGTGATTTGCTGTTGAAGACCACTGGAGCAAGTATGTCTTCAACTAAATTAGGTATGTGCAGTTTTTTAAATGAAACTCTTCATTACTTAGTCATACATTTTATGACCATTGTTCTTTTATTCAATAGCAAGAGAATTGGGATGTGTAAGGAAAAAGCAAAATAGAAAAAACAAAACAATTTTTTCTTTGTTGTAAAAAGTATTTCTGTTCAATAACTTTTCTATAATGGTAGAATATACTCATGATAGGCCTGACATTGTACATGAAGTCCAAGAACTGCAGACTGTTGGAAATAATAGTCGTTTTTCACATGTGAATGTAGCGCAACGCGTACGCGCATTTGGCGTGCATACTTTATTTTGCTGAAAAGTTGCATTACGCGCCATATTATGAATTTTGATTAAAAAAATCTGAATTTTGGACATCAAAATTCTGAATTTGTAAAATCAAATGTTGGGAGGTCTGCATAACACCATTAGTGTTCTACTGCTACAGTATTTATAGCAACTCCTGTGGTACAGAGGTGGTCACGTTTTTAATAAAAGGAGACATTTTATTTGGAGGAAGAACAGGATTTTAAAATATAGAATTTGAACTTGTCTGTCTGAAGAAGGGTCTCAACCCTTCTCTTCTCTCCAGAGATGCTGCCTGACCCGCTGATTTACTCCAGCATTTTGTGTCCACCTTCGATTTAAACCAGCATCTATAGTTATTTCCTACACATTAGAACTTCTTAGTTTTTTTTAGGTTTTGGCTTGTTCATAAGGTAAAATTATCATTTCTGTTTTATTCGATGCTCTTTGTTTCTTTTCTGCTGGAATACATAAAATAAGATTGAACTCCTGTAAATGCGGCTGTGTGAGGGGTAGAATTCTGGATTAGTTGGACCATCCAGTTTTTTAAAGTAGTGCCTGACAGTAAACAGTTACAAACGAAATTAGTTCAGGCAAATTTTAATTCAATCTTTCAAGTTTATCAGAAATTATGTACGGTATTTTGCTTTAAAGATAACATTTAGAATTTAATAATTATGCTTGGTAAATCATTAATATATTAAATGAAAATGTTTGGTTTGTACTGTGATCTGAAAATCTAAATTAACCAGCAGTCACCATTAAGACTACATCATGTCAAATTGTTTGAATATATACCCATGATCTGTTCTCTTTCTTCCAATCTAATCCTTCAATTGCTTTAGCAATTATTTGCTGTTATGTCAAGTGGGAGGTGAGCTGTGTTATCTCAAATAAGCTCTAATAATCTTCTGAACTAAATGCTGAGTCACTGCAGCATTTCATTCACTATCATGGCTCCTTCCCTGTTTCCTCTCTCTACTTGTTCTCCATCTGGAAGCAGCAATTCCATTGAAAGCAAAATAATTTGCAAGAACAGCCAGAAAAGATCAGCATTTTAGGTATGCTCTACTTGGTATATAAAAATAGTATTTATGTAAGATAAATCTGATATACTGTAGGCAGTTGTTTTGTAATTTAATATAGTTTTTCATATTTATTGGGAAAGGAAAATATTTACACTTTTCTCAGTTCTGCAATGTTGTAGTGAAGGAAAATTATCTTAGTTGCTGTTGAAGTCAGTGTTCATTAAAGTACAATACATTTGAACAGTAGTTAATTTAATGTTTACTAATACTATTCTTTGTAACATTCGTTAAATAAATATTTTTTTAGTTGTTACTTGGCCAGATAAAAGTAGGTGTGTTTCGGAATATGAAATGTTCTGAATGATAGAAATATTCTCTCCAAGATATCAAATGCTGATATCAATGCATCTATTAAAATAAGCTAAGGCAATGTTAAAGTTGCATTTAAACAATATCAAATGTACCCTTCTTTTCTTATCTTTGATTTTTGCTTTTTTAATGCTGCAATTTGCTTGACTTTAAATACAACATGTAACAGGTTGGTTTAAGAATAAAAATTAATCTGAAACATTGGAACAAATTTAATGAATCTGCATTCCAAGGTGGTAGATGCATTAAGTTAAATCAGGAAAATATTTGATTGGTAAATTGTTTCGTGTGGAGATTTAATTTTTAGTTGCTTTACATCGCATATGGTCTATAGATGGATTACACAGTGAAGATTTATTTGTAACACATTTTAGTTATAAGCGACTTTGGAATAACACATTCACATTTTCCATTTAATGTTCTATACCATTTACCATCAAGTTAAGACAAAAATAATTTTCATGAAAAGTGCAGTTATTTTTGTCAGTAAAGTATTAGACAATTTAGCTCTAAAGAAAGCTGCCTCAATTTTGCATATAAAGTTGTGAGAGATGCTTTATTTTAGTGCAGTAGGCTCTGATCCAACAGTGCAGTATAATATCTGCAGTGAGACATTGTTGATTCGAAATTTACAGTATAAAACATGATACAATTTCAACTTTCCTAGTTGATTAAAAAGGTATCCTAATTTTGAAGAAATTAATAAGCTGCTTCGGTAATATTAAATGAGTAACATTTATAATTCAATTTCATTTCATTAAGTTTACTTTTTTATATTAAAGAAAATTTAAGGCCATTAAAATATCATGTATTAAAATAAATTTTATCGAGGCAAAATTGGATTTGTTTTGATACGTTTTGGTGCTGCAATGAATTGCAACCGATTCTTGCTAATGCTTCTATCAACAAATGATATAGGCTACTGAAGCTTAATTTATCTAAAATTGCAGTGCTGTTGCTGACGTGGCTGTAAAAAGTTCCAGTTCAGCCTGCATTTAACATGGTTGAAAGGATTGCTTTCAACATTCATTGAGCTAACTTTCAAAAGGTACATGCACTTTTGTACCAGGGAAATGAAATTATTGAAGTGCAGTTGATTGACATGGTTTAGGAACATTAAACCTAAAACGAAATTCGGCAAAAAGGCATGTTCAGCTGGATGTTTCCAAAGTCGTAGAATTTTTTAATGTTCAAAGTATTAGTTGATTTTCTTTTCAGGTGAGTATTAGAAATGACTCAAATTTGCAAACATGAATGATTATCAATGTGACCAAACAAGCTGGACATTTTATTGCCTTTTGGTCTTCAACTTGAAATGTGTAATTTTTACAATTTAATTATGCAAACTGATGATATCACATATGGTCAGTGATTAATCTCATCCAAGAATAAAGACTAATTTGAGTGAGAGTTTCTGAATTTTTTTTTGATGGTGCTACATTCAGAGACATTTAAAATAAAAAAAATAACGGAATTAACTTCGCAAAATCAAGGGTATGATTTTGTCCTGCTTTAAATTGGGCATTGTTTCAGACTTGGACAAAATGCTTTTAAGGAAACAGCAATTGTTTTGAGCAGGGAAAATAACTTTTCTCATAAATTGAGCCTGACTATCCTCCTCCTTGGCTGTATACAGATGAAGTTTGTGTTAGTCTCACTTGAGATGCCTAATCCTGTTGTATTCTGGTTGCTTAACATACGTTCTATTAAATGTTGAAGCTCATTCAACTTTGCAAATGCATTTCTATTTTGTCAGCAGCTTCTTCTTTCTGATGGCAACTGTTACTGAAATTGTTTTCTAAGTCTAAAGACAGAAGAAATTTACTTAATTTGTCTTTTCATGTTGAATCCTCGAGGTCCACCTTTCACAAATTGTAGGCTTTTGATGTTTCAGAAGTAACAGAGGAGTTAAAGGAGGTCAGTTCCTCTACTAATCAGGGAGAATGTCACAACAACACTCAGAGAAGACATGCTGTAGGGTCCGTCCCCGATGGTAGAATGGGTAGATCTAAAAAGAAAGACAGGTGCAATCACTCTAGTGGGATTGTACTATAGTCCTCCCAGTAGCCAGTGGGAGATAGAGGAAATGGATATGTGGACAGGTTACAGAAAAATGCAAAAGCATCATTGTTATCTTAGTGGGTGACTTTAACTGGTATTGCTTCAGCACATAATGCTTTGATGGGGCAGAATTTGTTGGGTTTATCCAAGAGGTTTTCCTAATACTCTCCAACTTGAGAAGGGAACATACTGGACCTTGTGTTGGGAAATGAGCTTGGCTAGATGACGGTGTTTCAGTGGAAGAGAATTTTGGGGACAATTATGACAACTCTAAGTTTTAAGATTGTTTTGAATGGGGATAAACTGAACCTTGGGGGAAGGTACTAAATTGGAGTGAGACAGATTACGGTGCTATAAGAGTAAATTGCAAGCAGTTATTATTAGGTAAGTCCATATGTGACACGTGGGAAAAAAACGCACTAAGTGGTAGAGTAACTCAGCAAGTCAGGCAGTATCTCTGGAGACATGGATAGGAGATGTTTTGGGGCTGGAACCCTTAAGTTGGAGGCCTCACCTTTATTCCCCTCCGCCCCCACCTCAATGAGTTCCAGGTTCACCACGATGTAGCGCTCTTCTTCCGTCGCCTCCGTGCCTTTTTCTATGGGAAGGAGTCCTCACCACCCAGTGATGACCCCTTCTCCTGTCTCCACCTGACCACCTCTTGGACTCCCCAGATGGCCCTCTACCTTTAGACCTTTTCATTTCCAACTGCCGGCGGGACATCAACCGCCTCAACTTTTCCACTCCCCTGACTTATTCTAACCTCTCTCCCCCCCCGGAATGTACAGCCCTCCGCTCACTCTGCAGCAAACTTGACTTGATAATCAAACCCGCTGACAAAGGAGGTACCCTGGTAGTCTGGCGCGCGGACCTGTATCGGGCTGAGGCCAGGCAACAACTCTCAGACACCTCCTCCTACTTATCCTTGGACCATGACCCCACAGATGAGCACCAGACCTTAATATCACACACCATTTCTGATTTAATTACTTCCGGCTCTTTGCCCTCTAAAGCCTCCAACTTTATCGTTACCCAGCCCCGCACGGCCCGATTTTATCTTCTCCCCAAAATCCACAAACAGAACAGTCCTGGTAGACCCATTGTTTCTGCTTGGTCATGTTCCACCAAATTAATTTCCACATACCTCGACTCCATCCTACCCCCCCTGGTCCAATCCCTCCCTACCTTTGTCCAAGACACCTCACATGCTCTTTGTCTCTTCAATGACTTCCGTTTTCCAGGCCCCCACTTCCTCATCTTTACTATGGATGTCCAGTCACTCTACACTTCCATCCCCCACCAGGGAGGTCTTAAAGCCCTCCGTTTCATCCTCGACCGCAGAACCAGCCAATTTCTGTCTACTAATACGCTCCTCCGCCTAGCAGATCCGGTCCTTACCCTCTTCGACCCGTCCCACTTCCTCCAAATCCAAGGCGTAGCTATGGGCACTCGCATGGGCCCCAGCTATGCCTGCCTCTTTGTAGGGTACGTCGAACAATTACAGTTGGTGGTGGGGGGGGGGGGGGGGGGGTGTTGATCGGTAGATGGTTGGACAAAGGCCAGAGATGAAAAGGAAGTTGAGAGACAAAAACATATGTGAGATCCAGTAGACCTTGGCTGTCTGAGCACGTGTTTGGCGAAACGGTAGCCGAGTTTACGCTTAGTCTCAGTAATGTACAGAAGACTACATCGAGAACACCTGATGCAGTAATTGAGGTTAGAGGAGGTGCACGTAAGACTTTCTCTCACCTGAAAGGACTGATGGGGTCCCTGGATGGAGATGAGGACGGTCTTGGGACAGGTGTTACATCTCCTGCTGTTGCAGGGTAAGGTACCTGGTCTCAGACGTAGTTAAATTGCATTTAATAATCTAGAGGGTCTCTGAAGAATATTGGCAAGATTCTGGAGTTGAGAGAAAAAAAGAGTTCACTGGGTTATGTAGCATTTCCAGTGTTTTGGTGAATGGTACAAACCCCCCTGGGTCTTGATATCAGTCCAGAAACTGTAACTGGATTTTGTTTTTTAGCATTGGGTATGACTTAATTTAATGTATTTGTGAGGGAATCGAATAAAATAAAATAGGTATTGCAAAAATTGTTTGGGTTGTGTTCTAAAACTGCTGACATTTTTTATCTGAACATCTCTTCCGCTGCCAGATTTCACTCCATCACAACGTAAGATAAGCAGTATTCAGTGAATTTCTTAGTTTTGGAAGTTTCAGAAATGAGTGAGCTTCAATTTCCTATTATACAGATTACCTTTGGCAAAACATATCATTGTTTTGAGCACAATGAGGAGAAATATGCCTTTGCAGGGTGTCTATATCTTGAATTTGATTTGTTTCTATCTTAATCTATTTCTTGTTCTTGCTGCAGCTGGGGGATGGCAGTAAATGTATATTCCACTTCTGTGACAAGTGAAAATCTTAGCCGGCATGAGATGTTGGCATGGGTCAATGACTCTCTCCTGCTCAATTATACCAAAATTGAACAACTATGTTCAGGTAAGAAAATAATAAGATTTTTTTGTGTAAATAATGTGCCTTCTCTAACTTCCAGTCATAATATTTGATCAGTTTTACAAATTAAATAAATGAAAAAAAACCATGTTACTGCAATAATGTTTACTTCTGTTGAATACACTGTGATGGAATGAAATGACACATTGTTAGACATACAAGATAGTTGTCTTAATTATCCCAGGCTTAGAATATAAGAACAGAGGAGAAGGTGATTGAATTCCATGAAATGTATACGAGGCTCTATGCTGTGTACCGTGTAGTTTTGTCACCACACTGCAGGAAGAATGTGATAACGAATCGCCAGGACAACTGAATTGTGATTTAGTGGGGAGACTGACTAAACTGGGATTATTTACATTGAGGTATATTAAATCATGAGATATGTAGGCTGGTTTAGCAGAAGGATCTATTTTCTTTGGAAAGTAAGTTGATAAATACGGGACACAACATTTAAGTATATTGGTGGAGTGTAATAGGGAAGCTGAGGAAATTCATTCTTTTCACCAAGATAATCTGGAATTCAGTATTTTAAACGATAGTAGGGACACAAATCCTTATTGCATTAAAAATAAGCACTTGAAAGGTTATAGCCTACAAGCCTTATGGACTAAGAGCTGGGAAGTGGAAGTAATTTCTGATCAAAATGGACGTGATAGGCTGAATGGCCTCTGACTCTGTACATTTCCATGATTCTGAGGTAATCCTTCCTGGAGGTTTGAATTTGAAGTATTTTCAGAGGATGGGTAACCAATATCATTTGAAGGAAGAGTAATGAATCTTTTCCTGCATCTCTATCTTGCACCACCACATTAAGGCACTAGGCACAGTACTTTAGATGGGACTTAGACACGTTTTATATTAAATAATTGTAAAATGCACTTCAGTGATACATTTTGATTTTTGTGCCGGTCATAAAATATTAGAGCACAAGAAAATAGCGTCAGGAATTGGCCCCCTTGCCCTTCAAGCCGCCTCCTCACTCAGTGTAACTGGCTGATCTACCCAGGCCTCAACTCCTTTGTCAGATCCCCATCGCCTTCAATTCCCTAATTTTCATAAATTTAATCGCCTCCACTTTAAAGACTACTGAGCCTCTGCAATTCGCTGGGTTAGAGAATTCTAAAGATTCACTGCCATCTGTGAGGATAAAATAGTTGTATTTCTTTGCAATGTAATTTCTTCCCATGACCTAGCTCAGAATAGAATGTCTGTTCCAGGAATCCAATGTCATGCTTGAAAATTATGTGATCTGCCCACTATAGCCAACTAAGTGTAAACAAAAAATACTGCAAATGTTTGAGATTTGAAATAAAAACAAAAAATGCTGGAAACACTCAACAGGTCAACCAGCATCTGCTGAAATAGAAACAGTTAACATTGCATGTTGAGATCCTTCTACAGTGCAGCGAAAGAGAGGATAAATAATCTCCCACAGATGTCTAGGCAGAGTTATGGACACTTGCATCACATCATGGGTTACTTAAAGATTCCATTCCTGAGAGCTGTCCGTAAGCCGATTTCTCTGTAACTCAGAACCACCCTTATCTATCGTAACCCATACCATTGTACGTCCATTTGCTATGAATTTCTTTGAATAATCACACAAACACTATCCATAATTAAACTAAAGGAATATATACTGCATACAGTCATTAATGAAACATTATTACTACTAATGTTTTAAAATGCATGGAGGAATTTGAGTAAAAGTGGTTTTCCGTAAATCAGGTCATTCGTAACCTGTAATTCCACTGTGATTTCACTTGAGGCCTTGCACTTGGAGAAATAATTAACTGTGTCATTCATTTCAAAGTTGATATGGGGGCGGAAGGTCATGGGCTGTATTGCCTCCTACTTTGTCACAAATCTCAAAGATGATCGGAACTTTGTTATGCCAGTGCATCCATTCAATGTTTATAAAAATATAAAGTCCATATATTTTTTTTAATCATTAATTGCCTGCCTATATTTTAGAATTCTTGAGCATTTTCTAAAATTTGGATTGTTTTTCCAACAGGAACAGCATATTGTCAGTTTATGGATATGTTATTTCCGGGTTGCATTCATCTAAAGAAAGTCAAATTCCAGGCAAAATTGGAGCATGAATATATCCACCATTTTAAAGTCTTACAGGCAGCCTTCAAGAAAATGGGTGTTGATAAAGTATGTACTCAACTTCTGATTAAAGTAGCATATTTTTATCAGTAAATGGGATTGTTTTATGTTGTTACATTTTCTTGCTGCTTGTCTCTATCTTTCCTTCCTGGGCTGTCAGTTCAATATGGCATAGGAAGTGCTTCCTGCAGGCAACAAAACGTTTTAAAGATTTTCTAATGAGCAATCTCTTTTGCCTTCAAAAGAGTGGAAGACTCAATGGATCTGGCAGCCTCTGGAGGGTGTGAACAGATGACATTTCAGGTTTGCATTCATCTTCAGACTGAAAGAGTAGAGGGCAGAAAGCTGGAAAAGAGAAGTTGGAGAGGGGCATAGCTTGGCTAGAGACACAGTGGATACTGGGGTGTGAAGGTGATTGGCACAAACTAGGTAAATTAGGTAAAAAGACTCGAGATTAATAGGAGACAAAAGGGTGTCAGATTAGAAAAGAAGGGAGTGAAATTTAAAGCTAGAGAGAAGCATTTAAATAGATGAGGATGGAGGATGGGAAATAGGGGGACAAAAGGGAAATAAGAAAATGAAGAATTCAACTTTCCAACCATTGGGTTCTGGGCTACCCAAGTGAAATGTGAGATGTTGTTCCTCTCGTTTACCTGTGATGATGAGAAATGGAGAGGCTCAGGACAGAAAGGTTGGTAAGGGAAGGGGAGTGGTTAGCAACCAAGAGCTTTGTCAGGTCATGGAGGACAGAGCGCAAGTGTTGGGTGAAACGACACCTCGTCTACACTTGGTTTCACCAATGTGAAAGAGTGCACATTGGGAGCACAAAATCTAATAGACAAGGTTGGGAAAGGTGCACCTTGTTGCTTATTTTCTGTTGACTTTTGTTTACCAAACTGTTTTAGCTGTGTCAATAACATTGAAATCCAAAGTGTTTTTTTAAATATATAACAATCAAATTTATATTTCAGGGGGAAAAAATTAAGAATCTGGCAATTTTAATTAAAAAAAAAAAGTATTTAGAACATGCAATAATGTCTGTGGAAAAATTGGTTAAATTGATATTTCTGTTTTGGACCATTCATCAGAGCTTTTTTGATTTTTCAGGTGCAGTAGAATTAAAAGGAATTGTACAAAGGGAAATGGGGATGTTTGTTTGTCAACACTTGCAGTAAATTAAATGCCCAATTAAATGCCCTGTTTGACACATGTGAGGGAAAAGTCTATGTTTTGAGAGTGTGTAAATAACTGAAGAGATGGGGAGTAATGCAGGTTTTCATCATTTTTTTGGAAGCAGATATAAATGTAAAATAATATCTATAGCCAGGCATTTTTGACGCGTCAAAGCCGTTGCCAGTTTTTCGTGCTTTCATTTCTTTCTGCGTGCTCCCCACTCCTCCATTTCTTGAGCAATTTACATGTTGATTTGTTGGTGGCTTTAGTTGTCTTTTGTTAATATCATGTCTGTTATTTAAGCATAATTTTGCACTGAAGCAACTCTGTGTCTTATTGATAGAAGTGTCCTCTTTCCTCTCTGTTCTTTTTAAATTCTGTGAAATGTTCCAGTTCTGATGAAAGGTTTACAATTTAGAATTTTAGATTTGGCTTCATGGATGCTCTTCGACCAGTAGAGAGTTCAGAAAATGTCCTGTTTTATTCCAAATGCTATAAACTCAATTAAAATATAAAATAAACCTTTGGACAATTACTCACATCCAATTGGTGACTCTTTTTACGTCTTTTCATTGAAAATAATTCATGATTTTTCAAACAAATTGTGGTGATTCTACGTGTAGGAAAGAACTGCAGATGCTGGTTTAAATTGTAGGTAGACACAAAATGCTGGAGTAACTCTGCGGGACAGGCAGCATCTCTGGAGAGTCTGAAGAAGGGTCTCGACCCGAAACATCACCCATTCCTTCCCTCCAGAGATGCTGCCTGTCCCGCTGAATTACTCCAGCATTTTGTGTCTACCTTTGTGGTGTTTCTATCTTGTTGGAACTTCTACTAAACCAAGTTTTGGATTAGAAGATTGAAATAACTTTATAAAATGAAATGTGATATCTGGCCGCAATCATGGTTTGAAATTAGTTACTGTTATTTTGCGTGATTTGCACTAATATTTGATTGTGATTGTTTTGCTATTTTGTTTTTAATTTTTCCAGTAAATATTTCCCGTAAATGACTACTATTTAAATGTGTACCAGTTATTGTTCTAGCAGTTGAATTTTGATAGTGTTAGTTAATTTATATTCATTAATTGGCTTACTCTCAAATATTGAAATTTGTATTGTTTTTTAAATCTGTTTTAATTATGCATTTTAATGTAAGGCATAGAAGCCTAAATTTCCACATCTAGGTTCTGGTTTTATTCTCAGCATATATGCAAACTGATCATTCCAATTCATTTCTGTGTGCACATTACAAAAAAATCATTCAAAAGAGGCCTGAATTTGTTGCCATAGTTTGTTGCAATAGTTAGTACAAGTAAATTTTAATTATGTTGAAGGAATAACAATTACAATGGCAATTATAAAGCCTTAGTATTTTTTTCAATCACTGGATTACAAATAAGAAAGTTAAATTCTAACCTTGAAAACCTTTTTAGATTTATCTTTTCGGATCTTTAAAGGTAAGATCTTGAAGTAATTATGGTTTGTTTCAGGAAATATTTTTTTCTGTCTTTATAGCTTCTGCATGGTTATCCATCTGGTAAAGAAAATTATGATATTGTTAACTTTGAATTTTGATAACTTTTCCCTAAAATATTTCACTATCAGAAAATGAGGTTAAATATCCTGGAGTTCATTCTATCTTTTAAGTTTAGCAAAATAATTATGATTGCAAATAATGTTTATATGCACATAATGTTGAATACAAAGACAATTAGCTAAGTAATCTGGTGTTAAACTTCAATAGCTTAAAAACTAATATTTGCACAATTCTGCATCATATGATCCATCAAGACATTATACCTCCAGAAAATATCTACAATTTCTATGTCTTCATACATCCTCCATTTTCAGATGAATTGGGTCTGTCATTCAGCAACAGAAATCACAGGAATCTTTTGTATCTTCCTCAAAGGTTACATGATCTCTCTCACTATTTTGGTTTATCTGACATGTCAGTCCTGATTCCTTCCTTTTTTTCATTCCCTGTTTCAGCAATGTAGTGACTTTATAGGATATGGAAAAGAGTTGTGGAGTGAAGAGGTGAGACTCTCTGCGCAGAATGTATAGTCTGTCCTGCATCTGCAGCCACGGTTGTTGGTGCAGTTTAATTTCTTGGACAATGAATTAAATAGGTTTATATTCCTTTGCATCAAAAGCTTTTTCTTCATTTCTCAGTGGTCAAAGTCTTAGTCTGGGAGTATATACCCAGACAGCTTCTCAAACCTAGCACCGGGTTCATGGTCTACGAGCAGCAGTGTGTGCCCCTTAATGCTTTGGAATCATGAACAACCTCACTGAGTACTACCACACTTTCTCTATAAAATCCCTCAGATCATTTGGCAGGATAACTAAACTAATGTCACTCTCCATCTTGGGCCTTACATCCCAAGCATTGAGGCTCTGATTATGTCCAACCAGCTCCATTAAATGGTTGTATTGGCCCCATGTCTGACTCCTATTTTCTGGAACAAGCACTACACTCCCAGGAAAATTTCCAGGAAGACAGAAAACTGTTTCAAGAACTCACTGACTCATGGGAATTTTAGTTCTTTCCCACTCAACATGGACAAGAACCATTGAAGAAGCAACCAAGTTTATTTAGACTCTGCAATTGTAGCATACCAAAACTATTGGAAAGTGCTCACAATATCCCATACAATCCACCCTGTCAGACTTCACAAGTGGCAGAGTTTGTGGATTCAGCCTAAACCCTTCAGTTAATTCAGAACCCACAGAACCAAAGCTAAAAAAGCAAGTTTCCTTGACTCCACATGACTGTCAAAGAAGACAATGACACCAAGATTTTCCAGGTAAGGAAAGCAGCCTCTCAGCATCTACTCCGTCAACCCCACTGAATATCTTGTGTCAGAGAGATCATCTTGTAAACTCCATCAGAGGAAGAGATTTCCTGGAAGGCAGAAAATGTAGGCCAGTCTTCCTTTCGGCATAGGTCATCCTCTTAAACTGAACAACCAATCTTCTGAATCACTAACTGCAAGGCAAGTACTTCATTCTTCAGATATGAGGGCCAAAACTACCCACAATTTTCCAAATGAGGTCTAACCAAAGCCCTGTACAATTTCAGCTACCTTTTGTGTTTTTCCTCAAAACAAATACCATTTGTTTTCCTAATTGTTTGCTTTCACTTTCTACTTGTTTATATTTTATGCCTTGTAATCCAGCACACCAAATTACCTCTGAACACAAGCATTTCCTAGTTGCTTGTCATTTAAAAAATATTATATTTCTACCATTCACCATCAGCTACTGGGCTCTGCCATGTCTTTTTAAAATTCCCACATGTACATAATTATTTTTTATTTTTCTGAACTCAACTTTTGACTCATCTGACTCATTTTGACTCATCAACCAAGCTGCAAATCGAACGTTATCACATTGTGATTACTTTTGCCCAGAGCACTCATTGGTGTAAGATTACTTATCATTGCCATTATGCAAGGTTAAAGTTACACTGTCCTTGTTTGGTATCATGAAACATTGTTCCAGGATATGGTCTGAAAAGGTGAACTCCAAACTACTTTTTGCCAATTTTATTTTTTGTGCTCAATGTAAATTCCTCATCATTTCTGTCTGTACTGCAAGCTTTTTTTGTATGTTTGCCAATGCGACCTATCAACCACTCACATTTTCATTTATTAATTATTTTTGCCAACCTGGCTGTTGTTTTTGTTTTTCAAGTATCCTCATCACGGTCATCTACTCTTTCCCTTATACCTCTCCAACCATCATCTCTTTTTTCATTTTGCTTTTACTTTAATGTTAAGCAATCTGAAATATGTAATTACTATCCTCGATCACAGCTCTGTAATAGCTATTAAGTCAAACTCGTTTTTTTAATGAATGACATTGCCTCTATTGTATTACAAAAGCTTCTTGCATTCAGACACAATCTTTTAATTTTTAACCATATTTCTTCAAATTTGTTTACTGCATTTTATCATTTAACCCTAACATTCCTATCTCATTCTACCAATAGTTAACTAAATGGCTACTTGATTCTGTCTTGAACTTCTCTTTGAAATCTAAAATTTTCCCTTCACTTGAATCCTATTCCCTTCCACTACCCTGGGCTCCACAAATTCACCAAATTGCTTTAAAATATTACTTTGTTTTACATTGCCTATTAAATGTATCTTAAAATAACAAATCAGCTGAGGTTACGAAATGCTTGATATTTGGTTTCTTTTTACCTATATTATCAACTGAAAACTAATTATGTCACATAACTAACTACTTTGTAGTATGGTTTTTTTTCACACCAGGCATCAAGCAAAATACTGATTTTAAATACTCATTACTTTCATATTCCATTGACCACTAGTATTAAGTGCACAAAGCAGTACCCCTCCTTATGTGGTTAGGAATGTAAAGGTAAAAATCAAATACAGGTGACCACTTGGTTAGTGAGTTCAATTTGTGCATCAACAAATGGCATAAAGTCATCAAAGACTGAAGTTGTTGACCGCTGTTCAGAATCCAAATGGTTAATATAAAAGTTGTGTTATGTGTAAATCTCTGGAGAATCATACATTTTGTATTTATGTTGTAGCCCTTCAGCAAAGTGTTTGTACAGAATATATAACACTTCAGATTTTCAAGAGGACCATAATTCAAATTATCTAAAAGCAACTTAATTTTTTGGGGGATCACGTTCTGAAAACTATCTGGGTTGATCACTTTTATCTTTTTGTTTTGAACTATTAACACAGTTCTTTGATTTGTCATTGATAATCTGGGTGAAAAATAATACTCTACGTTTGCACATTGACCATTCTGTCTTCCTTTCTCTTTTGATTTTTTTTAACTGATATCTGACTCCTAGAAAAGGCCAGTTTTCAGGTATTTATTGCTTTAATTGTCTAAATGGGATCCCAAGCACTTTACAGTCTTAGTTGTTATTGTGTTTTATAAAATGCACTTGGAACTAAGAAGTATTTGAAATACCGTTGGGTATTGGTTCTACCTTTTTCTTCAGATGTACATTAGCCTCTATAAATAGATCTTTGGCACCAGCTTTTGATATTTATCATTTTATCTAACCTTTTATACCAGTTAATATTTCGTTTATGACAATAGACAATAGGTGCAGGAGTAGGCCACTCGGCCCTTCGAGCCAGCACCGCCATTCAATGTGATCATGGCTGATCATTCTCAATCAGTACCCCGTTCCTGCCTTCTCGCCATACCCCCTGACTCCGCTATCCTTAAGAGCTCTATCTAGCTTTCATTGTGATCTTTTAAAATCTTCTATCAGTAGATCTCTTGGTGCTTATTTTTGCACAGGGAACTGACATGCTTTGGTCCTGCAACCACTGTACTTTGGAGTTCAAGTGCAGACTTCCTTGTACCACTTTTAGATATTTTGTGTAATTTATTTATCTTATAATCTGGAATCAGAACTTGATTTCAGCATTGACTCTTTAACATTTTAAGAGGAGACGCATGAAAAATGGATTGGTTCTAGGGCCTGTTATATGAGACAACAATTTGCTTCTATGAGGTAGCTCTCTTCAGTGCACATATCTCCAAGCAAGACATTGTGGAAGGATAATATAAACATAGCACAAAAAGTAAGGAAATTTGTGTTTGGTAGATTATTTCTTTGTTGTAACAATGCTTCTTGGCAATAAATCTTATACCGTTGGAAAGCCTGTTTATTTCCCTTTTAAATGGTGCCACATTTGTAAGGAACATGCATTTGTGGGATGAGCAGCAGAGCTGAGTATATGGGTTGCCCCCATGAAAAATTTGCCAAATCTTCTCTGTCAATGCCAAACAGCTTATTCTGCTGTTGCTATTGACTCTTGTTTTGAGCTTCTGGTACCCCCAGGTGCTGACATTCAGGTGCCTGATTGCCAGCATCTGTGAGCATGGGCCCTGCTACAGTGGTCAGTAGGTGTCTGCTCCAAGAATCGGCATGCCACGTTTGACTGATCTGGATAGGGCCCGTGCGAGAGGGCAACTTCAAGCTGGTGTTCCGCAAAACCAAGTTGCCGCATTATTTGGAGTGAGCCCTAGTACCATCTCCAAAGTGAAGGCCAAGTTCCATATAACGGGGGATGTCAGAGACAGGCCGCGAAGTGAGCGTCCCAAGAAGACGACACCCGAAGAAGACCGTTTCCTCACCCTGTCAGCACTTAGGAACCGTAGGCTGTCTTCTACAGATTTGAGGTCAAGGTTTGCAGGACGATATGGCCGACGGCTCTCTGCCCAGACAATTCGGAACAGACTGCATGCAGCCGATCTCCGGTCTCATAGGGCTGCCAGGAGGCCTGCCATGACTGCCCTTCACCGTCAGGCCCGTTTGCGCTGGTGTCGGCAACACGTGCACTGGAACCTGAACATGTGGAGGAACGTTATGTTCAGCGATGAGTCCAGATTCTGCCTACGGCAGTTGGATCATAGGGTCAAAGTGTGGAGAAGACGCGGAGAACGCTATGCTGATTGCTGCACCGATAGAGTAACATCTTTTGGTGGAGGCAGTGTGATGGTGTGGGGCGGCATCTCCCTCACTAGAAAAAAGAGGCTTGTCATTGGAGGCAATCTCAATGCAGAGAGATATCGAGATGAGATTCTGCAACCAGTGGCAATCCCATATCTCCACAGTCTGGGACCGAACTCTATCCTCCAAGATGACAATGCTCGCCCCCACAGAGCAGGGTTTCTCAGAGACTACCTCCAGAATTTGGGAGTGGAGAGGATGGAATGGCCTGCCAGCAGTCCTGACCTCAACCCCATTGAACACTTGTGGGATCAGCTTGGGCGTGCTGTTGGTGCCAGAGTGACCAACACAACCACGTTGGCTGACTTACGACAAATGCTGGTTGAAGAATGGGATGCCATCCCACAACAGTGTGTGACCAGGCTGGTGACCAGCATGAGGAGGAGGTGCCAGGCTGTTGTGGCTGTGTATGGTTCTTCCACACGCTACTGAGGCTCCTGTTTATTAAATGAATAAATTGTTAAATTGCCAATATGTCTTGTTTCTTCAGACTTCAATCATCCAATCCACCAAACAACACCGAACAAGAGTCATTGGCAGAATAAGCTGTTTGGCATTGGCAGAGAAGATTTGGCAGATTTTTCATGGGCGCAACACACATACTCAGCTCTGCTGCTCATCCCACAAATGCATGTTCCTTACAAATGTGGCACCATTTAAAAGGGAAATAAACAGGCTTTCCAACAGTATAAGATTTATTGCCAAGAAGCATTGTTACAACAAAGAAAAAATCTACCAAACACAAATTTCCTTACTTTTTGTGCTATGTTTAGTTTATTTCACTCCTGCAATATGTTAGCTTTTTTGACAACTTACAACCAAACAAAGGTTGTTCTACCTAATGTATGGCTTCTGAATTGATCATTTCAAGATTAGCTGCAATCTTTGTTACTTGGGAGTGTCTTGATGCATTTTCGAACACCACTGTTGGGATATATTTGCAAAGGCAAATACATCTTTTGCAAGATCAATTCTGTAAATTGGTATGTAAATCAATTCACAGAAATCCACATCACCATTTTTCCCTCAATCCTGATATAATTGTCTTTTTCTGGAGAATAAAAATGAGGAAACATATATGATGCCCCATCTTTGGCACTGATACTTCCTCACTCTAAATATATTTTATCCTCTGAATTAAGAACTTCTGTCTTCCTTCCTCATTGTCTTCATGCTGATTTGAAGTACTTGGAGTTTGATTGTTAATTTTATTTAATTTCTCCTTCGTCATACCACCTCGGTCTACTTTTCAGCCACCTCTGTCAAAAAAAACCTAAGGAGGGAATCGGGATCGATGACTTGTGTACAGTGTGGGAGTGAGGGAGATCACATGGCTGTTGCGAGGAACATTGTTAAAAGAACAGTGTCCTGTGATTTCCCCCTTTGGATGACAGACCTCATTCATCTGTATGTGGAGGATAAACTACATTGAAATCAGGAGGAAAACCTTATTAAGGTAGGTTAACTTTCTTTGCACAGTCCAGCAGCAATGGAGAACTTGCATTTTGCAAAAACTGAGACATGCTATTCGATAATATCAATCGTTTCCACAGCACATTCCTTTGGAGAATGTCAGTTTCTCAGATTTATATACACTAGTAACATGCTCGGTGAATCATATGGCCCACTCCTATTTTCATATTCCTAATGAGTGTCGGTCACAGTTTACCACAACACAATAGTATTATGAGCATTATGTGACACAGGCAAAAAAGACAATTTAAAAATATTTTTCCTGATTATTTTTTTACATTTGGTCAGTTCTTTACATGTTTATTCCAATTGTCCTCTGAATTTATCACTAGCTTCACTTTGATTTGCAAATTTAAGATCTTTATCGTCTTTGGTTTCACCAGTTTCAATGCACTTTCGATCTTATGCACAATAATGTGAGTAATCTGCTTCAGTCTATGCATTTTGAAACAAACATTTTGAATATTCATATGTATTTTAAATTAATACCTGACATAGTGATAATTCAAGCATTGCATTCCAAGGTATAATTATTCTATTCATAATAAACAAGTTAATTCAGGCATTAGTAAAGATTATATAATGATGATGTAATTTTAGGTGGGGGTTGTTCTCACTGATTAGAATACAGCAAGCACTATGTTACTTGGCGAGTAATACAGAGCATAGGAGTCAAATCATAAATAAAACCTTTGAATTCAATCTCAGTATTTTCTGAAATAAATAAATAGATAGTAATAAGATCAATTCTGAAAATAATAAGTTCATAAGTTGTTGGAGCAGAATTAGGCCATTTGGCCCATCAAGTCTACTCCTCCAATCCTGCATTTCCTAGCCAGTCTGGCCTAGCTCTGAACCCATCCTTTTAACTGCCCTCTGAAATGATTTATGAAATAATTCAATTTTTTCAAACCACAGCAGAAAAGAATAAAACTGGATGGCTGAATCTATTACCTAGGCACAGGATATAATAAAGTCACACCTATCTCAATTAACATGCAACGTCTTCCTTGAAACCAGCTGGGAAGTGATGTAAATGTTGGGAGAAGTGTCCTAGAGTTTTCAATGAATACTATGTCATTGCAGTTATTTTCTTTCCAAACCTGCAATCATTGACTCCCAGGAAGGCAAGGACAGCAAGTATGTGGGAGTACGGTTCTGAATCTCATACCAAATTAGATTTGGTTCAAAATCTTAAACACGACTTACCAGTAGTGTTGGCATGTCGTCACCAAATAGGCTTCAGACTTTGAAGGAAAAACAAAGCTCATCTCAGCCTTCTTAAAGGCAACATTTGGTGACTTGGCATTGTTAACATTCACTGTGAAAGAGAAGAATGCATCCATGCTAGTTTCAGATTAAATTGCCCTTACACTTTGTAGTTAAGTGAATTTGTTGGTAGAACTCTGCTGGTTGATACCCGTGTGTTAATCTTTCAGGTTTTTTTTCACTCTTCAAGGAATTACCATGGCTACTTTGAGGAAAGCAGGAGAATGTGGAATAAACACCTCAAATATGGAATATACATCACAAATTAATTTCTGAATATTCATCAACACAGTTATATGGTTTCAAATGAAGACCACCTTGTTTATTGCATGTATTAGATGTTCACTCTGTTCATTAATTTTCCATCCATTACTTTGGCAGTTGTATGTATAAAGAAAAATTTGTATTGCAATTGTTTGACTGTGTGCACATGTCTGCTATTTGGTGGGGGAGAAAAATCTATTTTTTAGCCTACAAAATGAATGGGCTGAATTTAGTTTGATTTTGGTGGTTGTTTCACAAGGAGCTGCCAGCATTTGCCTTGTGTGTGTGGACACATTTGGTACTCACACCTAAATGTGGAAATTGTGAATTTGATGGTAGAACTCCGCTGGCAGTATCAATTTGCACTTTGTCACTGAACGTGGCATGGAGCTCATTCTTATCAATTGGTGTTATACAGCTGTAAGGAATAAAGATAAGAATAAGGTGAGTCACAATTTTTGATTTTGTTTATGTTCATATTTTCAGTGTTATAGTTGATTTTGTTTATATTATGAATTTTTTCAAATGTTTAATTGTGTTTTTCATTTTTGACAGTTTGCAATTGTTTCTGAATGTCAAGAAAATTCAGTAACGCTGCCAGGTATTGAGAGCTTTGACAGATTGCAAAGCAAGGGCATGGCTTTGCCATCAGTCAAGTTTCTTAAGAAGAGTTTCTTGGACAGGTCTTGTTCAGGCCCATCAGCAGCATGCCTTAGTTGAATCTTGCCAAGCCCTGTCATCACTCAGTGCTTTATCAGGACAGTCACTGTCAGCAAGTTTACAGGAGTAAGAGCTCCCTGTCTGCATGGCTGTGAGGTAAATGTAGTCAGCAGACCTTACTGAGCAAAATCCAAGCCAGAAAAGAAGGACTTGGCCTTAACACATTTCTTAATAAAGTTTTGACTTAGAACCCCAAGGGCTCTTAAAATTAGCCTGCAGATGAATCAAACCAAAATATTTTCTTTGAAGAATGTGCAGACTTTATTCTTGACTTTGATTTTCTTAATGCCACATACTTATGTAGGCCATTTTGGTTTACTCTTGAAGAATCTCCTTGTCACAACTCAGATGCAAAATGACCAGTGAAGAAATTTGGGAATATTATGTGAAAAGAAAAGGAGGAATCAAAGTGGGACTCGGGATCATTCCATTCCAAACAATCTTTTCACATTTGTAATAGTCGTCTCCTTTCTGCTGGTAAACAAGTTCCAATCCACATCTGATATTTTACGGCTTCCATAATCATTCTTTAAAAGCATTGTGTGGAACATTACGCTGTGCATTCTGAAAATCCAGGCCAAACAAAAAAACATTTTTGATTGATTTTAGTGGTCTTTATTCACAAATATCACCAACATTTGTCCAGTGAATTGTCCAATTCACAGATTTTTTTTGTATATAACTTTTGATTATAATATGCATTGTCCTCAAGATTCTTCAAGCACCATTTTTCCACTCAGTTTCCCCATGTATATCTCTGCTAATGACCTATTGCATTTACTCTATATTTGGGGCATTGGATAGCTTTGGCAGATAAGATTGAGAAATGAAAGGGATTTTATGTACAATAAGCATAATAGGGTAACCAGAGAGAGAATAGGGCCCCTCAGAAACCAAACGGTCACCTGGAGCCGCATTAGATGGGCAAGGTCCTCAATGGATTTTTCTCCTCTACTATTACTGTGGTGAAAGACATGAAGACTAGGGAAGACACAAAGCGTTGGAGTAACTCACATTTGTGAGGCAGCATTCCTGGAGAACATGGCTCGGCCACATTTTAGGTCGGGACACAAAACGTCGCCTACCCATGTTTTCTGTAAATGCTGCTTTACCTGCTGAAGTTACTCCAGCACTTTGCATCTTTTTTGGTCAACCAGCACCTGCAGTTCTTTGTGGCTACATGAAGATGAGGAAACTTGAGACAGTTAATGGGACAGATATATGAATCACAATTAGACATGAATGTGATGCTGGAAGAGTAACAAATGGCTAATGCTGTGCCTCTGCAAAGGAAGGGCTGCAAAGAAAAACCTGGGAACTATGGACCAGAAAGCAGAACATCTGTGGTAGGAAAGTTATTGGAGAGGATTCTGAGGGATAAGATATACACGTATGTGGAAAGATTGAGGTTGATTTATGGTAGTCAGCAAGGTTTTATGCATGGGAGACACTGACTCATGAATTTGATTGTTTTTTTGGTGTAACCAAGAAGGTTGATAAGATTAGGCCTTAGACATAAACTACATGGACCTCAGCAAGGCCTTTGTTAAAGTTCAGCTTGGTAGGCTGATTTGGATGGTTAGATTGCATGGCATCCAGGGGGAGCTAGCTAACTGGATACCTAATTGACATGGTAGGAAGCAGAGGGTGGAAGTGGAAGGTTGGTTTTCGGACTGGAGGCCTGTGACTACCCTATTGTGCCTCAGGGATCAGTGCTGGGCCTATTGCTACTTGCCATTTATATTAATAATTTGAATGAGAATGTACACGACATGAGTAGTTTACAGCTGACCCTGAAGTAGGTGGTATGGATTGAAAATGATTATCAAGAATTTCAGCGAAATCGTGATCAACTGGGGAAGTGGGCCAAGGAATGGCTCATGAAGTTTAATAAGTGAGGTGTTGCATTTTGGGAATTTCAATCATGTCGGGACCTTCATATTGAATAGTAGCCCCCTGGGGAGTGTTGTAGAGCAGAAGGACCCAGGAATACAAGTATATAATTCCTTGAAAGTGACGTTGCAGGTAGATAGATGTACAAGGCTTTATGCATGCTGGAATTCAGTCCGGGAATTAAGTAGAGAAGTTGGAATGTCATGTTACAGTTCAAGACACTTCAAGATTTATGAGGACGTCAAGAGTGTTTTAATGTCATACACCCCAAAACCAGAACAATGAACAATGAAATGTGCCAGGACTCGAGGATCTGAGCTATGGGAGGGATTGAGCAGGCTTGGACTTTTATTCCTTGGAGCTCTGGAGGCTGAAGGGTGATCTTATAGAGGTACATAAAATGATTGGATGATAAATAGGATGAATGCATAGAATCTTTTTCCCTGAGAAGATGAATCAAGAACTAGAGGACATGGGTTTGAGTTTAGAGGGGAAAGAATTAATAGGAATATGAGGAGCAACTTTTTCCACACAGTGGGTGGTAGGTTTTATGGAGCGAGCTGCCAGAGACGATAGGAAGGGTTTTGAAGCATATGTGCCACATGGGAAATGGGACTAGCTTAGATGAGGCATCTTGGTTGGCTTGGATGAGTTGGGCTGAAGGGCCTGTTTCTATGAATATTTGGCCTGTTAGGTCCAATCTGGTTCCCAGGTGCTCTTGTTTCTGCTTAACTGGCCACTATAAATTATTCCTTATTGTAGATTAATGGCAAAAAACAAACAAAAGTGCATTGATAGGTCGATGTGGTAGAATAAGTTACAAAGATGCAGGGAAACAAAGTGGGAATTGGGACTAATGGATTGGCCCAGGAAGCTGTCTAAGATTGCATGGGTGGCTTTGGATGTGGGAAGAACCTGGAGCCCCTGGAAGCAACCCACATGGTCACAGAGAACACAGACAGCACCAAAAATTCTGATCAAATCCACGTCTCTGGAGCTGTTGGGCAAGAGAACTGACTGCTGCACCACTGTACCATGCTGGTTGAATTGTTGAAATCAAGTATTAACCTAAGAAAAACAAATGCTGAAAAATTAAAAGAAAGGCATGGCATCTGTCCATGTAAAACACTAATGGCAATTAAATCTTTTAAGAAGACATTCTAATGTAAAATCACCAGTGATTCAATGGATTTGATCTGTAAGATTGACATAACATAATTTGGTTAAGAAAAATGATGAGACAAAATTAAGCTTTTTGCTCTTCTTTTTCCAGATTATTCCTGTTGAAAGATTAGTGAAAGGAAAGTTCCAAGACAATTTTGAATTTGTTCAATGGTTCAAGAAATTATTTGATGCAAACTATGATGGAAAAGAGTATGACCCGGTTTTGGCAAGACAAGGACCGGATGCAGTTCCACCACACAACCAAGGTGAACAAATATTCAACAAACCGAAGAGACCCGTGGGTACTGCAGGTAAACCTATTAACTTCTTCAAAATTATTGCATCCGCTGCTCTAGATGTCCACTTATTTACATCGGCGAAACCAAGCGCAGGCTCGGCGATCGCTTCGCTGTACATCTGCGCTCGGTCCGCATTAACAAAACTGATCTCCCGGTGGCCGAGCACTTTAACTCCCCCTCCCATTCCCAGTCTGACCTTTCTGTCATGGGCCTCCTCCAGTGCCATAGTGAGGCCCACCGGAAATTGGAGGAACAGCACCTCATATTTCGCCTGGGCAGTTTGCAGCCCGGTGGTATGAACGTCAACTTCTCCAACTTTAGATAGCTCCTCTGTCCCTCCCTTCCCCTCCTCCTTCCCAGATCTCCCTCTATCTTCCTGTCTAAACCTATATCCTTCCTTTGTCCAGCCCCCCTGACATCAGTCTGAAGAAGGGTCTCGACCCGAAACGTCACCCATTCCTTCTCTCCTGAGATGCTGCCCGACCTGCTGAGTTACTCCAGCATTTTGTGAATAAACCTATTAACTGTTGGGTTTTGAAGTTTTTACCTCTTTGTGCCTCCTCAAATGAAAACATTGTGCTTTTACTTCATGTTCAGTTACACGCACAGGTTGAGTATTGAAGATGAATGTACAATGTGTATAATGACCAAAAGAACTTTGGTCACAAAACTAACCGAAGTTAGGACATTCATGGCAGAGATTAATGCTAAATAAATTACATCATGCAGAAATATGTTATACTATGCTATAGATTCTCAATTTCAACCAGGGCTCCTGAATGCTTATTACATTCCCACATTGAATCATTCTGGCCATTCTTGTAAATGTTTAATCTATAAATTCACCCTTTTTATCTCTTAACCTTTAAAATGCTGTTGGAAACCTATCTCTCTGCCTAACCAATTAGTGATAATGTTCAAATATCTTTTCGTTTGAATCAGTTGTAAATTTTTCAGCAAAGCAAATTGGAATAAACATGTTTCTCTTAACTGAAGTTTATGTTGGTAATGAAAATGTTTTTTTTAAAAGGAGCTCTAATATTGGTATTTTTTAAAGGATGGGGATAGTATATAAGGTGAAATTGGTTGCATTGTGTCAACGAAATAAAAAGCTTTGAAGGTAGACACCAAATGCTGTAGTAACAGCAGGTCAGGCAGCATCTCAGGAGAGAAGGAATGGGTGACGTTTTGGGTCGAGACCTTTCTTCTGAAGAAGTCATCCGTTCCTTCTCCCATGAGATGCTGCCTGACCCGCTGAGTTACTGCAGCATTTTTTGTCTACCTTCGATTTAAACCAGCATCCGCAGTTATTTCCTTGAATGAAGTTTCCTTGGATGGTGGAGAACGGAAGGACAAAGAATGCAGGCTCAATACTGAAAATGAACTTATTAGATTCATCAAAAAATAAATGTTTTACTTTTCAAAATATTGGTCTGTGAACTTTAATCTTTAAATGATTATTTTTGAACGTGCTGAAGTTATTTCTTTTTGATTTCTGGTTTAAGTGCCACAGAGAACATCTCCAACACCACCCAAGATTACAACCAGAATGCCAAATACACCATCCTCAATTGGCATGAGGAAAGCCCAACGTTTTCCTCGAAATGGAGGTAGTGATGCAGATGCACAGATAATAGAACTAAATCAGCAGGTGAGCATTGTAGAAATATACTTCGTAGTTTCAATCCCATGTGGTACCAAATGTTGTATTGCAGACTACATAATCTAAACAAATTAAATATTCACCTTTTGAAACTCAAATGCCTCTGTTGTATAGATGTATAATTTCAACCCAAATGGGGACATAATGAGTGATAGAGTAAAAATTCCACGTTTCATGTCCATAGAAATTAAGGATATTCTGAAAAAGTGAAGAATAAATTAGAGAAATTAATTGTACTTCTGTGTTGTAGCTTCCTAGCCTTATTTTAATGAGGTCAAATGTGAAATACATTGGACTGATGTAGAGTCATAATGTTATACAGCATGGAAACAGGCACTTGTCCATGCTGACCAAGTTGCCAACTTTAGTTTGTACTATTTGCTTGTGTTTAGCCCTTTTCCCACTGAATCGTGTGTGTATGTACCTGTCCAAATGACTTTTAAATGTTGTTATTATTTTCACTTCTATTATTTTTTCTGGTAGCTCATTCCACACAGCCACCATCCTCTGTGGGGAAAAAGCAGCCTCTTGGGTCCATGCTGGGCAAAAGACTGCAACCATTCATCTTATCTATGCTCATCATGATTTTAGATTCCTCCATAAGGTCACCCTTCAACCTCCTACGCTCAAGGGTAGAAGCCCCAGCAGATTCAGTCTCTCTTTATAATTCAAAATACCTCCAGTTCTGGTAACATCCTGGTGATTTTTGGCTGTATCCCTTTGAACTTAATGACATCCTTCCAATAGGTAGGGAAGCAGAACTGAGCATAATACTCCATTTAGTTTCACCAATGTTTTGTACAGTTGTAATTACCTTTTTAATCAATAGTTGGGAATTTTGTTTGTTCTTTGATAAATACATATTTAGATTTTGTGAATTACAAATTAAGCAAATATTCTATGACCCATGCGCCCCATTTTGCCTATTCGGTTCAATAGAAAGTGTACTCATTTTATGGAAATATTACACTAAAAAAGCTGACGATTTACCCCCATTGCTAAGAGACTGGCTGCTTCACACAAAATCATGAGACACCACTGAATTATTGTCAAAATTCAATGTGTTATATTAGCCTGTTGACCTCTCTGGTATTTGGTCAATCATGCCAAAGTTATACAGATCCTTGTCTTTCTTGCATTGTGCTTTAAGACATGGTTAACTGAATGCAAGTTAAACAGTTGAATAGTTTTACGCTATCAAATAAAACCACTGCCAATCCAGTAATAAATGTTTTCGTAACCTAATACATTTATCAAACTCTCTAAACTTTTCACGTAATTTTAAATGGAAGAAGTTAAATATGCATCCCAAGAAAAATGTTTTATTGATTTGGAATTCTTGTTTTAAAATAAAGACTTATTTCCAGGCATTATATTTCAAAGATTTCAAAGATCTTTTATTGTCACGTGTACCAATTAAGGTACAGTGATATGTGAATTGCCATGCTAAAAAAAGCAACAAGACACACAACTACATAAAAGTTAACATAAACATCCACCACAGCAGATTCCCCACATTCCTCACTGTGATGGAAGGAAATAAAGTCCAATCTACTTCCTCTTTATTCTCCCGCGGTCTGGGCGATCAAAGCCCCCGCGCCGGGGCGGTCGAAGCGTCTGCGGCTTGGAGCTCCCGAAGTCGGTCTCTAACCAGAGACCGTGAGCTCCACAATGTTAAAGTCCGCAGGCTCCAGCGGTTGGAGCTCCCGAAGTCGGTCTCCAGAAAGAGGCTGCCACCTCCACGATGTTAGGCCACAGTGCGGACGGAGACACAATACGGAAAAAAAATCACATCTCCGTCGAGGTAAGAGATTAAAAAAAGTTTCCCCCAACCCCCCACCACCCACATAAAACAAGCTAAAGAACAATAAAAACATACTATTAAAACACTAAAGATTCCGGTGGCGTTATGGACTGAACAAGTCGCACGTCAACTAGCTCCGTGAACATTCCGATTTAGGAGAGAGGAACGGGTCGGGCCCGTTGCAACTTACCGGCAATTTTCAACGAAGGGTGGGTGACATCAGATCGCGACTTTTAAAAGTAAATTTCGACAAGTCGCACCCCCCCGTTAAAAATCGTTAAAAAAGGAACGGTCAGAACAAGACCCGTGGAAGAAGAAGAATCAAGCCAGATGGAAGCCTCTGCTACAGCCCAAACCTCAGCATCGGGTCAGGAAGAAACTGCCAGACGAGCAACCCGGAATCCACAGCCTAAAAAAATTGGATTGGAAGAATTTCGCAGCGTTGTGGGTGAGGAGCTTTCAGATATGAAGTCTAAAGTGGTAAATATGACAGTTGAATTACAAGAGATGAAAGCTGAATTAGTTTCCCTTAAAGGAATGAAGGGGGATATACTATCCACTATTAAGGAGCAGTTGGATAAATCAAAGGCTGAAATGAATGAACACATGGAGGAAGTAACCTCCAAGTTACAAAAGTTGGACTCTGATTTTTCTGGTAAGCTGAATCACATTACCGCGTCAATAGAGCAACATGATGAGGCTATAGGTGACTTGGAAAGTTTAGCCGAGACAAGTGCTGAAACTACAAAAGTAGTATTGTCGGAGACTCAGCGTCTTTCTGATTTAGTGATGAGATTAACCGAAAAATGTACTGACTTAGAGGGTCATTCAAAACGACAAAATTTAAGAATCCTTGGTGTTAAAGAAGGCAAAGAAAAAGATAAAAACGTTCGTGATTTTACTGCTGAGTTATTACAGGAAGTTTTGAAAATGGATTCAAAGCCCTTGCTGGATCGAGCCCATAGAGCACTGAGAGCACGGCCAGGTGCTAATGCGCCTCCAAGACATTTGATTCTGAGGGTGCATAATGCTCACGTTTTAGAAGATATGCTGACAAGAATTGCTAGTAACAGAGCTTTATCATTCCGAGGCGATGAGATTCGCATCTTCAGAGATTACCCCTTTGAGGTGGTTAAGAAAAGAGCACTGTTTAATGAGACAAGATCTATTCTTAAGAAGATCCCAGCGCTCAGATTTGGTATGTTGTATCCAGCAAAACTCCGAGTGACCTACAATCAAAAAGAATCCTTTTTTACTGACTATAATAAAGCACTGGAATTTGCTCGGGAGATCGAAAGGTCGCTGAAGGCTTGATTATGATTTCATGGCTATCTTAATTGGCAGACATTTAATTGGACTTTAAAAATATGAAAATTCAAAGATTTAAGTTTAGTGTATATACTATACGTATATTAACCGTAATTAATAATTATTAATTAAAAAAACATGTATATTTTTATTAATCATCACTAATAAGAAGTATAAGTAATATTTGATTTATGTAAACCTTACTTTGAATACTTAATTAATACACTTTAGATAGAAAAATCGATTTAATATAGACTAATTAGTTTCGGGCCTGCCCCGTTTATCTCTCTTTTTAAAAAACAAAAAAAACAAATAATAATTGTGTTAACAAACGGAGCTAGTATTAATTTTATTTTACATCTTACGGAAGCCCTTAGATTTTTTGCCACCTTAGGGTGGCTAACACTAACTGCACTAATTGTAGTTGTAGCTTTAGTTGTCTCTTCTTTTTTCCTGCACTCTTTTAACCTTTTAGATATTGATTTTTTTTTTAGATTTAACTTTTATTATCATGTCTTTTTTCAGAAATTATATACTTTTGGGAGATATTTCCGGGAGGCACTCTACGCTGTACAAAAAATCATCCACCCCTCATTCAAGAAAAATGTTGTAGTCTGGGTGCCAGACCATTTGCTTTATTATAGACCATTCATTGGTTAAGATGCAAGATTCTATTAGGAAAACAGGGGTTAAAGGTATTACATTTTGTAGTTGGAATGTCAAGGGTGTTAATGAACCAATTAAAAGAGGTAAAGTACTTTCACATTTAAAATCTATTGATGCAGACATAATGTTCCTTCAGGAAACTCATCTAAAAAATGTAGCACATAATAGACTGAAAGGCAAATGGATTGATAAAGTATTTCACTCATCGTTTCCCTTTAAATCAAGAGGTGTTGCTATTTTAATTCGTAAGGGTATACCATTTATAAATACTTCCTCTATAGTCGACACTGAAGGTAGATATGTTATATTAGTGGGAGAACTATATTCTACAAAATTGATATTGGTGAATGTCTACGCACCAAATTTTGATAATCCGTTATTTTTTAAAAAAATATTTAATACCATTCCAGAATTTGGACAATATAATTTGATAATTGGAGGAGATTTAAATTGTACATTAGATCCTTATTTGGATAGATCTTCAACTCAAAGGAAAACAAAATCCAAGTCGTGTGAATTATTAAACTCTTATATAAATAATGCAAATATAAAAGATGTTTGGAGGATTGATAATCCTTCAGGCCGAGAGTATTCATTTTATTCACCTGTGCATAAAACTTATTCAAGAATTGATTATTTCTTGGTGGACTCCAAACTTATTCCTTATACGTATAATTCAAAATATCATAATATTATTATATCCGATCATGCCCCTTTAACATTTAGGGTAAAACTCCAAGGAGCAACGGGGAAACAGACTAATTGGAGATTTAACCCGCAAATCTTAAATGAAAAAGCATGTTATGACTATCTTAAATCGCAATTTGAGATTTTTTTTAACGCAAATGACCTTCCTGAAACACCTGCGTCCCTGCTTTGGGAAACATTTAAAGCGTTTGTGAGAGGATGTATTATTGCTTTTCAAGCGTCTCAAAACAAGAAGAACCGAGCTGAACAGAATGACCTGGAAAGTCAGATAAGACAGTTAGACATAACAAATGCCATCGCTCCCTCTATTGAAATACATAATAAAATTGCAGTTCTCAAATATAAGTTAAATTATATCCTTTCAGCTCATATTTTAAGGCTTTTTCAATATACTAAACAAAAACATTTTGAATTTGGAGATAAACCACAGAAATTGCTAGCACGTCAACTCCGTAAATTAGAAGATGATTCTACAATTCATAAAATTAGATCAGAAAATGGAGATTTGCTTAAACTACCTAAGGATATTAATCAGAGATTTTTGCAATTTTATCAGTCATTATATTCATCAAAAATAACAGATACTTCTGCGCAGATGCAAAAGTTTCTGCAGGAATGTAACCTTCCTGGGTTGAATGTGAGTGATAGAAATTTACTGGGCGCAGAAATAACTATGAAAGACGTTGAAGAGACTATTAAATCCATGAAAAATGGGAAGACTCCTGGCCCTGATGGCTTAAATAATGAATTTTATAAAAAATTCAGTGGTTTGATCTCTCCACGTTTGCAAACTGTATATAGTCACGCTTTTAAACAACAGATTGCCACAAACTCTGACTGAATCAACAATAATCCTCATTCCTAAAAAAGATAAGGATTCTGAAGACCCTGGTTCGTATAGGGCGATAGCTCTTTTAAATACTGATCAGAAGATATTAGCGAAAATCTTAGCTCAGAGATTAAGTCTAGTTATAGACAATTTGATACACCCCGATCAATCAGGCTTTATAGCCAAACGATATTCATTTTTCAATTTGAGACGCTTGTTTAATATAATTTATTCAAATAGACTATTAAATGAAGATTTAGCAATCATCTCGCTAGATGCTGAAAAAGCATTTGATCAAGTAGAATGGCCCTATCTTTTCTCAGTGATGGAAAAATTTCAACTAGGGGAAAATTTTTGTGCATGGGTGAAACTTTTATATACATCCCCAACAGCTAGAATATTAACTAATCAAATGCTGTCATCTAAATTTCATTTAGCTAGGGGTTGTAGACAAGGATGTCCACTATCACCACTTTTATTTGCCCTAATTATAGAACCACTTGCTGAGAGTATTAGATCAAATTCACATATTTATGGCTACAACACTAAACATACAACCAATAAAATTTCTTTATATGCGGATGATGTATTAATATATATTACAAAGCCAGAAATTAGCATTCCGAATTTATTAAATCTCATAACTCAATTTGGTTCATTTTCAGGTTATAGAATTAACTGGTATAAAAGTGAAATTATGCCAATAATGGAGCATAATCCGGCCATACTTCAACAATTTCCTTTCAAAATTGCCTATGAAAAGTTTAAATATCTTGGAATTTACGTGACTAGGAAATATACTTCTTTATTTAAATCAAATTTTCCTCCTTTACTTGCTAAATTACACAGAAATATCCAATTTTGGAAAACACTTCCTATATCATTAGTTGGTCGTAGTAATGCTATAAAGATGATCTTTCTGCCACAGCTACTATACTTATTTCAAGCAATTCCGATCTACCTTCCAAAAAAGTTTTTTTTTAAAATTGATTCAATTGTTACTAATTTTATTTGGGACTACAAGACTCATAGAATAAATAAAAGACACTTATGTAAGTCTAAAATTAATGGAGGAATTGCTTTACCTAACTTTTTATTTTATTATTGGGCGGTTAATATTAAAAATATAACCTGCTGGTTGGATGATTCTGATCAACAACCGGATTGGTTAAAGATGGAGAAAGAGGATTGTTTACCATTCGATATTGGTGCGATCCTCTTAGCTCCAATAAATTTAAATAAAAAAACATATGGAGGTAATCCCATTATACATAGTGTTATCCGTACCTGGAAACAATTAAAGCTTACGTTAAAATTGAGTAAATTATCTGTTTTCCTTCCTATTGCGAATAATCCTTCTTTTAAACCGTCTGTCTTAGATAGAGGCTTTGCTCAATGGAAAAGTTATGGAATCAAAAGGGTGGGAGATCTTTACCATAAGGGAACTTTTCTTTCGTTTCAGGAGTTACAGCAGAAGTATGGATTACATGTTAATAATTATTTTAGATATTTACAACTTAGAGATTATGTAAAATCACACATGCAAGAATATAAGTTTAGAGGTCCAGAAACACTTGATGTATGCCTGAATCGACATTATAACTCAAATAAATTAATATCTTTTATTTACAATATTCTCCTTGACATTGACATTCCGTCATCAGAATCTTATAGACGAGCATGGGAGGACGAATTGAATCAATTTATAATGCAAGATATATGGGATGAAAGTTTACAACATATACATCAATGTTCATTAAATACTAGACATTCCTTAATACAATTTAAAATAATACATAGATTACATTATTCGAAGACGAAATTAAATAGGATTTTTCCTAGTATCTCTCCTATGTGTGATAAATGTCAATTTCAAGAAGCTAATTTAACTCATATTTTCGTAACTTGTATAAAAATGCAAAACTTCTGGTTGGAGATTTTTAAAATAGTTTCTAAAGTTATTAATAAAAAATTAGATATGGACCCAAAATTAATTATATTAGGATTATCAGAACATACTACAAATTTTACAGTAAGTCAGGTACATTTTCTTGATTACAGTCTAATAACTGCGAAAAAACTAATACTTAAATTTTGGAAAAAACCAATAACCCCCACAATTAAAATGTGGACTATGGAAATGACAGAGACCCTGCATTTGGAAAAAATAAGGTTTGCCTTAATCGACAAACCTGAGTTATTTTTAAAAATATGGTCTCCATTTATTGAATTTTTAGAAAAGTAAATGGGTTTGGCACAGGACTAAAATTTAAAAAAAAATTTAAATAAAAAGTTGAAACTTGAGTTGGGGGTTGGATGTACAGCTGTGGTTTTTGTCTCCCGGATCTACTCCCGTTAATTTTTATTGTTAGATCCTTTTTTCTTTTTTTTTTTAACCCTCTTACTCTCTCTCCCCAAGTTTATAGTTTTATATTTTTATTTTTACTTTCTCTCTTTAAAAATTTAAAAATTGAAGCTATGTAAGAACGTTGTAACAAATGTGTTTTTTCTTATTTCGATTTGTACATATGCTTTTCAAAAATAATTTTAAAAAAAGATATAATATTAAAAAAAAAAAAAAAAAAAAAAAAAAAAAAAACACTAAAGAAGGTTGGGGCAGTCTGACAGATACGATTTGGTTCAGACATACTTAAATTTAAAGAGACTTAGCTGATCAGCACATTGCTAAATTTTCCATGTTTCCTTTTATACAATTTCCCCCTGGCTGTGTGGTTTACGGAGCTTTGTAGGTATATTGTATTTTTTTCCCTTGCTTAGAGGTACAGTCATGCAAAAATTCACCAAAATCACTGATCAGGAAAAGACTTTTGAGGGCAATGTAAATGCATTGCTGATAGAAGCAGAAGAATTTGAGCATTTAAGAAATGGCAGAGGAAACAAATAAATGCCATTTCTGTCTTCACTGAATAGGAATAAAAATACCCGTAAAATATTATAATCAAGGAACCAGTGCGAATGACAAAAATCAAAGAATTCACAAAAAAACAGACGAGTATTGGGGGAAAAAACAACTAGAGAAGTTTATGAGCCTGAGAAGGGATGCAACTTTATGGTCTGAAATATGTGACCTGAGAAACAGTGGATGCTAGGTGAATGCCAAAATGTTATACGTTTTATAGACAATAGGCGTAGGAGGAGGCCATTCGACCCTTCGAGCCAGCACCGCCATTCAATGTGATCATGGCTGATCATTCTCAAATCAGTACCCCGTTCCTGCCTTCTCCCCATACCCCCTGACTCCGCTATCCTTAAGAGCTCTATCCAGCCATTTTGGGAATGGTTCTGGCAGATTAGAGGATAACAAATGTCACCCCACTGTGCAAGAAAGGAGGGAGAGAAACCAAAGGACCTGGGAAAATGCTGGAATAAAGATGTAATATCCAGCACTTGGAAAATAATGATACGCTTGAACAGAGTCAATATGAATTTATGTAAGGAAAATCAAATTTGGCTAATGGATAACAAAGTTGAAATTAGAGTATTGATTCAGTGGGAAACCTTGTGCAGAAAACAAAATATAGAAGAGAAAAGAGATATGGGATTGATAGAATGAAATCTAAAAGTCACAAGTGAACAATTTTAACTAATTTTTCAAATGACTGAAATCTCCGACAATGTTTCAAGATTGAAGGGAATGAAACAATACGTAAAATTTTCACTGGTGAAGAAGAGTTTGTTTTGTAGATGCTGGAATTTGCCGTTCCCTCAATTATCTGTTTGCAGAGGAATGGACGAGCCATAATTTTTGGTGGATTTGCTGGATATGTAGCACATACTCAAATTCACCACCTTCCATTTGTTTCAGTGATGATTGTCTTAGTAATGCACATGCAAGACATTATGTGGAGATGCCAGACAGAAACTCCTGTTTCTTTCTTCTGCTTTTATGATTAATGCTTTTTTTGCTTGGTCAAATTTACACTTAGATAACAGCAACAATAATTGTTCTGTTTCTGTATGTAAAATAAAAGTTTGGGTGAGCAGCACAAAAACAACTTTCAAAGTAATAACTGCCTAGAATTAGATAGTGGAATTTGCAGTGCTGTTGCTAGGAAAACTTGATTAAAAATTTGTGTTTTAACAAGAATTCTGGTCTAATCTCTAAAGTCCCATCTGGCGTTATCAGGATCCCTCATCCACACTTTAACATTTGCTTCTTGATCCCTTAACCACGTTCTAAACCCATAAAATTGTGGCCTTGTACAACTGGGTTCTTAAATCCTTACAGCCTATAATAATTTCTCTGTTTTGTGAATCTTCTGCAATTTGTCAAAATCCAATGTTTTACACAAAATAGTTTCAGAAAGACAATTCAGTGCAGAAATAAATTAAAGTTACCTTGGTTTTCCAACTTGTGGGAAATATGACCATAATGGACGAGAAAGTTTAAAGTTAGAAATTTAATTTAAAATGATTAAAACTAACAAATAATTGAAAATGTTAAAGAAAAAATATAACATACCTTTTGCACATTATCTTTTTGTGCAGGGCCATCAATCTCTACTCAAAGGATAGGGGGATGCTGCTTGTATATCAACTCATCCTGGTTTCAAGCTGACAGCTACATTTTAAGTGCATCCAAACACTCGTGTCAATGGAGCATGCAATCAGATGCACTTGGCATCTGAGCTTCCATGTTTGACAATGGATATGTGGGGAACTCCTGAGACATGGCTAGTAGCCAGCATTTGCTTCAGAATTATTAAAAATATCTGCCAGTAGAATTCACCCCAATGCAATATTTAACTGAAATATCTTTGTAGAATTTCCATGCCATTGATAAGAAAATGAATGATTTTTTTAATACATGTTTCCAAAACTAATTATTTTTCTGCATATCCTGATCAGCATTTGTAGGCATTTAAATATATTTCTCTCGTGAGAAAATATTAGTTTAGCTACCATTCGGCTATCATGTTATGCAAGTTACCACTGAATATTTTTAGATCAAATGTGCCATTGTAATTTATTATCTTTTTTTTCTCTTTAAATTCGTAAAGCTAATGGAACTGAAACTGACGGTAGATGGACTTGAGAAGGAGAGAGACTTTTACTTCAGTAAACTAAGAGACATTGAACTCATCTGCCAAGAACATGAAAATGAGAACATTCCTGCAGTTCAAAAGATTGCGGAGATTCTGTATGCAACTGAAGTATGTATTTCCATTACTATTATTCCTTTGAAATTCAACTTCAACGTTCAGAAATATTAATGATAATGTTGTCTATATGTTACTAACACTCTCATCTTGTATGTTTGTGGATATATTTGTTCCCGAAATACAGCCAAAACGGTACACGTTGGCACAACAATTTTAGGCCCACCTTACTCACCATTGGCCTGCGGTTCAAATGGTTGTTATATTTTAAAGGTTTTTCATTTTTTAAACTTTAAAAATCACCTTTTTAAACTTTAATAAATCCCTTTTCCATTTGCCCTGCCTGTAAGCCGTGTTCGATGTTACAATGGGAAACCAACAGGTCCGCGCCTGCGCAGTTGGGGCCCGTTGATCTAATACTTGCGTAAGATGGCCACCGGAACCGCGCGTGCGCAGAACAAACGGGTCCATGCCTGCGCACTTGGGGCCTGTTGATCTAATACTTAAGTAAGATGGTCGCCGGATGCGTGCGTACGCAGTTGGGGGAGGGTTGCTGCTCGGAGGGGGGCGGGACCCGCCCGAGTTACGGGAGTGGCGGCCAATGGGGGAGGGGGAGGGTGAGGAGAGCTCTCCAGCTGCTGGCTGCCCAGGGCCAGGGTGAGTGGTTTCCTCTCCCCTTTCCTCTCCCCCTCGCCTGCCCCTGGCCGGCAACGGGTCCACGTGTCTTCAGTTGGGAGAGGGTTGCCGGGCCCACAGGGTCATGATCAGCCATGATCACAATGAATGGCGGTGCTGGCTCGAAGGGCCAAATGGCCTCCTCCTGCACCTGTTTTCTATGTTTCCATGAGAGGTTTGGACCCAACGGGGGTTGCCGGGCCCACAGGAGAGGTTTGCACGGAGGGTTGCGGGGCCCGCAGGAGAGGTTTGGGCCCAACGAGTCTGTGCCTGGCTAGTGTTCTTTAAAATTGATCCCCATAATTATCTTGAAAACCAGGAAGACCCACTGGTTGAAAACTTTAATTTAAATTTTTCTTATTTTACTTAAATATGAACAATATTTTTCTTCATCTAGAAAATTATTAATTCTAACATTTTTTAAGAGAGATTATTTAAGATGTACAATTAACCTTTTTTATATTATCCAGTGTTTAGAGCCAAAGAGTCATGGAGAAAGTGAACAGGCCTTTGGCCAAACTCGTCCATGCTGAGTAGGATGTGTAGGAGGGTCAGGCATGTCTACCTTCGTCCATGCTGACCAAGTTTCCTAATCAAGCTAATTGCACTTCCCTAAGCCTGGTGTATTTTCCTCCAAACCATGTACTTACCTAGTTGTCTTTCACATATCATGATTGTAACCGTCTCTAACACTTCTGGCAGCATGTTACAAATACAGAACACCATCTGTGAAAATGTTACCCCTTGGATCCCTTTTAAATTTTGTCCTTTCCTTAAACCTTTGTCTTATTTTAGATCCCCTACCGCCGATAAAAAGATTGTTTCTATTCATCTTATGTATGCCCTTCTTGATTTTATATCTCTATAAGGTCACTCCTCAGCCTCCTCTACTCCAGTGAAAATTCTGGAAAGTGGTCTCATCATTTGCACCTGCATTACGAAATTAGTTGAAACGAATGAATATTTTATTGATTTATTTACTTTTTCCACATAAATTTCATGAGTGAATTTCATTCCATATATCAAAATTTTGGGTAATAATTTATGAACTCTGTTGGGGCAAGTTTCTATTATCTCAACAGCCGTAACACTCCCTGGTTCATTCACCCCTTCCCATGCCACCGCTCCTTACCCAGGTACTTTCCCATGCTACTGCAGGAGATGTAACACCTATCCCTATACCTGTTCCCTCGCCTCCATCCAGGAAACCCAGCAGTCCATCCAGGTGAGACAGAGATTCACATGCACTTCTTCAAGCCTCGTCTACCACATTCGGTGTTCCTGATATCACCTTTACATCAGTGAGACCAAGCGTAGACTAGGCAACTGTATTGCTGAATACTTGCACTCGTTCTGCCACGGTCTGCTTGATCTCCTGGTTGCGCTAACCAATTTAACTCCCTTTCCCCTTTCCATACTGACCTTTCTGTCTTTGGGCCTCCTCCTTTGCCTGAGTGAGGCTATGCTCAAACTAGACGTGCAGTGCCTCATATTCCACTTGGGTATCTTCAAACCCAACAATATGAATATTGAAGATGGACACAAAATGCAATTTTGCAGTTTCTTCGTTCACATGATTACTGAATTCATGTGCTCCTCTTCCATGCGCATCCATTTATCCCACTATCCTGCCCCTGCTACCCTGCCTCTTTCCACTCTTTTGTTCGCTCATCTTCCAACTCTGACTCCCTCTTATCCCACCTCTTCTCTCCCTCCCCCTCCCCGTCTCCCACCCATGACATTACATTTCTCTCCCCTTATTTGACACCCTTTTGACTCCTTTTCACCTCAAGCCTTTGACACTTACTCCATCCATCTGCTAATCGAACTGCCTGACCTGTATCCACCTGTCACTTGTCAGGTTTTCTCCCCCCCCCCCCCCCCAACTACAATCAAACTGAAGAAAGGTCCTGACCCAAAATGTCACCTGTAAATTCTCTCCACAAATGCGCATGACCAACTGAGTTCTTACAGCAACATGTGTTTTGCTGACTCTTATCACCCTATTTACAGAATGAAATTTGACACAAATTAACATTGAAAGAAGATCCTCAGTCTTCTCTTATGATATTCTAAACCTGGAAAGTTAGTCTGAGATTCTGGATGGCTTAAGAAGGTCCAGTCTGTCATGCTATTCTGGGCCATGGTGTTTTTGTTGAAAATTTCTGTACCTTATGGGTTGGTAAATTATAATGGTGAGGAAGACTGTTCCCTTTAACCTGAAATTAGCTTGATCACTCAGGGTTAATCCCATCCACCACTTGACGGACTAGAACAGGAAAATGCCAAGAGAGAATGCATTTAAATAGACTGCTTGATTGCATAAAATAATATTTTTTAAATGACAGTAATTTGCTTTGATGTCACTTGACTTTCTGACCAGTTGTCTTTCACTTTTCAAATTAAGCTGCTGAAACATTTGAAATGAAAGAATTTCTTCATGGTGATAAGCTGTGCACACCATCCTCTTTTCCACGTCAGGACCCCCCCCCCCCCCCCCCCCCTCCCCTGCACAACCCAAGTCTTTATTTTGGTACATAGCATATTTAGGATCTAGAAGCATTTCCTGGGAAATTCCAAGATTTTAATAGAAAAGAGCTCTGTTAATTTTCATGATAAATACACTTACCTGTCTTTTGTACCTGTAATCTCGTGCTCTGCCAGGATCTGGCGTTTAATTTTTAATATAGTAAATACAGTGACAGTCCTTTTTATATCCAACAGACAATAGACAATAGGTGCAGGAGCAGGCCATTCGGCACTTTGAGCCAGCACCGCCATTCAATGTGATCATGGCTGATCATTCTCAATCAGTACCTCGTTCCTGCCTTCTCCCCATACCCCCTGACTCCGCTATCCTTAAGAGCTCTATCTAGCTCTCTCTTGAAAGCATCCAGAGAATTGGCCTCCACTACTTTCTGAGGCAGAGAATTCCACAGATTTACATCTCTGACTGAAAAGTTTTTCCTCATCTCGGTTCTAATTGGCCTACCCCTTATTCTTACACTGTGGCCCCTGGTTCTGGACTCCCCCAACATTGGGAACATGTTTCCTGCCTCTAATGTGTCCAATCCGTTAATAATCTTGTATGTTTCAATAAGATCCCCTCTCATCCTTCTAAATTCCAGTGTATACAAGCCTAGTCGCTTCAGTCTTTCAACATACGACAGTCCCCCCATTCCGGGAATTAACCTAAACCTACGCTGCACTCCCTCAATAGCAAGAATGCCTTGGAGACCAAAACTGCACACAGTACTCCAGGTGCGGTCTCACTAGGGCCCTTTACAACTGCAGAAGGACCTCTTTGCTCCTATTCTCAATTCCTCTTGTTATGAAGGCCAACATTCCATTGGCTTTTTTCACTGCCTGCTGTACCTGCATGCTTCCTTTCAGTGACTGATGCACTTAGAGGCAGGAAACATGTTCCCAATGTTGGGGGAGCCCAGATCTCGTTGTAAGTTCCCTTTTCCTAACTTGACACCATTCAGATAATAATCTGCCTTCCTATTCTTACCACCAAAGTCGATAACCTCACATTTATCCACATTAAACTGCATCTGCCATGCATCTGCCCACTCACACAACCTGTCCAAGTCACCCTGCAACCTCATGGCATTTTCCTCACAGTTTACACTGCCACCCAGCTTTGTGTCATCTGCAAATTTGCTAATGTTACTTTTAATCCCTTCATCCAAGTCATTAATGTATATTGTAAATAGCTGTGGTCCCAGTTCTGAGCCTTGCGGTACCCCACTAGTCACTGCCAGCCATTCTGAAAGGGACCCATTTATCCCCACTCTTTGCTTTCTGTCTGCCAACCAGTTTTCTATCCATGTCAGTACCCTACCCCCAATACCACGTGCTCTAATTTTGCCCACTAATCTCCTCTGTGGGACCTTGTCGAAGGCTTTCTGAAAGTCAAGGTACACAACATCCACCGGCTCTCCCCTGTCCATTTTCCTAGTTACATCCTCAAAAAATTCCAGAAGATTAGTCAAGCATGATTTTCCCTTTGTAAATCCATGCTGACTCAGAACGATCCTGTTACTGCTATCCAAATGCTCTGCAATTTTGTCTTTTATAATTGACTCCAGCATCTTCCCCACCACCGATGTCAGACTAACTGGTCTATAATTTCCTGTTTTCTCTCTCCCTCCTTTCTTAAAAAGTCGGATAACATTAGTTTTTGGTGGATTAACATCCAGTGCTGACTTCTTTTTTCAACCCATTTATAAATTTGTTGGACTTCATTTGGAGACCATCTCCTGTAAGTTGATGAGAGCAAGACATTGGTAGAGGTGGGAAGTTGAATATTGTGTACTGCATCAGATGAAACCGGAATTCTTGAAGTTGTTTCATTTGAGGAGAAAATGTTTTTTTTGCAATCAGAGATTGAACAATTAAAGTTTAATTAGTGTAGATGGGCTATTGCATGCTAGCCAATCGTAGTGCTTGTTAGTAGTAGTCCCGCCTAGTATGTGCTTTATAATATTAAAAACTCGCCTACGTCAGGCAGTAAATGTAGCAGCTCGGAGCTGTAATGTACTACAGGTCCTATGATGTAAGTACTTCAATAAAATGATGCGTTGTATCTTAGCGTGTACTTAAGCACTTTATTACATGGTGTCAGAAGTGGGATGCGAACCCACGCCTCCAGTTGGAGACCAGAACTTGAGTCTTTATCATGTTTTATGAAGCTCAAATACTGGAATTGTATAGCAACATGGCTTCAGTTCAGATTGTTGCCAAACATCAACAAATAATAAAAAAACCTCAATAACTACAGAGGACTACAGAATGTTACCTGGTTGGCAGAACATTAGGGATAGGGAGATATTGGGCTTGTTTGTTCCACATGCAACATTAAAAAAAAGTAATGGACTGTGCAAATGGAATTTTCAAAATGGGATACTTCCAGAGATAGCAAATGATTCTTTCTGGCAAGTGTCTCCATACCATAGGAATACTGTTACTGATAATAGCTGCAGAGGAAGGGCTGTAGTATTTTTGATTTACATTGGAGTAACCATTAATGCTGCATCTTAAAAAGCAGTGGAATTTAATTCCAAAATTATTTGAGGGAGTTGAACTGATACAAAATGAAGGACTTAAGGATTAAACACAAAAATTATTTGGGAGTAGGCTCAGAGGCAAATGTAACGAGCCAACACACGCACATTGGACCTAATGGTGTAAATTTGAACAATTCTATCAAAATTCTTTCAATTTAAACTATTATTATATAACGGACACAAGAAACCACACGGTGAATGAAAAGTTAGAGGACATATTTCGTAATCAATTCTTATACATCTGATTGTTAATTCATGTTTATCACAATAGCACAGCAGCTCTACAAAAATGAGGATCAAATCCTGATCTGAGGATCCAATACTGTTGAATTTGTCTGCTCTGTGATTGTGAGTTTACCATGGGTACTCTGACATCTTCTCACGTCACAAGCACATCAACGTTCATAGGTTAATTGGTTAAGATAAATTACACCCTGGGTGAAATTGTTAGACGTGAGAAAGAGAGAATGGGTTACAGAAAAAATAATTGGAGAATGGAATTGTTGAGTTGGAGCTGCATGGACTAGATTGTCAAATGGCTTTCATATAGTGTAAGAAAATATGAGAACTATAAAATAGGTTGAGCATTATTGGTGTTATGCATTGGTAATTACAATAAGTTTATTTCACTTGTTAGTAAATTTTACTGGAATTGTGAAATTAAAGCAGAAAATGCTGGAAATACTCAGCTGATCAGGTAGCATCTCTGGAGAGGGAAATGGTTAATATTCCAGGTCATTGACCGGTCATCAGAATGTGTAGGAAGGAACTGCAGATGCTGGTTTAAACTGAAGATAGACTCAAAATGTTGGAGTAACTCAGCGGGACAGGCAGTATCTCTGGAGAGAAGAAATGAGTGACATTTCGGGTCGAGACTCTTCTTCAGACTATGGGTGACGTTACGGGTCGAGACCCTTCTTCTGATTCAGTTTGAAGAAGGGTCTCGACCCGAAACGTTACTCATGCCTTCTCTTCAGAGATACTGCCTGTCCTGCTGAGTTACTCTAGCATTTTGTGCCTTTCATCAGAAGTTGGATTTCTGTTCATTTCGGGCCGTTTTTCAAACAAACATTTAAGTTGCAATAAGTTTGAGACAAGTACAATCCCATAGGCAGCAGTTTCATTTTCAGCAATATTCTCTAATTTTCTTATCCCTCGATCAAATTTTGATTGATAACACTTCAGAACATTGAAGTGTTTTATTATGTTAATGCTATTTACATGTGAGTTATTTAGTCCCGATGAATTAACAAACTGTATTTTTGTACTGCAGGATGGATTTGCCCCTCCAGAGGATGACAACATTAATATAAATCACCCAGAAGATGACCAGGATGAATATTAAGTCTATGTAATAGCTGTCTATACCTTTCCCAATCTGTCTGCTCTCTGTGATTGAGAACCTCCCTAGGCTGTTTACTAACATTAATTAGAGTTGAGTTTCTACAGCCACTACACAATCACTATAAATCTTTACACTCTGCATCACAGATTGCTACAACTATATCATCCTCATCACTATTACTGGCAAACTGTATTATAAAATATATTTAATTTGTATATTTTTCTTAAATAAGTACCTTGCACTTTGGTTTGAAAGTAATCAGAAATCCAGGATGATAATGCAAGTTGTTTGCCTTTGTATTATAAGCAGCATGCAGTTTAGATTTCTTTGAAAGTTAAAAGAGCTTGGATATCCTTGCAGTCACTATAATTTCTGAAAGCATGTGGATATTTTAGCAAATGGTTTATGACAGGGAAGATGGTGATTCTACACTTTTATGCAAATTCGCTTTGAAAAACAGTGACTTGGCTGATTGAGGTCGGAGTTCAGTTTTAATGCTTTAAGAGTAATTTATTATAGTTTGCTATATACATAAGGAATAAGGGACGCTTTTTGATGTGACTGAGATTAACTAAATTCCAGCTGCTTTTTCATCAAAAACTACTAAAATATGCCTTTGACATCACATTTTGCACCCTCTGATACTGTGCCCATGACACCGATGTGTGGAAACAAAACTTGCATCTGTGAACATTTATTTAAAATAAACTTGTGAAAAATAACATGCTTTGTATACTTAATGCCTGTATTGCTGACATAAATGCATGTTTAACATAGTAGGTTTTGATGCATTTCAGTCAGAAGATGACTGTTGGCAAGTGAAGTCAAATTGCGTTTGTCATATGCACAAGTACAGTGAGGAATCAGAATCAAAATTACCTTTATTGTCATCCAAAAAAACCAAGTCTTTTGGACGAGATTTCGTCACCCACAGTCCAACAATAAGAGCAATAAAATAAGCAATTACACACACAACCACAAACCAACACACACAAAAAAAAGAAACATCCATCATAGTGATTCTCCTCCAGTCCCCTCCTCACTGTGATGGAAGGCCAGAATGTCTTTTCACTTCCCCTGCCATCTTCTCCCGCGGTTAGGCTGTTGTAGTTGCCACGTTCCACGCCGCGCAGGATGGTGAAAGGTCTGCAGCGGGCCGACCCAAGCTCCGCGATTCAGGGCGGGCCAAGATGCTGCCGCTGCACGTCGGGGCGGTCATTGCTCCCGACATTGAAGCCCCCGCCGGGCGGAGAAAATCCCGCGGCCTATTCCAGGCCGCGCCGGACGGTGAAAGGTCCGAGGTGGGCCGACCCAAGCCCTGTGATCCAGGGCGGGCGAAGACGCTGCCGCTGCTGGAGCTCCCGATGTCGGCCCCCAATCAGGGGGCTGCGAGCTTCCGACGTCCACGCGGCCCGCGCCGAAGCCTCCGGAGGCGAGTCGCAGCCGCTCCCGCAGCCTCCGATGACAGCCAGCTCCGCAGATGGTGAGTTCGGTCCGCGGGCTCTGCCAACCAAAGCCCCAGGTGGCCCCAGCTGTAGGCCGCCAGCTCCAGGTGTTTTGGCCAGTGGTAATGCCCTCCAGAATGTTTGGGACAGGACTCATCATTTATTTATTTGCCTCTGTACTCCACATTTTGAGATTTGTAATAGAAAAAAATCACATGTGGTTAAAGTGCACATTGTCAGATTTTATTAAAGGGTATTTTTATACATTTTCCTTTTACCATGTAGAAATTACAGATGTGTTTATACATAGTCCTCCCATTTCAGGGCACCATAATGTTTGGGACACATAGCTTCAGAGATGTTTGTAATTGTTCAGGTGTGTTTAAATGCCTCCTTAATGCAGGTATAAGAGAGCTCGCAGCACCTATTCTTAAGTTGTGTCAATGAAAGTCAAAGAAGCCATTATGAGACTGAGAAACAAGAATAAAACTGTTCGAGACATCAGCCAAACCTTAGGCTTACCAAAATCAACTGTTTGGAACATCATTAAGAAGAAAGAGAGCACTGATGAGCTTACTAATTGTAAAGGGACTGGCAGGCCAAGGAAGACCTCCATGGCTGATGACAGAAGAATTCTCTCTATAATAAAGCAAAATCCCCAAACACCTGTCCGACAGATCAGAAACACTCTTCAGGAGTCAGGTATGGATTTGTCAATGACCACTGTCCGCAGAAGACTTAATGATCAGAAATGCAGAGGCTACACTGCAAGATGCAAACCACTGGTTAGCCGCAAAAATAGGATGGCCAGCGAACAGTTTGCCAAGAAGTACTTAAAAGAGCAACTACAGTTCTGGAAAAGGGTCTTGTGGACAGATGAGACGAAGATTAACATATCAGAATGATGACAAGAGCAAAGTGTGGAGGAGAGAAGGAACTTCCCAAGATCCAAAGCATACCACCACATTTGTGAAACACGGTGGTGGGTGTGTTATGGCCTGGGCATGTATGGCTACTGAAGATACTGGCTCACTTATCTTCATTGACAATACAACTGCTGATGGTAGTAGCATAATGAATTCTGAAGTGTATAGACACATCCTATCTGCACAAGTTCAAACAAATGCCTCAAAACCCATTGGCCGGCGGTTCATTCTACAGCAAGACAAAGATCCCAAACATGCTGCTAAAGCAACAAAGGAGTTTTTCAAAGCTTAAAAATGGTCAATTCTTGAGTGGCCAAGTCAATCACCCGATCTGAACCCAATTGAGCATTCCTATTATATGCTGAAGAGAAAACTGAAGGGGACTAACCCCCAAAACAAGCACAAGCTAAAGATGGCAGTAATACAGGCCTGGCAGAGCATCACCAGAGAAGACACCCAGCATCTGGTGATGTCCATGAATCATAGACTTCAAGCAGACATTGCATGCGAAGGATATGCAACAAAATACTAAACATGACTACTTCATTTACATGACATTGCTGTGTCCCAAACATTATGGTGCCCTGAAATGGGGGGACTATGTACAAACACCGCTGTGATTTCTACATAGTGAAACCAAAATGTATAAAAATGGCCTTTATTAAAATCTGACAATGCATTTTAACCACATGTGATTTTTTTCTATTACAAATCTCAAATGTGGAGTACAGAGGCAAATAAATAAATGATGGGTCTTTGTCCCAAATATTATGGGGGGCACTGCATATATTAATTACACATTGGTTCTACAAGATGGTGAGTAGAAAAAACTTTAGAAAAACAAATTATTAGTGCAAAAGACTGTGTTTATGGTAGTGCAAGAGGTAGCCCTTAATATTCTGTTGCCAAGGTAGGATTAGGGTTATATAGGTTGGTTCAAGAAACTTATAGTTGTAGGTAAGCTGCTGTTCCTGAACCAGGTGATGTGGGATTTCAAGCTTCTGTACCTCCTCTCAGATGGCAGCAACAAAAAAAAGGCATGGTCTGAATGGTGGGCATCCTTGATGATATATGCCAGCTTCTTGAGACAGTACCTCATGGAAATGCTTTTAATGGAGAACTCTGCCCATGCTGGACTGGGCTGAGTCCACCACTGTCTGAAGCCGAATGTGTTCCTGTCTGTTGGAATTGCCGTACCAGGTGATGATGCAACTGGTGAGGATACTTTCTCTGGAATATTTGGTGACGTACCAAATCTCTAACCTTCTAAAAAGGTAGAGCTGCTGGTATACCACCTTCATGATCACATCTGTGTGTGATCCCAGTGAAGATCATCTGAGGTCATTGGACTAAAAAAAAGAAAATACCTCATCAATGTCAGCTGGTGAATGGTAACGTTCCTTATATTGAAAGCTGGGAAAACTGGCTCAGTGCTTCAAAGCTGCAGCTCAGAGCACAGATGGATCTCTAGTTCGAACACAGGGGTCTGTACTTGCCTCTATTTTTAAGAAAGACCACTGTTTGGCCTGTGTGTTGCTAAGCCGAGAACCTGTCGTGAATCCTGCCCTACCGACTGATGAGAACATATTTTAATTACCTGCTCTCTGCCAGCACTATCTCAGCAATGAATGACCCATGGGTTGGTGTGGAGAGTTGCCTTTGAGGACAGCTGGGAGTGAGGCTGGGGCAAGCACTGAATAATGAATCCTTATGAATGAACTGTACCCTGGCTGGCAAAGTGGTGTGGGCATTACTGGGAGCTAACAGTACCTGCTCTATGTGTTCACATACTGCCCTCAGACCGTACAGTTTGTCATCACCCTTGTTGGATATCATGAAAACTGCTGTCCCCCAATCTTGCTTGACTGTACAAGCACTTAAGGCGAGTGAACACATTAAAAATGTTACAACAGTGAACTCTGTAGGCTTGAGAGAGTTTTGCAGTCAGAGAAAGAGAGGAGCACACAGAATTTGTCACATTCAACACATGATGATGAGAGGCCATAGGAGCTAGTCAATTTGTAACCACATAGAGCACATGTGTCAAACTCGAGGCCCGCGGGCCGAATCTGGCCTGCCACGTCATTTTATGTGGTCCGCGAGAGCTTAATTGTCATTAGTCGTACATCTTTTAAGTTACAGACATTTTAAACTTTAAAACTCATTTCTAAACACATTTTTTCCAAGTGCTGTGCGTCTGACGTCACCACAGAGGCACGCACGGCCTCTCCTCACTCGCACAAACAAGATGGCCGCCGTTAGCGGAGCCGCACCCCCTCCGCAATCACTGCCTCCCCTCTCTTCACTCCCCTCACTCTCCCACACCCGGGGGACACTCCCGAGCAGGAGGGAGATGGTCTGACTGATGGTCCTCATCCTTCCCTTCAACCCACGCCACGGCATCCTCGACTCCCGCCCGCGCCCAGCGCCCCGCACCGTTACCGCACACAGGCCGCAGCGCAGCGGGCAGCTTCTCCTTCAGCGGCCGCTTCCACCGATGGCGGCGTTGACGAGGGCCGCTTCCACCGACGACCCGTCGCGACTTCAGAAAGATGGCGGCCTCCTCACGCTCCGCCATCTTGTGCGCACCTCCCGCCGCTCCCCTCGCTTCTCTCCCCTCCCCTTCTCCAAGAGTAGCCATCGCCCGACTCGAGTTGTCCCACCTCCGCCACCCGCCTCGACTGTAGTCCCGCCACCCGACTCGAGTAGTACCACCTCCGCCGCCCGACTCGAGTAGTCGCACATCCGCTGCCCGACTCGAGCAGTCCCACCTCCGCCACCCGACTCGAGTAGTCCGGAGCTCCCTCCTCCTCCTCCCTGCACGCTCGGTAAGTGCCTTTCGCCGCCAACGGCTCCACGGAGGGGAGTGGACGTGGGGGCTGAGTGGGTGGAGGGAAGGGGTAGGAGGGGGGTGAGGGTGGGTGGAGGAGAGAATGGGTGGGGGGTGGGGGGAGGCGAGAGTAGGGGAAAGGGGGTGGTGGGGAAAGGGGGGGAGTGAGAGTGGGTGAGGAGAGAGTAGGGGAGAGTGGGACTGGGGAGGGGGACAGCAGGGGGGAGTGGTTGGGGGAAGAGAGGGTGGGGGGGAGGGGAACAGGGGGTCAGGGAAGAGGGGAGAGTGGGGGGAGGGGGAGGGTGGGAGGAGCAGAGAGTGGGGGTGGGAGGGAGAGTGGGACTGGGGAGGGTGGTGATTGGGGGGAAGAGAGAGTGGGGTGGGGGGAAGGGGACAGAGTGAGAGGGGGTGTGGGTGGTGGTGGGGGAAGAGAGTGGGGGTGGGGGGGAAGTGGGATAGTGGGGGACAATTAAGAGACAATTTATTTTAAAGAAAAAACGCGATTTCCCCAGGTCGCAATGGAAACCCTACGAAGAACGGGCCCAATTTGTCAATGTGCTTACATATATTTTTACATTTATGTTAATGCATGTACAATATTTGTACATTTCAATAAATAATAATCAAATGCAGAGACAGTTATTTAACAATATGTTAAGGATTAGTTACATTTATACAGTCTTACAGTTACAACCGGCCCTTTGAGGGCAACCATAATGCTGATGTGGCCCGGGGTGAAAATGCGTTTGACACCCCTGACATAGAGCATTGCAACAGGGAGAGCAGGGCTTCAGGCCAGGTTGTGGGCACTTTAATATACTAATGAGCCCTTTTTGTGCTGATTCCGGCAGTGCTGCCATTAATGTGAAGGTATACTGAACACTAAGGCACCAGTGAAAACTGATTCAACAATTAGGTTGTACTGAGCTACTTAAAACTTGTCCTAAGATCACATATTTTATCATGTTCCAGAATTTTCCTTTAGATAAATGTCTGCTGATCAGGTCTGCTGATGAAGAAGTTGAGGATCCAGTTCCCTGAGTTGATGATACGTTTGGAGGGGATGTTGCTGTTGAACATTGAGCTGCAATCAAACAACAGTCTAACGTTTGTGTACTTGCTGCCCGAGTGGTCCAGTTGGGACATGGCAAGATAGCATCTGCTGTCGATCTGTGGTGGTGTTAGGCAAAGTGACTGATCTTCCAAAATAAATTAATTAGTTGTAAATAAATTCCACAAGTGTGCAGGTGAGCCTGAGGGAATGTGGAACGATTAAAATGGGTTAGAATAGGTGGATGCTTGATGATGAATGCATATTCAGTGGGCTGACAAATCTATTTCCCTGGTAGACACAAAATGCTGGAGTAACTCAGCGGGACAGGCAGCATCTCTGGAGAGAAGGAATGGATGACGTTGAGACCCTTCAGACTGATGTCAGGGGAGTGGGCGGTATAGTGATAAAATAAAGTCGGAGACAGTAAGACTGGTGGGAGAACTGGAAAGAGGGAGGGGATGGAGAGAGAGGTAAAGCAAGGGCTACTTGAAGTTAGAGAAGTCAATGTTCATAATGCAAGCTACCCAAGCGAAATATGAGGTGCTGTTCCTCCAATTTGCACTGGGCCTCACTCTCACAATGGAGGAGGCCCAGGACAGAAAGGTCAGGTGTTACATCTCCTGCGGTTGCAGGGGAAAGTAGGGTGGTTTGGGTGGGAAGGGACTCAGGGAGTTGTGGAGGGAACGGTCTCAGCGGAAAGGGGTGGAGATGGGAAGATGTGGTCCGTCCAACGACCCCGACAGTCTTCAGGCGAGGCAGAGGTTCACTTGCACCTCCTCCAACACAAAATCTATTTCCCTGATTGTGCCCAAAGCTCTACCCTGTTAGTTTCAATTTTAGAGATACTGTGTGGAAACAGGCCCTTAGGCCCACCGTGTCTGCACTGACCACGATCACCCGTACACTAGTTCTATCCACAATCTTCAAAATATTTACTGAAATGTATGCAAAAAATTTCACTGTACCTCAATACATGTGACAATAAAGAACCTTCTCATTGTCCATATTTTTCCAATGGTGGGGAACTTAGCAATGGTAAGTTTTTCACCGAGAGAGTTGTGAATCTGTGGAATTCTCTGCCAGAAGGCAGTGGAGGCCAATTCACTGGATGTTTTCAAGAGAGACTTAGATATGGCTCTAGGGCTGATGGAATCAAGAGATATGGGGAGAAAGCAGGCACGGGGTACTGATTTTGGATGATCAGCCATGATCATATTGAATGGGGTGCTGGCCGATGGGCTGAATGGCCTACTCCTGCACCTATTTTCTATGTAATAAATTTGAATATCAAGGGTGGTTTGTTAGACTATTGAAGTTGGTTATTGCCAGGTACTTGGAAGTTCCAGTTGGATACCTTTTGATGCATTTGACTTATGCACTTGTTTGTGTATGAACTTCCTTGAATGTATCTTATATTTTCTGGTGTATTTGTGATTTTTTTGTGTGTTGGGTAAGCACTAAACTCTTTCTCTGAAACAGAACATCACAGTGTCATTCTCCACTTCATGACATAGGCCTATAATATGAATGAATGAATGAATGAATGAATGAATGAATGAATATGTTTATTGGCCAAGTATGTGCATATACAAGGAATATGCCTTGGTGCTCCACTCACAAATGACAACACAAACATCCAGTTAACAATTAAGAATAAAGCATAACCACATAAAAACAATAAGGATACAACATTACGGTCTTAACATGTGGGTGAAAATAAACCAGAGCAAAAAAGAGACTAAAGACTTTGGTTATTGAGTAGAACTAATAGTCATGGAAAAAGTCTGGCTGTGGCTGCTTTGACAGTCCGGAGTCGCCTCCCAGAGGGAAGTGCTTCAAAGATTTTGTGGCCAGGGTGAGAGGGGTCAGGGATGATCTTGCCCACTCGCTTCCTGGCCCTTGCAGTGTACAGTTTGTCAATGGGGGGAAGGTTGCAGCCAACAACCTTCTCAGCTGTGCGAACGATCCGTTGCAGCCTCCGAATGTCGTGCTTGGTGGCTGAGCCAAACCAGACCATGATGCAGAAGGTGAGGATGGACTCAATGATAGCAGTATAGAATTGGACCATCATTGCCTGTGGCAGATTGTGTTTCTTTAGTTGCCGCAGGAAGTACATCCTCTGTTGGGCTTTTTGACTGTGGAGTCGATGGTGTCCCCCATTTAAGGTCCCTGGGGATGATGGTTCCAAGGAACTTAAATAACTCCACAGATGTGATGTTGTTGATGGTGAATGGGGAGAGCTCTTCGAAAGTCTACAATTAGTTCCACTGTCTTAAGGGCATTGAGCTCCAGGTTGTAGCGATGGCACCAGGATGCCAGCTGTGTCACTTCCCCTCTGTAGGCAGATTCCTCCCCATCCTGGATCAGTCCAATCAGGGGTGTGTCATCCGCAAACTTGAGGAGCTTGACAGAGGAGTCTGTGGAGGTGCAGTCGTTGGTGTAGAGAGAGTAAAGGAGAGGGGAGAGTATACAGCCTTGTGGTGCTCCTATGCTGAGGGTCTGCGGGTCCGAGATGTGCTTTCCCAGCCTCACATGCTGCACGTTGATACATTGACAGAGGGGGTTCAGGCACAGTCAACTGGGAGAGTTTGGAGTACAGTAGCTCTGGCACAATGGTGTTAAATTCAGAGCTAAAGTCCACAAACAGAATCCTGGCATAGGTCCCCTTGCGGTTTAGGCGCTGGAGGATGAAGTGCAGGCCTAGGTTGACTGCGTCATCCACCGATCTATATTGGCCCTGTATGCAAACTGATATTTTTCAGCTGGGCCAGCACATCTTTCAAAGGTCTTCATGACTGCAGAGGTCAGTGCAACAGGCCTGTGGTCATTAAGACCAGTGATCCTTGTCTTTTTGGGTACAGGGACAATAGTGGAGACCTTGAAGCAGGCAGGGACAGTGCAAGTTTGTAGGGACTGGTTGAGAATGTCTGTGTAGATCGGTACCAGTTGTTCGGCACAGAGCTTGAGGGTAGAGGGAGAAACATTATCCGGTCCTGGAGATTTCCAGCTTTTCTGTTTCCTGAATAGGGTCTCCACCTCCGCAATTATATAAGACCCATTTATACGGTTTTGGAGGTTGAGGGATTGTATGTTGAAGGTTCTCTCTATAAACCTGAGCTTCATGTCCTTTTACTTGAATGTAAACTAACTTTTAAAGCCTATTAAATTTTACATATGTTCAATTTATTGCCTGGAGCTTGAGTTTGGACTCTGACCTCACTCAGGAGCATGTCTTTCTCCTGGTGATTTGAAAATTAAGAGGAACACCTAGGTTCTGGGGAGGGTGGGGGTTGAATGGAGGGGTAGACAGCATAAACTTAACACGGATTGGAGGAGCATGTTAATCTGAAGATGTAAAAAGACTCAAAGTGGTGGAGTAACTGCGTGTCAGGTAGTATCTCTGGAGATCATGGTTATAGACAATGGGTGCAGGAGTAGGCCATTCGGCCCTTCGAGCCAGCACCTCCATTCAATGTGATCATGGCTGATCATTCACAATCGGTACACTGTTCCTGCCCTCTCCCCATACCCCCTGACTCTGCTATCATTCAGAGCTTTATCTAACTCTCTTGAAAGCATCCAGAGAATTGGCCTCCACTGCCGGCAGAGAATTCCACATATTTACAACTCTCTGAGTGAAAAAGTTTTTCCTCATCTCCATTCTAAATTGTCTACCCCTTATTCTTAAACTGTGGCCCCTGGTTCTGGACTCCCCCAACATCGGGAACGTGTTCCCTGCCTCTAGCGTGTCCAATCCCTTAATAATCATACGTTTCAATAAGATCCCCTCGCATCCTTCTAAATTCCAGCGTATACAAGCCTAGTCGCTCCAGTCTTTCAACATACGACAGTCCCGTCATTCCCCACCTAGTGAACCTATGCTGCACTCCCTCAATAGCAAGAATGTCCTTCCTCAAATTTGGAGACCAAAACAGCAGGTGTGGTCTCACTAGGGCCCTGTACAACTGCAGAAGGACCTCTTTGCTCCTATACAATAGACAATAGACAATAGGTGCAGGAGTAGGCCATTCAGCCCTTCGAGCCAGCACCGCCATTCAATGCGATCATGGCTGATCACTCGCAATCAGTACCCCGTTCCTGCCTTCTCCCCATACCCACTCACTCCGCTATCCTTAAGAGCTCTATCCAGCTCTCTCTTGAAAGCATCCAACGAACTGGCCTCCACTGCCTTCTGAGGCAGAGAATTCCATACCTTCACCACTCTCTGACTGAAAAAGTTCTTCATCTCCGTTCTAAATGGCCTACCCCTTATTCTTAAACTGTGGCCCCTTGTTCTGGACTCCCCCAACTCCTCTTGTCATAAAGGCCAACATGCCATTAGCTTTCTTCACTGCCTGCTGCACCTGCATGCTTACTTTCTATGGCTGATGAACAAGGACACCCAGATCTCTTTGTACTTCCCCTTTTCCTATCTTGACACCATTCAGATAATTGTCTACCTTCCTGTTCTTACCACCAAAGTGGATAACCTCACATTTATCCACTTACACATTTAACTGCATCTGCCATGCATCTGCCCACTCACACAACCTATCCAAGTCACCCTGCGTCCTCATAGTATCCTCCTCACAGTTTGACCTTATCAAAGGTTAGGTGACGTTTCAGGTCAAGACCCTGCTTCAGACTGATTGTAGGGGTTGGGGTAAGAAAGCAGGAAGAGAGGAGAAACAGGACAAAGCCTGGGAGATTATAGGTGGAAGATAGAGACAAAAAGCTGCTAGAGACAAAAGATAGCGACAAAAAGCAGACTTCAGACTGCTAAAGTCTGAAGGAAGGTTTCGACCGGAAACATCACCCATTTCTTCTCTCCAGAGATGCTGAGTTACTCCAGCTTTTTGTGTAGATCTTTAGTTTAAACCAGCATATGCAGTTCCTTCCTACACAGATAATAGGTGGACACTGGTGAGGGGGGTTTGACAGACAGATGGTTGGACAAAGGCCAGAGATGAAAAGACAAGATGAGCCTGGCCATGAATGTCAATATGTATGAGGGGATGTGTGAAAATTCCTGCATGGATTTGTGGAGAAAGGATCCCACAAGAGATCAAATGTTCAATGCAGCTCCCATTTAAGTAACAACCATTTCCCACTAGGGTCACGTATCCCTATGTCATGAATGGTTTTTGAAACTGTTGGCTTACCCTTTGTTCATTTTCCATTTTAGCAGCAGTAGGGGCCCGCTGGGTGATCATAATTCCCATTTGACTTGTAGCTATTTCTGGGATGTGAAATACGGTGACATTTTGTTCTCCTGAGAAGCTGGGGTTTTATTTCTGTAATGAGAGTTTTTGCTTGAGACATGTTAAGAAAGAATATCCATGTCTGCTGAAACCACTACCATTTTAAAGAACAATTAATTAATATGATGCAAAGTGGGTATTTTAGTACGTTAAACAATATTGAAATAAATGCTTGCCAATCCACCATATGGGTAATGTCTTCCCTGGCCACAGTGCAGCAGGAATTCATTTGGTTGTGAGATTCTATCTAAAACATTAACACAGCTTTTTTGTTTGGATATTAATTTATTGGGTATTTTCAACATTTTTCAGAACATGCTTCCAGGGATAATTTTTCTCTGTTTAACTGGTTTGAATTGGATTGTTAACTCCATCATATTCATTACCATAACACCTGGGCAGAACTCCAATCAAATGGTACATCGGACATGTTATTTGCTGTGAGATCAAAATTAACTGAATCACTTAGCAAATTGATGTTTGTCCACTTGTAATTTTACTTACCTTCTACATCAGCATATGAGAATGTGAAAGTGGTGATCAACTGTAGGAAGTTAATAGACATTCCACTGAACAGGAGGCAACACATTAACTCTAATATGTGCACTGAATTAATGTTCTTTCTGAACAAAAAAAATTCACGGACGAAAACCATGCAAGCCTTTTATTGCTTCTAATTAGTTCCAATGAAATACTGCACATTAACCTTAGTCAAATTATATATTCATTTACAGTTATCTTTTTCTTTTACACGGAGTATAACAATAGATCATTGTAAAGATCTTGTACTCCCCCCCCCCCCCCCCGCCCCCCGAGTTAAAAAAACTCAGTTATTATCTATCTTCTGGTTCATCTGTTTAAAGGCAGAATATTGATTTTAACTTTGACGGGCTGCAGCTGAAAAAACATGAACCACCTTCAGAGAATTTGATCTCTTAAGGGAATATTTTTCACCTTTTTACATGAAGACTTCAACCTATAACAGCTACCAATGTGCCAAAGTGGCAGATGCTCCCAATTTACCTGAAGACGTAAGGCAATGTAAATAAATTAGCAGGAATTATGGAAAAAATAGCTAATTATGGTACAGCAGCAGTGTTCATTTTACATTTGTAAAGCAAGGAACAAGCCAGCCGTATTGGATAATAGTTGGCAATTTGGTAAATCCTGCTCCGTCATCGGCAAAGGTTTCTGCATTTTTATATAATTTCAAATAATATTTAGAAAGATTAACTTTATGATCGCTTCCTGGAGATTCTGCTGAAAATCTTATTTGAAAATTGGATGTGAGGCAGTGCTGTGTGGCAGCCGATAAGTCACTGGGCAAGCTCCATTTCAACGGTTCCTAAGCCTTGGACTAGAAGATATCTATGACTTAAAGAAGAGCATCGAGAGCATCTGTAAGTTCATGTGCTTGAACATAAAGAAGAGAATATATGCTTGTGAAATTTAAAACATCATCTGGTCTGATATTTCTCTGTAAAACAAGGAGAACTTTATTTTCCTAGTGCTGCACAGGAGAAAGGGGTGTGGAGACCTTTGGCTGCTGCAGAGCTTAAAGTGTACTTGCTATTCAGATGCCCAAGAATTCTTAATCTGGTTCTACGTAGCATACATAGAACGGAGATGAGGAAGAACTTTTTCAGTCAGAGAGTGGTGAAGGTGTGGAATTCTCTGCCTCAGAAGGCAGTAGAGGCCAGTTTGTTGGATGCTTTCAAGAGAGAGCTGGATAGAGCTCTTAAGGATAGCGGAGTGAGGGGGTATGGGGAGAAGGCAGGAACGGGGTACTGATTGAGAGTGATCAGCCATGATCGCATTGAATGGCGGTGCTGGCTCGAAGGGCTGAATGGCCTACTCCTGCACCTATTGTCTATTGTCTATTGTCTATAAGATAGAGATAGTACAGCTGGTTAACCATACCTGTCCAGGTTCATGGAAGGAGAGAGACAGAGCTCAGTTCTAGCACACAGCTTGAATTTAAAGAGGCAGCATATCTAACAATGTGTTAATTCTATTTTGTACCTTGGTATACGATAGGCAAAAGGAAGGCAGGTCCACAACATTGTTTGGGGAATTGCACCCTACTTACCAGGCAGGGTTTTTGCCTTTTTTAAAATAAATTTGCATCACTAGATAGTGGATTATTAAAGTTTCATTGGTATGAAAGAGATAATATTGTAAATGGCATAATTTTGTAAAGTATAGGAAGGAACTACAGATGATGGTTTTTAATCGAAGATAGACACAAAATGCTGGAGTAACAGCGGGACAGGCAGCATCTCTGGTGAGAAGGAATGGGTGACATTTTGGGGCGAGATCCTCCTTCAGACTCAGAAGGAGGGTCTCGACCCAAAACGTCAAACATTCCTTCTCTCCAGAGATGCTGCCTATCCCGCTGAGTTACTCCAGCATTTTGTGTTAATATTGTAAAGTGGCAAGTTCATCATGGGAACATGGCCAATTAAATATATAGGCTATTTGGATTTATAAATTGCAGAATATAATATAAAAGCAATGATATTAGCTAATAATTGTGGACAACTCTGGGCCCCACCCTTCAAGAAAGATGTAAAACTTAAATGAGTTCAGGGAAAGATTTTAGGGATGAAGGTGTTAGTCATGAGGAGAGATTGGACAATTTAAGAATGTTCCAATTGATGCAGAGAATGTAAAGAGATGGCCCAATGTAGTCTTTAATGCTATGAATAAATGGGGAATGGTTAAAAATTCATAGAGCTATACACCACTGATACAGTCACTTCAGCCCAACTTGTCCATGCTGATCAATGTGTCTAACTGAGCTAATCAACTTTTCTGCAAGTTTTTTTGTTATGGTGATTGATCAGTCAGCAGAAAGACAATACATGATTACAATTCGAGCCATTCACAGTATACAGTTACATGATAAGGGAATAACGTTTAGTGCAAGATAAAGCCAGTAAAGTCTGCTCAAAGATAGTCCGAGGATCTCCAATGAGGTAGATAGTAGTTCAGGACTGCTCTTGAGTTGTGGTAGGATGGTTCAGTTGACTAACAACAGCTGGGAAGAAACTGTCCCTGAATCTGGAAATGTGTGTTTTCACACTTCTACACCTTTTGCCCGATGGAAAAGGGGATAAGAGGGAGTGGCCAGGGTGTTACTCGTCCTTGATTATGCTGCTGGCCTTGCCGAGGCAGTGTGAGGTATAAATGGAGTCAATGGAACGAAGGTTGGTTTGTGTGATGATCTGGGCTGCATCCACAATTCGCTGCAATTTCTTGTGGTCTTGGATGCTGTTCCCAAACCAAGCAGTGATGCATCCCGATTACATGCTTGTTATAGCACATCTGTAGAAGTTGGTGAGAGTTGTTGGGAACATGCCAAACTTCCTAAGCCTTCAAAGGAAGTAGTGGCGTTGATGTGCTTTCTTGGCTGTTGCTTCAATATGGGTGGTCCAGGAGAAGTTGTTGGTGATTTTTACTGTAAAGAATTTGAAGTTTTCAACCATCTCTACTTCGGCGATGCAAACTGGGGAATGTGTACTGCTTCGCTTCCTTAAAGGGCTTGTCGCACTTAGGCGATTTTAAGGCGACTGCCGGCACCTAGGCTGTCGCTGAACGTTCGCTGGGGTGTCGCGGGCATGATCGTGAGGAGTCTTCGATGAATCGTAGCGGATCTCGGAGCGTTGCGGAAAAAATTTCCAGATAGAAATTTCTCGGCGACAGCTGGCTTGTCGCCAGGTATCGTAGCTTATTGCGGGCGCTGTCGCATGCTGTCCCCAGGTTTGCTAGGTTGTCGCAGATTTATTTAGAAGCACGTAATATTAAATTAAGAAAAGGCATTTGAAGATACCAGAAGATAGTTTTGTTTAACGAATTTATTTACCGTCGGGACATTTGACAGGTAGATTGGAGGCGACAGTTTGACAGTCAGGTAAGTGTGGGAATTTCACCATGTTTCCGAAGACGGTGTAATCTCTTAGCCAGGTGCTAGTTTCACAAAAAAAAGTAACTTGTATCGACCTGACGTGGTCATTGTCGGAGGGTAAAAGAAAATTGTCGTGGTCATTGTCGTAGGGTAAAAGAAAATTTTGGTGATCTGCTACGACTTTGAAAAGTCGCCTAAAAAATCGCCTAAGTGGGACAGGCCCTTAAGTCGACCACTATCTCCTTTGTCGTGCTGACATTGAAAGGTTGTTTTCTCGACAAAAGGACCCAAGGTCCAAGACACAATTCTCCATTCTGTTATTCGTCCCTATTGAGTGCGACGGCAAGAAAACATATATAACTGTTCTCCGAAGGACAGCTTTATATCAAATGAAGCACGAGCTAAGAAATAAATATGAAAAGATATGAAAACTGTTCTTACATTTTATTTTACATAACTCCCTGATTTTTCTTTTGATATCATGTGTTCACCATTGCTCACCAATTTAATAATAGTAGCCACCAATTTAGTACAAATGTCAGTTTGATTAACAATTATTGCTATTGAAATAAATTAATTTTAGCCCTGAATTGTCACACTACTTATTCAGAGCGTGGCCACTGTATGATGTTGCAAGAATAACAAGTTATTTAACTTCAAACCTGGCTTAATGACCATCGAGGGTGCAACGTTATAGACAAGGCCACAATTCCCTAACAGTGCCGCCCACCGGAACCTCCCCCGGGTAACACGCACGCGCAAGATAACTTCCTCCAGGAACGGCGTCTGCAATCACTCAACATAGACTGCGAATACAGTGAGTGATCTACATCCCCTTTCCTTAGCTCCTGCTCCATATAATGGCAGAATATCTTGTTAAGTAGTAAATATAGCAGGACTTATACAAAATGACCAATATCCAACAGATGTATTCAGTTACTGCAATGAAAAACATATGAGGTGAGAAAGAGAAGAGAAGAGTTACTATAGTCAAACAAGTATACACACTGTGAACACAAAATGAAGGTCACAGCATAGTAAACATACTTTATATATTGACTTGAACACTTGATTGTCAGTTTTTAGCATACTATAAATTAACCTGAACATTGTGTCTATGTATATTTAGCGGAGAAGTGAATTCAGTCTCTGTATTTGTGATTTGCCTTGCTGACACGACCTGAGCGTGTTCTGTTAAGACTCTCAGTGGTATTCAAAGGCAGCTTAGCCACTGGCACCTGAACCTGGAGCTGCTCAGTGCCCATTATTTCTTGTCCGTCTCTTGTCAGAGCGTTATAGTTTTTTGACCCAAGTCCAGTATCCTGGTGATCAGTGTCACTTGGATTTAGCTGTGCTGGGGCAGGCTCGACTGCAGGCAAAATGTGTCTGCGATTCCTTCTGTACAGCTTTCCTTCTGAGTGAATAAGGTAAGACCTGGGCTCCTGGCATATTTTCTTTACCATGCCTGTCCTGTTGTAACCTTGTGGCGTCTGAAACCTGACAACCTATCCTTCTATCAAAGGCTAAAGTGGTCTCCTTGATTGGTCATAGCACACTTTTTGTGACAGCCTTTTATTTTGAAGCTTGGGCTTTCATACACAGAACTTTATTGTCATTCGGTACAGATACCGAACGAAATTTTCTCAAGTTTACCTCGTGAGTCTTACGCATATGTGGTTCAAGCAGCTTCCTTGAGACTGGGAGAGTAGTATGTGTTTGCCTTGACATTAGTCTTTGTGCTGGAGATCCAAGCTTTGTGTCACATGGCACATTTCTGAGATTGAGGAGGTTTAGAAAAACATCACTTCCATCTCTGTGAGACTTCTCCATGATTTTAGCGCTGCGGACAGCTCTTTCAGCTAACCCATTAGATTGGGGATACTCTGGGCTGCTGGTAACATGAATGAAGCCCCACTGTGTAGCGAAATCTTTAAAGTGTTGGCTTGTGAACTGTCTGGCATTGTCTGATACGAGGGTGTGTGGTGCTCCATGAACTGAAAATGTCTCAAGTTTTGAGATGACTGTTGCTGAAGTACCTTCACGAATCAGGTCAATTTCATACCAGCCTGAATATGAGTCCGCTAGCACCAAGTACTGCTGACTGTAGTTTGGAATGAATTTTCCAAGGTAATTGACCATCCCCAGAAATCTTTGCTGAGCGGGGACATCTGCTGGCACTGGCATTTCACTGATTGCTGTTGTTTTGGAAGGGTCAGCTTTGAGGCCTTCACTTGTGAAAACGTGTCCAACATAGCTGACCTGGTTCAGCTGGAACTTGCACTTGAAAGGATTGAGCCTCATGTTCACCTCTCTGGCACGGTTGAGCACTTTTCTCAAGTTGGCGTCGTGGTTCTTCCACGTTTTTACCTCCAATTATTATGTCATCGACTGTGATAGCACAGGGATATCCAGCGAAAATCTGCTCCATGGAGCACTGGAACACTTCACTGGCAGAGGTAAGTCCGAATGGCATCCTTAAAAATCTGTAGCGACCAAAAGAAGTGCTAAAAATGGTTAGCATTGAAGATGTGTGGTCAAGTGAAATCTGCCAAAAGGAATTCTTAGCATCTAAGACGGAAAACGCCATTGCATTTGACATGTGTGCAGTCACTTCTTCCACAGTACGCATAGGGTGATGTGGCCTTTTCAAAGCAGTGTTCAGGTCTCTTGGATTAATGCATATTCTGATTTCCTGTTTGTTCTTTTTGTTGGAGGCAACCATAGATGACACCCAATTGGTTGGCTCAGCCACAGGAGTGATGACACCCAATTCCTGCATCCTGTCTAGCTTAGCTTTGACTCTGTCCTTCATAGCCACAGGAATCTGATGTGCAGGACGAACAACAGGTCTCACATCTGGGTCAAGTGTCATGGAATAGGTTGCAGGCAGCTTTCCAAGCTCATCAGTGAAGAGATCGCTGTATTCTGTTTGAATTTGATGTGACAGATCATCTTTAGTGGGGCTCAACTGGTGAACATCCTTACTGAATGAGATCAGCCCCATTTGCCTGCATGCACGTAGCCCTAGCAGTGGCAGAGCATCCTCTTGGACAATGTAAAATGGCAATATGTATGGCTGTTCCTCTAGGTGGCACTGCAACTTAACCATACCAACAGGTTTGATTTTGCTGCCCCCATATGCAACAAGGTTTGTGGCTTTAATACATGTTCTTATTTGTTCTTCATCCTGTAGTTGTTCAAATGTATTTTTTGACAACACATTACGCTTGGCACCTGTGTCTACTTTCATTTCAACTGGAATGCCATTAACTTGCACACTGACCAAGGCTTCATCATTTTTTTCTATCTAATGCATCAATTGAATCAGCAGTCATTTGCAGTGTTAATCCATCAACATAGAATGTTTCATCAGCACTGCTGTCGGCTTGGTCAGGTTCTAGCTGGTGAACAGTCCTCCTAGGTCTCGGCCTGTTGTAGGTTTGTTGTGTGGACTTGCAGCACTTTTAAAAATGATTCAATTTTTTCCAAGCATGGCACTGTTGACCAAAAGCTGGACATTTGTCTCTTTTAGCTGCATGACTACCTCCACAGTTGTTGCAGTTGACAATACACTGTGTCCCAGTTTTTTCTGACTGGTTTTTCATTTTTATCTCAGGCTTTTGTTTTCTCATGAACCTAGCCTGGACTGCATCAACATTTGTGACAGAGTGCTGTGGAGAAGCCAGTGTTTTGTTGTGCTCTTCAGTCAGCTCATGAATTTGACAGATAGAGACAGCCTCAACTGGTTTCAAATTACCATCACGTAGTAACAACCTTCTCAAATTGTCATTATTGATACCACAGACCAGTCTATATCTAATAAGCTCCTCATAGAGATCTCCAAATTTGCAGCTTTTTGCTTTCATCCTTAAATCACTGACATATTCAATTGTCTCACCAGCCTTTTGATTCCGTGTGTTGAACTTGTGTCTTTCCATGGTAACATTGGTCTGAGGGTTGAATATCTCCCGAAATTTCCTCTTGAGGCATTCAGGATCCTCTTTGGATTCTGCGGGAACGAGGATGTCTCCACCCTCGCCGGGCTCCCTCACTTCCTCCGTGTACATAAAAGACTGTTTACGTTCAATGGCCTTTGGTCCCGCTAGATTGAGAAGAATGTATGCTTGAGTGGGGGCGAGCTTGTTAGGGTGCCACCGCGATGAAAATGTCATATTCTTGTTCACAAATTCGCCATTATTTACCGATGTTACCGTCAAAGACGAGTGGGACGAGCCTCCGGAATCCATCCACCATGTTGACTGTTTAGCTGCTAGTTGCGCCATCTAGCAGGCTGCTAGTTGTCCTCGCTTGAAAAACAAATCCTGGTCGAAATACACAGTCCATGAAAGTTCCGGAATAAAACTTCTGACAACATGTCTGATGTTGCAAGAATAACAACAAGTTATTTAACTTCAAACCTGGTTTAATGACCATCGAGGGTGCAACGTTACAGACAAGGCCGCAGTTCCCCTGGCCGCAGGTCCACCAGAACCTCCCCCGGGTAACATGCATGCGCAAGATAACTTCATCCAGGAATGGCGTCTGCAATAACTCAACATAGACTGTGAACACAGTGACTGATCTCAAGTCACCACACAATCTGTGGAAGTATCAGTGGAATGGATTTTTGAAGGAAAATTCTCAGCATTATCCAGTATATATCAGTTCTTTCTTCCAAAATATTACCCTGTTTACTATGCATTATGAGCAACCTGGAGCTCCGAGCAACAATCACCTCCAAGTGTTTTTGAGGGGGATTTTTTCACATCATTTTCAAAAGGACACAATTGTTGATATTTTGTACAGTGTAGCCCTTGCTTGTGATTGCACTAGGTCATAAGTGATAGGAGTAGAATTAGGCCATTCGGCCCATCAAGTCTACTCCGCCATTCAATCATGGCTGATCTATCTCTCCCACCTAACCCAATTCATCTGCCTTCTCCCCATAATCTCAGGCTAAAATAAGACATTTTTAAGAAGGTGAATATTTATGTCTCTAGGCAGTCACTGAGTACGATCAAATCAGAATGATAGACGTGAGCATGAAATAAATCAAGGAATATGACTGCTTGACGAGGGTCTCGACCCCAAACGTCACCCATTCATACTCTTCAGAGATACTGCCTATCCTGCTGAGTTACTCAAGCATTTTGTGTCTCTTCGATATGAAAGCAGTGCAGGAATATGGCGCTGAGGTACATTAGCTTTTTTTAATTTAAAAAATGAACTTTATTCAGAATTAGAAACAAGGTACAGAACAAAAACTGCAAAAAATCTTCACACATTATCAGAATCTGTCAGCTGTGATGTTGAGAAGTTGAATGGATTTGAAAGGCCCGTTGATTTGCACCTTCTTTATTAATGAGCAAGAACGCTTGATACACACTGTTCCGTACTTCCTCTACCACCCCCATAGAACCCAACCCCCCCCCCCCCCCCCCGATTGATCCATTCCATTGAACTCAGGGCCGGATTAAGCTAGTGCGGGGCCCGTAGCATATGTTATAAAGGGGCCTTAAATACAGGACAAGGTGACGTCACCACCCGTTCCCCACGTGACCTCACCCAGCCAGCGGCCACGTGCTCCCGCTCCACCAATGAAGGCAACCCAGGCCGGGAACGCACTCAGCCCCGCTCCCTGAATATACTTGGCCCTGCTCCCCGATCGCACTCAGCCCCGCTCCCCGAACACACTCGAGCCCCGCTTCCCGAACTCCGTTAACATTAACGAGCTCCGTTAGCCTACACTGTCCGGGCCTAATACGGGACTCTCAGAGAGTGTGTGATGGAGGGGTTTAGTTTAGGGATACAGCACGAAACAGGTCTTTCGGCCCACCGTCCGTACCGACGAGCAATCCCCGCACACACCAGGGACAATTTTACACATACACCAAATCAATTAACCTACAAACCTGTACGTCTTTGGAGTGTGGGAGGAAACCAAAGATCTTGGAGAAAACCCATGCGGTCACGGGGAGAACGTACAAACTCCATACAGACAGCACCAGTGGTTGGGATCGAACCTGGGTCTCTGGGGCTGCAAGCACTGTAAGGCATTAACTCTACCACTGCGCCACCGTGGAGAGAATGACAGAGGATTGCGAGAAGAGGGCCGGAGGAGTAGGAGCCGAGGATGCCAGAGAAGTAGAGACGGGGAGGGCCAGAGCAATATGGAAATGGTAGGGCCGGAGGAGTGAATAGAGGCTGGACTGGAGGTATAGGGGTGAGAGGGACGGAGTAGGGGAAGGACTGCTGGAGCAGTGGATGCTGAGAGGCATGCAAGGTGTGGGGTAGAGGAGGTGGTAGAAGAGTGGAGGGGGAGACAAGGCCTGGGAAGTGAGGAGAGAAGGCCGGTGGATTGGTAAGAAAGAGGGTCCAAGCTTTTTGGGATGGGTAAGAGGGAGTCGCAGGATTTTGGGAGTATGGGCCAGAAGAGTAGACGGAGAGAGAGGTGCGGATGGGTAGGTGCTGAGAAAAGGCCGAAAGTGTGAGGGAAAGTGCCTATAGAAATGGAAAGTAAAGGCCGGGGGGGGGGGGTGGGGGGGGGGGGGGGGGGGGGGCGACGGAAGAAGGTGTGGGGGAAAGAGGTTCGGAGGAAACGGGGAGAGCGTAATGGAGATGCACAAGAGGGAGAGTGGGACAGAAGACTGGGAATAAAGGGGGGAGATAGATTGGCGGAAGAGAGGACTGGAACAGTATCTATTTGAAGGGACGAAACGGGGAGGTGAGAGGGAAGGGGGATTGGGGAGAGAGATGCCCAGTGGGTGGGGAGAAGGAGAGAGCCGGAGGAGTAGGGAGAGAGAGATGACCGCAGGAGTGAAGAGAGAAGGCCCTAGCAAGGAGAGGGAGGGGTGGAGGGGTAGGGAAAGAGCAGACGGGAGGTATGTGGAAGAGTGAGCAGCGGAGGATTCGGGCTACAAAGTGCCAGAGGAGTAGGGAGGGAGCACCTGAGGAGTAGGGAGAAGGAGGGCCAGAGGAGTGGGAGAGATGGGGTGGGGGGGTGGGTGATGAGGTGGTGAAAGTGGCCCAGGGACCTAAGAGAAAAGAGCCAAGGATTGAGGGGGCCGGGTTGTGTGGGGAGACAAGGCCAATATTCGAGCAGAGGTCTGGAGGAGTAAGGTGTTTGGGTGAGGCCAGAGGTGTGTGGAGTAAGAGGGCCAGAGACTGGGCGGTTGGGCGGTGATGCCGCCGGCTGTCCATTGGTCCGCGCAGTCCCGCCAACACATTCAAACCGTGGCAGTTGGGGAGCGCCGCGCGCAACACAGCACCCCTCAGTGGGATGCCGATTTCAAGCATTTCGTGCGGGGCCCTTGAAAGAGCAGGGCCCGTAGCAAATGCTACTTTTGCTACTTTGTTAAACCGGCCCCCCATAGACTCTCCTCCCCCTCCATAGACTCTCCTGCCCCCCGATAGACTCCCCCCCCGCCCATAGACTCTCCTCCCCCATAGACTCTCCCCCCATAGACTCTCCCCCCCATAGACTCTCCCCCCCATAGACTCTCCCCCCCCATAGACTCTCCCCCCCATAGACTCCCCTCCCCATAGACTCCCCTCCCCATAGACTCTCCCCCCCCATAGACTCTCCCCCCCATAGACTCTCCCCCCCATAGACTCTCCCCCAGAACATAGACTCTCCCCCCCCCATAGGCTCTCCCCCCCATAGGCTCTCCCCCCCATAGACTCTCCCCCCATAGACTCTCCCCCCCATAGACTCTCCCCCCCCATAGACTCTCCCCCCCATAGGCTCTCCCCCCCATAGACTCTCCCCCCATAGACTCTCCCCCCCATAGACTCTCCCCCCATAGACTCTCCCCCCATAGACTATCTCCCCCCCATAGACTATCTCCCCCCCCCCATAGACTATCTCCCCCCCATAGACTATCTCCCCCCATAGACTATCGCCCCCCCATAGACTATCACCCCCCCATAGACTATCTCCCCCCCATAGACTATCTCCCCCCCCATAGACTATCTCCCCCCCATAGACTATCTCCCCCCATAGACTATCTCCCCCCCATAGACTATCTCTCCCCCCATAGACTATCACCCCCCATAGACTATCTCCCCCCCATAGACTATCTCCCCCCCATAGACTATCTCCCCCCCATAGACTATCTCCCCCATAGACTATCTCCCCCCCCCATAGACTATCTCCCCCCCATAGACTATCTCCCCCCCATAGACTATCTCCCCCCATAGACTATCTCCCCCCCATAGACTATCTCCCCCCCATAGACTATCTCCCCCCCATAGACTATCTCCCCCCCATAGACTATCTCTCCCCCATAGACTATCTCCCCCATAGAGTATCTCCCCCCCCATAGACTATCTCCCCCCCATAGACTCTCCCCCCCATACTCTCCCCCCCATAGGCTCTCCCCCCATAGACTCTCCCCCATAGACTATCTCCCCCCCCATAGACTATCTCCCCCCCATAGACTATCTCCCCCCCCATAGACTATCTCCCCCCCCATAGACTATCTCCCCCCCCATAGACTATCTCTCCCCCATAGACTTTCTCCCCCATAGAGTATCTCCCCCCCCATAGACTATCTCTCCCCCATAGACTATCTCTCCCCCATAGACTATCTCCCCCCCCCCCATAGACTATCTCCCCCCCCCCATAGACTATCTCCCCCCCCCCATAGACTATCTCCCCCCCCCCATAGACTATCTCCCCCCCCCCCATAGACTATCTCCCCCCCCCATAGACTATCTCCCCCCCCCCCATAGACTATCTCCCCCCCATATACCAGCTTCCCCCCGAATAGACTACCCCCTCTCCCCCCCCGTAACCCCTCCCCCCCGTAACCCCTCCCCCCCGTAACCCCTCCCCCTCGTAACCCCTCCCCCTCGTAACCCCTCTCCCCCCCACCGTCCGGAAAATGGCCGACGTCATAACGGCATCGAGGCAACGTGGCGCGCCGCGCGCTCTCTGATTGGACGGGAGGCGCCGTTTGAAAGGCACCGGGCCTGGAGCAGAGCGCCAGCACTAGATCGGCGCGGTGATCCCGACCCTCCGTAATGGCGACCACCGGCAAGTGGGAGCTCGTCAACAAGAAAAACAAAAAAACCAGCCTTCACCAAAAATGAGAAGAAGTTGGCCCGCAAGGCTCTGTCGGAGAACATGCCTCGCATCGACCCAGTCCGTGAGTACCGAGCGTCGTGCCCTCCCTGCCCTAGCCTAGTCTGTGGCCCAGCACAGACAGTGCAGCTGCCGGGGGGAGAGGCGACCTCCGTCTGATCGGCGCCGAGTCGAGCCGGGCACTGCACTGCACTGCACTGGTGGTATCCCGGCAACGTCCCGGGGCCGCCTTTGGTCCTGCAATTCGTCCCGAAATTTAACGCAACGTTTTGCTGCAAAACCCGGCAAGAAGTGTCACCCAGTCTTCCAGATGTTGCGATTGGGGCACAAACAAAAATCTCCGAAAATGCTGAGAACACGAAACTAAAAACACAGCAGGTCGGCAGTCGGTGGGGGGAGTGGCGACGTGGATATTTTGGGTCAATGGCCCCCCTCATCAGACATGAGGAACGTGTTTAAAGTTCGAGCGAGGGGGAGCGGTCGAGAAAGGAAATTGTCAAAGATTGCGGACAGAAATCCTCATGGGTAACAGTTCCTTTAAAAAAACAAAACAAGTTCAGATAGGAGAAAAATGAAATTAATTAAAACTGAAAAATACAGCCACATCGAGGAAAGGAACAGAAGAGATACCTGCACTGAGGATTAAAGTGTCCCTTTAAGATTGGTAGAGGACGTTGAGACCTGGGGACGATCAGCCATGATCATATTGCCTGTTGGGCTGTGCTTGAAGGGTCAAGTGGCCTATTCATATTTATTGATATTCTTCTGTTTAATTCAGGATCTCATTTCCCTCCTTGACCAAATGTAATTACTCCAGTGTATCCTAGCAAAAGATTGATGAACACTCATACCGCTTGTCTGAAGAAGGGTCTCGACCCGAAACGTCACCAATTCCTTCTCTCCCGAGATGCTGCCTGACCCGCTGAGTTGCTCCATCATTTTAAATCTTCCTTCGATTTAAATCAGCATCTACAGTTTTTTTTCCTACCCATATTGCTTTAGTCTGTACTTTGAAGTTAACCATTTTGGGAGACACTGTAAGTGACTGTACTGGCAACATCCTCCTAAATCTTCTCTACACCCTGCCCTGCTTAACAATATCTTTCCTATAACAGGGTGGGCAAAACTGAACTCGATGCTCTTAATGTGGCCTCACCAATGTTGTATACAACTGTAACATGACCTCCCAACTTCTATACTCAATACCCTGACTGATGAAGACCAATGTGCTGAAAGCCTTCTTGAACACCTCTTGTAACATGTGATGCCTCTTTCAAAGAACTATGTACCTGCACTCCTAGATCCCCCTGTTCTATAACACTCCCCATAGCCCTGCCATTCACTGTGTAGGTCCTGCCCTGGTTTGACTTTCCAAAATGCAACACCACTCACTTCTTTTTATTAAACTTGCTTATCTTAATTTTCTAGTTTTGGTAAAGAGGTCTAGCATTCAAGGCACTGACTCATTTTATTTCTTCCTCCTTCCCACCGCCAAACAGAATCATTACATTAATGATAAATACATTTATATTGTCTGATTAAAAGCTAAATTGTTTTACTTTTTTCAACAAATGAAAGTTTCCTGTGACATTTTCGAATTGAATGTATTATGCAGCATTGACCATGCCCCTTCCCTTTTAAATGAGTGTTTTTATTTTAGTAGGAAATACTAGCAAATTGAAATTTTAACTCTGTATTGTAATGCCATTAATTGCGTACCATATGATCTATAGCATTATCTTTTCTCGGTTTTCACCGGCCAGTAAATTAAAGATAAGTGAAAAGACATGTACAAAGTGGTCACTGAGGTTTTCTGTATTTGTCTGGCCAGTATGGCCTGCACGCAATAAGTCTTTAGTAAAGAAACAAGCTGCTGGAGGGACTCTTTGATGGTGGACACAAAATGCTGGAGTAACTCAGTCATCATTCATCTATATATAATCACTGCGTTACTCCAGCATTTTGGAGTATATATATAAAGCAGCACCACTGAATGGTTGGATTTCCAGGAGTGAGGCAAGGGTTGGAGCAATAGGCTTCTTTGTTGGTTGTAAAGCAGTGGTCAAGGGTGTTTAATCCTCTGGTGTTGCAGGCGACATGTTGGTGGTAGTTTGGGAGTGATTTTTTTCAGGTTGGCTTTGTTGACATCCCCAGCTATGATGGTAAAGGATTTGTGGTACGCTGACTGGTGTTTGTTGACCACGGCGTGGAGCTCCTCCAGTGCTGGACGGACGTCTGCCTGGGGTCGGATGCAGACTGCGGTCAGGATGATGGAGGTGAATTCCCTCGGGTGGTAGAAGGGGCACTTCACCGCCAGATGTTCCAGGTGCAGAGAGCAGGAGTTAGACATTACTGCCACGTCTGAGCACTACGAAGAGTTGACCATGAGGCAGACAGCCACCTCACCCTTATCCCGATGCCTACATTCGGTCCATACGATGGATGGCGAACCTTCAGGCTGGACGGCTGAGTCTGGGGAGCTGGAGGTGAGCCATGTCTCTGAAACAGCACAGAGCATTCCCTCAGTTCCCTTTGGTAAAGCAGCCTTGACGTTAAGTCCTCCACTTTATTTTCCCGTGATTGAACATTGGCTAATAGGATGGTAGGTAGAGGGGGTCATAGGCCCCTGCACTTCAGTCTGACTTGTAGTCCTGCCCGCCGGTTATGTCAAGGTTGGCTGCAGGAGGTGCCCCGGAACACAGAGACGGTCGGGTGAGGGGAGGAATGTTTGTTCGTGGGCCGAGCCAGTCGAGGATGACTGAGGAGGCCCTGCAGCAGCCTGGGTCTTAACACGATCGGGGGATACTCCAGTACATCAAGTGAGTAAATCAAACTAAGAAGGGTCTCGACCCGAAACGTCACCCATTCCTTCTCTCCCGAGATGCTGCCTGACCTGCTGAATTACTCCAGCATTTTGTGAATAAATCGATTTGTACCAGCATCTGCAGTTATTTTCTTATATAAACTTTGGACTACAATCACTGTGTGGTGCATTTAAGATAATAAAGCTCCATAAAGCATAAATCTTTCCCCTCTCGCCATAAACCTATGTCCTCAGGTTCTTGATTCCCCAACTCTGGGTAAAAGTTGAAGGTAGACACAAAATGCTGGAGTAACTCAGCGGGACAGGCAGCATCTCTGGAGAGAAGGAATGGGTGACATTTCGGGTCGAGAGCCTTCTTCTGGGAAAAAGTTTCTGTGCATCTTCCCTATGTATTCCCTTCAGCCTCCTGCACTCCAAAGAATTAAGACCCAGTCTGCCCAACATCTCCCTATAGGCCCTCGAGTCCTGGCAGCATCCTGTAAATCTTTCCAACTTGATGACATCCTTCCTATAGCAGGGTGACCAAAACTGAACACAATACTCCAAATGTAGCCTCACCAACCTCTTGTACAGCTGTAACATAACGTCCCAACTTCTATAATACCCTGACTGTTGAAGACCAATGAATCAAAAGTTTTCTTGACCCCCCATCTACCTGTGACAAAACTTTCAGAGAACTGTATACTAGATTCATCTCCTCTTGAAAACACTCCCCAGTGTCCTGACATTCACCAAAGGTCCTGCCCAGGTTTGACTTCCCAAAATGCAGCACATCACTCTTATCTGCATTAAAATTTATTAACCATTCCTCAGCCCATTTGCCCAGTTAATCTCACATTTGCCCAGTTACCTCACTTGTGTATGATTCATATATCTCAGCCTGGGCTCTTGTCGTCATACAGTGCAGGTTCCTCAACTATCAAACATCCATTTTCACTAATCCTACTTTGTTTCCATTTTATTCTTCCCACCTTCAACTCTCTCAACCATCAACTTTCCCACATTCTACTTTTCTCCACATCTGAGGCAATTTGTAGTGGCCAATTAATGAATTAAATTAGCTGCCAAAAGGGACCTGGAAGAAAATGAGTACCTGGAAGAAACCAATGCAGGCATAGCATCAGAGGTCAATATTGAACCTGGGTAACTAGAACTATGAGGCAGCAGCTTTTACTTGTGCTACTGCTTGCACTCTGGTGTTGTGAGCAATTATGTGTGAACAAAAGATGTTAGGACAAACTTTAAATTATTACTGCTAATGGTGTGGTTATATAGTGAAAGTTCAGCAGCATAGGAGTCCACATGTGTGCTTGTGAATCACAGAATGGTTAAGCAAGGAATAAGGCCATTTGTTTTTGAGTCCCTGTTAGCTCTAAGATTAGTCCACATCCACTCTCATCCTCGTTCCCTTTTGCTTATCATTTCTAAGTTCTTGGTATTCAGCTCTCTTTTAAATGCTGGAACTGAATCAGATTTCTACAGCTATACCGGGGTAATGCATTCCAGACTGTAACCACTTCCTGCATTTAATAAGAGAAAATGTTTGGTTTGGTTCTTTTGACGGTTACTTTCATTCTGTGTCTTCTGCTTCCAACTTTAATAGTGGACATCCTTTTGCTCTGTCTGATCACCTTGCTACCTCTTTTTGTTTCAAGGAAAGAAGCTTCTTCAATCTATGCGTATATTCAAGCACTTCATCCCTCGAGTCATTTTAGTAAATCTCTTCTGCACTCTTTCTGAAATATTCCAATAGTGTGGCGGTGTGGCCTGGGCACATGATTCCAAATATAACCAAACTGGTTTTTATAACGTTTACTGTGACTTCCTTGCTATTGTGTTCTGTTTCTACTTGTAAACCCGAATCTCATATTTTCTTAAAGCAATTTTTAAATTTGCCCGGTCTCTTCCAATGTACAAGTTGTGTACATCTTGACCTCTGTTCTTGTTGTTTTTTGAATTATATGCTCGTTGCTCCTTATATACTTCATTGAAGATATAGCGCATTTCAGAGAATGTCACCTGGCACTTATTTCAGAGGTCTAGCTGTTCTCTGCCAAATCTATCTTCCTCACAGTTCAGTATGTGTCCAGATTCTGTAAAGTTTTGTCTTGGAAATTGCCCTTTATGCCCAAGTTCATATATATATATATATATATTGGGCAAAGCAAGATCTTAATACAATAGGCTTGTATCCTGCTCAAATGAAATGGGTTAGATTTCACCAGCTGCAGAATGCACACACGAGTCCTTTTCAGCCGTACTGCTCCCTATAATCTGCTGGATTGTCTGTATGGCCATTCCCACAAAGCAGTTCGTTCAGTCAGAAGTTTATTTCAGCTAGATCTGAAATGGCTGAGAAACATTTTTGCAACATTGAAAACAATTAAAATGAATTTGCACATTAATTGTTGGTAAATTAATTTGAATGTATCTAAAAATTGAATTTAATCGGTAATTTAAAAAAAACCTTTTACCTTCATGTGTACTTTTAATATTGGTCACACCCAAATTGAGGTTAGGTTGGCCAACTGCAGCTGGACACTAAACTTAGTGGGTAGGTGGGATGTATATCTGACTGCTCTTAGTAAATTTATGGATCGTTCCTATTGATGAAGTTGAATATGATGGCCTTGGACCTGCAGCATGTTCCATACTTATGTGCAAGCCAACCAATTACCTTGCACTTTTTGGTTTGTGATTTTTGCACAACTGACTATTTTCTGCAGTCCAAGTGGTCAACCATGTGGCTACTTTTTGCCATCTGCATGCTACTTTGTTTTCAATCCCATAATTAAGTCTAAATCACAATTGTGTACTACATAAAGCAAGTGGCCATACACCAAACCAGTTCAGTTTAATAGTGGACTGCCTGTCCCACTGTGGACTTGTATTCACTACTGGACTTGTATTCGCTGCCCTATTAATGTTGAAATGTAGTTTTCATATTTTCATGTGAAAGGTAAACCATGTGACAGAGATGTTTTTTTATTAAGCTCCTTTGAAACCATCCGAAACCCTCTTTGAACTTGGATTTGAGAAAATGGGAAAGAAGCAAAACAAAGAGCAAGTTCCTCCAATATCTTCATCTGAGCAACTGCTGCAGAAACCACCCACTGGGGGAAAGGTGATCAAGAAATCCTCTGGTGATAGTGTACCAAAGCACAAGACATTTCCTTCTTTGGAGGCTGCCATTAAAGCTGTACGTACTTGAGAAATATTTATTTTGTTCTGTCTTTCAGTATAATGTATTGGTGTTTCTTTAAGTTAATTTTGGTAAGCATTCTTTGGAAATTTTGTACTGAAAAATTGAGGTTAATATTTGCAGTTATTAAATTAAATGTGTTAATTTTATTGCATTTGAAACAAAATATAAACATGATCAATACTGAGTACGTAAGGATGAAATGCAGTTACCCATCCACCTCTGGATTCTCTTGAGTAAAAACAACCTGTTATGTAAACTTGTGCAGGAAAGAACTGCAGATGCTGGTTTAAATCGAAGGTAGGCACAAAATGCTGGAGTAACTCAATGGGACAGGCAGCATCTCTGGAGGGAAGGAATGGGTGACGTTTCGGGTCGAGTCCCTTCTTCAGACTAGTGTCGGAGGAGTGGGCGGGACAGAGATAGAATGCAGTCGGAGACAGTAAAACTGGTGGGAAAAGGGGGAGGGGATGGAGAGAGGGAAAACAAGGGCTATTTGAAGTTAGAGAAGTCAATGTTCATACCGCTGGGGTGTAAGCTACCTAAGCAAAATATAATATATGTTGTTCCTCCAATTTGGGCTGGGCCTCCCTGTGACAATGGAGGAGGCCCAGGACAGAAAGGTTAGATTGGGAATGGGAGGGGGAGTTAATGTGCTGAGCAACTGGGAGATTAGGTAGGTTAAGGCAGACTGAGCGGAAGTTACGTTCAGGGGGGGAGAGGTTAGAGTAAGTCAGGGGAGTGGAAATGTTGAGGCGGTTGATGTCCCGCAGTTGGAAATGAAAAGGTCTAAAGAAGGTAGAGGGCCATCTGGGGGAGTCCAAGAGGAGGGGGTCTGGTGGAGACGGGAGGAGGGGTCATGACTGGGTGGTGAGGACTCCTTCCCATAGAAAAAGGCACGGAGGCAGAGGCGACGGAAGAAGAGCTCTACATCGTGGCGGACCCAGAACACGTTGAGGCAGGGTTGGAGGGGAACAAGGGTGAGGACCCTGCTGAGAACAGGCCATTCCGTATCAGAAAGGGGGAGGTCAGAGGGGATGGTGAACACAAGGCAAGGGTGGGGTTTGGGGTCGGAGGAAGGCAGGTGCGTAGATGAAGGCCTAGGCGGTCTGGTGGGGTGGGGGGGTGGTGCGTGTTCGGAGAGGAATTGGGCATGACCATTGTACTGGTGGAGAGTAACTGGGACCACCTGGTTAAAAGTGGAAGAACCAGTGGAACCCCCACTGATGTTCCCTGTTGCAGGGGGGAGCAGTAGGACCCAGCACAGTCTGACCCAGTGGTGTGGGAGTCTGCATCGTGGAGATGGTGGGCCTAGTGCTGAGCCTGGGACTTGGGTAAGGCGACGGCTGCGGCCCGCTGGTGGGCGGTGGAGTGGCGAGGATTGGCGGAATCGTTGGTGGAGGCCCGCAGGGGCTGGAGTCCGGGCCAGCGGACTCCAGTGTAAACTTGCTGGATCAGGCAGCATCTGTGGAAGGAAATAGACATGCGATTCTGAAGGATCCCAAATTAACTGTTGTCTGTCTGCAAATGCTGCCTGGCCAACTGAGCTTCTCCAGCAGTTTTTTACTTGGTCTGGATTTCCCTGTTGCAACAATGTACTGCGTTGTTAAAGTGACAGAAGTAACCTTTAGCCCTTCAGGCTTGTTCTGCCTTCATGGAGATTGATAGCTGATCAGGGTTTAAATTGCATATTTCATTGTTTCTTATCTCTTGGCACTTTTCAGTTAATAAGAATCTCAAGGTTTAAAATTAACTATTGACCTGGAATTGACTGCCATTTGCACAAGGGTTCCAAACTTGTTTCACCGTTTGAATGCTGACGATGTTTTCTGAACATGAACTCCCAGCTACTGGAATTTGTGGAGATGGTGTAGCTCATTTCCCACTGATATGTTACAGACACTCCTTTGTATTCTAAATTCCTGGGATTTGCATAAATATCTACAATACTTTAACATTTGAATTGCTTCTGTATTTGGATGTGACCTCTTAATTGTTGAAAATAGCATCCCTAAAACTCCAGATTTTCCACATGGCCTGTAGATTTCCAAAATTTGCAAAGTGCTGTGTTCTATCCTTTCCATCTTGTGTAGATAACCTTCATATTTTCCAACTTCAAAAGAAATTTACTTAATCTGTTATTTTTGTTGTGGATATTTCCATCTTCAGCCTTGCAGTATCATGTAGCTTTCTCATTGTTAAAATTTTCAAGCTCATCGTCTAAATTGTTGTGTGATTTTATAATCTGACAAATGAAAGTCGTATTGAATTATGTTTGAATTTGAAGAGCTCAGTGTCACTGATTAAGGATGAAGTCAATTTGCCTGCTTGCTTATTTGTTCAATGCGAGCATTATTGTCCGTCCCAGGTTATTCCTGGACTGAATAGATTAAGTCAGCTTGAACCATATTTAGGCCAGTTTGGGTAAAAATGGTCGATTTTTGTTTCCGGGTGGCCAGTGCGAACCATATATGTTAGTTTCAGCTACTATCTTTCCCAATTCTGAATTGTATCGTATCTAAATTCTCGAGCTAGTATGGTAGGAGTCAAACTTGTGAAAGCTTTCGGATGTGTATTCAAACTTGTCTCTCCAGATCAGTAGTTTGGAAACTTTACCTCCAGACTGCCTTACCATCATTCTGCCATTTGAAATGCCCATTTTGGAAAAATTAACACGATTATGCAATGTTTTCATGTCACCATAATTGAAGTTGTTAAGTATCTTAAAAAGCCATCATTTTCTCTGCAGCTTGATTTGAAAGAACTTCAGGAGCAAATGGATAAAAGTCAAGACTTGTTTCCTGGGAATCCATCTGTCTGGGTGAAGGATCTGGCTGGATACTTGAATTATAAACTGCCGGCACCAGAGTCAGACCCCACCCTCAGTCAGTTTTCTTATGGTCAGTTGGGGTCAATGTTGTAATTTTGTATTTCCAGTTAACCTGTGATTTCACATTGATTTGTAGATACTGTGGTGCGTATCTAACATGTACACCAATGAAAAGATCTTTGCTCTTTCCCCATGCATTATGGAAACATATGCCCTTGTCACTGTTTCCTTGTTGTGTGGATAAACAGGAATGTGGAAGTACCACTATATTGCCATGATCACAGGTTTCTTTTTGGAGAACTACAATGTTCTAAACAGGAGGTAAGGTGTTAGGAATCTTGGACTAAAAGCAGAGTCGGTGCTTATTCTTAGATTCTTAATACTGCACCTTCTCCAACAATTGATGGGATAAAGGGAAAGTCAATGATTTTGTTAAAATGAGACATTGAAATTATGTTCTCCATAACATAGGAAATTGTAATTCACTGTTGACATCAATTCATTTTCTTGGCACAGTGGCTCCAGTGTAAATATTAAACCACATTAAACAAGTGGTAGTCCAATGGAGGTTATTCAGTTAAGCGCACGCTTTATGTTTGCCCCTATGACTGTCCTTCGTATGCAAGTTTTTTAATGACAGCAGGCCTCTTAACCTGTAATAAAATGCCATAGTCTCACTGTGACTCCGAATTTTACAGTCAGTGGTCAAGCAGTAGCTGACAGTAGCCACTTGAAATTGATTCTCCAGGAAGAAATGCTGACCGGTCTGCACAAACCGGACAATATTTACACCCTCTAATTATCAGATTTAGTTAAAAACAAAGCCCTGACACTAGCTGCAGTGGCATCACTTAATAACCTGAACAGCTATTCGCTATGCGCAATATCGACAGCACAATTTTTATCTACTTTTTAAGCAGCACCTAGGGTGTTAAATAAGTTTTGTGTAATAGAAATGGTTAATGTCAATCCTGAATTTGTTTTAAACTTAAATTACTTACTTTGAAATCTCTCTCTGAAGAAATAATTATACATAGCTATCCTTATTTTAGAATCAGACGTTGTTGGATAGTAATTAAAAATTTGTTTTCCATTTTAAAAACTCAGATCTCTTGTAATAAAGCATAACATTTAAAATTATTGAAGCGAGTTTCCTTAATTCTACTGGAGTTGGCATAGAGGTATACTGAGTCACTGATGGCAGCATCACAATTTCTGTGCAGATCTGTGCCTCAAAATCTTGGATTTGTCAGTCTTGTAGTGTGGTATTGCTGGTGCTTTGTGCTGTTTAGTCTTACAGTTGCAGGAGGCAGCAGTTCTTAACTTTAACTATCTTTTTGAAAAATCCTTTGCAGATTATCCATATTGCCATGCAAGTAAAGATCTTAAGAATATCATCAAATCACTGCTAGGAAAAGCATCCGACGGCCTGGAGCACTTTTTTGATCACTGTATCTACACAATGTTGCGAGAACAAGATAAAACTGCAGGTAAGTAACTGCTGCGATCCATTTTGCCAATTTTATCTTTCATTATATATGGTGTCATCTTGGGTCAAACATATAATAGTCAGGCACGTGAAGTTTCCGTGCATTTCCGTGTTTTTAAAATCCATTTTCCTCTCTTTTTGCATGATTTCCCGTTTTTCACTTTGCCAAATAAACGGAGAAATCGGATCGAATAAAAGAAAGGAAAAAAACCAATGTAGAGACTTGTAATTAACACTAGGGTTCCGCTAGAAGTCGCTAGGGGTCCTGCGAGAAATCCCCCGGGCCCTGGAGGTCTCTCCGAAAATGTGGCACCTAGGCTGGGCAAAGCAGCCAATCTCGACCTCATCGGGACATCCATGGCCAAATTGGTTGAATTTGCAACCTGCGGCCGGGGCTCTGGAACCAAGAGTGCCAGAAAATCAGTGGTGGAACTGTAATGAGTAAATATTAAATTTAAATGCAAGATTATATAACTAAATTAATTAAGACAGGGTTAAAATATAAAACCCATCAGAAAAGCCAATGACCACCTTTTTGGGCTGATTATCAATTAATGTGCGAATTTAGTTAAATGTTATTAGTGTACAGTGACAAATTCACATTATTTTGTAATGTCTTTTTACTTTGAAATGCACTAAAACAGGCTTGAAACGGGTAATTTTGTGTGTAAATTTTCAAAACAATTCCAATTTTCTGACCTGTTGTACGCCTCGTGCAAGCGCTCAGCTCTTTCCCTCTTTTTTTTACCTCACTCGCATGCCTGAATAGTTCAACTTGGATCTTTTATGATCTACTTCAGGTCAAATCAGTGTTAGGTAAAATAGATGTCTGAATGGTACCTTTGTTTCTCACGTCTTCATACAAAACAACATCACTCATGCAGTAGGCCTTGCCATCAAGCTACCCTTCAGCTGAGCCAACTTTCTTTATTGTCCTTAATAGTTTCATTCCTGAAACCTGCAGAATATTGAAATATAAATATTAACATAAATGGCATGGCTAACATATAATAAATCGGACATGATCATCTCTGCTCATAAAGTGGTGCAAAATGTGATACTTTGCATTGACTGATCAAGAGAATGCTTCTCTCTACTTTTATCGTTTAAATCTGTGTTCATCTTTGCGGGTAACTTGGGTAAACATGGTGGCAGATGTTTAAGTCTGTGCATCTGTGTAGTGTGAGTGCAGATTTTGATGCCATGACCAAAAAGCATTGACAAATATACATTGTTTTAGTGCATCCTTTCAATAGTATTATCAGTAGCTCTAGTGTGTGCTGATGATTGGTAAACGGTTCACGTTAGTGGGGGAGATATCAGTCAAGCAGCCTACATTTTGTTTTGCTGATATTATAGCTGCAATCAATCGGGAAAATGAAGATTAGACCACCTCGAATTTTGCCATGGAGGTTTGTGAATCAGGAGTTGTTGCTTTGCTATCGGGTGGGTTCCTCGTCGTTTGCAGGGTCTTCTGTTCACTGTGCCTTTTTGTTCAGTCAATTTTCTGTTCAGCAATAGCCACCTTGCAGATGATGGGGTAGATGAATAATTGTCAGTGGTAGATGAATAAATTCTGAAGATAATTGCTTCACTTTGTGTAGTGGAAATAACTTTTTACAGCCCAGCTCTAAATGATAAGACAACCATCTTGCATCTTATCAAGTACATGTGTCCAAACATTGCTGAATGAAATATATCAGGATGAAGATCTTCCATTTTATTTCACACTACTTGATGGAATTTGTTGATTGTGGAATTGTCTAAGTCCATGAAATGGATTGGAGTTTGTAGTCTTCATTGGAATTCATGTTAACAGCACAGTGTCATTATAGGTCTCTGAACTGCTAACAAATGGAGTGGGTGAGCAATTGATGGTCAATAGTATATTTCACTGTAGTCTTCACTGATGAGCATTCTAGTAATACACGTACAAATGAAATAGCTATATGCGAACAAAAATGTTTAATGAAAAAATTTGCTTCTTTCAGGTGAATCTCTGCATGGCTACAGAATTTGTGTTCAGGCTATATTAGCAGAAAAACCTAAAATTGCAACCATGAATTTAGGAAAGGTAAGCAGATTGCACTGCATATTGGTTGTTTTGTGGTGATTTATTGCAAATCCAAACCAAATGCATTTTGTTTAATATAACTAGTAATTCAAGCATTTAAGAAGCATTGGACTCGTGCATGAAGAAGGAAAACGCGGTTAAACTGATAGATTGGAATGAGGAACAATGGGAAGTGACTTGTTGTCTTGCACTAGCTCACCTAAATGGTTTCTCTGTTGTATATTTTGTGTAAACCATTGGACTTTGAGAGAAAACCATTTTTTTAACGCCAAATTCTGCTTGCTTCTATATACCATTTCTGTAGCTTTATTGATTCTCTAATTATCTATCACTCATGTTACACCTTATTTCCCATTGGATGCAAATCGTTTGTCAAATCTAAAGACCACCTATCCTTGAGTGTCCACACATTGATTTCAAGCTACATTATTCTGTCTATCTTGCATCAACCTCATTTTTTCCCAATTGTTGTTTACTGAAGTTACGTCTACAGTTCAGGTGGTGGTGGGGCCTTGCGGCCGATGGACCCTTGCGGGTCGACCCGTGGTCGGGGAGGGTAGCCACTGTGAGGGGGGAGGGAGAAGAACAATGGAGGACCTGGCATGGGGGGACCGCCGTGAGAGAGGGGAAAGAACAATGAACAATGGAGGACTCGGCATGGGGGGGGGGGGGGGACAAAGGAGGAGCCGGCAGGGGTACTTTGTAACTTTGTCAGTACCGTTTATGTGGTGAAAATTTGCATACCTTGGGTATGCAAGCAAAGAATTTCACTGTACCTAATCACATGTGTCAATAAAGTATTCCATTCCAAGTTACACTTGATATAAAGCACATGGTGACTGCATGACTTACTGCACATAACAAATTTTCCTGTTTCTTTCCTCTTCTCCCTCAATCCTCAGTAATTGGTTATCATACTTGGTTTTTGAAGGTTGAGTTAATGAGCCCACTATCATGAAAACACTTAGTTTTATTTGATTTTTGACCGTAATGCGAAATGTTTCAGTGAGCGAAATTCTGGATTTTATCAGAATTTTGAATGGATTTCATTTCAGCAAGGATTTGACCATGAACACATTGAAAGGCTGATGAGGGAACATCAGGCTTGGAGCCAAGGTTGCTATTTTTCATCTCGTTTGACATTTTCTTCAGCTTTCTTTTGGAAAAAAAACATGATTGAACCCCTCGTGGCCTTTATTAGGTGTTCATTGTGGTCAGATGTTGTGCCTTTGCATAAAACCTCCTTAAGGAGCGCAGCTACTTAATTTCTTTGTTGCTGGTTTGGCAACACCTTGACATGGAAAATTCTGATTGAAAGTGCAGCCTGGTTGTTTACACATTGCAACAGAGACGTTTAAATTAAATTTGCACAAGATTTATTTTTAAGATGCAAAGTTGTTTTAAAAAATATATCAAATATTTGTTTAAATGTATACTGGTCTTATCGAATTGACCATTAGAAATATAAAATCTAGGTAGAGTTCATGTTCCAAATTATTCTGCCTATACTTGTTTAAAATTCCTTACGGTGTGAGTGGCAAAGTTGGTTAAGTGTTCTGGGATATAAACCTAAATGCTGGAGGAAATAGACAGATGATGTTTTGAGTTGGGACCCTTCAGATTGAAGTATTTCTAGATTTTGCTTTATAAAATGAGTTAAATATAAAACTTATTTAAGTGTAGTTGTGGCCATTTAGAATAATTTGTACAATCGACCTTGGTTTCAATTCACTTCATGATGTTTATAATGACATTGAGAGGTTGGATGATTCAATACTTGCTCAATTACTTTTATTGTGAATGTCTTTAGTGATCCCAGCGGGCTATATGAGTGTTTTATGCATTTTTAATGATCAGTAAACTTTTCCTGTTTATCTTGCAGATGTATTCTAATGATGTTGAATTTTTTTTTCAGTATCTAGAAATGTTGAGATCTCAGTATAATAAACCAATTAAATGCCTGAGCATCATGTGGGCCCTAGGGCAAGCTGGGACAGATTTAGCTGAAGGATTGAAAGGTGAGGAATCTGTGATTAACAAATTAAGAGTGGAATTGTTTTCTATTTTTGTTTAATACCATTCAATTATTTGATACATCCCTTTCACTCTTGATCTTGGTATATCATCTCGTACATCTAGTTCACATCTAGGGTTGGGGGGGGGGGGGGGGGGGAGGGGAAGAATGGAATGGGATAGATGAGGAGAACATTTCCGAATGAGACCAAATGGATTAAATGGATGTTGGACGCGCAGTTGTTTGTTGGTGTTATGTGTGTTCAATAGCAGGACTGGGATGCGGCAGGCTAAGGTAATGAAGAAACAAGTGGATATCTTGGTCGTCTTTCTGCATCAGCACAAGTGGCTTCTGCTAATCAGTTCTGTATGTTTTTTTTTAATAAAAATCAGAATCCCAACATGTGAAATTTGATTTTCATTTTCAGTTGAGAATTCTGCTTTGAATCCAAAATGATTATATTTGGACAAAGTTTCCCCTCATTGGCTTCTCTCTATCAATTGAGCAAAACACTGATCCTAAGTAAATTTAGTGCAAGTAACCTCTGACCTGAAAGCTTTTCTGTTTTTCCTCTACCCTAGTATGGCTGAACATTATGCTTCCTGTATTGGGCATCAAAGCACTCTCTGCCTTTGCAATCAGCTACTTGGATAGACTGCTAATGTGAGTATTTCACTCTGAAGAGTATGGGAAAAGATGGCTGTGTTGTTTTAAAAGGCTGAATATTAATAAAACCTAATTTGTGCTTTAATTACTGTTTTTGTTCCCCCATAATGCAGTAGAGCAGTGTTCTTGTACACCGGCATCTGCAATACTTAAAACCTTTCCACAGCCAATCTTCTGGCACTAGACTGCCATTTTTAAAAAAAAGAGAAAATTACAGGGGTCTGACTGAAACTCGTTTCCTTTAACATAGCTGGCTTTACGTTTGTTTTTCCGATTAAGATTTGTTTTCCAAAATAACGTCCAATGCAGGAAGACTGACGCCTCAGCCAGCTTGTGGAATACAATTTAGAGGGAAACCTGGAGAGAGGATCAGCAGGTCGGACAATAGACAATAGGTGCAGGAGTAGGCCATTCGCTCTTCGAGCCAGCACCGCCATTCAATGTGATCATGGCTGACCACCTTCTTACGTTTGAGGCAGCAGAAGTTATGAAGTTGCTTCTGCCTCTGCTGTCTCTGTTTGTTGTCATTTGCTCGACTGAGGTCAGATCATTCTCAATCTGTACCCCATTCCTACCTTCTCCCCATACCCCCTGACGCCGCTATCATTAAGAGCTCCATCTAGCTCTCTCTTGAAAGCATCCAGAGAATTGGCCTCCACTGCCTTCTGAGGCAGAGAATTCCACAGATTTACAGCTCTGACTGAAAAAGTATTTCCCCATCTCCGTTCTAAATGGCCTACCCCTTATTCTTAAACTGTGGCCCCTGGTTCTGGACTCCCCCAACATTGGGACCGTGTTTCCTGGCTCAAACGTGTCCAATCCCTTAATAATCTTATGTTTCAATAAGATCCCCTCTCATCCGTCTAAATTCCAGTGTATACAAGCCTAGACGCTCCAGTCTTTCAACATATGACAGTCCCGCCATTCCGGGAATTAACCTAGTAAACCTACGCTGCACACCCTCAATAGCAAGAATGCCTTACCTCAAATTTGGAGACCAAAACTGCACACAGTACTCCAGGTGCGATCTCACTTGGGCCCTGTACATCTGCAGAAGGACCTCTTTGCTCCTATACTCAACTCCTCTTGTCATAAAGGCCAACGTGCCATTAGCATCTGTGCCCAAGGGTGAGGGAAGATGAGTCGAGGTTACGGGTTGATAATCCAGCTGAATTGATTTCTCTGTTTCTCTTTAAACAAATATTGTCTGACTTTGCATTTAGAGTTCTGCCATTTGCAGGGTTTTTTTCCTTTTGCGTTAATGAAGTTTTAAGAGCATACCAATGACTACATTCTCAGAAGACCAAGGAAATTTGGCATGCCTCCAATGACTTACCAATGTTTACAAGTGCACCATAGAAAGTATTCTATCTGCCCAAGACTTCAAGAAATTGCAGAGTTGTGGCTGTAACCCAATTCATCATGCAAACCAGATTCTTCTTTTCTCTGCCTCCATGTCCCAACGACTCCATCTACACTTCATGCTGCCTCCAAAAAACAGTGGACATAATCAACACTCACACTCCAGTCATTCTCTGTCCTCCGATTTCCTATTGTGCATAAGATACAAAACCTCAAATGCATCACCAGATTCAAGTACACTGCTCTTTTTAATTTTCATCTTTCTCTGTCGTAACACTATATTCTGCATTCTTGATTCCTTTCTCTATTTGCATCATCCGTTGTACTCCTGTTTGAAATTCTTGGACTATTGTATGCTTTGATCTGTCTGGATTGCATGCAAAGCAAAGTTTTTCACTTTGTCTTGATACATGTGATAATAATAACAAACCCATAATAAACCAAAACAGCTATTTTAGAAATGAAGCACACTTGTAAATGTAAATTTTGGGGCCAGAGGAACAGTGCTATCAAGCAAATTAAAAAAATAATTATTTGCATTTATAGACAGTGTGTCTCATTTTTGGATATATCTTGAGTGGACAACTAGTATGCTGGGATACTCAATGTGATGCTTTTGAATTGATTTCAATGTTGAAGATGGTCTCAGTACACCCATGGATGTAGCAGAGTGTCTTCAATAACTTCTGGTTTTCTGTGTTTAATAGCAAGTGTGCTAATGATAGAGTTGCTGTCAAATTTACTCTTGCTGTTATTTATTTACTTTTTAGGATGCATTCTAACTTGTCCAAAGGATTTGGAACAATTGGACCAAAAGATTTTTTCCCCTTGCTGGACTTTGCTTACATGCCTAATAACTCGCTTTCATCCAAGTAAGTTAAAAAATTGAATTTGATGCTTGTGCATAAAAACTAGCCTGTGGGATTGTTCTAGGTTTGAAATTTATTTCAATACTGCATATTGCATACGTCTTCCACAATCATGCAAGTGTGCAGACTATTTTTTTTTTCTGACAAAAGTAAATTATTTAGTGTGCCTAACTCTCAACTGACATGGTCCAAATATGACAGCTAATCTCTGATCCTTTCTCATTTCTATTTTGAATGCAAATTCCCTCCTGCTTCAAAATATTAATGCCATTAGCAGGTATTTGATCATATCTCCTTGAATTTTGCCCTGGGATTTGCAATCTTCTATGTATGTGATCCTATTTATCAAACTGGTTTAGACTTTCTCATTAGCACCTGACTTTTATTTTGAGGCTGGGAGAGAAAACAGGTGAAATGCCTAAGCTAGTTATATTTGAATTTCTGACATCACATTCTTCATCTGGGAAGATTTCAGTCGTTTAAAGGTTGTCTATATTCCCGCAGATAAGTGTTTCACAACATAGCAACTTTATCTCCAAATTTTTTTTTCTTTTTCATGCAGTGTTAACAATGCAGCATTATCTTTTTCAAATGTAGGAAACTCAAGATTACTTATCTTGTTACCATTTTACAATGCAAAAGTGACTTTTAGACTGCAAAATAAAGGCAGTGTATTTTCACAGGTTTGTATCTAATCAAGCATTGAATTGGAAAAATTATTAAGGAAGATGTTATGCTTCCCAGCAGCTTTGGGTAATTATTTCAGAACATAGCCCATCTTGTGTAATTGCCTACAAACACAAATGTAATTTATAATTGTTGATAATCTTCTATTTTCTAACTCTTTTAGTTTGCAGGATCAGTTACGCCAACTTTATCCTAAGCTCAAATTATTGGCACTTGGAGCCAAACCCGAATCTGCACTACACACCTACTTTCCCTCCTTTTTATCCAGAGCAACACCCAATTGTCCTCCAGACATGAAGAAAGAGGTGAGTGATCAACTTTAATTTTGCTGCAATTAAATACAATTTTGAGGGAAAAGTGAAAATCTTTTTGTTAAGCTTCTTCCTACAAATGCATTCACTGTATTTAATTTTTATTCAAGAGTTGATTTTTTGTGCCTGGCTTAAATTTAGGCATTTGCAAATTTAGTTAATTATGAGGTTGACATGAAATCAAATTCCCTGATTTTGGGGAATCAAATTTAGATTGATTAATCATAGTTTAAGTTTTAAGCAACTCTAACCCGAAAGAGCCTATAAAACAAAAAATAGAGGTGCACTCAAGCTAGAATAAATCAACGTTTATTGCTGATTATTCACTTAGACGCATCTAAACATGTAGACTTATTCTAGCTTGCGTATTCTAGCTTGAATTTTATGTTTTATAAGCTCTCTCGGTTAGAGTTGCTTAAGATTTAACCTTTGGTGAATCCATCTAAATGGTTCTTTTGTAGTTGAGCAATGTGGAAATAATATTCTTGATCTGAATTGCACCACATATGTCTGGTGTTTTTTGGTATAAAATGAAGCGAATGTTTTTTCTTAACTTGCAGCTCTTAAGATGCATGGTTGAATGTTTGACCACAGATTCTAACAGCTTCAGTGTTTGGAGACAGCTTTACACCAAACATCTCTCGCAGTCCAGGTAAATAGTGCAACCTAAAATAAATCATTGTTAACAAATGAACAGTTAACTAGGATAACTAACAACCTGATCTGGTATTTATGGCATCTTGTTTAAAATCTATCTCTCGCTAGTATAAGATCCCTATTTTCTGGGATCGGATGGAGCAGACTGGTCCATTTTCGAATTTCCATTGCAGCTTGATATGAATTTGAGAATGTTGCTGATTTCTATGCACATCTTGTCATCAGTAAGTCCAAAATATTTTTGCAGGCCATAGCCCCTGACACCTATACTAATCAAGAATTTATCAATCTCCACGAGTGATAGCCACTTATGAGAAATAGCCGAAGAAAAGTATTTTATAGACAATAGGTGCAGGAGTAGGCCATTCGGCCCTTCGAGCCAGCACCACCATTCAATGTGATAATGGCTGATCATTCTCAATCAGTACCCCGTTCCTGTCTTCTCTCCATACCCCCTGACTCCGCTATCCTTAAGAGCTCTATCTAGCTCTCTCTTGAAAGCATTCAGAGAATTGGCCTCCACTGCCTTCTGAGGCAGAGAATTCCACAGATTTACAACACTCTGACTGAAAAGGTTTTTCCTCATCTCCGTTCTAAATGGCCTACCCCTTATTTCTTAAACTGTGGCCCCTGGTTCTGGACTCCCCCAACTTTGGGAACATGTTTCCTGCCTCTAATGTGTCCAACTCCTTAATAATCATATATATTTCAATAAGATCCCCTCTCATCCTTCTAAATTCCAGTGTATACAAGCCTAGTCGCTCCAGTCTTTCAACATACGACAGTCCCGCCATTCCGGGAATTAACCTAGTGAACCTACGCTGCACGCCCTCAATAGCAAGAATATCCTTCCTCAAATTTGGAGACCACAACTGCACACAGTACTCCAGGTGCAGTCTCACTAGGGCCCTGTACAACCTGCATGCTTCCTTTCAGTGACTGATGCACTAGGACACCCAGATCTCGTTGTACGTCCCCTTTTCCTAACTTGACACCATTCAGATAATAATCTGCCTTCCTATTCTTACAACCAATGTGGATAACCTCACACATATCCACATTAAACTGCATCTGCCATGCATCCGCCCACTCATACAACCTGTCCAAGTCACGCTACAACCTGATGATATGCAGATTATATTATGGTTTTAAACATTAAAAAAATGAAGATGGGACAGTTTTTCAACTTTTCAAATCTCTTAAACTCTTGTTGGGGTGGCTATTACTCATGTGCAAGCTTTGACACTGAAGACCAGGAAATATCAACAGGGAGCCAACAGTTAACATCATGGCAAACCCAGATTTGCCCCTTGTGTCCACACAACAATATCCACTTCATTGTCCTGCTGATAGACACAAAAGGCTGGAGTAACTCAGTGGGACAGGCAGCATCTCTGGAGAGAAGGAATGGGTGACGTTTCGGGCTGAGACCCTTCTTCAGACTGGTTAGGGATAAGGGAAACGAGATATATATGGTGATGTGGAGAGATAAAGAACAATAAATGAAAGATATGCAAAAAAGTAACGATGATAAAGGAAACAGCCCATTGTAAGTTGTTTGTAGGGTGAAAATGAGAAGCTAGTGCGAATTAGGTGGGGAAGGGATAGAGAGAGAAGGAATGCTGGGGCTACCTGAAGTGAGAGAAATCAATATTCATACCACTGGGCTGTAAGCTGCCCAAGTGAAATATGAGATGCTGTTCCTCCAATTTACGTTTAGCTTCACTCTGATAATGGAGGAGACCGAGGATGGAAAGGTCTGTGTAAGAATGGGAAGGAGAATTAAAGGGTCCAGCAACCGGGAGATCAGGTAGGTTCAGGCGGGCTGAGCGAAGGTGTTCCGCGAAACAATCGTCCAGTCTGCGTTTGGTCTCGCTGATGTATGAGAGTCCACATCTTGAACAACAGAAACAATAGATGAGGTTGGAGGAGGTGCAAGTGAACCTCTGCCTAACCTGAAAGGACTCCGGGGTCCCTGGACAGAGTCGAGCGAGTTGGTACAGCGACAGGTGTTGCATCTTCTGTGGTTGCAGGGGAAGGTACCTGGTGAGGGGGTGGTTTGGGTGGGAAGGGATGTTAACCAGGGAGTTGCGGAGGGAACGGTCTCTGCGGAAGGCGGAAAGGAGTGGAGATGAGAAAATGTGGCTAGTGGTGGGATCCCGTTGGAGGTGGCGGGAATTTTGGAGGATTATGTGTTGTATGCGACGGCTGACGGGGTGGAAAGTAAGGACTTGGGGGAGGGGAAGTAAGGGCAGAGCTGCGGGGTACCGAGGAGACACGAGTAAGGGCCTCATCTATGATTGGTGAGGGGAACCCCGTTCCCTAAAGAATGAGGACATCTCGGATGTTCTAGTGTGGAACACTTCATCTTGGGCGCAGATGTGGCATAGACGAAGGAATTGGGAGTAAGGGATAGAGTCTTTGCAGGAAGCAGGGTGGGAAGAAATGTAGTCGAGATAGTTGTGGGAATCGGTTTGTAATAGACATCAGTCAATATTTTCCTGTGATGGAGACTGAGATCAAGAAAGGGGAGGGAGGTGTCGGAGATGGTCCAAGTAAATTTGCGTGCAGGATAAAAATTGGTGGTGAAGTTGATGGTCCATGAGTTCTGCATGGGTGCAGGAGGTAGCACCGATGCAGTCATCAATGTAACGGAGATAGAGTACGGAGATAGAGTTTGGGGATAGGGCCAGTGTATGCCTGGAACAGGGATTGTTCGACGTACCCTACAAAGAGGCAGGCACAGCTGGGGCCCATGCGGGTGCCCATAGCTGCGCCTTGGACTCGGAGGAAGTCGAAGGAGAAGTTGTTGATGATGAGGACCAGCTCCACTAGGTGGAGTAGAGTGTTAGTAGAGGGAAATTGGATGGTTCTGCAGTCGAGGGAGAAACAGAGGGCTTTAAGGCCTTCCTGTTGGAGGATGGAGGTGTAGAGTGACTGCATGTCCATATTAAAGATGAGGGAGAGGGGGGGGCTTTGAAAGTGGAAGTCATTAAAGAGACGAAGGGCATGTGAGGTGTCTTGGACATAGGTCGGGAGAGATTGGACCGGGGGGATAGGATGGAGTCGAGGTACGTGGAAATAATTTTTGTGGGACAGGAGCAGGCTGAAACAATGGGTCTGCCAGGGCAGTTGTGTTTGTGGGTTTTGGGAAGAAGGTAAAAACGGGCTGTTCGGGGCCTGGAAACTATACGGTTGGAGGCCGTGGAAGGCAGATAGCCAGAAGTGATGAAATCAGTAATCGTGTTTGAGATTAAGGCCTGGTGCTCATCTGTGGAATCATGGTCCAAGGATAAGTAGGAGAAGGTGTCTGAGAGTTGTCACCAGGCCTCAGCCCGGCGGTAGAGGTCAGCGCACCAGACTACCACGGCACCTCCCTTGTCGGCGGGTTTGATAGTAATGTTAGGGTTGCTGCAGAGTGAGCGGAGGGCTGTATGTTCAGAGGGGGTGAGCTTAGAGTAGGTAAGGGGAGCGGAAAAGTTGAGACGGTTGATGTCACGCCGGCAGTTAGAAAAGAAGTCTAGAGAGGGTAGAGGCCATTCTGGGGAGTCCAAGAGGAGGGGGACCTGTGGAGATGGGAGAACGGGTCATCACTGGGTGGTGAGGACTCCTTCCCATAGAAAAAGGCGCGGAGGCGACGGAATTAAAGCTCTACGGTGTGGTAGACCAGGAACCCTTTGAGGTGGGTCCTGCAACCTGATATAGAATGACAAACACACACAGATATTCTGAAGAAAATTAAATGTTTGCAAAAGCAGCAATTTTTTTTCTCTAGGTTTCACAATATTCTAGCAGATGTAGTCATCTAAACCACAACCTGAATCTGACAAATATTTGTATACATTTCTTTATTTAGCTTGTATAAATGAATATTGTCATAATTAGCAGCATTAACTGATGCAGCAGAAAGCCTATTTTGAAGAATCGGTTTGCCTGACCAAAAAGATTAATGTTAAATTTTATGAAGTTAGTTCATTTAAAAGTTTAGTGTGCAATCCAAGTTGAATAATCCTTTTGTATTTGCATTATCTGCATTTTTCCCTGATAAAGATCTGATCTGCATTTCTTAACTTCATGTTTATTTTTGAATATTCCATGAGAATTTTCTGTCGAGTTTCTGAAAGTCATATTAAAGATACACTACATGTAATAGGACATGTAGTGACATTCAAGAAACTTTTTAGAGAAGCAGATGGATGTGCAGAGAATGGAGGGATATGGATCATGTGAAAGGGGATGAGATTCATTTAACGGCATCATGTTCGATGTAGAGTGTGGCCAAAGGAACATTTTGTATGCTGTGCTCTTCTTTAAGCTGCTTTTATTATCTTTCTCTTCTTGTACTTCAAACCCTCTTGGTGACTGTGTTTAAATTTTGTAAGAAGTCAATTAACACTAAAAAAGGGTGGACCTGTTGGGCCCAAACCTCTCCTGCATTGTTCTAGAACCCTCCTCTCCCCCTTCCCCACCCCGCTGGCTCCCCTCCACCCACTCACCCATTCCATCCCCCCTCGACCCCTCTTGAGGCGGTGGCACCTCATCGGCGACTGTCCCCATATTCAGCAGCAGTGGCGGCGACGGCTCAACGGAGAAGGCCATTGCTTTGAAGGGGAAGAAGCCCTGGCGGACAACCAGCGCGCTTTAAGCGGGAAGAGCCGGTGACCAATCAGAGCGGCGGCGCTGCTCCCCGCATGTGGGACCCGGAACAACGACCAATCGGGCGTCGAGCGGGAGGTCGGAGCCAATCAATCTACCCCAAGTGGGGGGGAGCAGCAGGAGCCAATCGGGATGCGCCGGATCCCACATGGGGGGGAGGGAGGTGGTTGAGCCAATCAAATGGCGATCTTAAAATGGCAACCCTCCCCAAACTGCACATGCGGATCTGGCGGCCATCTTATATAAGTATTAGATCAACGGGCCCCAACAGCGCAGGCGCGGACCCGTTGGGTTCCCATTGTGACGTTGAACACGGAGGTATTACTGCGCAGGTGCGGCTCACGGTCACTCCAAGTGGGAGCGATTTATTAAAGTTTAAAAAGTGAATAACTTTTAAAATATAATAACCATTTGAACGGCGGACCAATGATGAGTAAGGTGGTCCTAAAATTGTTGCGCTATCGTGTACCGTTTTGGCTATATTTCGGGAACAAACGAACAAATATACAAGATGAGAGTTTTAGTAACATATATATATATATATATATGTATATTTATAGATAGATTGATTTACTCAAAGCAGCACTTTGCACTTATGGACGTTTGAAATGATTGCAATTTCATTTAACTGTAATAGTTAATGTCAGTTCCAAGATGAAATGTATACTGACTGCTTATTTGTGTAGGAAAGAACTGCAGATGTTGGTTTAAATTGAAGGTAGACACAAAATTTTGGAGTAACTCAGGCAGCATCTCTGGAGAGAAGGAATGGGTAACATTTCGGGTCTGAAGAAGGGTCTTGACCCGAAACGTCACCCATTCCTTCTCTTCAGAGATGCTACCTGTCCCGCTGAGTTTCTCTAGCATTTTGTGTCTACCTGACTGCTTATTTAGTGGGTTTTTTTTTCTTTCAGTCTTCTGCTAAATCATCTTTTGGAAACCTGGGACAACATTCCAGTCAAGGTAACTTTCTTCAATTGGGTAAAAATTATTGGGTTTTTTGTTTGAAAAGTATTAGAGGCAATTTGTGTTTTTGTGAGATTTTTAGTCTTCACGGTTTTCTAGCCTTTTGTTTCATAGCCTTAATTGTAAAAACAGCATTGTTTTCATTTTAGTACTTAGCCTGGGTATTATTTAAGGCAGAATTGAGGACAGTTTCTTCAGGCTGCTGTTTGGACTTCAGACAAATTGATGAAGTTAGCTTCTATTGTATAAAATTTAACAGATTCAGTACTGAGTCGAATGATGCTATAGTAAATAATTGTATTGAACTCATGTTTTCAGTAACCATTTCATAGAATCATAGAGTGATACAATGTGGAAACAGGCCCTTTGGCTCAACATGCCCACTCTGGCCGACATGTCCCAGCCACACTAGTCCCACCTGCCTGCGTTTGGTCCTTATCTCTCCAAACCTGTCCAGTCCATGTACCTGTCTAACTGTTTCTTAAATGTTGGAATGGTCCCTGTCTCAATCAACTACCTCCTCTGGCGGCTTGTTCCATACATCCACCACCCTTGTGTGAATTATTTGTTGAATAATTTATCTCATTGACTGGAGAGTTCAAAATGCTTTTTCGTAAAAGCAGAAATTGTGCCACACAATAAGTGCAACTTAATTTATCAGAAACGTCTTTATGATCTGAGCATAGTGTTATCTGCCTCCTCTGTGCATATGGTAGTGGGGCCACCTGTTTTGAATATGAAGGTTGGAGGATGGTGATATATTTTTTCAAAACAAATTGGAAAATCTGTAATGAAGCAACTGACCCATTGCTGTGAAAGTGTCATTCTTAAAATACTTTCATGAGATGTATCTTTCGAAAGTTCATAATATAGAAACAAACCCTCAATTTATACTGAACTATTTTTACGACAATTAAAATCTTTGATCCTCAGAGTGAAAAGAATATTCTTTGAAAGTGGCAAGTGATGAGCAATCATAGGTTTTCTAATGTGCCTGATGTTCACATTTTTAGAAATGCATGTTCATAAATTAACTTTGAAGACTCCTCATTGCAGGTGCAGAAATCTCTGCAGGAAACGGTGCGATCATTTAAAGTTACAAATGAAGAACTGTCTGCAAAGGGTGCCTTGAATTCACAAGAAATAAGTGCCTGCAACTCTGCATGTAGTGTAAGGATATTAAATAAATTTAATACCTGCTGTTGGAATGCGTTAGTATTGCGAACTGTGTACATTTTTCCCCCATTGTTGGATTTGAAAGTGAATGCTTACAAGTTCCTGGATATAGCCTAAATGACCTTTTAAAACTATTTGTTGGCCCAAGCTTTATTTATCTTCCTCAGTGGACATGGTGGCACTGATGTAGATGCCATTTAACATTCATTCCAAAATTCGCTCTGTGGTGCTGAGCTGGTGCCTATCGATGTTCTTTGTTGTGGAAAGTACTCCTGTAGTCCTGGTCATTGTGAAATTATTGGCTTTTGATCCAGTAATGAAGAAGGAATCGTGAAACGCGGGTCAAGAAACCGCAGGTGTTGCTACTGTAACTTCTGCATTTACCAGTGGGGTTCTCTAATTTTTTCCCTTGGAAGCGGCATATTAAGATGGGATGTCATTTTCCACATATTAGCTGGGAGAATCCAGCTTATCTTGCCAGTATCTCACTTGGCTTTTGCAGTATCTCGTACTTGATAAAATCTTTGTCCCTGGTCTTATCAGAAAAGAGGGTCTTTTATGGCCCTTTTGGGGCATTCTACACGCCTTGTTGATGTGCAGTCATTGTTAATGGAAATGCAGTAGTTAGACACCCAGCGAGGTATGTTTTTTAATCCGTTTTTGGTTGGTTGATGTTTGCAGAGAATAACACTATTAATCACATACGAGTAGTACTTTGGAATATTCAACCAACACTCTGATTTGGAGCCAGTAATATTAACTAATCATAGTTGATTAAATGAAAAATGCTAATTGTGTGTTTCAGTTCTTCGTGTGTCCAATTAGAAAGATTTTTCTGTGCACTATGATGAATAATAAATGTTTACCTGCCTGTTTTCCAGAATATCCTGCAGAAGTTGAGAGGCGGTGGATTTCCCTGGTTTCGTCTGTTACTTGTTCTAATGGTTTTTGCTGCAGGGTTTGTGCTACATGATATTAGAGTACATGGATCCTTCAATGGTTAGTAAAGTTAATAACTCATTGTTGAATATTGTTATTTTGGAGGACGATTGGTGCAAAAGAAAAAAAATGCAGAGTCAACCTTGGGTCTCACTATAAATTATTTGCATTTATCTCTCAATTAATATGGTCTCCATTGATTTTTGGAGCAAATAGCAGAAGTTTATTATCTCAGTGGTGTTAGGTTAGGTAAGGGGGAGGTGCAGCGAGACCTGGGTGTCCTTGTACACCAGTCACCGAAAGTTGGCGTGCAGGTACAGCAGGCAGTGAAGAAAGCTAATGGAATGTTGGCCTTCATAACAAGAGGATTTCAGTATAGGAGTAAAGAGGTTCTTCTGCAGTTGTATAGGGCCCTGGTAAGACCACATCTGGAGTATTGTGTACAGTTTTGGTCTCCTAATTTGAGGAAGGACATCCTTATAATTGAGGCAGTGCAGTGTAGGTTCGCGAGATTGATCTCTGGGATTGTGGGACTGTCATGAGGAAAGATTGAAAAGACTTGGCTTGTGTTCACTGGAGTTTAGAAGGATGAGAGGGGATCTTATAGAAACATATAAAATTATAAAAGGACTGGACAAGCTAGATGTAGGAAAAATGTTCCCAATGTTGGGTGAGTCCAGAACCAGGGGCCACAGTCTTAGAATAAAGGGGAGGCCATTTAAAACAGATGAGAAGAAACTTTTTCACCCAGAGAGTTGTGAATTTGTGGAATTCTCTGCCACATAGGGCAGTGGAAGCCAAATCACTGGATGGATTTAAGAGAGAATAAGATGGAGCTCTAGGGGCTAGTGGAATCAAGGGATATGGGGAGAAGGCAGGCATGGGTTATTGACTGGGGACGATCAGCCATGATCACAATGAATGGCGGTGCTGGCTCGAAGGGCCGAATGGCCTCCTGCACCTGTTTTCTATGTCTCTATGTTTCTAAGTTTAGTTGGCAACTAAATACAGTACCAGGCCAGTTCTAGAATTTAGTTGACTCGTGAAGGTCCCATCTTTATAACCTCTTTGACCTCATGGACAACTTTTTGTCCTCCTTGATGCCTTGACGTGAACATTCATCAGAAATTGGCAAGATCCAGGAATTTTATCAAAATATTTGGCAGTATAGGGAAAGTTGAAAAGGGATTTGAATATTTTAACAGTATCTTGGCCTTGTGCAATATGAAATGGTAAAGGTTATGCTGAGAATATGTAAAATGCTAGTTTGTCGTGACTGGGGTTCTGTGTTCAATTCTGGCTATCGTATTTTGGTTGACCATCCCCTGAGAGGTTGCGGAAATGCAGAATAGTACAGGGATGAAAGACTTGCAAGGCTTGAGCTTTTTCCAAATACTTAAGGAATTGTTTATTGATTCATCAAGCAATTAAAATTACTGTAAATGTCAAAATACAATGGCATATGATTTATAACAGATGACAGTCAAAAATGATAATTGTGTAAATCTACCTCCTGTGAGGATATATTTGGGGACCGTGAAGGGTGACACTATCACACCCATCCCCCAAACTTGGGATGCTCTGACTTCTGTTTGATCTTGCACGGTTCTGCTTTTAAGACCACAGATATTTTTATGGAATGTTCATTAATGCATTGTCCGAGAGGCATTTATGACCATAAAACAATTGTCAAATATGTTTTGTACTCGCGTGTGGTGGAACTACCAAACTTGCACTTGACTTTCAATGCCGAGCTTGCCTACTTATTGCATATGCAGATTAGAAGCTTCTAGAGAATTTTGTACTGGATGGCAAGTCACCAATCAAAATTATAAATTTGAAGTTAGTTCCAGCAGCATCAAAGTTTGTCTGTCTTCCAACAAGAAATGTAATTAGCAGTCTTTCGCTGTCTACTGACGTTCTTGCTCCTTGTACAAATGGTAGTGAAGAAAACATCAGAAGAAAAAGACTTAACACCTGCCCCTATATCTCCTCCCTCGCATCAATCCAGTGACCCCAGCAGTCCTTCCAAGTGCAATAAAGGACCATGTGCACCACCTTTAACCTTAACTACCATATTTTCTGTTCCCAATGTGGCTGCCTTTATATCGTTGAGACCAAATGTAGACTAAGCGACTGTTTCACCAAACACGTGCTCGGTCTGCCAAGGCATGCTGAATCTCCAGGTTGCTAATCATTTTAACTCCCCTTCCCTTACTGATCTTTGACTCAAACTATGAACAGCACGTTGTATTCTGCTTGACTAGCTTACAACCTAACAGCATGCAAATTGAATTCTCTAATTTTAGGTAACTTCCAAACAAAGGTCCCATGCCCCTCTCCCTTCCCTGTGCCTTACTTGGATTCACACCCATCTCCCCCTTTCCCCTCCGTCCCTTCCTCCTGCTTCACAATTCTTACCTCTTCTATCCTTCTCATGCTTTTCATCTCTGGCCCTTTGTCCATCTAGCTGCCAATCAACACCCCACCAAACTGCATCCATGTATCATTTGTCAGGCTTTGTCCGACCACCGCCTCTCTTCCAGCTTCAGTCCAAAGAAGGGTCTTGACCTGAAAAGTCACCTATTCATATTCTCCAAGGATGCCCGATCTACTGAGTTACTCCAGTGCTTTGTTAAAAAATATATATATAAATCGGTGTCTGCAGTTCCTTGTGAATCTATTAGAACAGTAGACCCACCTGTTGTGAATGTAAATGAGCATCCAGATATAGGTTTGATAGAAATGCGGTTATTGGTCCAAGATGCCAAATTAAATTTGGGCAGCTTGTATGGTAGTTATGATATTTTATAATCTTTATTGTTTCTGTAATCCAACAAGAAATTGCATTCAATTAATGTTGAAGTCAATTAACCTTGCATTTGGTCTCTATTTTCCATGCTTTTAATCGGTCAATCACATTTTAATATTCATTTTGTGGCGTAAAATTTCCAGTAACAAAAACGTAATGAGCTTTCCCAGTATTCCTTGAAGATCAAAGTGCCTCAAATGCTTTAATTTTGTTCAGAAAATTCTTCAGATATGTATTCTGCTGGAGACATTTTCATAAACTTAGTATCGTGTAAACTATTGAAACCAGCAATGCCTGTTCAGAAATATTTGAAAATCATTATTACTGGCCAGTCATCGATTCTCTTTGTCTTCCTCAGCTTCTTCATCTGCTCATATCCTTCAACAGTCAGGGTTGATGTCTGTATCTGAACAGGCTTGGAATAAAGTGTCTTATTATTCCAGACAGGGATACAGGTGGGTGTATTTGATAAAGACTGAAAATACTACTGTCTTTTTTCGAACTGTCCTTCATAAAATAGAAGATTTGAATTCAGAACAAAGTACAATTTGACTTTATTGTTAATTTTCAAATATCAATGGTCTTTCAATTAAATCTTCCCTGATTGTTTGCATTTCCTTTCAAGTGGATCTTTTATTTTATTGGCAGTAATTGATTGTCATATCTAAAATAATGCAGTAGTTAAAATTGTAACAGTTCAGCTTGCCTATAAAGATCATCTTTTGTGTCAAAGTACCATATTGTTTCAATATTTCAAGTCTAAAGGCTTGAATTTACAAAATCTTAAGCATTATAAACTGACAATAGAACCTAGTCCCTTGAACAAATATTCTGTACTCTCAGTGGGAATAATGTGATCGATTATTTTTAAATCTGTTTTTGATATGGTTATACATTAATTTTTAAAGTCGGTCACCCAGATATAAAGTACAGCTATCTTTTTTGAGTTGATAGGAATGGATGGGAGAAGCTACTGAGGTCGAGCAGGACTTGGAGGGAGTATGGGTGCAAGTGGAATTGAGTATGTAAAATTGTAATCTCCATGGTGTGAAATCCTTTCCATAATTTCTGTTTAGTTTAGATATACAGCGCAGAAACAGGCCATTTGCCCCACCCATCTGCCAATCTCCCCCCACCTACATCCATCATCATTTGTTGAGCTTTGCACCATCCCAACCCCACTTTTCCAACTCCACCCCCCCCCCCCCCCCCCCCCATCGGTCTGAAGAAAGGTCCCAACTGGAAAGTTTATTGTCAGTCCATTCCCCCCCACAGATGCTGCCTAACTTGCCGTTCCTCCAGCTCTTTGTGTTTTTGCTGTTTATTTGACAGCTCTCAACCATTCTGTACCATGAATCTTTAATTAAATGGATTAAAGGCAGATAAATCCCCAGGGCCAGATAGGCTGCATCCCAGAGTGCTTAAGGAAGTAGCATCAGAAATTGTGGATGCATTAGTGTTAATTTTCAAAACTCTTTAGATTCTGGAGTAGTTCCTGAGGACTGGAGGGTAGCTAATGTAACCCCACTTTTTAAAAAGGGAGGGAGAGAGAAAACGGGGAGTTATAGACCAGTTAGTCTAACATCGGTAGTGGGGAAAATGCTAGAGTCAGTTATTAAAGATGTGATAGCATCACATTTGGAAAGTGGTGAAATCATCGGACAAAGTCAGCATGGATTTACCAAAGGCAAATCATGTCTGACGAATCTTATAGAATTTTTCGAGAATGTAACTAGTAGAGTGGATAAGGGAGAACCAGTCGATGTGTTATATCTGGACTTTCAGAAGGCCTTCGACAAGGTCCCACATAGGAGATTGGTGTACAAACTTAAAGCACACGGTATTGAGGGTTCAGTGTTGAGGTGGATAGAAAATTGGTTGGCGGACAGGAAGTAAAGAGTAGGAATAAACGGGTCTTTTTCGGAATGGCAGGCAGTGACTAGTGGGGTACCGCAAGGCTCGGTGCTGGGACCCCAGTTATTTACAGTGTATATTAATGATTTGGACGGGGGAATTGAATGCAACATCTCTAAGTTTGCGGATGACACGAAGCTGGGTGGCAGTGTTAGCTGCGAGGAGGATGCTAGGAGGCTGCAGAGTGACTTGGATAGATTAGGCGAGTGGGCAAATGCATGGCAGATGCAATATAATGTGGATAAATGTGAGGTTATCCACTTTGGCGGCAAGAACAGGAAAGCAGAGTATTACCTGAATGGTGACCGATTGGGAGAAGGGGAGATGCAACGTGACCTGGGTGTCATGGTGCACCAGTCATTGAAAGCAAGCATGCAGGTGCAGCAGGCAGTGAAGAAAGCGAATGGTATGTTGGCATTCATAGCAAGAGGATTTGAGTTTAGGAGCAGGGAGGTTCAGCTGCAGTTGTACAGGGCCTTGGTGAGACCGCACCTGGAGTATTGTGTGCAGTTTTGGTCTCCTAACCTGAGGAAAGACGTTCTTGCCTTAGAGGGAGTACAGAGAAGGTTCACCAGATTGATCCCTGGGATGGCGGGACTTTCATATGAGGAAAGACTGGATAGACTGGGCTTGTACTCGCTGGAATTTAGAAGACTGAGGGGGGGTCTTATAGAAACATATAAAATTCTTAAGGGGTTGGAGAGGCTAAATGCGGGAAGATTGTTCCCGATGTTGGGGGTGTCCAGAACCAGGGGTCACAGCTTAAGGATAAGGGGGAAGTCTTTTAGGACCGAGATGAGAAAACATTTCTTCACACAGAGAGTGGTGAGTCTGTGGAATTCTCTGCCACAGAAGGTAGTTGAGGCCAGTTCATTGGCTATATTTAAGAGGGAGTTAGATGTGGCCCTTTTTGCTAAAGGGATCAGGGGGTATGGAGAGAAGGCAGGCACAGGCTACTGAGCTGGATGATCAGCCATGATCATATTGAATGGCGGTGCAGGCTCGAAGGGCCGAATGGCCTACTCCTGCACCTATTTTCTATGTTTCTATAGGGCTGATAAATCCCCAGGGCCTGATGGTCTGCATCCCAGGGTACTTAAGGAGGTGGCTCTAGAAATAGTGGAAGCATTGGAGATTATTTTTCAATGTTCTATAGATTCAGGATCAGTTCCTGTGGATTGGAGGATAGCAAATGTTATCCCACTTTTTAAGAAAGGAGGGAGAGAGAAAACGGGTAATTATAGACCAGTTAGTCTGACATCAGTGGTGGGGAAGATGCTGGAGTCAATTATAAAAGATGAAATTGCTGAGCATTTGGATAGCAGTAACGGGATCATTCCGAGTCAGCATGGATTTACGAAGGGGAAATCATGCTTGACAAATCTACTGGAATTTTTTGAGGATGTAACTAGGAAAATTGACAGGGGAGAGTCAGTGGATGTGGTGTACCTCGACTTTCAGAAAGCCTTCGACAAGGTCCCACATAGGAGATTAGTGGGCAAAATTAGGGCATATGGTATTGGGGGTAGGGTACTGACATGGATAGAAAATTGGTTGACAGACAGAAAGCAAAGAGTGGGGATAAATGGGGCCCTTTCGGAATGGCAGGCAGTGACCAGTGGGGTACCGCAAGGTTCGGTGCTGGGACCCCAGCTATTTACAATATACATTAATGACTTAGACGAAGGGATTAAAAGTACCATTAGCAAATTTGCAGATGATACTAAGCTGGGGGGTAGTGTGAATTGTGAGGAAGATGCAATAAGGCTGCAGGGTGACTTGGACAGGTTGTGTGAGTGGGCGGATACATGGCAGATGCAGTTTAATGTAGATAAGTGTGAGGTTATTCACTTTGGAAGTAAGAATAGAAAGGCAGATTATTATCTGAATGGTGTCAAGTTAGGAGGAGGGGGAGTTCAACGAGATCTGGGTGTCCTAGTGCATCAGTCAATGAAAGGAAGCATGCAGGTACAGCAGGCAGTGAAGAAAGCCAATGGAATGTTGGCCTTCATAACAAGAGGAGTTGAGTATAGGAGCAAAGAGGTCCTTCTACAGTTGTACCGGGCCCTGGTGAGACCGCACCTGGAGTACTGTGTGCAGTTTTGGTCTCCAAATTTGAGGAAGGATATTCTTGCTATGGAGGGCGTGCAGCGTAGGTTCACTAGGTTAATTCCCGGAATGGCGGGACTGTCGTATGTTGAAAGGCTGGAGCGATTGGGCTTGTATACACTGGAATTTAGAAGGATGAGGGGGGATCTTATTGAAACATATAAGATAATTAGGGGATTGGACACATTAGAGGCAGGAAACATGTTCCCAATGTTGGGGGAGTCCAGAACAAGAGGCCACAGTTTAAGAATAAGGGGTAGGCCATTTAGAACGGAGATGAGGAAGAACTTTTTCAGTCAGAGAGTGGTGAAGGTGTGGAATTCTCTGCCTCAGAAGGCAGTGGAGGCCAGTTCGTTGGATGCTTTCAAGAGAGAGCTGGATAGAGCTCTTAAGGATAGCGGAGTGAGGGGGTATGGGGAGAAGGCAGGAACGGGGTACTGATTGAGAGTGATCAGCCATGATCGCATTGAATGGCGGTGCTGGCTCGAAGGGCTGAATGGCCTACTCCTGCACCTATTGTCTATAATAGTGTAACTTGGGGAGCATGATCCATAAATTTATTTCTGAATCCTTAAAATGCATTTTATGATTCCAGTGTTTGCTGTCATAAGTGGTTTCTGACCTGTCCATATGCTCATGTTCATTATCTTTGCAGCTGGGTGGAAACAAATACTCCTCATTATTATTCAGAGGCTGTAACTATGTTTGGACCAAATCTTGAGCTGGGGTGGAGAAGGTTATCTGAAACAACTGTGTATATAAAAGAGAACCTGTCATATCATGTTTCGTGGATCATTGAAAATGTGCCCAAGTTTGCTCATTGGGTAAGTATTAATGTTTTCATAAGTCCCATGCATGCAACAGGTTTTAATAGTGACATGTGCAACACTCCAAAGACGTACAGGTATGTAGGTTAATTGGCTGGGTAAAGGTAAAAAATTGTCCCTAGTGGGTGTAGGATAGTGTTAATGTACGGGGATCGCTGGGCGGCACGGACTTGGAGGGCCGAAAAGGCCTGTTTCCGGCTGTATATATATGATATGATATGATATGTTTGTCACCTCCGTTTCATGTTTTGCTGTTCACTTTGATGTTTGATAATTTGAACTCTTGACCATGCATTTTATAATGTTAAAAAGCAAGATGAGATCCCTCTGATTCCATTCTTGCTCCCACCTCCGAAAGGTGTAAATGGGGGTTGTGTTGTTTAAGATCATGTCCATACTGCAAGATGATTGGATCGAGAGACAAGCAAAATCCAGAATAATGTGGAAAAAAGTTTTGGAGCAAAAGGGGATTATCTCGAGTGATAGTGTCCACTAAGCATAGATACTTTAATTCAATTACTACTTTTTACACAATTGGGGATTTAGGTAGAGTGGTATTCAAGTGGAAACTCTCTTCCCTGGTATTTAATTCAGTTGCGTATTTTGGATTTGTGAAAATATAAGACTTGGACACAACCTGAATGTCTTCTCTTTTCAGCTTCACTCTAATCTTCCGGACGCAGTGTTCCATTTTGTAGAATATATCAAGGAATTGCTTCTCTTTGTCCATCAGAATTACATATTACCAATTGTGGAATATATGAAAATAGTGATAATGCAGTGGTGGAGACATTTTGTTAATTCTTGCGAGTAAGTAGCTGTTCTGTTACTTTATTCCCCTTTTCAAGCTGTTTGGAGCCCAAATCATTGGCAGTGAAATTTGGTGTATGTTGGTGTTTCTGGGGTACAGTGGTGTTTCTCATATTCATGGCGAACATTTCATTTTTCCAATGCACGATTATCTGACTATTTACTTTCACTGGTGAAATACTGTAAAACTCTAATCTGGCACCCATGGGACTTTATAGGACTACGGGATATTCGTCCTATTAATGTCATGAAATATTTCATTTATTTAGATGTTATACAGTTGTAAAAAAAATTCCAGTAAATTAGGAAAGTGTAGAGGAAGTGTAACCTGACGAGCTAGATAGTGAATAATTGAGATTTCTGAATTGGATTTAACACAGAAGTTTTACTGTACAATAATCAATGGTTTCTGGGGAAAAAATCAAAGTATGTTGTTATTAGGATTAGGATGTTGTTCTTTCCTAGCATCAGTAGCAAAATCCACCAACACCCATCCCCAACTGTGACACCTCTCATAAATTCTGAGTTTCAAAGTAAATGGTCATGAGATGTGAGTTAAAACTTAAATTTTATCTATTGCAAAATTCTCAGACTCATCGAGCTTCACTACACATGTTTCACGTCTCTGGCCTCAGTCCTATTTGGTTCAGTTTGATATTGAAATGGGAGATCTTTTGATCTTCAAAGAGTACAGTCCCCTGGTTGCACATTTAATATTTTTTCCATCAAACATCACTAGAGTATGCAACAACTGGTTGATAATATCATTAAGTACAGATAACTTAAAAAAAGAAAGAACAGTATTTTTTGTATTGCAAGATTGATTTACAATTATGTTACATCTAACAATTGAAACTTTGAATTTATTTCAAAAACTAAGCAAGGTGTAAGTAAGGTGATGGAAGAGAATGGGGTAAATTCAAGTAATAACTAAACCTGCATTGCGTAGTATCTATGTGCCCCATTGTTTCCCCCACTGCCTTCATTCATCAACCATACTTTAAATTGTTCAAGTATTACCATACATTTGTACTTCTGGATGATGTGAAGGGAGTATTTATAGATGTTTTAAATGCCAAACATAAAGATCTCAGGTGGAAATGGTTAATTATAAACTAGTGTTATAAAGCAGCGTCTGTGGAGAAAACAGAATGTTTCCGATCATTTCTCCACAGATGTTGCCTGACTTGAGTATTTTCAGCTTTTAGTTAGTTTCTGTCTGTGGTTTGGGAATGCATACCAAGCCTGAGCTGGCATTTGCAATTGTTTATTTTTTTTACATCCCTGCCAAACTCTAGGGGTGAAATCAATTGGGATTGCATGAAGAAACACTTTGTGAACATCACACACGTAACGTGGGGTTATCTACAGAATACTACTACCGCTATCAAAAACTGGGCTGCCTCAATGATCTCCAGTTATTAAACAAGAAGAATGTTCATGTTGTTTTCGGAGTAGCATAACCACTTTCAGCATTTTTGAGGAGATGGATTGCATTTTCAGCCGGAGAGAGCATAATCAGTTGAACTAAAAGTACAAATGCCGCTTAATTCCTTCATTTATAAAAACTTTATATCAAATGCATGTATTTTGTACCCTGTTTTCCCAAAACTCTTCAGTGGTGACTGTCTTCTATATTGTAATTACAAGATCTTTACATTAAATTTTGGATGAAAATTCTCAATACCAATTAATATTTATTGCTATAAATAAACAGCTGTTCACACATTGCAAAAAATGATTTGATTCTAAATAGTATATTGAATATAGTATTTTATGAACATCCAATGCTATACAAGCCAATTGTACACTTTAATGGGACATCTTGCATATTAAAGTAATTGCGTTGTTAACAACTAACAGCTAATTTATCAATCTTGGTGGTTTGTGTCCAGTTACCACAGTGAGAGGTTGAAGTCATTCATGTTGCATGCAGTCTATCAAGAGGTTTCATGTGAAATATTGTTTGTAACAGGTATGAATGTCTAAGTTCAGCAATCTTATTAGAAATATTCCAACTAGCCCCTGTGAAATGGGTTGCAAAATCTGTAATTTCTACTTTTACCTCCTACTCATATTTAATTTTTTTACATGTTCACACAGAATATGGTCATGTTATCAAATAGCATGAAAGTTTTGTTCAGAGTAAGTGACACAATAGTGGCAAGACATCAATGGTCTGATTAATCATCTTTATAAGGAACATCATCTATTACAGGGCAAATTATAAAGGCACTTGTTCTATCCATAGTAATTGTAATAGTTTTCAGTCCATCGAAGATATGTAATTCTAATATAATTATTGAGGGTGCACCTAGCCAAAATTCTAGATGATGTGAAATAGTGCAATTTGTCTTGGCATGTATGTTGCTGTTTCTAACTCCACTTCCAGATCTGAAAAGATCCTTACAAATGAGTTGGAGTTCAGCTAGCGCTTTGTGGATGCTTCATTTCAGGAGCCAATTGCAAAGCATTTACAAATACCATCTCTGCCGCCTCTCCTCTTTCCACCCCCTCCCTCCTCCACAGCACAATCCCCATAACATTTGGAAATTGCAGGTACATTAAATGCTCTCCCAAATAGCGTGGATAAATTGAAATAAAATGCTCAGGTCAGGGACAATGCCTAGATTTAGTTAAATAGCGTGGGAGCCGGAATGAGTCTTTGCATGAAAAGAGAGCCAATCTTTGCACTCTGAATAATTGTTCCAAATGAAGTGTTTCAAATTGGCAGTTATGACAATTTTTCTCCTGTCAATGTCACTTTCCTTGTCCTATCATATGCACTAGATGCAAAATCGCTTGTAAATATTGTTTAAAAATATATTTTGCCTATTCCATCAACTGACTCCATTTATTAATGACATTTTGTTTTGCTGTTGAGATGGAACACTGTTGCCTTGTTCATACACTAATTTATTAAAGTAAATTTTAACTGGGGGAAATTCTACAATGTACATATGAACCAGAGTGCTGGTTGGGGTTGGTAAACCTTTAGCTAACTAGTCATATGTTATTTCTTTTGTAGGACCAATGTGTTGTCTTTAAATGTACATTTCAATCATGAATTAATTTCTGGTGGAAAAATAAATGGTATTGAACAAGTATTTTGAATCATTGATTTTAAGAAGTAATTCTAAACTGTTCAATATTCCTTAAGGCATGTTATCCCCCCAAAACTGACATTTCCACTAAACAAAAATTAGCATACTTGGGTAAATTTAATGTAGTTGGTCAATTAGTGCTCTTAATACTGGACCAGTCACCACTTGAACTGTAAGTTAGAGTTTGGCAGGGTTGCTCAATAAGGAAAAATCGATTTGAAAGATGAAAAGGAAGTTCCTACTTTGTCAGGATTGTCCCTAATATAGTCCAGATTGTTGTATTCTGGGGTTTTGTTTTCTTTTTATGAGAAACATATTTGATTGTACAATGCCTGTGTTTGTTATCTTGTAACTTCAAAGAATGCAAGCTGGCATAAACCGAACTATATTTTCATGGGACCATGAAGTTGTCGAGATAAAATAGGCCATGTGGAATCTGGCAATGCAAATAGTGTAAAAGAACAGTTCAGAAATGGGAAGAAGACACTCATTGGGAACATGTAAAACAAAATAATGGATTTCAATAAGAATGGCTACTCTTTCTCGTACACTATGAAGTGCATCTAAAAAATTGACCCATTTTTGTAAAAATAAACTAACCTAGGAGCAAACAGTAGATGGGCAAAGACTTTGAGACTGCTGAGCAGGAATTCTTTTTGATAAGATACAAGTACTGTGTTGATAAGGGACAGCACCCAACCTGGTTTGCATCAGGTGGCCAGGACTTTGCTGTGAGCTGCTGGACACTTACATTATAACTTTGTGCAACCTGTCCAGTGTCAACTTATTCTTCCTGGTGAAGAAAAATATGCCCATCCCCAAATCATTCATCTTTGACTTAAATTTATTGCATGAAGACACTGACTCCTTGATCTGAGGGAGGGGAAACACCACTTTTCTACCCTGTTGAATTTTGAAGAGTGAATTTTGAAACTTGAGCTTCTGGTTGCATGTCATTTCAACTCCCTCAGATAATAACCTGGTGACCAGACTATAACCTTTCAATGTCAGCAAGACAAAGGATATAGTGATCGACTTCAGGAAGTGAAGCCCTATATGCCCCAGTATGCACTGTCGGTGTAGAAGTAGAGATGGTTGGAGTACATATCACCAGCAACCTGTCCTGGACCATCCATATTGAAGCAATGGCCAAGAAAACACACCAATGCCTCTATTTCCTGAGAAGGCTTAGGAAGTTCAGAATGTCCCCAACAACTCTCACCAACTACAGATGAGCCATAGAAAGCACTTTATCAGGATACATCACAGAATGGTCTGGGAACAGCTCCATCCAAGACCGCAAGAAGTTGCAGAGAATTGTGGATGCAGCCCAGACCATCACACAAACCAACCGACCTTCCACTGACTTAATTTACACCCCACGCTGCCTTGGCAAATGACGGTCTGCATCCCAGGGTACTTAAGGAGGTGGCTCTAGAAATAGTGGAAGCATTGGAGATCATTTTTCAATGTTCTATAGATTCAGGATCAGTTCCTGTGAATTGGAGGATAGCAAATGTTATCCCACTTTTTAAGAAAGGAGGGAGAGAGAAAACGGGTAATTATAGACCAGTTAGTCTGACATCAGTGGTGGGGAAGATGCTGGAGTCAATTATAAAAGACGAAATTGCTGAGCATTTGGATAGCAGTAACAGGATCATTCCGAGTCAGCATGGATTTACGAAGGGGAAATCACGCTTGACAAATCTACGGGAATTTTTTGAGGATGTAACTAGGAAAATTGACAGGGGAGAGTCAGTGGATGTGGTGTACCTCGACTTTCAGAAAGCCTTCGACAAGGTCCCACATAGGAGATTAGTGGGCAAAATTAGGGCACATGGTATTGGGGGTAGGGTACTGACATGGATAGAAAATTGGTTGACAGACAGAAAACAAAGAGTGGGGATAAATGGGTCCCTTTCGGAATGGCAGGCAGTGACCAGTGGGGTACCGCAAGGTTCGGTGCTGGGACCACAGCTATTTACGATATACATTAATGACTTAGACGAAGGGATTAAAAGTACCATTAGCAAATTTGCAGATGATACTAAGCTGGGGGGTAGTGTGAATTGTGAGGAAGATGCAATAAGGCTGCAGCGTGACTTGGACAGGTTGTGTGAGTGGGCGGATACATGGCAGATGCAGTTTAATGTAGATAAGTGTGAGGTTATTCACTTTGGAAGTAAGAATAGAAAGGCAGATTATTATCTGAATGGTGTCAAGTTAGGAGGAGGGGGAGTTCAACGAAATCTGGGTGTCCTAGTGCATCAGTCAATGAAAGGAAGCATGCAGGTACAGCAGGCAGTGAAGAAAGCCAATGGAATGTTGGCCTTCATAACAGGAGGAGTTGAGTATAGGAGCAAAGAGGTCCTTCTACAGTTGTACCGGACCCTGGTGAGACCGCACCTGGAGTACTGTGTGCAGTTTTGGTCTCCAAATTTGAGGAAGGATATTCTTGCTATGGAGGGCGTGCAGCGTAGGTTCACTAGGTTAATTCCCGGAATGGCGGGACTGTCGTATGTTGAAAGGCTGGAGCGATTGGGCTTGTATACACTGGAATTTAGAAGGATGAGGGGGGATCTTATTGAAACATATAAGATAATTAGGGGATTGGACACATTAGAGGCAGGAAGCATGTTCCCAATGTTGGGGGAGTCCAGAACAAGGGGCCACAGTTTAAGAATAAGGGGTAGGCCATTTAGAACGGAGATGAGGAAGAACTTTTTCAGTCAGAGTGGTGAAGGTGTGGAATTCTCTGCCTCAGAAGGCAGTGGAGGCCAGTTCATTGGATGCTTTCAAGAGAGCTGGATAGAGCTCTTAAGGATAGCGGAGTGAGGGGGTATGGGGAGCAGGCAGGAACGGGGTACTGATTGAGAGTGATCAGCCATGATCGCATTGAATGGCGGTGCTGGCTCGAAGGGCTGAATGGCCTACTCCTGCACCTATTGTCTATTGAGTCTCACCCTAGCCACTCCCTCTTCTTTCCCATCAGGCAAGAGGTATAGAAGTGTGAAAACACACATTTCCAGATTCAGGGACAGTTTCTTCCTAGTTGCTATCAGGCAACTGAACCATTCTATGAACAATGAGGGAACAGTCCCGAGCTACTATTGTAAGATTTGAGAAGTTTTCCCTCATCCTGCAAGCAACACCAAACCAAAGAGCTGCAGTTTGGACATTTTAAACGGGAGACTGGGGCTGATAGTGGAGAAAGGCTGCGGTCAGTTTACCAAGGGATGTCACAATCCGTGGGTCCTAAGATGGCCGCAGGACCTCGTGACCAGCCACAAAAGCAAAAACCTTACAGCCCAGTCTCTAGGTTTCTGCAAAGCCACGGCCAGAACAATGGATGGGTATTGGCCATGTAGAAACCTGCGAAACCAGGTCGAAGTCCAGACACTGGGGCGCTGACATCAGCATACTCACAATGCCCCAAGCCGACCTACACAGTTAATCTCGTTAAGGGGGCACAATAACCCATAGAAAACTACCTGGTAGGTGATGGGAAACCAGTTAAACCCATCACCTCGCAACGAAATACCAATTAACACCGTCTGGCCATCCCCGGTACCCCCGGACATAAGCGCAGATCAGAGAGAAAACTCAATACATATCTTTTAAACAAAGAGATCCCAAGATCTGGCGGGAAATAGGACGGGTCAGAATAGTATAACTGGCCACGACTTTTGGGTTTTAAACTCAAGTCAAACGGATGCAGGAGGAAGAAAAGACAGGCAAGAAGAAGCGAAGTGCAAGAGAGAGGAACCGGCACGCAACTCGAGAAGAAATACTGCAAGAAAACCTGCAAGGAACGCAAGAAACGGAAGGAAGAAACTCAGAGGACAAGCACGACCATCACGGAAAGCAGCGGAGAAGCAGCACGAACAGCCAGTAGCCCCAGTAATAGCCCCATGGTGAGCATGTACCCCGATCCAGCATATCCTGGACATAGTTTAGTGTAGAGGGGAGGGTGGTTTGAATAAACGTGGGTGTGTAAAGGAATATGTGTTGGTCAATTTTGCGATGTGTCGTACGTTCCCCATCTTACAGTCGTGTATATGTCTTGTAGAACTGTGCGTTTTAGAATTCAGAGTAAAAGGTATTCGTGTATATGTCTTGTAGAACTGTGCGTTTTATGATTCATAGTCAAAAGTATTCATGTAATTCGGTATGTGTCTTATGGATATGTCTTATAGAACTGTATAAGTATTCATGGACAATAGTCCCAAGCGCTCAATAAAAGCCTTTTCCATTTAAACCCTGGTCTTCAAATCTGGTCTGGTTGAATTTTTCTGCACTATAAACGCTCCTGCATCTGTCCAGTGTCTAGAACCGTAGGGGGTGAGTGGGTCGAACCACTCACAGGGAACCAGTGTGCGCGGCCTGGTCAAGGGATCAGAGCAAGGCACGGGGACCTTAGGTCGGGCGAAAGCTCGGCGCAGAAACCCCTTATAGATAATGGCGACCACGAAGGGACACTGGCAGCAGGATGATGGTGTACCAGAAAAAGATTTTAAAACTAGGGATGTAATGGACGAGCGCATTGCGGACTATGTTTTTAGCAAGGTGAATATCACCAAACAATGGATGTGTGGTTTGTTAGAGAACAAGCGCCCACTGGATGCAGCGATCCGGTGGACGGCCAGTAAAGCCCACAAGAAATCTGTAGAAAAGGCGGTCTGGCTGACCTGCTATAAAAAGCAGGTCCAGCTTTTGGACCGCGTGGTTGTGGCACAGGCAGCCCAGATCAGGGACCTTCAGGAGGAGGTAGAGGAGAAGGCTGCGGGTGGGCACCAGTTGATTGAGGCTCTGGACTCCTTAAACAAGGAGCGCCGGGTCGTGACCAACCGCCACAAGGCCAGGGTAGAACTCATGGAGTGCCAGATCACTGAGGCCATGCTAAGTGAGGGCAGGCTCCGGGAGCAGTGCGCTTCCCTGAACCGCCAGCTGGAGACCCAGGAAGAGAACCTTAAGGGAGTTAGGGCAGCATATAAGATGGTTTTGGAGGACAGGTCGGAAGGGGCCGACCACGGGGCCTGCCTGCAGGAGATAGAGGGTCTGCGAGGTGCTTTAAATAAAGCAAGCGGGCTGGTCTGTTTGATGAACCCCCCCGCGGGCCAGTCACTAGCGGGTGCGAAGGTCCCGGTTCCGATCCCTAGAAAGACCATGGTGGCTTCAGCCCCCAGACTCCGCGATCCCCCTAGCTACGAGGCATCCTGGAAAAAGGGTAGTGTAGGGGAAAGGGAGAGAGAGGAGCTCCCGGTCGAGGGCTCGGCACCGGCGCCCATGTGCCCGGTCCTGGAAACCAGACGGGGACCCACCGCGCTGAATGGGGACGCCGGACCCATTCAGAGCGAGATCGTGGTGCCCCACAGCTCCCAGCAGTTAAGAGCTATGATCGGGCATGTAGCAAAATTGTCCGAATCAGGGGACCCTTCGCTGCATTTCAGGGAGGTCGAGCAAACCGCCGCAATCAACGGTTGCGACGAGGGAGAACGGGCAAAATTGTTGCTGTTCTCCCTGGACAGCTCGATCCTCCAATGCCTCTCAGATGAAAGCAAAAGAGGGACCAGGACCTACGATCTCCTACGGGACGAGGTCCTGGAAGTCTTGGGAATGGGCGATGAGGGTCCATTTGCCCGATTGGGGAAGACCCTCCAGATGGAGGGAGAACCCTCAAAGGTTTTCGCAGCGCGACTGTGGTCAGTATACCAGAGCAGCTGCCCGCATGTCCCCGCGCGGGATGTCCTGGTCGGGAATGGGAGAGCCCAGTGGCTCCGATGTTTGGTGTCAAACAGCCTGGCGGCCGTCAGGGAGCAGGCGAAAGCCTGGTTTGATCCCACAAATAGCACGGAGGAGGCGGTTTTGGACCGTCTCATGGTAGGGTATAGTAACACCCGGAGCACGTCCACCCGAATCGTAAAAGGGAAGGTGCACGTGGCGGAGGCGACTGCACCGGCCCAAAAGGAGTGGCGACAGGAGGGTAACCCCACCGCACAGTCCAAGTGTTTCAGGTGCGGTAAGGTGGGGCACTGGTGGAAGGATTGCAGGGCCCACACCAAGGAAGATAGGGTTGGCACCACCCTGCGCGCCGATGTCCCAGTTAAGCCCGAGATCATCGAAACGATGATCGAGGTGATGCGGTCCCTCATGGCCGCACAGGGGAAGGTGGCAGTCGCTACCGGCTCCCCGGGTGCGAGGGGGGCATTGAACATTCCCCAATGACATCAGCCCGCGAAGCCCGCCTATCTGTGTCCTCTCCGCTACGATGCGTGGAAGAGGCCGCTTGTGGAGATGGAGTGGAGAGGCAAAGGGGCAATTACCTGTTGGACACGGGGGCTTCATGCACCGTGGTCCACACAGAGGAACCCTTTGACTCTCCCCTGTCCACAGGGGTCCCTTTCGCACTGGCGGGGTTCACAGGGAAGGAACAGGCTGGCGCACGTTCCATCCCGCTGTCCATTCACTTGGGAGCACTCCTCACTTGGGAGCACATGGGAGTGTATCCTGATGAAGTGGACAGAAGGGGGTGGGAAGAGGATTAGGGGAAAAGAGGGGAAAGGGACTCTGTGCACCAAGAAGCCGCCCGAGGGTTACGACCTCGAGCGCATGGTGGCGGAGGTCCCGGCCAAACTGCAAGAGTGTGTGGGGAACAACCTGAACGCGTTTGCGACCCACAAACACGATTGTGGTAGGGTAGGTAGTTATAAGCCTGAAGCACAGGGGTCAAGCACAGGGGCCAGCCCTGTGAGTGGGGACTCACAGCCAAGGATGAGGCAGGTCACGCAGACAGGCAAGGTTGCCTGCGTGAGGGGGGAGGACATTCTCCAGGAATGGAGGGTCTCGCGTTTTGGGTGGGATTCAGACGAGGAAGAGCCTGATCAGCTCGACCAGGGGCTGGATCCCATTACGGAGGAAGAGGAGTCGGAGGGGGACGACAGTAACGTCCCCGACTCAAGCACCAGGAAGGCGGGGGTAGCGGGCGGAGGCTCACCACCTGTAGGTACAGGCAGGGTGAGGCCGGATGCCGCGGGTATACCCAGCACCAAGGGGGCAGAGCTGGATGAGGCGGGGCCAGGGTCGGCAGCGGCACGGCAGGAACCAGTCCTCAGCCAGGCTGTCCAGGGGGCAGTGCCTAAGGTGACTCTCCGTAGGTCCAGCAGGGAACCCCAACGTAGAAAGTTTTGGCCAGAGGTCAATCACGCCCCGAGGTATCGGAGCCAAGTGAGGAGGAGGGAGCTAACGTTTCAGAGGAGGTTTAGCCCCCGACAGGCTGCGGAGGATCAAAGGTGGGAGACAGCGTGGTGCAGCCGCAGGAGATGAACCGCTGCAGCCCTGACAGGGATTAGCTGAGCCGCCCTGGGAAGGCGGCGCTGTATTATATTTTAGATAGATAAGGATTAGGTAATATAGATAAGTTTTGTGGGGATAGTTGTAAATAAAGTTGATGCGTCCAGGATGTGTGGGTGTGGGGTGCAGGCTGGGGGTCAAGAGACCCGCCCGCAGAGGCGTTAACAAAGCCAAGCGCTCCCCAAGAGGCTGGCTATACCATATTTCTTTATCTGTTTTTCTGGAGTGGAAGGAGGCACTCGTATGGTGGATCGTTGCCACGGCGATCGGATGTGGGTGGGCCTATCGGGGCCGCACCAAGGACATCATCATTTACGGCTGCTCCGGGGACACGGCTCCCATCGCGACCGATGGGACTGGAAGGAGAGAAGCGGAGGAGACCGCAGTTCACTTCCATGAAGGCCGGTGGCCGGGGTGGCTGGGATCGAACTCTTCAGAGTATTCCAACGCCTCAGGCTTTGCTTATCGGGACACTTCGTTATTGTGCCCGAGAGTCAAGATCATCGCCCAAAAGATCAGCGCCACCGTTGGCAAAAGGATCTGCCTGGTATGCACGGGGAAGGTCCCCGCGAGCAGGCGGTGGTGGCTGAGGAAAACGAGCAGGACAATGGCCAACTCCACTGTTGAGTGGGAGAGACTTGAGAACGACACTCACAGGACTATTTCTGGGACTAAAGAACAGTTGAGTGTGTGTTGGGACAAATGGTGGGAACCGGATGAGGGGATCTATATGTGTATGTGGGGTTCGAGGTATCGCTGACGTGCGGGTGGGCGAGCAGGACCCAGCCGCAAGCTGCTAGAAGGACGGGCCCCCTCCGCACCGAGTGAACTGTGATTTGCATTGTTTTTTCCAAAATTGTATAAAGTGTGATTATGAAGGAATGTACAAAATGTAAACGTTGTAATATAGTTTTGCCCGGGACACGGGCAGTAAAGGTCAGCCTAAAAGATGGGGACTGTACGTTCGCAATGGAACACTAGTTAGTTAAAACCTCAGGGGTCTGGATGTGGAGAATCGGGAAAACATTGCTCAACCACATTATTTAATTGATTCGATAAACTGGGGTTATGCAAATCAACAGGAGGGACTGTAAGATTTTAGAAGTTTTCCCTCATCCTGCAAGCAACACCAAACCAAAGAGCTGCAGTTTGGACATTTTAAACGGGAGACTGGGGCTGATAGCGGAGAAAGGCTGCGGTCAGTTTACCAAGGGATGTCACAATCCGTGGGTCCTAAGATGGCCGCAGGACCTCGTGACCAGCCACAAAAGCAAAAACCTTACAGCCCAGTCTCTAGGTTTCTGCAAAGCCACGGCCAGAACAATGGATGGGTATTGGCCATGCAGAAACCTGCGAAACCAGGTCGAAGTCCAGACACTGGGGCGCTGACATCAGCATACTCACAATGCCCCAAGCCGACCTACACAGTTAATCTCGTTAAGGGGGCACAATAGCCCATAGAAAACTACCTGGTAGGTGATGGGAAACCAGTTAAACCCATCACCTCGCAACGAAATACCAATTAACACCGTCTGGCCATCCCCAGTACCCCCGGACATAAGCGCAGATCAGAGAGAAAACTCAATACATATCTTTTAAACAAAGAGATCCCAAGATCTGGCGGGAGATAGGACGGGTCAGAATAGTATAACTGGCCACGACTTTTGCGTTTTAAACTCAAGTCAAACGGATGCAGGAGGAAGAAAAGACAGGCAAGAAGAAGCGAAGTGCAAGAGAGAGGAACCGGCACGCAACTCGAGAAGAAATACTGTAAGAAAACCTGCAAGGAACGCAAGAAACGGAAGGAAGAAACTCAGGGGACAAGCACGACCCTCACGGAAAGCAGCGGAGAAACAGCACGAACAGCCAGTAACCCCAGTAATAGCCCCATGGTGAGCATGTACCCCGATCCTGCATATCCTGGACATAGTTTAGTGTAGAGGGGAGGGTGGTTTGAATAAACATGGGTGTGTAAAGGAATATGTGTTGGTCAATTTTGCGATGTGTCGTACGTTCCCCATCTTACATTCGTGTATATGTCTTGTAGAACTGTGCGTTTTATGATTCATAGTCAAAAGTATTCATGTAATTCGGTATGTGTCTTATAGATATGTCTTATAGAACTGTATAAGTATTCATGGACAATAGTCCCAAGCGCTCAATAAAAGCCTTTTCCATTTAAACCCTGGTCTTCAAATCTGGTCTGGTTGAATTTTTCTGCACTATAAACGCTCCTGCATCTAAGTCCAGTGTCTAGAACCGTAGGGGGTGAGTGGGTCGAACCACTCACGGGGAACCAGTGTGCGCGGCCTGGTCAAGGGATCAGAGCAAGGCACGGGGACCTTAGGTCGGGCGAAAGCTCGGCGCAGAAACCCCTTACACTATCTACCTCATTGGAGACTCTCGGACTATCTTTAATTGAACTTTATCTTGCACTAAATGTTATTTCCGTTATCATGCATCTACACTAGATGGCTAGATTGTAATCATGTATTGTCTTTACGCTGACTCGTTAGCACGCAACAAAAGCTTTTTACTGTACCCCAGTACACGTGACAATAAACTAAATGAAATATTTCATATTCTATAACTCAATGATATAGACATTAACTTTCCACTTTCAGTAACACACATTTTTGGTGTTCCTTTCCCACTCCTTCCTGTCTATCTAGGTTCTTCCTTTGTTCACCTTTTCCATTCTCTCAACACTGCAGTTCCATTTGCCCACCACCCTTACAACCAAGTGTTTCCCCTCCAGGTCTACCTTTCCTGCCCATTTCCACCTATCCATAATTGCTCCCTTACTGGCTATAAATCACTTCTACCCTCACGTCTTCCCCTCCCACACCAATCTGGCTCAATCTGCCCATATTTATTTTCCTGATCTGTTTCCACCTTTCACCCACTAACCATCCTAAGCTTCACTGCCCTCCCCCAGGAAAGATACACCTCCTTGGAACAGAGGCCAGAATCCTCTGCAGTATTAAGGCCCTTTTGTTACCTATCTTCATTATTTTTCGTATGGGCACCACTTTGGCAACAGTCTTTGCTCACTGACAACCACATTGAATACTAAATTAACATTGCTTATTGCTGTTTAATAATGTCATGGGGACTTATGCAACGAAATTAACTGGCAAATAGGAAAATACATAGAATTAAATAGGCATTCAATACACACGCGAGGACTCGGGCTCTACGGTCCTGGCCCATTGCATTCCTCGCTTCTCATTACTACTGTCCCTGAATCCTTTCACATAGAATTTTCTATCACATTTTTTGCCCTCTGACCCTCTACTGTCCTGCCATAAACTCCCAGCCTTATATCCAATACTCTTTAGTCCCACCCAGTAACATGTCTGGCCACCACGTCCCATCTCCGCATCCAACATCGACCCTGACCATACTCCAGCCCCACCTTTGCATTCATCAGGTACCATTCCCGGTCCCCAGGCCCATGCAAGCACCTGGCACCGATCACCATTAAATAGGAGGCCAAATGTGTCAACTCCTGTACTGCTTCCTTCATCTGGTTGGTCTCTAGGTTTTAACATCTCGCCCATGAAGTCTTCCAATCAGTCAGAAGAAGAATGCCAACCTGAAATGTGTGTCCATTCACTCCCTGAATGCTGACTGGCCTGCTGAGAACTTCCAGCACTTTGTGTTAAAACAACATCTCGTATTTTGCGTGGGTAGTCGACAAGCCAATGGTACGAATATTAAATATTCCAGCTTCAGGTAACCGTTACCCCTTGTGTTTCCCGCGCTCTCTGCTTCTGATCCACTTAGGTCTTTCTGCCCTCCTTTTCCATACTCTCCTCTAGTCGCTCCAAATCACCCAGTTTTGTCTCACCCTCCACCTAATCTGGATCCATCCACCCATCACTCACATACTTTCCCCACAAGGTCTCCTCTCCCTACCCAGCTAGTCCTAGTTGCCCATCAGCCCTCTCTTATCTGGTTGCACTGTTACCTTCTTTATCGGAGCTCAGCATCTGCATCTCTTGGTGGGCCTTCACTTATCACCCTAGTCTCCACCTTCATCCACCCCTCCCGATTCCTTCTGCCTACTTTCTTCATGTCTGATTCCAACTTAGCATCCCAGCCTCTGCCGAACAACCCGGACCCCCCCACCCCCACCTAAACTCCATCTACCCATCATCACATCCCTCCTTGTTCCACCTGACTCCCCTTCACACTGTAGTATAAGAACGTAACTGAAGAAAATACATTCTGGCCTTCCATCACAGTGAGGAGGGGACTGGAGGAGACTCACTGTGATGGATGTTTCTTTTTTGTGTGTGTTGGTTGGGGTTGTGTAATTTGCTTGTTTTATTGCTTTTATTGTTGGACTGTGGGTGACTAAATTTCGTCCAAAAAAATTGTTTTTTGGATGACAAATAAAGATATCTTGAATCTTGAATGCTGGTACAAATCGAAGGTCTGAAGAAGGGTCTCGACCTGAAACGTCACCCATTCCTTCTTTCCCGAGATGCTGCCTGACCTGCTGAGTTACTCCAGCATTTTGTGAATAAATCCCCTTCACACTGGCCGTCTTTCTTCTCCACCCTCGATCCAAACCGTAAACAACCGATGCATTGACAAAAAAGACATGCTGCTCGACTTGCTGAGTACCTCCGTCAGTTTATATTTTGTCTCAGTCTCTCATGCCTCATTCCCAGCACCTGACTGAGGGATTGAGCAACACGGTGAGTGCGGTGCAACACCAGCACCACTGGACGGGCACACGAGGCGCGGGAGCAGTGCACTCCGCAGTGCCTTCGATAGCTCAGCTGGTAGAGCGGAGGACTGTAGGTGATTACTTGGAAATCCTTAGGTCGCTGGTTCGATTCCGGCTCGAAGGACTTTTATTTTTCTTCTTTTCTATGGGATTTGAAGCCTTTTTTCTAGCGATTTATGTATTTCAAGGAAGCAATTCATGTACCAATTTAATTCAGCGGGTCGGGCACCAGCTGCAAGGGGGAACGGGTAGGTGGCGTTCCCGTTCTTCAGAGCCCGGCTCTGTTATCTCCCCAGATGCTGCCTGCCCCACTGAGTTCCTCCAGCACTTTGTCTAACGCTCAAGGTTCCAGCACTTTCAGTTCCTTGCGTCTCCAAGATCAATTTATCCCGTGGTTGGAGGCTCATGCTCGGGGGGAATGTGGAGGGATCGTATTGTATTACCATTTAACAGATATCACTAATAGCAAATTGCGTTCTTCGTGGCTTTTCACGGTTCCTTTGGATTGCAATGTTTAGCAGGGGGATTAGCTCAAATGGTAGAGCGCTCGCTTAGCATGCGAGAGGTAGCGGGATCGATGCCCGTATCCTCCATGTTTTTCCTGCAGTCATTTATTAAAGGATTTTTCATGAGATGGGTTGTTTATCTACATTTCGGACGGGAAAAATAATTCTGAGAGTGTTTTTCGCCTGAATAGCCTGAGATCGGGATAAGATGATGATCCGGTCATAGTTTTGGTTCACACGTGTGGCTATCACCTGTGGAGCAATGCCGGCTCACTTGGACGGGGCCGGAAAGTGGAGCACCTGGTGGCGACGGTGGAGAAAAAAAAAGGTGTGTGGCAGACGGATCGGAGGAGACCACCTTTTATGTTTTAGATTTACAGCATCTGCAGTTGTTTTTGATTCTCACTCAACTTATCATTGGGCACTACTAATCAAAAGGTATAGGAAGAAATGTTACCACTGACAAATTGACATTATCCCTTAACTCCTGAAAAATATTCTTATCTGGGTCCTAATGCAATATAGATTAGGACGGAATGATTATTTTTGTTGCTTACTCCAAGATTAATAGAAAACATTACAGAGATAAAGAATTGAATCGCAGTATGTAATTTTTTTAATTTTATTTTTCTTTGTGGAAAATGCTACAGGTAAGCAATTGGTTTGAGATAGAACAGGAAATTGCGAAACATTGCTACAGAAGGGTGGGTTTATAATGCATAAAGGTTTATAATGCAGACACCAAGCATCACCCATGCAGAAATGGGTGGTGCATGGTGGACTCATTGATTCTACCAGCATATTATCTCTTTATCCCACTTTATAAGGGTAGCTAATGTTATCCCACTTTTTAAGAAAGGAGGGAGAGAGAAAACGGGAAATTATAGGCCAGTTAGCCTGACATCAGTGGTGGGGAAGATGCTGGAGTCAACTTTATTCTGTCTTAAAACTGTTAGAATTTGTTTCGTTGGGTTGTTGTTTAAATTAATTAAATTATTGCATCGTATGGGAGGCGCATTCCCAATCTCGTTGTACCCCTGTACAATGACAATAAAGATATATTGTATTGTATTGTATTGTAAAAAGAAGAAATTGCAGAACATTTGGATAGCAGTAACAGGATCGTTCCGAGTCAGCATGGATTTACAAAGGGGAAATCATGCTTGACTAATCTAGAATTTTTTGAGGATGTAACTAGGAAAATGGACAAGGGTGAGACAGTGGATGTAGTGTACCTGGAGTTTCAGAAAGCCTTTGATAAGGTCCCACATAGGAGATTAGTGGGCAAGATTAGAGCACATGGTATTGGGGGTAGGGAGATCGATAGAAAATTGGTTGGCAGACAGGAAACAAAAAGTAGGGATTAACGGGTTCCTTTCAAAATGGCAGGCAGTGACTAGTGGGGTACCGCAAGGCTCGGTGCTGGGACCGCACCTATTTACAATATACATTAATGACTTAGATGAAGGGATTAAAAGTAACATTAGCAAATTTGCAGATGACACAAAGCTGGGTGGCAATGTGAACTGTGAGGAGGATGCGATGAAGATGCAGGGTGACTTGGACAGGTTGTGTGAGTGGGCAGATGCATGGCAGATGCAGTTTAATATGGATAAATGTGAGATTATCCACTTTGGTGGTAAGAACAGGATGGCAGATTATTATCTGAATGGTGTCAAGTTGGGAAATGGGGAAGTACAAAGAGATCTGGGTGTCCTTGTTCATCAGTCACTTAAAGTTAGCATGCTGGTACAGCAGGCAGTGAAGAAAGCTAGTGGCATGTTGGCCTTTATGACAAGAGGAGTTGAGTATAGGAGCAAAGAGGTCTGTCTGCAGTTGTACCGGGCCCTAGTGAGACCACACCTGGAGTACTGTGTGCAGTTGTGGTCTCCAAATTTGAGGAAGGACATTCTTGCTATTGAGGGTGTGCAGCGTAGGTTCACTAGGTTAATTCTCGGATTGGCGTTACTGTCGTATGTTGAAAGACTGGAGCGACTAGACTGGAATTTAGAGGGATGAGAGGGGATCTTATTGAAACATATAACATTATTAAGGGATTGGACACGTTAGAGGCAGGAAACGTGTTTCCAATGTTGGGGGAGTCCAGAATCAGGGGCCACAGTTTAAGAATAAGGGGTAGACCATTTAGAACAGATATGAGGAAAAACCTTTTTCACTCATAGAGAGTTGTAAATCTGTGGAATTTGCCTCAGAAGGCAGTGGAGGCCAATTCTCGGGATGCATTCAAGATAGAGCTAGATAGAGTTCTTAATGATAGTGGAGTCAGGGGGTATTGGGAGAAGGCAGGAATGGGGTACTGATTGTGAATGATCAGCCATGATCACATTGAATGGCGATGCTGGTTCGAAGGGCCAAATGGCCTACTCCTGCACCTATTGTCTATTTAGTGCTTAACCCTGTGGACAGAGCAAAGTGGACATGTGAAACTCTTCACCATTGTGAACGTTGGGTATCAGTGAGTGCGGAAGTCTGAAACCTCACATAATAAACAGTGCAAGTACCAGTGAAGCCCCCCCCACCAGTTATGCATTTGCGAATGAAATCCTTTGCCATGGATTATTCTGAGTTAAGTTAAACATCTCCCACAGATGGATTATCCAGGTTTTGAATCCATCCTGTCATGAACTGTTGAAGATGCAGCAGACCCTTCTGTAGATGATGACCAGGTTAAAAAGAATTTAAACTGAACAATATGGTTATATTGCTAATTTGCAGCTTCTCCAAATTCTCTGGGACAATTGAATGCTTTTTACTGATGTATTGTACTGGCTTGTTGTCACATTTTTTTGCTGCTTTTACAATGGGAGGATAACTTTGCCCAGCTTGGATTTGCTGGTTTAGAGCAATTTCTTTCACAACACTTTTTCCTTGTAACTTATTCTTTCCACATTTTCTTAACATCGACTAGTGCTATTTGCAGTGAGCTGGTTAAAAGCTGGTACATCTAACAATTTAATTGTTCAATGCATGGTAATATGATAATTAAATTCTCTTGGGAGAAATCGGAGCGTCCTGGGGAAATCCATTTGGTCACAGAGAGAACGTGCAAATCCTACTCATGTAGCAGTCGAAAGGTCCCTAGCGCTGGGAGGAAGCAGCAGGAGCTACTCTCTTCTCCCCTCCCCTGGACTGACAGTAAAGGACGGTATTGCAGATGCAGTTTAACACCGAAGATAGACACAAATTCCGGAGTAACTCAACGGGACAGGCCGTGTCTCTAGAGAAAAGGAATGGGTAACGTTTCGGGTCGAGACCCTTCTTCAGACCAGGACTACAATCCAGGGAAATATTGATTATTCACAAATAATCAGTGAATATTGATTTCACTAACTTTAAGTAACCCTCTCTCTCTCTCCACTCTAGTTCTCCGATTAGCTTTACAGTCACTCCTAGTTACGCTGCCTGTCCCGCTGAGTTACTCCTGCATTTTGTGTCTATTTCCCTGATCAGCGTTTGCTTTTTCACACTTTACCCGTCCATTTCTCGCTTCCCTCTCTACCGATGAAGGTGTCCCGCTCACAACACCTTCTCTCCAGAGCTGCTGCTGAGACAGTTACTGCAGCACGTCACGGACCATCCGCCAGTTAGCGGCCCGGCCCGGCACTGCGCATGCGCTGCCAGTGAGCCCGGCGCGGCGCCGCGCATGCGCTGCCCTGCCAGTGAGCGGCCCGGCGCTGCGCATGCGCTTCCCTGCCAGTGGGTGGGTGGCCTGGCGCTGCGCATGCGCCCTGCCAGTGGGTGGGCCGGCCGGCAGGGCGGAGCCGCGCTTTTGTTGTCAGCCAATGCGTGTGCGCCGTGCTGCGTTGGCCAATGGGGGAGACGGTTGCTGCTGCCAGGCGGAGCGGGGGTGGGGGGGGGGGGGGAGGAGGGTTGGCACCGGTTTGTTTGGGGAAATAGACAAAGAGCCGCGGGCGCCGTCAGCGACCGAGCGTCACGGAGCCCGACCGACCGGCTGGCGGAGACCGCAACACAAGCGCGCAGGGCGGGCAGCAGAGGGTAGCCAGGGGCTCGGGCGAAGGAGGCAGCGCCAGCCTGAGCCGACAGCGGCTCGGCCACCGCGACAACGGCTGGAGGAGCCGCCGGCAGCGGGAAGCCGAGGCGCGGCGGCGGCGGCGCGACCGGGACGCCGTGACCCAGAGCCGGAGGAGAGAGCGGTCCACCGCCGAGCCTGGCGGCGAGGACAGCGAGCAGGTGGAGTTCGGGGACCGGACGGAGGAAGGGGCCGCTGGACAGGCTGAGGGAGGCGCGGAGATCCCTGGGGATGGAAGCAGCAGCCCCGGGATCCGGCTGAGCCCCGCCGCGGGGAGGCGGCGCTGACTCGGTCCAGGTGAGCCAGGCCCGCGTGATGTCACAAGCAGCTGACGTCACCCAGTGACGCAACCGGCAGCCGTGCGACAAGGGTAGCGCTCCCCTGTGAATGACATCACGTGGGAGAGGGTGATCGGTGGACCCGTGACACTGCTGCCAAAACAAGGGACATCGAGCGTTGTCTGTTTTGACACCAATGTGTATGTGTCTGGTCCTGGCAATTACTGTCGGTTTGTAGCGGCATTTGTGGGATCGCATTAATGCCATTAATACTTGACGCTGGTCATTTCTATATAGATGCTATATCAGCATCAGGTCCCATTCCCGCGCTTGTAATTTCTGTCAAGTAATGTAATTCATGAAATGGGGTTTGGCTTGGTGGATCGAGATACTGTCAGTAACATAACAGTCAACATAATAACAACTGGAATGCTTATTGTTAAATTTGAAGGAGATAAAAAAGCATATGTTACCGTTATTTATCTATTCAAATGTAGTTTGTGATGCATTTATTAACTTGGAGATTAAATTAAAGCCATTTTCTTAAATTCACATCTAAGTTTTGATGGGTCATATCATTGTTAGTGATTCTGGAAAAGGCCCTTCAGCCCACTGTGTTCACACCGATCATTGATTACCTGTTTACACTAGTTCTATGTTGTCCCACTTTTTCATCCTTTGACCAGGGACAATTTACAATGGCCAATTAACTTAAAACAATGCAGTTAGACACAAAATGCTGGAGTATCTCAGCGGGGCAGGCAGCATCTCTGGAGAAAAGGAATGGGTGATGTTTCAGGTCGAGACCCTTCTTCAGAATGATGTCAGGGATGTGGGCGGGGCAGATAGAATGTGGTCGGAGAACTGGGAAGGGGAGGGGATGAAGAGAGGGAAAACAAGGGCTATTTGAAGTTAGAGAAATCAATGTTCATACTGCTGGGGTGTAAGCTACCCAAGTGAAATATGATGTGCTGTGCCTCCAATTTGTGCTGGGCCTCACTCCGACAATGGAGGAGGCCCAAGACAGAGAGGTCAGATTGGGAATGGGAGGGAGAGTTAAAGTGCTGAACAACCGGGAGATCAGGTTGGTTAAGGTGGACTGAGTGGAGGTGTTCAGCGAAATGATGCTATGGACCTCCACTGTGGTGTCAAGTCAAGTCAAGTTTATTTGTCACATACACATACACGATGTGTAGTGAAATGAAAGTGGCAATGCCTGCGGTTTGTGCACAAAAAAGAATTACAGTTACAGCATATAAATAAAGTTAATAAGTTACTGTAGTGTAGACAAAAATTCAGACGGAATCATATAAACAAACTATAGAGCGGAGGTGCAGAACCTGGCGGACTGGTGCTCGGATAACAACCTGTCCCTAAATACCACCAAGACCAAGGAGCTGATCATCAACTTCCGTAGGTCACATAACGGGGAATATGCCCCGATCTCTATCAACGGGAACAGTGTGGAGAGAGTGTCCAGCTTCAAGTTTCTGGGCACTCACATTTCAGAGGACCTAACATGGTCCAATAACACTGCTGCGCTGGTCAAGAAGGCACAACAAAGACTGTTCTACTTAAGAACACTGAAAAAGTCTGGTCTACCCCAACAGCTGCTGACGACCTTCTACCGCTGCACCATAGAGAGCATCCTAACGCATGGCATCCCTGTGTGGTACCTCAGCTGCACGGAGGCAGAAAGGAAAGCTCTACAGCGGGTAGTCCATAGAGCTCAGAGGGCCATCGGAACACAGCTACCAAACTTGGAGGGCATCTACAACACACGATGCCTCAGAAAAGCCACCAGCATCCACAAAGACTCTTCACACCCCTGCAACAGTCTGTTCGAACTCCTTCCATCGGGCAGACGATACAAGGCCTTCTACGCCTGCACCTCCAGACTCAGGAACAGCTTCATCCCCAGAGCCATAGCTGCTATGAACCGGTCCTGCTGAGCCGGATGGCCACAACGCATAGATCAACTTGCACTTTACCCTGTCTAAAAACTGTTACAATTGTTTCATTTCGTTGGGTTGCTGTTAATTACTTAAATTATTGCATCGTATGGGAGGCGCATTCCCAATCTCGTTGTACCCCTGGGTACAATGACAATAAAGATATATTGTATTGTATTGTATTGTACTCCTTCCCATTTCCTGCAGTCGGTGATTTGGTCCTTCATTTTGCAGCGATTAAGAGAGGGATTGTTGTTCGAACACCATGTTACTAAGCTCTCTGCTTCCGGTACTCTGTCTTGTCATTGTTTGAGATCTGGCTCATCACAGTGGTGTAATCTACAAACTTGCAAACGGAATTATTGCAGACTTTGGCTGCACAGTCGTGAGTATACAGGAACAATAGTAAGGGGCTGAGAACGCATCTTTGTAGGGCACAGGGGTTGAGAAGAATTATTGTAGGGGATGTTTTGTCACCCATTCTTGCTAATTGTGGACTGTGAGTCAGGAAGTTGAGTTCCAGTTTGCTGAGTTCAAGGTCCAGAAGTTTGGAGGTTAGTTTGTTTGAGATTCTGGTGTGGGAACAGAGCTCTCGTCAATAAATATGAGTCTGATGTGGGAGTCCTTGTTATCCAGATATTCCAGGAGCGAGTGTAGGGCCAGGGAGATGACATTGTTGTGAACCTGTTGTAGTGGTAGGCAAATTATAGACAATAGACAATAGGTGCAGGAGTAGGCCATTCAGCCCTTCGAGCCAGCACCGCCATTCAATGCGATCATGGCTGATCACTCTCAATCAGTACCCCGTTCCTGCCTTCTCCCCATACCCCCTCACTCCGCTATCCTTAAGAGCTCTATCCAGCTCTCTCTTGAAAGCATCCAACGAACTGGCCTCCACTGCCTTCTGAGGCAGAGAATTCCACACCTTCACCACTCTCTGACTGAAAAAGTTCTTCCTCATCTCCGTTCTCAATGGCCTACCCCTTATTCTTAAACTGTGGCCCCTTGTTCTGGACTCCCCCAACATTGGGAACATGTTTCCTGCCTCTAATGTGTCCAATCCCCTAATTATCTTATATGTTTCAATAAGATCCCCCTCATCCTTCTAAATTCCAGTGTATACAAGCCCAATCGCTCCAGCCTTTCAACATACGACAGTCCCGCCATTCCGGGAATTAACCTAGTGAACCTACGCTGCACGCCCTCCATAGCAAGAATATCCTTCCTCAAATTTGGAGACCAAAACTGCACACAGGGCCCGGTACAACTGTAGAAGGACCTCTTTGCTCCTATATATAACTCCTCTTGTTACGAAGGCCAACATTCCATTGGCTTTCTTCACTGCCTGCTGTACCTGCATGCTTCCTTTCATTGACTGATGCACTAGGACACCCAGATCTCGTTGAACTCCCCCTCCTCCTAACTTGACACCATTCAGATAATAATCTGCCTTTCTATTCTTACTTCCAAAGTGAATAACCTCACACTTATCTACATTAAACTGCATCTGCCATGTATCTGCCCACTCACACAACCTGTCCAAGTCACCCTGCAGCCTTATTGCATCTTCCTCACAATTCACACTACCCCCCAGCTTAGTATCATCTGCAAAATTGCAATGGTTTGGAGACTGGAGTTCATCTGCTCCATGTGAGGTACTTCATGATTGTAGAGGTACTTGTGAGGTACTTCATGATTGTAGATGTCAGAGCCACCAGACAGTAGTTGTTAAGGTATGCTTTTCTTCGGCATTGGGTGACAGGAAATGTTAAATTTGTCCCTGAATATCCTGCCTGTTGTTCCAAGCAGGTTCTGAGAACAGGACTCGAGGCAGGTGCCATAATTTCACTACCTTTCTGCTCATAATGAGCATAGAATACATTGAGCTCGTTGGGGAGGTATGCAATATTGCCCGTGATAATGCCTGACTTCACATTGTAGCCTGCTATAGCATGCATACCTTACCACAATTGATGAGCATCTATGTGGTTATTCTGGGGGACTATCTCGGTCTGGAGTTCTCTTTTAGTGTCCCTTATGACTTTACAAAGGTTGTATACAGATTTCTTGTGCTAGTTGGGATCGTTCGACTTGAAGCCACAGACAGCCAATTCTAACAAGAAAAGCTGAGTTCACCATCCCTTGATAATAAGGATGTGGAGGATAAAGTAAGGCTAAAAGGGAAGTTAAAGTTAGACACCCAGATTTAACTATGGCAGAGAACACAGAAAGACTAGGAATGAATTACATTGCAAATTTGTTGAACAAAGAGGACATGGAAAAAATATTGTGTAGAAAGGAACTGCAAATGCTGGTTTATACCCAAAATAGACACAACGTGCAGGATTAACTCAGCGGGTCAGGCAGCATCTCTGAAGAACATGGACAGGTGACCTTTTGGGTCGGGTCTCTTCTTCAGACTGAAAGAAGAGGGGAAGGAACTGGAGGTAAGAAATGGCCAGAACATAGCAGGGCTGGCAACAGATGACCAAGGAAAGGTGGAGCCCATAATGGACCGTTATAGGCTGGGGAAAGTGAAAAATGAAGGATACAGGGATGGCAAACAGTGGGACGATTAGAACACCTAGGGTGGGGGAGGGAATACAAGGGTTATGCAAGACCTCCCAACTTCTATACTCAATACTCAGACTGATGAAGACCAATGTGCCAAAAGTCTTTTTGACCACCCTATATACCTGCGACTCCACCTTCACAGAACCATGCACCTGCACTCCTAGATCCTTCTGCTCTACAACTCACCCCAGAACCCTGCCATTCACTGTGTAGGTCCTGCCCATGTTAGCCTTCCAAAATGCACTACCTCACATTTCTCTGTATTAAATTCCCTCAACCATTCCTCAGCCCACCTGGCCAGTCGATCAAGATCGTGCTGCATTTTTCACAACCATCTTCACAATCTGTAAAACCACCGACTTTTGTGTCATCTGCAAACTTGCTAATCTTGCCATGCATGTTCTCATCCAAATCATTAATATAGAAGACAAACAGCACCGAACCCTGAAATATCTGAAATTTTCAAGTACTTTGAAGTTGCAGTAAAGATCGATCATAATCATATCATCATATATATACAGCCGGAAACAGGCCTTTTCGGCCCACCAAGTCCGTGCCGCCCAGCGATCCCCGTACATTAACACCATCCTACACCCACTAGGGACAATTTTTACATTTACCCAGCCAATTAACCTACATACCTGTACGTCTTTGGAGTGTGGGAGGAAACCGAAGATCTCGGAGAAAACCCACGCAGGTCACGGGGAGAACGTACAAACTCCTTACAGTGCAGCACCCGTAGTCAGGATCGAACCTGAGTCTCCGGCGCTGCATTCGCTGTAAAGCAGCAACTCTACCGCTGCGCTACCGTGCCGAACTGTTTACAATTTGTATGGATTTCTTAAAGATTTTCAAACAACTGCCACATAAATATATTAGCATGATGAAGTTCTCGCTTTCAAAGGGGCAATGCAAAATTAATTAAAGGACAAAGTGGAGAGTAGTCATGAAGAGTAATGTTTCTTACTGGAATACAGTTGGGGTCCCGTTGATCTGGTGCTTACATAAGATGACCGCCGCATCCGCGCATGCGCAGAACAAACGCATCCGCGCTGCACAGTTGGGGCCCATTGATCTCGGGTAGGAACAGGGCTTGGCCACCTGTCTCTTGGGCGGGTTTGCTGGCTCCGAAATGGTGGGAGAGCCAGGCCTGCTGCCGGGGGAGGCAGCCGGAGCCTGGTCTTGGGCCTGAGGTGGGCCAAGGGGAAAGGCGGCAGCAGCGGCGGTGAGGCCGGCCGTTGGTGGAGGACGAGGCCTGGGCCTGCCCTCGGCTCCCCCGTCCCCCGTCCCTTTCCCTGGCCGGCTCAGCGCCTTCCCCACGTCGCCCAGAGTCCAGTGGCATCGGCAGCCGTCCTGGCTGGGAGGCAGTGGGGGAAGAGTCCAGCAGCATCGACCCAAGGGCCATCAGTGGGAGAGGTGCCGCCGTCTACCTACCGCACTGAACCCCCGCACCGGGACAGGACTCCCCTGCCCCCGCACCACTAATGGCGGTCGCCCAGGCTGGGAGGCAGGTTGATACGCAACCTCCGTTAGGCGGCAACCAGGCTGAGGGAGGGAGGGGGAGAGGGGATGGGGAAAGTGAGGGGGAAGGGAGGATGGAGGGGAGTGGGAGAGGAGTGTGCTGCACCAATGCAGTAGAGATTTGGGCCCAACGGGTCCACTTGGTCTAGTAACATATAAATTAATGCAGTTGAGTGGGAAATTTGCAGAGCTTTGTGCTATCCTGTTGGGCTCCATGAACAGTTCAGAAGGGCACCTCTGCTTTTCTGTTGGCTACAATCTCTATTCTGGAATAGCTAAACACGCATGTTGGTAGTTATATGTATATCTTGGTGGAAGATTTGTTCTATGCTGCAAGTTGTACTTGCACTTCCATACCCCTTTTCAAATATATCAGTATTTTTGGATGGTCAAATGAATAATCTAGTTGTTTGAAGCAGTGGAGTTGCAAATAGAATTATATGTTTAGCATGCGATATTATCCATCTGAATACAAAATGGAAAAGAACCTCGACAATAAAATTAGCATTGCACTGTCGGACAAAAACTGCTTGAAAAAGTTAAAATCTGGAGAAAGGAAGAACTTAAAACCTACATGGTCTCATCAGCTAATTGAACCATTTGAAAGAATCATTAGTAAGTCGACCATGGTTTTATTAGATTTAAACCAGTTATGAGTAACGATAGGACTGGTCCACATTAAAGTTTGGAATTGGGGCACGGTCAACTTGGTATTAGACAGGAACTTGCAAAAGTTGATTGGAGCAGGTTGTTTGTGGGCAAAAGGAGGTCTGGAAAGTAGGATGCTTTTAAAAGTGCTATAGTGAGAGTTCAAGGTATGTTCATATTAGAGTGAAGGGCGAGGCAGATAGGAGTAAGGAACCCAGGATGATGAGAGAAATTGAGGCTCTTGAGGCATGGGTCAGGGAAAGACAGCTGGAATAGTCTACCTCGCAAGGAATATAGGGCATTGAGGAGCATTCTTAAAAGAAGGAATCAGGAGGGCAAAAAGGGGGCATGAGATAGCTCTGGCAGATAAGATTACAGAGAATCCAAAGAGATTTTGAAAGTATCTCCAGGGAAAAAGGACAACTGGAGAGACAACAGGGCTTCTCAGAAACCAAACTGCTAATCCACGTGTGGAGCTGTAGAAGATGAGTAAGGTTCACAATGAATATTTCTCCTCTCTTTTTACCACACGGAAAGACATGAAGACTAGGAATCTTGGGAAAGTTAATGGAGAGATCCTGAAGATAGTCCATATCACAGTTGAGGAGATGCTGGACATCCTAAGACTAAATAAAGTAGATACATTTCCTCAGCCTATCAGATTTATCCAAGGGGCAACGATATGTCGCATGGAATCAAGGGAGAGCTAGGTAAATGTATACAGAATTGGCTTCATGGTTGAAAGCAATGGATGGAAGGTTGTTTCTTGGAATGCATGCATGTGATTCGCGGTGTGCCATTGAAATATTTGTTGGGCCCTTTTGGATTAGACAGTTTGGAATAGAATGTACAAGGCATGAGTTTGGAGATGACACTGAAATGGGCGGTATCATAGACAGTGAAGAACGTTATCAGGAATTACACCAAGCTATCAAGAGATCAGCTTGGCAAGTGGGCCAAGGCATGGCTAATGGAGTTTAATGTCGATAATTGTGAGGTGTTACATTTTGAAAAGTCTCCTTGTACTTCTTGCGTTTGAGGCAGCAGAAATTATGTAACGCCCTCCAGGTGCCGTAGCCAGTGCAATGTGCTGTTGTCAAGGGACGTGAGGTCTATCCCTCCACCAGGGGGACGGAGGACAGTGCAGTCGAAAATGAGGTGCTGCGCTGTTTGCTGGTCTGCTCCACACACGCAGGCTGCTGGAAAGTCGAACCAGGGCTGGATCTTCGTAATGAATGGTAGGGCTACGGAATGTTGTAGAGTAGAGGGATCTCGGAAGCAGATTCATAGCTGCTTGATAGTGGTGTTGCAGGTAGATAGTGTGCTGAAGAAGGCTTTTACCATGCTGACCTTCATATGTCAGGGAACTGAGTATAGAAGTTGGGAAGTTACGTTACAATGAGGCTGCACTTGGGAATGATGTGTGTAGGAAGGAACTTCAAATGCTGGTTTACACCAAAGAAAGACACAAAATGCTGGAGTAACTCGGCTGGACAGGCAGTATCTCTGGAAAAAAGGAATGGTTGACGTTTCGGGTCGAGGCCTTTCAGATTGAGAGTCGGGTGGGGGGAGGGAGTCTAGGGATATGGAAGGGTGTGGTCTGAAAATGACAGATCAAAGCAGATGGTGATAGGGAAATGTAGAATGGGCCATTGTTAGCTGAGGGGAAGGTGACAAGAAGGCATACAATCAGTAAAATTAATCAGGACAGTGAACCTAGTTGAAGAATAGGGTGGGGGAGGGAAAGCAAGAATTAATTAAAGTTAGAGAAATCAATAATCATACCGTTGGGTTCTAAGCTGCCCAAGCGAAATATGAGATTTTCCCCCAATTTGCGTTGGGCCTCACTGACAGTGGAGCAGGTACAGGACAGAAAGGTCAGTATGGGAGGGGGAGTTAAAGTGTTTAGCAACCAGGAGATTGTGTAGGCCCAGGTGAACTGAGCGGAGGTGTTCAGTGAAACAATCGCCGAGCCTGTGCTTGGTCTTGCCGATATGTAGGTCCACACCTGGAACAGCGGATACAGTCGATGAGGTTAGAGGGGATGCAAGTGAACCTCTGCCTCACCTGAAAAGACTGTCGGTTTCCTTCGACAGAGTCGAGAGAGGTGGTATAGGGACAGGTATTGCATCTCCTGCAGTTGCAAGAGAAAGTACCTGGGGAGGGGGTGCTTTGAGTGGGAAGTGATGAACTAACCAGGGAGTTCGGTGGGGGGGGGGCGGTGGGGTGGAGAACGGTCTCTGTGGAAAGTGGATAGGGGTGGATTTGGGAAAATGTTGCTAGTCGTGGGATCCTGTCGGAGGTGGCGAAATGTTGGAGGATTATCTGCTGTATGCGACAGCTGATGGGGATGAAAGGTGGTGAAGACGGTGAGATCAAGAAGTGGAAGGGAGATGTTGGAGATGGTCCAAGTGAAATTTGAGTGCAGGATGGAATTTGGTAGTGAAGTTAATGAAGTTTGTAAGTTCTGCATGGAGGTAGCCCCGATGCAGTCATCAAGGCAGTGCAGATAGTCGGGAATGGGATAGAGACGTCTCTCAATAACATCTCCTCCCACTTTATCCAAATCCAAAGTGTAGCCAGGGGCACTCGTACGGGCCCCAGCTATCCGAGATGTCCCCGTTCTTTAGGGAACGGGGGCTCCCCCCTTCCAACATCGATGAGGCCCTCACACGGGTCTCCTTGGTATCCCGCTGCTCTGTTCCTTCTCCCCCTCCCCCTAGTCGCAACAGGAACAGAGTCCCCCCTCGTCCTCACTTTTCACCCCATCAGCAGTCAGATACAGCATATCCAGTAATCATCAAAGGTATCACAAAATGCTGGAGTAACTCAGCGGGTCAGGCAGCATCTCAGGAGAGAAGGAATGGGTGACGTTTTGGGTCGAGACCCTTCTTCAGTCTGAAGAAGGGACTTGATCCGAAACGTCACCCATTCCTTCTCTCCTGAGATGCTGCCTGACCCGCTGAGTTACTCCAGCATTATGTGATACCTTCGATTTGTACCAGCATCTGCAGTTATTTTCCTATACAGTAATCATCAGACATTTTCGCCACCTCAATACTCGAAGAACCTTGATTTTCTGACAGTAATTTAGGGAATCATTTAAATTAGACAAATGGCAATGGTGGAGTTGAAAAGCACCACAGATGAGAACGAGGGTCTTGAACGTCATGGCTGGAGTGTTCTATATTTCACCAATATAATGCGTTCAGTATTTTAAATGGCACATGTTTAAGAGTCGAGTGTTTAATTGACATATATACTCACAACGAACAATGATATTCTTACTTGCTACAGCATACCAGGTCTGTAAATGCAATAACACATAGATAAATATATAATAATAAGAAATGCAATAAATTAATAGCCTTGGTGTTAGGTAATCGTAAAATTGCAAAAAACAGAAGTGTTTGATAGTTGCTCAGGTTAATGTGTAGTTTAAGAGCCTGATGATTGTTAAGAAGAATCTGTTCTTGAATATTACAGGCTCCTGTATGGAAGCAGAATGTGGATAAGGTGGTGTGGGTCTTTGATGATATTAGTTATCTTTTTGAGGTAGTGCCTTTTTTGGTGGTGGGGAGGTCAGTGTCCCACTATTCCTCCTTCATTCCTGGGTGTTCGAGTTATCTAATCAGGACATGATGTAACCAGTCAGTTTGTACAACTTGTATAATTCCAATAGAGTATTTGACATACCAAATCTTTTCTATCTTCCAAAGAAATAAAGGCGCTGATGAGCTTTCTTTGTGATTGCATTGATGGGCTGGGTCCAGGACTGATCTTCCTATTTGTATCAAACGCAGGCTCGGCGATCGTTTCGCTCAACATCTTCGCTCAGTCTGCCTTAACCAACCTGATCTCCCGGTGGGTGAGCACTTCAACTCCCCCTCCCACTCCCAGTCTGACCTTTCTGTCATGGGCCTCCTCCAGTGCCATAGTGAGGCCCACCGGAATTGGAGGAACAGCACCTCATATTTTGTTTGGGCAGCTTGCAGCCCAGCGGTATGAACATTGGCTTCTCCAACTTTAGATAGTTCCTCTGTCCCTCTCTTCCCCTCCCCTTCCCAGTTCTCCCACTGTCTTCCTGTCTCCACCTATATCCTTCCTTTGTCCCGCCCCCCCTGACATCAGTCTGAAGAAGGGTCTCGACCCGAAACGTCACCCATTCCTTCTCTCCTGAGATGCTGCCTGAGATGCTGCCTGACCTGCTGAGTTACTCCAACATTTTGTGAATAAATACCATCGATTCGTACCAGCATCTATAGTTATTTTCCTACACTTCCTATTTGTACACCTCATCACTTTTATAGTTCCTGCAACAACATGATAGTTGGGTTGAGCGTAAGAATGTGATTTTCAGGGTTAAGCTGTGTGTACGCCATTCTGTAGCAGCGATTTCTGGTCAGCCTTGCCACAATGGCAATGAATCGATGAATACAGGGAGAAATGAAAATTTCTGGTCTCAAAGATCAGTCAGATTTTGATGCAGAAAAATATAGATATTTTATTTAATTTGTTCTAATTTCTTTAGTTTTAACATAACTATTCAGTTAATAATAGTTGTTTTCTTTCCCCATGTAGATCTTCAAGGCACAACTCTCCTCTTGGCAATACATGAAAGAATGTCATATATCTTGAAAGGTTTTTGCGTGCCACAAAAATGGAAATTCGCTGTGGCGGCTTGCTTTTCAGTTCTATGTTTGATTCTGGAAATATTGCTCAAGTTGAAAAGGTGGAACATCCTGAAGGAACAGAGGATTCAGCTCCCAGTAGTAATGGAACCTCTGGAAATTTTGGGAATACGATACTGCCTCCAGATTGCGAATTTAATGTGTGGACCAAGCCAGATTGTGCAGGGACGGAATTTGAGAATAGTAACAGGTAATTCTATATGTTTTTCCTATCACTAGAATTGTGTTTCTTTTTGTTTTTGTCTCCAGATTTCCAAATGGTTCAATTTACCAGGAGGTTTGGAGGAAATATTGTATTGCAGGGTAAATCTGAAAAATCAGCAGTGCAGTTATTCCTAATGGTTAGGAAAAGACAGAATAACATTATTTTAAATACATGTGTTATTACGTTTTACGTGTTATTACACGTGGATTAAATTGTAAATAGTATATATGGATAAAAATGCCATTGGTTTTAATAAACTGGTGCCTTGCTTAGCAAGCAGGGTGCTTTCCCAGCATCAAGAATGTAAATTAAACCAGGATGAAAGGATGTTATTGTGGTATTATATTGAGAGAGGTTTACTGATAGCACTGCTATGCCTGGAACCTGGGTGCTGAGAATTGATGTAAACTGCTGCTCTTCCTGCTACTGTGCTGGGATTGCCCCAAGGATAGACCACCTATGAGGGCTGGTGTTGGGCTGGCGTGGGGGTGTGGTGTGACTGCTCAGTGCTGGGCTGAGGGTCTTGGGGATGTGCCATTACTAGCAAGATGAGTGTGGGGCATTGTTGGGAACTGTCAGCAGCTACTCCATGTGTTGTCCGACTGCCCAGAACTGACAGATGTGGTAGGTGCCTTTGTCTCCCTCACCACACCTCTGGGATTGTTTGGCTGCACAGTTGTTCTTCATGTCAACAAGCTTAACAGTCATAGTTGGCTATTCGACATTTCATCAGAGAAATCTGCGGGCTGGGAAGTGTTGTGCAGACAGATAAAGGGGGGGTATAAAAAGAAACTTAATTTGCATCTATTGGAAGGAGATTCTTGAAGGAGGATCTGCACAGCAATTGAACACGTGGATTCAGAGCAGCCAGTGCCCAGCAATGGTCTGTACTCATATTGGCAGCTAGGGTGCAGCCCCAAGTCTGCATCTTAGCCCCAGGCAGTCAGACAGGTTGGTCCATCACCAGGTTTCACAAAGCCACTTCTCACTGAGCATTGGGTAATTTATTCCTGGATCTGCAGATGTCCCTGGCACAGCAATATGGAGAAAGCAGGGTTTTTTGTGCCTGTTGAAGTTTCTGCCTCCCTTGCTTTGATTGGCCGCAGAGTTTGTCCCTGCCTGGAGATTTATTATAATAACAAATTGACTGATCAATGAAAACTGTTGAGGTTGTTAACGTAGAGAATTTTACAAGTTGGGGTGAGCTGTGCAGCAAAAGAGGGAGGGGAGGCAGCATCCATCAGTCCATCAGGAGTGGTGAGTGGTTTGAAATGCTGAATCCTTCCTCAACTACTTTTTATCTGTCATTCCGTTTGTTTTCTAATTAAGTAGTCAATAAGCCCAGTAAGCACATGCCTTCACTGGCTTTATTAATATAGAAATTGGAAATTAACCCTCTATTACTTATCTGTATATTGTCACAATCCATTCTCTTATTCAAAAAATTAACTCTCTATAACATGTACACATTTCCTCGCCTAAATTGTTCAGAAAATTATAAATATTAATGTATTTTTTAAACAGACTTCAAAGAGGTTTAACTTGCTGTGCAGTCTACCTGCTACAGTTCAGTTCAGTAAATGGACACCTTTTAACCTTCATGGGATATTAGAATGTAATTTGATTATTTTGATTAGTCGTGAACTCCATTGTTGTATCCGGTGATGAGCATGTTGATAGCAAGTTATCTGAATGAAAGTGCCATTTCCAAAGAATTTCACAAACTTATCTATGTTTGCAGATATGATATCTATACTATAACATTTATTGGACCGTTTAAGCTTAAGGGATGTATTATGCAAAAATGAACTATTTTAATCTTTTTTAAATGTGTCAAAGCTAGGAAAGTTGTGTTGTATATTAACTCACACTTTTGTCTTGCTTATCTTCAGGTCCTGGTTTTATTTCAGTGTGAAAGGAGGAATTCCAAGTAAAGTCATTAAAATCAATATTATGAATATGAATAAACAAAGCAAATTATACTCTCAAGGAATGGCACCATTTGTAAGGACCTTGCCTGGAAAACCCCGTTGGGAACGTGTGAGAGATAGACCAACTTATGAGGTATGGAAGTGAGCAATTTTGCATGCATTTGTTTTCATGTCAGAACAGACCTTCTGTGATTAAATTTAAATTGGTGAATTCTATGTATTTTTTGGAATAACTAGTTAACATGCATCAGTCTGAAGAAGGGTCTCGACCCGAAACATCACCCATTCCTTCTCTCCAGAGACGTTGAGTTACTCCAGCATTTTGTCATACCCCCAGTTAACATGCAAAAAGTGTTTCTATCCTGCAATTAGACAACATCTGAATTCACTTGCACAGTTGAGTGGACATTGACGACTCTAGGCAATTTCTCATTTGTTATAGTTTTGTGCCATTAAAAGATGTTTATCAATCATTGTTGCTAATTTGAAATTCATCTGCATATTTTGATTATTGTATAGTTCTTAAAATAAAAGTTATTAGTTACAAGACAACGTCTAAGAAATTCAAAACACACAAACTGCATTTATTTGTATTCAGAAATTCGGCCCCTAACTTGCATTCACTGCATCCATGACTTGAGTTACACGCACACAGCAGGTGACACGTGTGGTGCCACAGATTCACTGTGTAATTTTGGGGAATTTTCTAATTTGTAAGAAAATTGTTGAGTATTGATTGTTCTCTACAGCCCAAATAAAATTTGAACATCCACTGATATTTTGTAATTGTAAAATATTCTAGGTTTTAACAAATGCCATTGAATTTTTTTGAGTTTGTGTTCAACTTGGAGGATACACCCTTATTTAGTATCATGTTCTGCCATCAATTTAACTTAGTTGTTCCCCTGAAGAAGGGTAAAAAGGATCAAGATTTATATGGTGTCTTTAAAGTAATAAAACATCCCATGGTGTTTCATAGCATTATGAAATAAAATTAGCTATGCAGTCAGATATTGGGACAGCTAACTGGGTTGGTAAGTTTTGGAGAAACGAGATGTCAATGTGATCAAGTTTATTAAAGCAGTTCCTTGATTTTGACCATGACAACCACTCTGCCGGCAGTCAAATAATTAAAATTGGAATGTGGAACATACCAGAACCGGAGGAGAGCAGACATTTGGAGGTTGCTACGCCGGTGAAGCATATGGAAGTGGGGTATTGATCTTGTGAAATTTTAAATCGAGGATATAGAATTTTAAAACTAAGTTATACAACCTGGCAACATGTATGCCACCAAGCACATGAGAAGTTACATGCTAGGATATAGTGAAGAGTGTCGATAACTTCAGGCTTATGGATTGAAGCCATCCATTGATGCCTCGGAATTATCAAGCTGTTGACCATGCATGGTTTCAGCAGCAGGTAAGCTGACACAGGAGTGGTTAGATAATATTACAAAGATCAAAGGAGATGGTCTTGATGAATTGAGATATCGCATACCTTTGCGTAGGAGGAGGTGGCCCAGCATTTGTCTCAGAGGTTGCAGTGAAGATATTAATGCAGGAATTTATTGACACAAAGTGCTGGAGTAACTCAGTGGGTCGAGCAGCATTTCCGAAGATTATGGATAGGTGACTTTTTGGGTCAGGATCCCTCTTGGGGGGGGGGGGGGGGGGGGTGGCAGGGTAGAAGAAATCTGGACGAGCAGTGCAGCAGGACAAACCCTGGCAGCAGGCACTGGGTTGATACAGGTGATGGGGCCTAAGGTTTATTGCCACATGGATGAACAAAGGCAGGATATGAAAAGGCAGAAGGTGTGAGACAAAAGGATTGAACAGTTGCAAATTGTGAAACTGGAGGAAGGAGTATATGAAGAAGGGAAGGAGGAGGGAAGAAAGAGGTGTGAGCGGAGCACAGGAGAGAGAGGGGGTTGCCTTTTTTTAACATCTAGTTTACAAGAATGAGTGTTGTATGTAAATTTGAGACCAAATTTAATGTAGCAGAATTGATCAACTGGCTAGGCTTTGAAACATTCAGATTAACTCCATTCTACCCAGAAGGCCATGGTGAACCGACGCAAGTGTTTGGCGAAACAAGGGCTTGGTCTCGGCAATGCACAGGAGGCCACCTCAGGAACACCAGATGCATGAGATTAGAGAAGGTGCATGTGAACTTCTGAATCACCTAGAAGGGCTGCTGGGGTCCCTGAATGGCGGTGAGGGAGAAGGTAAAGGGACAGGTGTTTTATCTCCTGTGGTTGCAGGGGAAAGCCTCTGTGACACTATCACCAAACAATTGAACTCGGTTCGTCAAGGCCTACTGGATATCCCGGTTGCTAACCCCCTTCCCATTTCCCATTCTGACCTTTCTGGCCCAGGCCTCCTTTATTGCCAGAGTAACCACAGGCAAACTGGGGGACCAGCACCTTATATCTCGCTTAGGTTGCTTACAACCCAATGATATGAACACTGAATTCTCCAATTTTAGGTAACTACAACTAAATCTGGGTCTCTGGCGCTGTGAGGCAGTGGCTCGACCAGCTGCACCACTGTGCCCAATGTCCAACAATGTAGTGCATGAAGGAATGATCAATATGTTACTCATTTTCAAATTTGGTGTTAATCCCAATCCTTCACAATTGCCATCTCTTCTAATTTTAATTGATGAGAAGGTGATGAATAAATGGAACACTTTATTGCAATTTTGGAAAAGCTGGAGATATTCAGCAATCCAGGTAATGTCAGTGAGGAGGAACTAAGTTAATATTTCAACAGAAATTCAAACCTATTTAAAAAATATATATTTCTTCAAGAAGAATTAACATTTTCTAATTCAATTAATTCTTTAGATTTATCTTTTCTCCGCCTACCCCAATCAGTCTGAAAAAGAGTCCCGACCTGAAATTGTCACCTGTCTATTCCCTGCTCAAATGCTCCCTGAGTTCCTTCAACACTTTGTGTTTTGCTGAAGTAATTGTGTATGGTTGATTTATTATTTTACATAAAACATTTATTTTTGAAACAAACCTAAGACTAGAGCTGCAAGGATGAGCTAGGTCGCTAAATTTGTTACTGCTAGCACATGATTGATTACAAGTGATGTCGATTATTTATCACATATAATGGAAAAAAGCTAATATTTCCTTCCAACAACTTGTTTCCGCTTGATGTGTGTATTAGCTTGAGTTGTTTGTTATTACTTTTTCCTGCCATTTATTTTCAATTTAGATGGTGGAAAACCAGTTTATTCTTACCTTCATGCATCGCTTTCATGAATATCGTGGAGCAACTACCTACTTTGCATTTTGCTTTCCATTCACGTATACTGAATGTCAGGAGATGCTGATGCAGCTGGATGAAAAGTTTGAATATTGTAAACGGCTGACTTTAAGCAGGTACTGTGCAATCTTAGGGTTTCAACAGACAACTTGCACTATAAATCTTCCAAATAATTTCCATGAAAATAAAATTATTCTGTTGGAAAATCAGTTGCATGCTAAATATTAAATATATTATTACTATTTGGATTTGTTGCTTTTCATTGTCATGAACTTGCATTCTATCAGTTCACGTCCAGGCTGTCTGCAAGAATGTGCAAACATAGAGTATTCATTAGAAACTGGGAAAATTTCACAAAGTTGAATCAATCAGCAGTTAAAATAAATGTTATATATTTAAAATTAAAAACTCAAAAAACAATTTCTAAGATGTACAGGAAAGAGTGTCATGCCTTGGATTTCAATTTGTTGGTAGCTTTTGCCTTAAATTGAACATGACTTGGTTAACATTAAGACTGAAGGTCAAACCAGGATCAATATTCTCTCCTTACTGTATTCTTTCCCTTCTGAATTTACATTTTGTTTCCTTATTACTGCTCTTATTCTTCTCCACCCTTGTTGTTCTCGGCTAAGTACTAACATTCTTGTCTATAAACCAGGAATCTGTAGAGTTAAGTTCCCCTCAAATAATTTTAGCATATATTCCAGACTGCCACCATATAACTACTGTACATTTCAGAATAAAAATTAACTTTGAAGTACTTTACAATATTCTGGTATTGTAAAAGTTTGTTATAACTGATTACTCTATTTTAGTGTGAGCAATTATCCTGCTGACAGATAAAATATTTCTTCGTCATGTTGCTCCAGGGCATTAAGGTTTCAGCAATGTAGAGTTTGTTGACCTTTATTTTAACTGGGTATCAAAATCAAGTCAAATGATTCCAAGTAACAAATGTATTACAAATTTAGATTAGCTGAAGTGGGATAAATAGATGAGCTGAACAGTGGTTCAGTCTGGTTTAAGTAAAACTGGAGGAGTCTGAGGAATATTGCATTAATATGCAAAGAGGGAAAGAAATTAGCTCCATCAACCTTTGAAGATTGGTGGAAAGGATGTTATACTACAGCAGTTGTTTTTGGAACCAATTTAAACAATTCAATATAGAACTCCCCAAACTGAAGTTATGGTGGTCAGTTCCTCAGACTAAATAATACCAACAACTTGGCCTGGACTAGCTATATCAAAGCAATGACCACAAAAGCACACCAATGCCTCAACTTCCTTAGAAGGCTTAGGAAGTTCACTTAGCATGTTAACAACAACTCTCTCCAACTTCTGCAGATGCACCGTAAAAAGCATTTTTTTGGGATGCATCACTGCAAGGTTTGGGAACAGCTCCATACAAGACTGCAAGAAGTGGAGAGAATTGTGGACGCAGCCCAGACCATCAAACAAACCAACCTCCCTTCCATTGACTCCATTAATACCACTCGCTGCCTCGGCAAGGCCATCAGCATAATCAAGGATCAGTCGTACTCCAGTCACTCCCTCTTCTCCCATCAGACACGAGGTATAGAAGTGTGAAAACACACATGTCCAGGTTCAGGGACAGTTTTTTCACAGCTGTTGTCGGGTAACTGATCTATCCTGCCAACATCTAGAGAGCAGTTCTGAGCCACTATCTACCTTAGTGTAAATCTTCGGAATATCTTTGATCTGACTTTACTGGACTTTATCTTGCACTAAACGTTATTGACGTTATTTCCTTTGTCATGTATCTGTACACTTTGAATTTCATAAAGAGTTACAAGCAGCTCCTCATACAAACAAGATGAATGAATTGACAACCACCTCAAAGGCCCTAAAATTCCAACATAAGCAGTTAGCCATTTATTAGTTTTAAAGGTTAAAATATATTGGAAGAGATCTTGGGGAAAGGACAGGCACGTGGAGCATTTATTTAATAAATGAGCAACGATTTCGCTAGTCACGAGTGAAGTGCCAGTTTGTAACATGTTGTTATGCCATCAGTTAATTTTGTCTGCTTCACTGCAAAATCTCTTCAAGGTATTTACACTTTGAAGATGTTCTCCTCCTTCCTCCGAGCCTTATTTCTGTGGCTCCCTCTCCCCTAACTCTCAGTCTGAAGGAGGGTCTCGACCCGAAACGTCACCCATTCCTTCTATCCAGAGATGCTGCCTGTCCCGCTAAGTTACTCCAACATTTTGTGTCTATTATCAGTTTCCTTTTGTGTTTAACTATTAATGGTATTTTGAAAGCTACCATTGGTTGCAGACCTATTGAAGTTCTTATCTTGTTATCTCCAATAGAGTCTCTTTATCCTCATCTCTATAATTTGTAAAGTAATTTTTATAGACTATATATTACTTTCTTGTCTCTTTGATGTTCTTTGTAATTTATTGGCTTGATTTTGTGTAGAAATCAAATGGTAATTAGAACATTTTTATTTTTCAGCCCTGCTGATACTATTTATTATCGCCGTGAGCCTCTGTGTTATTCTCTGGACAATCGACGTATTGATCTCATCACCATTTCTTCGTGTCATGGAATGATGGTTGAATGTGAACCAAGGCTTGAAAAACTTTTTCCAGACCATTCCGTTTCTCGCCCACGTGTGTTCTCTAGAAAACAAGTAAGAAAGCAAACAGCTTATTTTATACTTTGCTGACTCATATCCGGCCACATAAAAAACTCGAGTAATTACAAGAAATTTAGCAATCTGCTCCAATGACATTAATTTTTGTTGAAATATTTTATTTATTTATTGATCCATATATTAGAGGGTCATTAACTTAGCTGATCATTTTGAGTATGGAGAGAGAACTTAATCTCAGTTATTTAAAAAAAACGTTCATGTAGTTTATCTTCCTCTCTGGAAGGTATCAAGTTTCACTGAGGTAAACAATTGTGTAAATGTTTCAACAGGCTGTTTGGGGCCAACTAATGTGTTTGAGCTTATCATGGATGTGACCAGTTTTCTAAAACTCTCAGACCTAAAAAAACTGCTTTCCATCCAATCAGAGAACACTACTGCTTGCCCTATTATCTTTAAAGATTTGAACTCCTCGTTGAAATTTCCCTTTATCTTCTTTACCATCCCCTTCCCTCTGAGTTTTGTTTCTTTTGAAACTTCCTCAGAGCAGACAACATTCAAATGAATATATGATGTGCCATCTCCTTATTGGCTCCGGATTATTGTGGTCATAGGATCAATTTTAGGGTACTAGATTCTTTAAGTCATTGCACAAAACACGAGTGCTTGAACCTTTTTAATGCATGATTCCACATACACACTGAAGGAACAGCACCTCTGGGTAGTTTATAACCCAATGGTATAAACATTGAATTTTCCAATTTTAGATAACCTCGTCAACCCCCCCCATTCCCTTTTCTCCACCCCCCCCCAAAGTGTTCCATGTAGACTCGCACCTATTTCTTCCCTTCCCCTCGCCTTGCCTCTCCCCTACATTCCTTCCTCCAATTTTGCAATTCTTCAATCCTTTTGTCTCGTATCTTTTTTCATCTCTGTCCTTTGTTCAACTAACTGCCTATCAAACCCACTCTCCCAAAATGTTCTCTTCTGTGCCCTCCCACCCCGCCCGCAATCAGTCTCAAGAAGGACTCCGGTGCAAAATGTCCCCTATTCATGTTCCCAGTGATGCTGCCTGACCTGCTGAGTTACTCCAGCACTTTTTTTTTACACTGGCATCTGCAGTTCCTTATTTCTACAAGAAAAATTATAGTCTCTACTTTCTATCTTCTTGTCCATTTTCTAATTACCTGCATTTGTTAAATTTGCCATATGCTAATCATACTTGAGATACTATAATTCTGAGATTGACAGACTTGCAGATGCATACTTTTCCAGTGAGATTAAGATTTCAGGAACTCCATAGATTATGAGAGAAAACTGGCAGGGAACATAAAAACTGACTGCAAAAGCTTTTATAGATATGTGAAGAGAAAAAGACTAGTTAAGACAAATGTAGGTCCCTTGCAGTCGGAAACAGGTGAATTGATCATAGGGAATAAGGAGATGGCAGAACAACTACTTTGGTTCTGTCTTCACTAGGGAAGACATAAACAATCTGCCGGAAATAGCAGGGGACCGGGGGTCTAACGAGATGGAGGAACTGAGGGTAATCCAGGTTGTCGGGAAGTGGTGTTAGGTAAATTAAATGGATTAAAGACCGATAAATCCCCAGGGCCTGATAGGCTGCATCCCAGAGTGCTTAAGGAAGTAGCCTCAGAAATAGTGGATACATTAGTGATAATTTTTCAAAACTCTTTAGATTCTGGAGGAATCAATTCACCAATTAGGAAAAGGGGAGTTCCTGAGGATTGGAGGGTAGCTAATGTAACCCCACTTTTTAAAAAGGGAGGGAGAGAGAAAACGGGGAATTATAGACCAGTTAGCCTAACATCGGTAGTGCGGAAAATGCTAGAGTCAGTTATTAAAGATGTGATAGCATCACATTTGGAAAGTGGTGAAATCATCGGACAAAGTCAGCATGGATTTATGAAAGGCAAATCATGCCTGACGAATCTTATAGAATTTTTCAAGGATGTAACTAGTAGAGTGGATAAGGGAGAACCAGTCGATGTGTTATATCTGGACTTTCAGAAGGCCTTCGACAAGGTCCCATATAGGAGATTGGGGTACAAACTTAAAGCACACGGTATTGGGGGTTCAGTGTTGAGGTGGATAGAGAATTGGTTGGCGGACAGGAAGCAAAGAGTAGGAATAAACGGGTCCTTTTCGGAATGGCAGGCAGTGACTAGTGGGGTACCGCAAGGCTCAGTGCTGGGACCCCAGTTATTTACAATAAATATTAATGATTTGGACGAGGGAGTTGAATGCAATATCTCTAAGTTTGCGGATGACACGAAGCTGGGTGGCAGTGTTAGCTGCGAGGAGGATGTTAGGAGGCTGCAGAGTGACTTGGATAGATTAGGAGAGTGGGCAAATGCATGGCAGATGCAATATAATGTGGATAAATGTGAGGTTATCCACTTTGGCGGCAAGAACAGGAAAGCAGAGTATTACCTGAATGGTGGCCAATTAGGAAAAGGGGAAATGCAACGTGACCTGGGTGTCATGGTGCACCAGTCATTGAAAGCAAGCGTGCAGGTGCAGCAGGCAGTGAAGAAAGCGAATGGTATGTTAGCTTAGCAAGAGGATTTGAGTATAGGAGCAGGGAGGTTCTGCTGCAATTGTACAGGCCCTTGGTGAGACCGCACCTGGAGTATTGTGTACAGTTTTTGTCTCCTAATCTGAGGAAAGACATTCTAGCCTTAGAGGGAGTACAGAGAAGGTTCACCAGATTGATCCCTGGGATGGCAGGACTTTCATATGAAGAAAGACTGGATAGACTAGGCTTATACTCACTGGAATTTAGAAGACTGAGGGGGGATCTTATTGAAACATATAAAATTCTTAATGGGTTGGAGAGGCTAGATGCGGGAAGATTGTTTCCGATGTTCGGGAAGTCCAGAACCAGGAGTCACAGCTTAAGGATAAGGGGGAAGTCTTTTAGGACCGAGATGAGAAAACATTTCTTCACACAGAGAGTGGTGAATCTGTGGAATTCTCTGCCACAGAAGGTAGTTGAGGCCAGTTCATTGGCTATATTTAAGAGGGAGTTAGATGTGGCCCTTTTTGCTAAAGGGATCAGGGGGTATGGAGAGAAAGCAGGTACAGGTTACTGAGCTGGATGATCAGCCATGATCATATTGAATGGCGGTGCAGACTCGAAGGGCCGAATGGCCTACTCCTGCACCTATTTTCTATGTTTCTATGTTAACGCTTGATTTGGTCTGATTTATGTGGGCAACACCGGGAAATCTTAGTATGAAGTCAAAGATTATTGGGTATACACAAGTGCTTTTTAAAATATCTTATCCCACAAAAAAAATTTGCTTTGTATTTTAAAATGATTCTAATTGAAAAATAATTATGATTCCTCTCACTTTACCTCGGGTAAAAACAAATCTCCCATATCTAATCCCTAAAGGTGCAGTACATTGGATGTGAATGATTTAACATGTTTATAATTAGCAGTATCATAACCTATAGAAGTGATCAGATACTCACTGCTTTGGTGCTATTTTATATTTGTAGACAGTTGTTTATACTTCAAATTATTTTCATTCGGATCATATTTGAATGAATTGACGAATATTGCAAAATGACTCTATCTTCTGTTTTAGGTATATTTTCTCAGCAGTCGTGTACATCCTGGTGAAACTCCCTCCAGCTTTGTTTTTAATGGTTTTCTGGAGTTTATTTTGCGAACTGATGACCTTCGTGCTCAAATGTTGAGACGAATGTTTGTCTTTAAACTTATACCCATGTTGAATCCTGATGGTGTAGTGATGGGACATTATCGGTAAGCATATAAATATTTAACTGCTGCAAACTGCTCTGATACTTGACTACAATACTTGCTTCCTGTAATTATATTGGCTAATCTGTACTTTATTTGGAAAAGACTTGAGTTAGCAATTTAACAGCATCAAATTCTTGTTTACATCTGATATGCTTTGTATTTACCAGGACTGATTCCAGAGGTGTAAATTTGAATCGATTGTACATGGATCCAGATTTCAATTTGCATCCTTCAATTTATGCGGCACGTGCAGTCATCCTTTATCATCATGTTAACAACCGTGTGCCTTCTGACAACTGTGAATTGAGAATGTTTTCTTCCGTGTTATCCAATGGTCCTTTATGCACAAAAGACTTGAATCATTCCATTAATAACCCTTCAATTTCCTCTGAGGTCTTGTTATCAGAATTGGAGAAAAGCAAAAATTTGAAAAATGTTGTAAATGGTGAAATGGATAGCGTCATTACCTACAAAGACCACGACCACTTAGATGCATTAATACAAAGCAAAAATAATAAGCATCAGTTTCCAGAATGTCACAATGGGAAAATTGATTCACCTAATGGTGAAGGTACCCTCAGCGAGAAAGCAAGTGATTCTTCTGACTCTTCAGAAAACACTGAACACATTCCTCCTCACGAGAGTGGGATGGCATACTACGTGGACTTGCATGGACATGCTTCAAAGCGTGGCTGTTTTATGTATGGGAATTGTCTTCCATCTGAAAATAACCAGGTTAGTATCCATTGTCTATTATTTAATGATTGCTTGGGACACTGTACACATGAACAAACATCAACTTTATTGGATTACTTGCTTAACAGTTGATTTAGTTAAGTGTAAAGTGCTGGAATAACTCAGAGTCGAGCAGCATCTGTGGAGGGAATGGATAGGCAACATTCCAGGTCGGGATCCTTCAGACTGATTCTGGTAGTGGGGGAGGGGGCGAAAGCTGGAAAAGAGATATGGGGGCCGGGCAAAGTGTGACAAGTAATTGGTGGATACAGATGAGGGGCAGTTTGATTGGAAAATGGGTGGAGTACGTATTGAGTATAGAAGTTGGGAGGTCATGTTGTAGTATAAGATGTTGGTGAAACCGCATTTAGAATATTTTGTTCAGTTCTGGGCACCATGTTGTAGGAAAGATATTGTCAAGCTTGAAAGGGTTCAGAAAAGATTTATGAGGATGTTGCCAGGACTAGACGGTGTGAGCTACAGGGAGAGGTTGAGTAGGCTGGGTTTCTATTCCATGGAGCGCAGGAGGATGAGGGGTGATCTTTAAAGGTGTAAAAAATCATGAGAGGAATAGATCGGGTAGATGCTCAGAGTCTCTTGTCCAGAGTTGGGGAATCGAGGACCGGAGAACATGGGTTTAAGGTAAAGGGGAAAAGATTTAATAGGAATCCGAGGGGTAGCTTTTTCACACAAAGGGTGGTGGGTCTATGGAACAAGCTGCCAGAGGAGGTAGTTGAGGCTGAGACTATCCCATTGTTTAAGAACCAGTTAGACAGGTACATGGATAGGACGGGTTTGGAGGGATATGGACCAAGCCAAGCAAGTGGGACTAGTATAGCTGGGACATTTTTGCCCGGTGTTGGCAAGTTGGGCTGAAGGGCCTGTTTCCACACTGTGTCACTCTATGACTCTTAAGTGCAAAGGTTAGATGAAAATATTGTATCAGCATTGCCATATTTAAAAAATCTTCTATACTTCCATTAACTTAATTTTTTTTTAACCTGTCCACAATTGCTCTTGAAAAGATGACAACAACATCCATAATTTTGCTAATGATTAATAGTAGATTAATAGTAGAATGACCATGTGACTAATTTGTCGGACTGTAATTATTTCTGGAAAGTTAGCTAACGACCAGTTCCAGAACACAAGTCTTCAACTGGTGCCTTGTCTTGTCCCATAGTCTTTGACATATTGAATAATTTCAACCATTTCTTTTTGGGGATACACTCTACAACCATGGCACAAACTAATCATGTTTATATTGTCAAGTTAGAGAGGGACAGAGGCTGAACAATAAGGTTTGTAAGTAATACGTCACATTTGCAGCATTGGGTGTTTCATTTGATACTACAAGCAAGGTGATGTCGCTCTTAATGAAAATTCACTCACATTCAAGGTCATGGAATTTGGTAGAGGTTGGCATTAATTCCAAGAAAAGATTGAAACATTATTTAGAGTCATGTGGTGTGGAAACTGGCACTTTGGCCCAAGTTGCCCACGCTGACCAACATGCCCCATCTACACTAAATTCACCTTCCTGCTTTTTGGCCTATATCCCTCTAAACCCATCCTCTCCATGTACCTGTCCAAATGTTTCTTAAATGTGTTAGATTTATTTTAGAATATTACATTTCCTGTAACAATACCTGAAGTCCCATCAATGAGGCTCAATGCAAGCTCAAGGAACAATATTTAGAAAGCCTAATCATGTTTATATTGTCAAGTTAGAGAGGGACATTCATCATCGCTTGTTTGGGCATGTTACAGCTTGCATGACTTTATATTAAATTCTTCCACTTGAAAAACCTTGCTTTTGAATCAAGTCTGGTTATTTTTGTTTGACATCCCTTTTTCATTATGAATTATTGTCTGCTGACCATGAACCAGTAGACCAGACTTCTCCTTTACTTCATCAGTTACTAAATGTTTTGGGTCCAGAATTTCTTGTGCTCTAGATTTTCTGAGTCTACTGTTGTTCTTGTATCTTATAGTGAGCTTTGTTCAGGTCACATCAGATGCTGTCATGAGCTGAGGAGTGACTTTGCAGTGGTATACAAAATAATGATAGACATAGATAAGATGAATGTTCACAATCTTTTTCCTAGGGTAGAGGAGTCCATATCAAGAGGACATGGGTTTAAGGTGAGAGGGGAAAGATTTAAAAGAGACCCAAGAGGCATTTTCTTCACGCAGAGGATGGTGGGTTTATGGAGTGAGAAGCCAAAGGAAGCTGCAGAGGCGGGTACAATTGTGCATCATCTCTTCCCTCCTCTTATCTATGTCATTAGTACAAATATGTACCATGTCCGCTATCTGTTCACCCTCGCCCTTTGGAATATCCTGCTGCCAATCCAAAATATCCTGGACCCTCGCACCAGGGAGGTGACATACCATTCTGGAGTCTCATTTGTGACCCAAGAAACCCCTACCTGCTTCCTCTTATTATAGATTCCTCTCACACTCATGCCCTCCGGGTCTTATTCCTCCCCTTCTGTTTAGGAAAGCCCTCTGCTGTGCCACATACTGGGCTATTGCTGCTGGGAGGCCATTTCCCACCCTCATCCCATCATGTCCAACATGGTTTACTTGTTTCAGAGGGGAATGACTGCAGGAATTCCTGTACAACTTGGTGTCACTTCCAGATGGTCATCCATTTTCTCTTTCTGTGCCTGCGGTACGACAAAGTAATTAAACGTACTATCTACAAAAAATTTCCTCATCCTGATACTGAATAACTCAACAGTATTTCTATTTGACAGAATTGTCAGTAAAAGTCTTGTATTTTAAAGCTACTAATTTTATTTACTTTTGTTTCCGTCTTGCTCTGGAGTCTAAAAAAGGTAGAATTCTATTTTGATAATTACACTGTTTTTATTGTCTCTACAGGTGGAGAATATGTTGTTTCCAAAATTGATATCCATGAACTCGGCTCACTTTGATTTTGCGGCTTGTAACTTTTCTGAGAGAAATATGTATGCCAAAGATAAAAGGGATGGACAGTCTAAAGAGGGAAGTGGCAGAGTGGCAATCTACAAAGCCATTGGAATTATTCACAGGTGACAGGATGTTTAATGTACCTCATAATTTGGATTGCATAAAAATATTATTTGGATATGCTTAAATCCTTATTGCAAACATGTTATACTCGGTACTGTTAGTTCACTAATGGCACGTCTACTCTAAACATTAGGGTTGAAAACTAAGTTTTGCATGTTTATATTGAATGAAAGATATGACAGTACAATCAGAGAAGGCTGAAAACAATTATTCAAATTTGAAGGTAGAATATTTTTTTTAATATGCATTTTTTCTTAATACCTTTATTTATAATGACTACATTTTCTTCAAATGCAGGGGTTTTATCAAATATTGGAAGTGTTAGATTATCTAAATTTTGGAGTTCCAAACCAGATTAAATTGCGATCTAGTTTATTAACACAATGAAAAATTATAAAAACAAAGGTAAATGTGCATCAATATGGATTTGATCGAGGAATAATTAAATGTTCTTATGTACAGGTAATTCTGCTATAATGTGATAATTAAGAAACACCATGTTATGGAAAAACATGTTACAAAACCAGTTTTGTCATTGAGGAAAAGGCGATTAGGTACTAGAGAGTTTCAGACTATAAATAACAAAGTTACTTCCCCCACAGGATTTTCAAAAAGGAAGGCCTTTTTAATAGTCACTAGTTTATTTTTGTTACTGCAATCTAAAAATACTGATGGCTGCATGTTACATTGTTTAATAGATTATTGTGCGCAAGTGTCAGGAGAAGCAATGCTTGTTGCCTTCAAAGGCCATCTGTCATGAAACTGAGAGATCGTGTTCTTAAAAGTCAATGGTGTCCGATTACTGCAGTCGAGGGGGGGGGGGGGGAGAGGAAGAACAGTTCCCGATGTAATTGTAATCTCTATCAATAAGTCAGAAGATCCTCATGGGGATGAACCCTTGGAAAGCATCTGGTCCTGATGGTGCACCTGGCTGCCTTTGCATGGACCAACTGGCTGGCATTTTTGCAGTCATTTTCAATTCAAGGTCTAATTTTCCCATTATACCCAGTATCCAAGAAGATATCAATAATACCCAGTATCCAAGAAGAGTACAGTGACCTGACCTGCCTCAATGACTACCAACCAGTAGTACAAATGTCCATGGTGAGAAGTGCTTTTAGAGATTGGTTATGCTGTATATCAACTCCTACCAATGCAAGGACCTGGACTCGCTATAATTTACCCATTGCCACAATAGATCAACGGGGGATGTGATCTCACTGGCTCTCCACTCTGTACTGAATCACTTGCTCATAAGATCACATGTTGTTCTTCGACTACTGCTCTGCATTCAACATCACCATCACCTTAAAGTTATCAAACTCTGGGAACCGTGTCTCTGTTCATCTCCAAGGAGCTGGATTCTAGATTTTTTCATCGGCAGCCCACAATCAATATCAATTGAGAAGAACACTTCCTTTTCCATAGCTGATAACCATCAGCTCAGGGCTATGTGCTCAGTCCTCTGATCTACTCGCTCTTTAACCACGACCGTCCAGCCAGTTGCAATGAATAATTGGTTGGACCAATAACAGGTAATGATGTGTCAGAGTATAGGATGGAGATTCAAAATCTGATTAAATGCTGCCAAAACATAAATCTTGCTCTCAACGTCACCAAGGAGCTGATTGTTGTTTAGAAAGGGAAAGCCGAAGATCCAAGAACCTGTCTTTGTTGGTAGTGGAGAGAATCAATAATTTCAAATTACTGGGTGTGCATAATCTCTGAATATCTGTCCTGAGCCCAGCACATTGATGCAATCATAAAGCCCGTCAACGTCTCTACTTCCTTGGAAGATTGAGGAAATTCGTTATGTCGATGAATACTTTCTTGAGTTTTCTTGAACTACTACAAATATACGATAGAGAGCATATTGACTGGTTTCTTTGCGGTTTGGATTGGCAATTTGAATGCACAGGAACTATGGGGATTACAAAGAGTGGTAGACACTGCTCGGTCCATCCTGGGAAGAATAGCTTCTTCCCATCAACCATTAGACTCTTGAACACTGCACAACTTTAATCTCAAATTTGAACTATGGACCATCTTTGGTTACTCTTACGACTTCAGGGCTTTGTAGCACTAGTCTTGGTGGTTATCGATTGATTGAATTTCTGTTTATTATACAGTGCCCTCCATAATGTTTGGGACAAAGATCCATCATTTATTTATTTGCCTCTACTCCACAATTTGAGATTTGTAATAGAAAAAAATCACATGTGGTTAAAGTGCACATTGTCAGATTTTATTTAAGGTAATTTCTATACATTTTGGTTTCACCATGTAGAAATTACAGCTGTGTTTATACATAGTCCCCTTATTTCAGGGCACCATAATGTTTGGGACACATGGCTTCACAGGTGTTTGTAATTGCCCAAGTGTGTTTAAATGCCTCCTTAATGCAGGTAATGCAGAGTTCTCAGCACCTCCAGCTTTGGAAACTTTTATTGCTGTTTATTAACAGTAGGACCAAAGTTGTGCCAATGAAAGTCAAAGAAGCCATTATGAGACTGAGAAACAAGAATAAAACTGTTAGAGACATCAGCCAAACCTTAGGCTTACCAAAACCAACTGTTTGGAACATCATTAAGAAGAAAGAGAGCACTGGTGAGCCTATTAATCACAAAGGGACTGGCGGCTAAGGAAGACCTCAACAGCTGATGATAGAAGAATTCTCTCTATAATAAAGAAAAATCCCCAAACACCTGTTCGACAGATCAGAAACACTCTTCAGGAGTCAGGTGTGGATTTGTCAATGACCACTGTCCGCAGAAGACTTTGTGAACAGAAATATAGAGGCTACACTGCAAGATGCAAACCACTGGTTAGCCATAAGAATAGGATGGCCAGCTTACAGTTTGCCAAGAAGTACTTAAAAGAGCAAGCACATTTCTGGAAAAAGGTTTTGTGGACAGATGAGACGAAGAATAACTTGTATCAGAGTGATGACAACAGCAAAGTATGGAGGAGAGAAGGAACTGCCCAAGATCCAAAGCATACCACCTCCTCTGTGAAACACAGTGGTGGGGTTGTTATGGCCTGGGCATCTATGGCTGCTGAAGGGACTAGCTCACTTATCTTCATTGATAATACAACTGCTGATGGTAGTAGCATAATGAATTCTGAAGTGTATAGACACGTCCTATCTGCACAACCAAATGCTTCAAAACTCATTGGCCGGCGGTTCATTCTAAAGCCAGACAATGATCCCAAACATACTGCTAAAGCAACAAAGGAGTTTTTCAAAGCTAAAAAATGGTCAATTATTGAGTGGCCAAGTCAATCACCCGATCTGAACCCAATTGAGCATGCCTTTTATATGCTGGAGAGCAAACTGAAGGGAACTAGCCCCCAAAACAAGCAAAAGCGAAAGATGGCTGCAATACAGGTCGAGCAGAGCATCACCAGAGAAGACATCCAGCAACTGGTGATGTCCATGCATCGCCGACTTTAAGCAATCATTGCATGCAAAGGGTATGCAGCAAAATACTGAACATGACTACTTTCATTTACATGATATTGCTGTGTCCCAAACATTGTGGTGCCGGGAAATGGGGGGACTGTGTATCAACATATATGGGGTATGGGGTGAAGGCAGGAACGGGGTATAGATTGTGAATGATCAGCCATGATCACATTGAATGGTGGTGCTGGCTCGAAGGGCCGAATGGCCTACACCTCCACCTATTGTCTAACACTGCTGTAATGTCTACATGGCGAAACCAAAATGTATAAAAATGGCCTTTATTAAAATCTGACAATGTGCACTTTAACCACATGTGATTTTTTTTTTCCATTAAAAATCTCATTGTGGAGTACAGAGGCAAATAAATAGATGATGGATCTTTGTCCCAAACATTATGGAGGGCACTGTATTTTACCTGTAGTATTGTGTTTACAGGCCTGTTATGCTGCTGCAAGTAAGAATTTCAAAGTTCCGTTGTCCGTACATATGGCAGCCACTCTTGACACTTGATTTGAAAATGTGCATTGTAGCAGAATTGCCTGAACTTAAAAATTTAAAAATTAGCAAGCCCATCCAAATATAAATTGATATGACAATAAAACATTCTGTTTTCTCAATATGTTTAAAAAAAAGAAATCTCTTCATTGAAAATCAATTATTTTGTACAATCTTTTCAGAATGTACGGCACTGAAAGCTTACCATGATTACCAAAGTCTTGAAGATTAGTTACTTGGAATTTTGTTTTGTTGCTTTTGTTCAAGGGAAGATAATCGCATCAGTTCAGTTGTGAAAAGTGTATTTTTAAAAATTATAATTAGAATATGGTCAGCATATGTTTATACATCCTGTAATAACAGTTGGTGCTCGATGTTATTTTTCTGTTTAATACTTTGTTGCTTGGTTCCAATAGACGGATAGTTGTTAGGTGATAGATTTAAGAGTGGTTGTAATGGTTGGTGTGAAAGACAACTGAAAAGTGGATGATGCTCTTCTCAGTTTAACCATTAAATTGAACATTAGTCTTGCGAGAATATTTCCTTAACCTTTTCAATTTTTCAGTTTTGCATTCTATTTTGCAGCTATACCTTGGAATGCAATTACAATACAGGCCGTTATGTGAATCCAGTCCCTTCTGCATGCCATGACAATGGACGAGCAACTCCACCACCAGCACCTACGTTTCCACCTAAATACACTGTAGAAGTCTTTGAACAAGTATGTAGTAACAAGTTAAGTGTTCAGCACTTTTTGATTTTAAGAATATTGTAGTTGAAGTTATACTTCTGGCAGCTGTTAAGATAACATTTAATTTTGTATGTCATGTTCAGTACAGGCTAAATAGAACAGGAGAGCTCAGAAACTGGCTCTTCAGCCCGCATTGTCCGTGTTGAACATGATGTCAGGTTAAATTAATCTCCTCTGTCTGCACGTGATCCACACTCCTTCATTCCCTGCATATCCATATGACTATCAAAAAGCCTCTTAAATCCCACTACCGTGTCTACCTCCACCATACGAAATATAGAGAAATACATTTTTTATGCACCTATTAAAAAAATCTTGTCTTGCACATCTCGTTGAATTTTTTCCCTTTTACCTTAAATCTATACACTCTAGCCTCCACCCTGGAAAATATTCTGATTGTCTACCCTATCTACAGTGCCCTCCATAATGTTTGGGACAAAGACCTATCATTTATTTATTTGCCTCTGTACTCCACAATTTGAGATTTGTAATAGAAAAAATCACATGTGGTGAAAGTGCACATTGTCAGATTTTATTAAAGGGTATTATTATACATTTTGGTTTCACCATGTAGAAATTACAGCTGTGTTTATACATAGGCCCCCCTATTTCAGGGCACCATAATGTTTGGGACACATGGCTTCACAGGCGTTTGTAATTGCTCAGGTGTGTTTAAATGCCTCCTTAATGGAGGTATAAGAGAGCTCTCAGCACCTAGTCTTTCCTCCAGTCTTTCCATCACCTTTGGAAACTTTTATTGCTGTTTATCAACATGAGGACCAAAGTTGTGCCACTGAAAGACAAAGAAACCATTATGAGATGGGGAAACAAGAATAAAACTGTTAGAGACATCAGCCAAGCCTTCGGCTTACCAAAATCAACCATTTGGACCTTCATTAAGAAGAAAGAGAGCACTGGTGAGCTTACTAATTATAAAGGGACTGGCAGGCCAAGGAAGACCTCCATGGCTGATGACAGAAGAATTCTTTCTCCAATAATGAAAAATCCCCAAACACCTGTCCGAAAGATCAGAAACATGCTTCAGAAGTCAAGTGTGGATTTGTCAATGACCACTGTCTGCAGAAGACTTCATGAACAGAAATACAGAGGCTACACTGCAGGATGCAAACCACTGGTTAGCCACAAAAATAGGATGGCCAGGTTAGTTTGCCAAGAAGTACTTAAAAGAGCAACCACAGTTCTGGAAAAAGATCTTGTGGACAGATGAGACAAAGATTAACTTGTAACATAATGAATTCTGAAGTGTATAGACAAATCCTATCTGCTCAAGTTCAAACAAATGCCTCAAAACTCATTGGCCGGCGGTTTATTCTATAGCAAGATAATGATCCCAAACATACTGCTAAAGCAACAAATGAGTTTTTCAAAGCTTAAAAATGGTCAATTCTTGAGTGGCCAAGTCAATCACCTGTCTGAACCCAATTGAGCATGACTTTTATATTGCTGTGTCCCAAACATTCTGGTGCCCAGAAATGGGGGACTAGGTATAAACCCTGCTGTAATTTCTACCTAGTGAAACCAAAATGTGTAAAAATATTCTTTATTAAAATCTGACAATGTGCACTTTAATGTGATTTTTTTTCTATTACAAATCTCAAATTGTGTGGAGTACAGAGGCAAATAAATAAATGATGGGTCTTTGTCCCAAACATTATGGAGGGCACTGTACGTGTTTCATAATTTTACATTCTTTCTATCAGTTTTCCCCTCAACACCTGACACTCCCAGAGAAAACAATCCAAATTTGTCCAACCTCCCTTTATAGCTATTGTTGTCTAATTCAGGCAACATCTTTTGCACCCTTTTCAAGACTTCCACATCCTTCCTGTTATGTGCTGACTGCAGAATTGTGGCCGCAATGTTTATTTTCATTTGTCTATGGATAATTACAATTTGACATTATGTTACAATATGCAACAATAACAGGATTGTTGTTGGGGGTGACTTTAACTTCCTCAATATTGACTGGAACTTGCCATGTGCAAAAGGCTCAGTCAGAATTTGTTACGAGTATCCTGAAACAACACCTGGACTGTCCACCTTGAGGATGAACCAGAATGGACCTTGAATGCAAAGGCATTGCCAATTACTTAAAGTGAATTAAAATTAAGCCTGGCCAGGTGACTTGTGTTTCTGTGGAAGAGTATTTAGGGAAGATCACCACTCCATAAGTTTTAAGATAGTTATCAACAAGGATAAAGACTGGGGGGAAAGGTACTAAAATGGAGTATAACAGATTATGAGGCAGGAGCGACAGAGAGAAAACTGGGAGCAGTTGTAATTGGGTTCACATCTAACATGTGGGAGTCATTTAAAGGCCAGCTGATCAGAGTTCAAAACCAGCATGTTCCAGCAAGGATGTATGTTCTTATGCAATCTAAAATAAGAGCTGAGAATAACACAAATTTTTAAAAAAACACAAGGGATTTGTTAAAGAAATATTGAGGGAATGAGATGACACACTTAATAGGCATAGATACTATTTTCCTATTGGAATGAATTATTATTATTTTTTAATTCACTTGCTTCTGATGTTTCACAGCCCACACTGGAAAACTCTTTAGTTAAATGATTGTGTTGACAAAGTGGTTGAAGGCAGGTATTGCAATTCCACACACAGATATAGATTTTGAGGTTGTGGTTATTGGAAAGGTAAATTATAAAAATGCTTTCTGATTTCTGTGTAACGGACACAGTGCAAACTCCATTTTCAAGTTCACCGGTGACACCACTGTTGCTGGACAATTTGCAGATGTTGTTGAGATATTGATGAAATCATCTGACCAAATGGTGCCAGCATAACAATCTGGCACTCAATGTCAGTAAGACCAAGGAATTGATTGTGGACTTTGGAAGAGCAAGGATGTGGACCCACAAACCTGTCCATACCGATGGGACGATGGTGCAGAGAGTCAAAAGCTTCAAATTCCCGGCGTGCATATTTCTGAAGATCTTTCCTGGACCCAGCACACTGATGCAATTATAAAGAAATTTCATCCACGCCTCTACTTCCTGAGAAGATTGCGAAGATTTGGTGTGTCGAGAGGATTCTCTTGAACATCTACAGATGTACAGTAGAGAGCATATTGACTGGTTGCATTACGGCCTGGTTCAGCAACATGAATGGCCAGTAGCGAATAAGACTGCCAAAAGTGGTGAACATTACCCAGTCCATCACTGGTTCTAACCTCCCCACCATCGAAGGGATTTACAGGAGTCGCTGCCTCAATAAGGCAGCCAGCATCATTAGAGACCCACACCACCCTGGCAACACACTCATTTCACCCCTGCCATCGGGAAGAAGGTACAGGAGCCTGAAAACTGTAACATCCAGGTTCAGGAATAGCTTCCCTACAGCCATCAGGCTATTAAACACTACAACCTCCAAATAAGCTGTGAACTACATAGACTTGGGGACATTGGTTTCTCTTAATTACCATTCCTTATGCAACATATACCCACAGTCGATGAATGCATGGAGGGCCGCAGTGAGGGAAGAGGGGAAGAACAATGGAGGACCTGACGTGGGGGGACCGCCGTGAGGGGGGAGGGAAAGAACAATGGAGGACCCGGCGTGGGGGAATTGGTGGGAGGGGGTGGGGGACAAAAGGAGGAGCCGGCGTACTTTTAACTTTGTCAGCACCGTAGGTAGCTGCTATTTGAATACATTGTGTATGCTAGCAAAGAATCACTGTGCCTAGTCACATGTGACAATAAAGTATTCCTATTCCTGTGTGTGTGTATGTATATATACACACACTGAACTTTTTTTTCTTGTTTATTATATTGGTTACAGTTTACTATGTTTACATATTCTGTTGTGCTGCTGCAAGTAAGAATTTCATTGTTCTATTGGGGACGTATGACAGGCCGACTTTTAATTTTGTTAGATGCTATCCTGCTTCATAACAAGGGTGAGTGGGAAAAACGTCACCATTATTAATGTTGTTGAATGGGGCAACAGGATTACCAGGAGCATTTTAGTTTTTAATTATCTTTATAAGTCATTGTCAATGCCCTTGTATTCAAGTAGATTATTCTGGTAACATTGTGTATGTTGCCTTATAATTCCAGCCACTTAAAATAGACAGTATATAAGGCGTCCTACCTACATCAGTATGTGAATGTCGGAAGCTATAGATAATTTATTATAGGTTTATGCACATTGTTGCATAGGGAATGATAATTAACAGAAAGCTGACTGCATGATAATTAAATATTCCAAGTAATTTGTCTTTAAGACGGGCATAATGAAAAGAAAGTGGGTAGCCCTGGCTTGGATATTGGAATGTAAAATAAATAGATGGAATTCTAAAACAGTAAAAGAGTGAGGACAGTCGACCATTGGAAACAATGGGTCCCTTGAAGACAGAAGCAGGGGAATTTATTATGGGGAACAAAGAAATGGCAGACGAGTTAAACCGTTACTTTGGATCTGTCTTCACTGAGGAAGATACACACAATCTCCCAAATGTTCTAGGGGCCGGAGAACCTAGGGTGATGGAGGAACTGAAGGAAATCCACATTAGGCAGGAAATGGTTTTGGGTAGACTGATGGGACTGAAGGCTGATAAATCCCCAGGGCCTGATGGTCTGCATCCCAGGGTACTTAAGGAGGTGGCTCTAGAAATAGTGGAAGCATTGGAGATCATTTTTCAATGTTCTATAGATTCAGGATCAGTTCCTGTGGATTGGAGGATAGCAAATGTTATCCCACTTTTTAAGAAAGGAGGGAGAGAGAAAACGGGTAATTATAGACCAGTTAGTCTGACATCAGTGGTGGGGAAGATGCTGGAGTCAATTATAAAAGACGAAATTGCTGAGCATTTGGATAGCAGTAACAGGATCATTCCGAGTCAGCATGGATTTACGAAGGGGAAATCATGCTTGACAAATCTACTGGGATTTTTTGAGGATGTAACTAGGAAAATTGACAGGCGAGAGTCAGTGGATGTGGTGTACCTCGACTTTCAGAAAGCCTTCGACAAGGTCCCACATAGGAGATTAGTGGGCAAAATTAGAGCACATGATATTGGGGGTAGGGTACTGACTTGGATAGAAAATTGGTTGACAGACAGAAAGCAAAGAGTGGGGATAAATGGGTCCCTTTCGGAATGGCAGGCAGTGACTAGTGGGGTACCGCAAGGCTCGGTGTTGGGACCGCAGCTATTTACAATATACATCAATGACTTGGATGAAGGGATTAAAAGTACCATTAGCAAATTTGCCGATGATACAAAGCTAGGTGGCAGTGTGAACTGTGAGGAAGATGCTATGAGGTTGCAGGGTGACTTGGACAGGTTGTGTGAGTGGGCGGATGCATGGCAGATGCAGTTTAATGTGGATAAGTGTGAGGTTATCCACTTTGGTGGTAAGAATAGGAAGGCAGATTATTATTTGAATGGTGTCAAGTTAGGAAAAGGACGTACAACGTGATCTGGGTGTCTTAGTGCATCAGTCACTGAAAGGAAGCATGCAGGCACAGCAGGCAGTGAAGAAAGCCAATGGAATGTTGGCATTCATAACAAGAGGAGTTGAGTATAGGAGCAAAGAGGTCCTTCTGCAGTTGTACAGGGCCCTAGTGAGACCGCACCTGGAGTACTGTGTGCAGTTTTGGTCTCCAAATTTGAGGAAGGATATTCTTGCTATTGAGGGCCTGCAGCGTAGGTTTACTAGGTTAATTCCCGGAATGGCGGGACTGTCCTATGTTGAAAGACTGGAGCGACTAGGTTTGTATACACTGGAATTTAGAAGGGTGAGAGGGGATCTTATCGAAACGTATAAGATTATTAAGGGGTTGGACATGTTAGAGGCAGGAAACATGTTCCCAATGTTGGGGGAGTCCAGAAACAGGGGCCACAATTTAAGAATAAGGGGTAGGCCATTTAGAACAGAGATGAGGAAAAACCTTTTTTAGTCAGAGAGTTGTGAATCTGTGGAATTCTCTGCCTCAGAGGGCAGTGGAGGCCAATTCTCTGAATACATTCAAGAGAGAGCTAGATAGAGCTCTTGAGGATAGCGGAGTCAGGGGGTATGGGGAGAAGGCAGGAACGGGGTACTGATTGAGAATGATCAGCCATGATCACATTGAATGGTGGTGCTGGCTCGAAGGGCCGAATGGCCTACTCCTGCACCTATTGTCTATAATGCTGTAGCTTATTGCCTTTAATTTTGGAATGAGATCAGATGAGCGATTTGAGCTCAGCTGAAGACTGGCATTGCAATGAATTCATGAGGGATGAAATCCCTAGATATATTAATATAGGAGATAGGTCAATGAGTATATCTAAATAGATTAGATTTAGTTAATCATCTCTGGTAGATATCACTGGACCCACTCCAATTTTCTCCTGCCACAACAGATCGACAGTGGATGCAATCTCGCTGGCCCTCTATTCTGTGCTGGATCATTTAAATGAGAGCACTAACATTTAGACACCATTTGGTTAGTTACTCGAATAGAGTGGGAATTATAAATTTGACGCGAGTGGGTTATGACGCAGAACCATGGCTACTGTGTAAAATAAATCATTTGTGCTGTTGAAGAACTTTGAGTTTCACTTATTTTCCTAGATCGGTAGAGCTCTAGCCATTGCAGCTTTGGATATAGCTGATTGCAATCCTTGGCCAAGAGTTGTTATGTCAGAATACAGCTGCCTCACAAAGCTTCGAGCATGGATGTTGAAATATGTTCGGAATATAAGAAACACAGCAATGTCTAAGAGAAATGGTGCAAGGATTTCAAAAGCTTTCGGGTGAGAAAATATTTTGTAATGACAGTTGCTTGTTCGTAATTTTACCATGTCGTTTTTCTGATTTTCCCCATGTGTTCCATTTCTTAAAGCTTTGTTTTCATCATTAAGGTTTGTGGTAGTCCTAATATATTACCGCAAGAGTATTGAAATAAGCATTATATAACTGGGGGGGGAAAAAAAACGATTTTTATAAAGATGTATTATTTTTTGTACTCCCAATTTAGTGGAACTTAATACCGTGTGAAGTTTCAGATGGTTCATGACCATAGATTTTCAGATTATTTCTTGTTCAAGCATGTCAACCATGTTCTAGCTGTTTGTTCAGTCTGAGACAATTGCAAACTACTGATCTATAACTCAGATTTTACCGGAAGAAAAATCAGTGAAGGTCCTAAATCTAGTTTTTACAAATACTATTTACTGGGCTGACTTCAGTGTGAATGGCTGAGGATGTGGAGTTTTTAAAAATGCGTCCACAAGAACCTTTTGCACCTTTAAAAAGTCCAACTCGAGAAGAGGACAGTTGCAAATCCAGATGTTAGAATGCCAAAAATAATGTTTTGGAGATGGCGACCAGAAGTTTCAATGTAGTTATAGACAATAGACAATAGACAATAGGTGCAGGAGTAGGCCATTCAGCCCTTCGAGCCAGCACCGCCATTCAATGCGATCATGGCTGATCACTATCAATCAGTACCCCGTTCCTGCCTTCTCCCCATACCCCCTCACTCCGCTATCCTCAAGAGCTCTATCCAGCTCTCTCTTGAAAGCATCCAACGAACTGGCCCCCACTGCCTTCTGAGGCAGAGAATTCCACACCTTCACCACCCTCTGACTGAAAAAGTTCTTCCTCATCTCCGTTCTAAATGGCCTACCCCTTATTCTCAAACTGTGGCCCCTTGTTCTGGACTCCCCCAACATTGGGAACATGTTATCTGCCTCTAATGTGTCCAATCCCCTAATTATCTTATATGTTTCAATAAGATCCCCCCTCATCCTTCTAAATTCCAGTGTATACAAGCCCAATCGCTCCAGCCTTTCAACATACGACAGTCCCGCCATTCCGGGAATTAATCTAGTGAACCTACGCTGCACGCCCTCCATAGCAAGAATATCCTTCCTCAAATTTGGAGACCAAAACTGCACACAGTACTCCAGGTGCGGTCTCACCAGGGCCCGGTACAACTGTAGAAGGACCTCTTTGCTCCTATACTCAACTCCTCTTGTTACGAAGGCCAACATTCCATTGGCTTTCTTCACTGCCTGCTGAACCTGCATGCTTCCTTTCATTGACTGATGCACTAGGACACCCAGATCTCGTTGAACTCCCCCTCCTCCTAACTTGACACCATTCAGATAATAATCTGCCTTTCTATTCTTACTTCCAAAGTGAATAACCTCACACTTATCTACATTAAACTGCATCTGCCATGTATCCGCCCACTCACACAACCTGTCCAGGTCACCCTGCAGCCTTATTGCATCTTCCTCACAATTCACACTACCCCCCAACTTAGTATCATCTGCAAATTTGCTAATGGTACTTTTAATCCCTTCGTCTAAGTCATTAATGTATATCGTAAATAGCTGGGGTCCCAGCACCGAACCTTGCGGTACCCCACTGGTCACTGCCTGCCATTCCGAAAGGGACCCATTTATCCCCACTCTTTGCTTTCTGTCTGTTAACCAATTTTCTATCCATGTCAGTACCCTACCCCCAATACCATGTGCCCTAATTTTGCCCACTAATCTCCTATGTGGGACCTTGTCGAAGGCTTTCTGAAAGTCGAGGTACACCACATCCACTGACTCTCCCTTGTCAATTTTCCTATAAAAATGGGCATGGAAAGATTGGAAGTTGAAGTCCTGAATTCGGATAAAGCTGATTGCAATATCATAGTATGTATCCTGGCAAAAGTAGTTCTGGGAGAGTTACTTGCAGGTAAGGAGGAAAAGTAAGAATGCAAATAAAAAGGATCTTTGGATGTCAAGGAAGATTGTCGGTTCAGTAAAGAAAGAAAAAGATGCATATAGCAAAACTAGAAAACTGGAAACTTTACCAGAGATTAGAAGGTTTCAACAATACAGTAATCCCTCGTTATTACGGACTTTTTTATAACTGATTTTGATTATTGCGTATGGACCTACCAACTTTCACTGCTAGGCCAGGGTGCTGACACTAGCCTCTGACGGCAACCACCTACCAGGCTGGGCTGCCAACGCCACCCCTGGTCTGTACCACCACTCCAGCGCTTCCAGGCTGGGCTGCCGACCTTCATCCTCAGTATTCAAAAGAGAGTTAGATAGAGCTCTTCTGGCTGGCAGAATCAAGGGGTATGGGGAGAAGGCAGGAAAGGGATACTGATTGTGGTTGATCAGCCGTGATCAAATTGAATGGCGGTGCTGGCTTGAAGGGCCGAATGGTCTACTCCTGCACCTATTGTGTATGTATCTATGTCTATGTACCGCCAGCCCACACAGCTAACTCGGCTGCTTTCAGGGCACACCTGCCGTTGACCTGTAGAAGCTGTACCCAGGCTGCAACCAGTGACTCCACCAATCCTCTTCTCTCCCACTGCCACCAACAGGCTGGGGGCCATCAACTCACCTGGGTACCAGACTGAGAGTCTGAAGAAGGGTCTCGACTCAACGCTTCCTATCCATGTTCTCCAGCGATGCTGCCTGACCTGCTGTGTTACTCCAGCACTTTGTGTATTAACCAGCATCTGTAGTTCCTTGTTTCTACTCCTTATGCAATGTTAATGCCTTATTTGATTGTTATGGACAATTGGCAGTAACGGACATCATTTCTTCCCCACCCCCCCACGCAGTGGCACTAACGTCCATGGTTATGAAATGCTTTGAGAGGTTGGTTGTGACACATATCAACTTCTACGGTAGCGAGAACCTGGACCCACTACAATTTACCTGCTGCCACAATAGATCAATGGGTGATGCAATTTTTTTGGCTCTCCACTCTGCACACGACCACTTGGACAATAAAAACACATACATCAGGGTCATCAATTACAGCTCGGTATTCAACACTATCATCCCCTCCATACTTGTTACCAAATGGTCGAGTGCACATCCCTCTGCAACGTGATCCTCAACTTCCTTATCAACAGAACACAATTGGTATGAATTGGCAACACCACTTCCTACTCAAATAGCATCAGCACAGGGGCACCTCAAGGCCGAGGATCCACAAACCTGCCTTTGAGAGAGTCAACAACTTCAGGTTCCAGGGTGTGCAGATCTTTGAAGATGTGTCCTGATCCCAGTACATTGTAATCATGAAGATAGCCCATCAAAGCCTCTACTTCCTTAGAAAATCGAGGGGAGTTGGTATGGTGACAAATACGCTCTTGAATTTAAACAAGTTCAGGTAGAGAGCATATTGACCAGTTGCATCACAGCGTGGTATGGCAACTCAAATGCCTGAGAAGAAAGGAGATTCCAAAAAGTGCCTGCTCAATCAGGAGTATTGACCTCCCCACCATTGAAGAAATCTGCAGGAGACGCTGCCTCTAAAAGGCTGCTAGCATCACCAAGGACCCATACCACCCTGGCCAAGCTCTCATTTCACTCCTGCCATCAGGAAGAAGTTAAGGAGCCTGAAAACTGAGTCTGAGAACAGCTTCTTCTTAACAACCTTCCGGCTATTGAATACTGAAAATCCAACTAAACTACGAACTGTCTTGATTGCACTAGGAAACTTGAGCTTTGTTTTCTTTTGCACTATATCACATTTTTTATTTATTCAACTTTTTTATTTGTTTATTATGTTACCTATTGAGTACTGTGTTTACAAAACTGGTGCTACAGCAAGTAAGAAGTTTGTTGTTCCGTTTCGGTACATATGGACAATTAAACACTTGACTTTATTTCGGATTTATATTTTTGTGCATGGAAATAATCCTTCAGATGTATGGGTTCCCTCTACTTGTTGCTTTCTAAGGTTAACATGGTTTATTGTCATAGACGTTTGAAGAATAAACTTTTAGAAAGTAAAGCACTTAAATTCATTTCATCATTACAGATAATTGCAGATAATGCAGATTTAATCAAACATTTAAAAAAAATGTTCTCTTTGCTTAGTGGGATAACATCTTCAGTCTCGGAAAATTCACTCAGTAAAACCAAGAGTAATGGGATTGGGAATCACGGAAACGGTAATGGGCACCAAAATCCATCACAGATTAAAGCATCTCCCAGTTTCACATTTGGATGCAGCTCTGGACTAACCAAAGGGATTTGTATACCAGCAATACCTAATCATAATCCTCCAAAAGGTGGCCACAAAACACTGGGTCCAGTGAGAGGTAAGATGTCCCTTGCACTGTAAGTGGCTACTGGAAAAGTAGCTTCTGTGTTAACCCTTTATGCAGAATTCACTGAGTGGATGTTGATATATCTTTACATCAAATTGTTTTCAGGTATTTCAATTTGTTAGAGATATTGTATTTATGTAACATAAAATGTATATTTCTTGGAACATTTAAAATGATTTGGCAAGGAAAAGACGAGATTGTTTTCACTTGGGGAAGGAAAATGATTGTTGAAACATTGGTGATGGGGAGAATAAAAGTTTAGTCATGAGTTCTATATTACCATCAGTGCACTTAAGAGTAAAATCTCCCTTGTCCGTCTAACTTCATCGGTACTCTGTACTGATTTCCCTTGGCAAGAATATTGAGGTACACTATGATTATTAATTGATTACTAAGTGGTTCAATTTTTTTTTTCTTAAGTTTTGTTGTCAGCTTGCAAAAGATACTTGTGGATGCAAATACCCTTTAATAATTGGCAGCTCTGATTCATGTGAAAATTAATTACCCAGAGTCTCTATAAATGCAATGAAGACTTAAGAGGATCTTGAATTTGTTACTATCAATGTGAATAATCATTAACTTTTTGTTTGTATGCAGTATAAATATATTTATAATGTGGTAATTGCTATAAACATCATTTTCTAGTTTCAAATCAACTTCAGGGCATTGCACAAAAAATACAGACCTGCATTATAATTGTTTTCAAATAATATTGCTATTTCTGGCCATGCCTTTTATTTTCTTTAATAATTGGTATGGCTTGAGTTTTGTAGATTTAGAATTTCATTCATTGACCTTGAATCCTGAAATAAGGTACAAGGCTTTTTTGATATTTAGGAATACAAACCTTTGCATGTATTCAGTGAGAGTCAAGGTACTATAGATATTGTTGCTATGCCGATCATGCACCAGTTTTGTGAAATGTGAGAGGAGAGAATATTAAAAATGACTTTGTTACATCAATTAGAATTGAAATGTCTAAAACAAGAAAAAATATGAGGGCTAGCATAAATTAAATACAAATCCTCTCCAGGTTATGACACTCCAAGGACTGATCATAACGTAAATTGTTAAAATTTGGAAATGAATAAAGAACAGTGTATAAGAGAGGAGCACAGAAATAACTGTGATGGCAGAGCGAGCAGAAGCAGGAAGAGCAACTGCAAGTCGGCCTCATTGACTCGGGGAGCAAGCGAGTCAACTCAACATCCCAGTTCCACCCGGCTTGGAAGCTCGGGCTGGAGGGTGTGGGAGTGAAGGCAAGCAGAAATAACTCATTCCCACCTTTAGAAGATGCCTGGAGCAGCCGGCAAATGCATGATGCCTGTGTGCCAAATGCTCATTCGTATGTACAGGCTGTCCTTGAATCAGGCATTCATAACATGAGGTGGATCTGCAATATTAAGGGAATGAAGTGACAGCTAAAATGCAGTTTCTGGCCATTACTGCTACAAAATAAAATGTGTGTTTTGAAATGAATTACAGGTTATATTTCCTGATTCAAATGGTTTTCCTCTTTAATGCAGAATATCACATTTCTAATAAATTGCTGATTGATGTGTACTTCCCACTTACTGATTTGATCTAGTCTGCAATTAATGTCTGTGACTTCTCTCTCAATAGTAGTGCATTGACACAGTCATTTGCAGTTACATAAATAGCTACACAACAAGGAACCAGGCCCTTCAACCCAACTTGTGCATGCTGACCAAATCAGCATTTTGAGCTAGTTCCATTTGCCTGCATTTGACACATATCCCTCTGAACCCTTCCTAGGCATATAACTGTCCAAATGTCTTCTGAAAGTCACATTTGTATCTGCTTCTATGGCTGATACGGACTCTCCTCTGAGAGAAAAATATTTCCCCTGAGATCCCTTTCAAATCTCTCTCATCTGAAGCCTCTGCTCTGTGGTTTTGGAATCCTCTATCCTGGGAAAAAGACTGAGTGTTCATTTTATCCATGCGTCTCATGATCATGTACATCACAATAAGGTCACTCTTCAGCCCATCCAGCCTCTTCCTGTAACTCAAGCCCTGGTAATATCCTGGTAAATCTCTTCACCACCCTATACACCTTAATGATATCATTCCAAAAGTTGGGTGACCAGAACTGTGCACAGAACTCCAAATGTGGTCATCAACAACTTGTACAGATGCATCATGATATCCCAATGTTTGTGCTCAATCCCCTACCTAATGAAGGCTAACCAACCAACTGCCTCTTCACAACATCCCAACCAATTTACCAATGTTGGGGAACAATGCACATGTACTCACAGATCCCTCTGTTCTGCAACACTCTCCAGGGCTCCACCATTTATATGCAAGTCCTACCCTGGTTTGACATATCAAAGTGCAACAACTCACACTCACCCTTGTCAGAATTAAATTCCATTTGTCGTCCCTTGGCCCAACTTTCCAACTGAAATAGATCTCGTAAACTTGTCGGCATGCAGTGTACCACTCTTTTTGGTAGTCTGCAAATTTACTAACAATATTAAGTACATTGTCATCCAAATCGTTAACATGCTAACAAACAGCAAGGACCAAGCACTGACCCCTATGGCACTCTGCTGGTCACAGCCTTTCAGTCAGAAAATACTGCGTGGTTTACACATCCTACCCCTCGCTCTGTGTCTGTTTCCCCACTCCTTTACCTTTGAGGGTCTCCAAGTTACATACTAGGGTCTCCCTGTCCCAAACCTCACTCTGGGAAAGGCTGGGAACTGTTACCTTGCTCGCTCTATTGTGGTTCTCTACGTCGTCTCACTCACTATCAGAGGTCTCCCTGTTCAAACCATTTGTTCTGGGCAGAGCTAAGGTCCGTCTCTCCCACTCCCTCTGTTGGTGGTTTCTGCCCCAGCCTTCACTTTGCCCGGGATCTGGGGAGAAGGGAGGGGTAAGGGTCCTGGTCTCACCCGTGGGACAGGGAAGTGTACAGGGCATGGGGGAGGGAGGATGTATGTTATGAATATGACCTTAGCGTGCACTCCACAAACCTCTTCAAGAGGTAGACAAACATATGGGGGGGGGGGGGGGGGGCACTACAGCTGAGAGAAACGGTGGCAAAAAATTACATTGAATAGCTGAAGGTTGTTGTAAGTGCGTATTTTTTGATCTTGAACTTGTGGTAAAGCTTTTTTTAAAGAAAAATATATTTTGGCATTTGTTGGCAGATTGATAATAATGTTAGTGATTTCTTCTTGGAGCAATGCATTTACTTTTAAGGAAATATTTCTGTACGTTTACTCGACTCTACTTTGTAGATGTGGCACTAAGCCATGCGGCCCTTCGAGCCTCTCCCATCATATCATCATATGATCGTGGCTGCTCCTTGATCTCAATACCATTAGCACTTAACTACTCAATGCAAATAGTATTTAAGGAGTGTATATGGCCTAGGCATGGAAGGCCATGGACCAAATGCTGGAAGATGGGATTAATATGGATGGGTCCCCACTGGTCAGCTAAATGGCCTAGTTCCAAGATGTATGGTTCTATGACTATCACTTTATTACCACACTCTCCTAATATCTCGAGATGTCTTTGTGCCTCTGTCAATAACCTCCTCAAATATATTCAGTGACTTGGCCTCTACATTCTCCACAATATTCTGTGGCAGGGAATTCCAATGGTTCAGGGTGAAAAAGTTTCTTCTCTTGTGGGTCCAAAAATTCTTAACCTGCTCTTGAGAATGTAACCAAGATGTCTTTAGTAATCTTATGGACCAATAAGTCCTTTTATTCATTTAGGATTAAGAAGTCCTAAATATCTTGTCTTGTGCCTTGCGATACTGCCTGATCTTAGTGTTTTAAGATTTTTAAAATTTTATTTTGGATTTGCAGCATCTGGATATTTTGTTTTTGCATTGGCTGCATCTGCCTGATTGCTTCAAACTCTATTTCTGTACTCCTCTGATTCTTCAATACTGCATTAGTTCTTTAAAAAGTGCTTGATTCACCTTTTAACAAGTTTGTGGTAATCCTATTATTTTTTTCTTCTACAGTTTGTTCCCATTATAATGCGAAGCATACCACCACATCTGTTTTTAAAAAAAATGTTGATTATGCTTTATAAGTGAAGGCCCTTGATGCAGCTGGACATTTACATACAGTGCCCTCCATAATGTTTGGGACAAAGACCCATTTGGCCACTCAAGAATTGACCATGTTTTAGTTTTGAAAACCTCCTTTGGTGCTTTAGCAGTATGTTTGAGATCATTGTCTTGCTGTAGAATGAAGTGCCAGCCAAAGAGTTTGAGGCATTTGTTTGACCTTGAGCAGATAGAATGTGTCTATACACATCAGAATTCATGATGCTACCATCATCGGCAGTTATATCATCAATGAAGATAAGTGAGCCAATACCTTCAGCAGCCATACATGCCCAGGCCATAACACCCCTACCACCGTGTTTCACAGATGAGGTGGTATGCTTTTGATCTTAGGTAGTTCCTTATCTCCACCATACTTTGCTCTTGCCATCACTCTGATACAAGTTAATCTTCATCTCATCTGTCCGCAAGACCTTTTTCCAGAACTGTGGTTGCTCTTTTAAGTACTTTTGGCAAACTGTAACCTGGCTATCCTATTTTTACGGCTAACCAGTGGTTTGCATCTTGCAGTGTAGCCTCTGTATTTCTCTTCATGAAGTCTTCTGTGGACAGTGGTCATTGACAAATCCACACCTGACTCTTGAGTGTTTCTGATCTGTCGGACAGGTGTTTGGGGATTTTTCTTTATTATAGAGAGAATTATTCTGTCATCAGCTGTGGAGGTCTTCCTTGGCCTGCCAGTCCCTTTGTGATTAGTAAGCTCACCAGTGCTCTCTTTCTTCTTAATGATGTTTCAAACAGTTAATTTTGTTGAGCCTCAGGTTTGGCTGATGTCTCTAACAGTTTTATTCTTGTTTCAGTCTCATAATGGCTTCTTTGACTTTCATTGGCACAACTTTGGTCCTCATGTTGATAAACAGCAATAAAAGTTTCCAAAGATGATGGAAAGACTGGAGGAAAGACTAGGTGCTAAGAGTGTTCTTATACCTGCATTAAGCAGGCATTTAAACATACCTGAGCAATTACAAACACCTGTGAAGCCATGTGCCCCTAACATTATGGTGCCCTGAAATGGGGGGGGGGGCGGGACTATGTATAAACATAGCTGTAATTTCTACATGGTGAAACCGAAATGTATAAATGTGGCCTTTAATAAAATCTGACAATGTGCACTTTAACGCCATGTGGTTCTTTCTATTACAAATCTCAAATTACGGAGTACAGAGGCAAATAAATAAATTATGGGTCTTTGTCCCAAACATCATGGAGGGCACTATAAGTTCAGGCATACAAGCTATTTAGTTTTGTAAGACCGAACATTAACGATGCTGGTTAATACACAAAAGGGCACAGAGTGCTGGTGTAACTCAGTGGGTCAGGCAGCATCCCTGGAGTACATGGGTAGGTGACATTTCGGGTTAAGACCCTTCTCCAGAGTTCTTCAAAAGAAGAGTCTCAACCCGAAATATCGCCTATCCAAATTCTCAAGGGAGGCTGCCTGACCCACTGAGTTACTCCAGCACTTTGTGTCCTTTAAAGCCATTTCGTATTGATGGTGTTGTAATTTGGCGCAAGTAACATTTGATGCTGCTTCACAGCGAATTAAGATTAGGATGCTCCGGGACTTGGAAGTAATAGCAATCTTATAAATGTCAAATTTGAAATAATGCAGGAAAGCAATTCCAAAAACAAATTAAACAAAAATATTGGAATGCATAGCCAAGTACAGTAACATACAAACTGGAAATGCTAACACTAGAGGGCATCTCACAGAGCACTTTTGAAATGCTCTGTGCAATTCATGTCTCAACACTACCTGAACAATGTGCAAAGATGCCAAGACGGGAGAATATGAGGAATAGTTCAAAATGTAAAATCTTGAACTCTGAAGCACAATGTTTGAGAAGGATTAATCCCTGCAACTGTTCAATCTTTAGACACTGCATCAAGATTAATTCACTAAATTGCTCTCAGGTATTGGCCCTTGAGGGAAAACAATAAACTTAGCTTCATCCTAACTGTATTAATTTTAAAACTTGGATAGGTTTATTAATATTAATACTTGGGAGAGCATATTTGGGCATGGCCCCAGCTTAGTATATGTTTTTATCTTGCATTATGACCATTTTTGTTTGAATAAATGCCATTTCAGAAATAATGATGCTGGGTTTGACTTTTCAGCTTTCATCCAAAGTGATACAGTGAGCAAGTTATTATATTTCCTGTTGTCTCATGGGCAACATCACAAATCTTTCAAGAGTGCATTTGTCAATATAATTGAGTGGAAGAGAGAAGGAAATAGACTCATTATTGAATAACCATTTTAGTGCTGATCTATATTGAACTACTTGATCGATCAGTACAGTTTCTGATAAGTACAAATACATTTTACTCCTTGTTTGAGTATGTCTTTTTTTTAAAACTTGAACACAGTTGCAAAGCTCCTAGGTGGAGTCCATTGGATCCTCATTTGGATAGCAGAAAGTAGAGTGAATAAACTAGCTAACTAAAGATTTTCCGCTTTGGAATTGTTGGAAGAATTTTATTCTTTTGATACATTAATCTTTGACTTGCTGATTTAGTTAATTACTTACATTTCTTTCAATTTACATTCCAGCTCGTCTCAACTGAAAATACTGAAGCTAATCATTCTGAGTGGTTACATGTAACTATCATTTAAATAATGCTGTATCAAAGATTACACGATTTTTAGTAGTGTTATCCATGTATCAGAGAACACAGAATAAATATACATATTTAAGTGGAAAGTTTGTTATTGGCATTCTTTGGCCTCATCAAGAAAGAAACATGAAAACTGTCTATATTTCTTTCAGCAAGCAAATATCAACTACATGCTGATCTACACTACCACATAGTCACATACATATGTGTTTTGTGCAAATGTATTAAATTCTGGAAACATTTGAGGTCTTGATTATTTTGTTGCTTTAGTGTCACATTAGAGCACTGAATTAGAGGATCCATGTTGATCATTTAGTATTTGGAGCATTACATTTAAATGGGAATGCATATCGTGGATATATTATGGAGACTTAAAAAACTACAGATGCTGAAATCTTAAGCAAAAAAAATAAAGTGCTGGAGGACCTCAGCAAATCAGGTAGCATCCGTGGAGGAAAAGGACAAATATTTTTTTGGTGAGGATCCTACTTCAAACTGATGGTATAGATAGAGAAAGCTGGGGGCACAGCAAAGCCTGACCAGCAATGTGGAGGAACATATTTCTTGTATAATGTTAATTGAAATATGGTTGCTTTGTTATTCAGAATTATGGTTTTAATATAAAAAGTAAGATATATGGTAATACTTATAATTATGCAACAAGCTAATTACAATGCTCTCCAAAGAACAAAGACCCATCATTTATTTATTTGCCTCTGTACTCCACAATTTGAGATTTGTAATAGAAGAAATCACATGTGGTTAAAGTGCACATTGTCAAATTTTAATAAAGGCCATTTTTATACATTTTGGTTTCACCATGTAGAAATTACAGCAGTGTTTATACATAGTCCCCCCATTTCAGGGCACCATAATGTTTGGGACACAGCAATGTCATGTAAATGAAAGTAGTAATATTTAGTATTTTGTTGCAAATCCTTTGCATGCAATGACTGCTTGAAGTCTGCGATTCATGGACATCACCAGTTGCCATCTTTAGCTTATGCTTGTTTTGGGGGCTAGTCCCCTTCAGTTTTCTCTTCAGCTTATAAAAGTCATGCCAATTGGGTTCAGATCGGATGATTGACTTGGCCGCTCAAGAATTGACCATTTTTTAGCTTTGAAAAACTCCTTTGTTGCTTTAGCAGTATGTTTGGGAGCATTATCTTGCTGTAGAATGAACCACCGGTCAATGAGGTTTGAGGCATTTGTTTGAACTTGAGCAGATAGGATGTGTCTATACACCAGAATTCATTGTGCTACTACCATGAGCAGTTGTACCATCAATGAAGATAAGTGAGCCAGTACCTTCAGCAGCCATACATGCCCACGCCATAACACCCCCACCACCGTGTTTCACAGATGAAGTGGTATGCTTTGGATCTTGGGCAGTTCCTTCTCTCCTCTATACTTTGCTCTTGCCATCACTCTGATATAAGTTAATCTTCGTCTCATCCGTCCACAAGACCTTTTTCCAGAACTGTGGTTGCTCTTTTAACTACTTGGCAAACTGTAACTTAGTCATCCTATTTTTGCGGCTAACCAGTGGTTTGCATCTTGCAGTGTAGCCTCTGTATTTCTGTTCACAAAGTCTTCTGTGGACAGTGGTCATTGACAAATCCACACCTGACTCCTGAAGAGTGTTTCTGATCTGTTGGACAGGTGTTTGGGGATTTTTCTTTATTATAGAGAATTCTTCTGCCATCAACTGTGGAGGTCTTCCTTGGCCTGCCAATCCCTTTCAAATTAGTAAGCTCACCAATGCTCTCTTTCTTCTTAATGATGTTCCAAACAGTTGATTTTGGTAAGCTTAAGGTTTGGCTGATCTCTCTAAAAAAAATTATTCTAGTTTCTCAGTCTCATAATGGTTTCTTTGACTTTTATTGGCACAACTTTGGTCCGCATGTTGATAAACAGCAATAAAAGTTTCCAAAGGTGATGGAAAGACTGGAGGAAAGACTAGATGCGGAAAGCTCACTTATACCTGCCTTATGGAGGCAATTAAACACACCTGAGCAATTACAAACACCTGTGAAGCCATGTCCCAAACATTATTGTACCCTGAAATGGGGGGACTATGTATATTTCTACATGGTGAAACCAAAATGTATAAAAATGGCCTTTAATAAAATCTGACAATGTGCACTTTAACCACATGTGATTTTTTTTTTCTATTACAAATCTCAAATTGTGGAGTACAGAGGCAAATAAATAAATGATGGATCTTTGTCCCAAACATTATGGAGGGCGCTGTATGTAGTCTAGTTCGGTAATAATTGTATCTCCATGATAATTTCGTGAAATCTTTCGTTTGAAAGCTATGAAGAATAATTACCTAAATTACCACACAGATTGCAAAAGGTGAGACTTGAAAAGAACATTGTGTATCCACGTGAGCTTTGCATAACCTGAATTTCTATAGTATTCCAATTAAAAAAATTTAAGACAAATGTTGAATTAAAAATTACAATTCATTAATTTTGTAGCTTTTGTGTTTTGTTCGCTTAGAAACTAGAGCACAGGAGAAGCGTCGTCAGCATCAGGCTATGCTGCGAGCAACAGGAGTCAACACTCCCAGCTGCCCACATGGTTCTACCACCTATCGACTCATGCAGTGCCCTTCAACTGTCACCCTCGGATCCTCCAGAGACCCATCTCAAGTTCAGCCTTCCAGTTTAGGGTCTTGTACTCTTCCAACGTCCTTCAACATGACAGGTTTGTATACAATCACAACTCAAAACATAACCAAATATTGTCCAACTCTGAAATCCAACTCCAAGCCAATTCTGTTGAATGAAGCCTTAACCAAAAACCTGTCACCTCTGCTTCATCCGAGTATTCCTTCCCTGGGATTTTTGAATGAAAGGAACAGCATTTTGGGACCTTCATGTAGAATCAAGAGCCAGAAAGGAAGGGAAAATCAGAATTGAGGAAATAATGTGACTAACGAAAAGAAAGTATACTTCAACCTTCATAGTTTCATTAGAGAAACTTTTCCAAGAGTGAGGGACCAACATGATTTTATTGTTTTGAGGCTTTCCTGATATAACAAGTGGTTGTGCATTCAGTTCCACAAACTGATTAAAAGGTATATTCCACCGCAAATGTAATATCTAATTCATCTTTTTTCCTCATCTTGGATATTTGTAAGTAATATTGCACTAGAAGTGTATTATTTTCAATGTTGACAAATTATTAAAAAAATATAACAATCACTTTGAAAGACATTTTATAATTGTCCCAAGTACCATAGGGAGAGTGAATTTAATCTTTCTGATATTTCTGCATGTATTGTCATGATTTGTGTGTTTAACGTATCCAAAGGGAAACATATAAACTTATTTGTATATAGGTTTTAATATTGTTAAGAATGAAATTACATAAGATGAGTCTAGAATTTGTTTCTTTAAAGCATTATGTTTTTTTTGTTGCATAATTGCATATTAATTGTTTTCATGCACTTTGATACTTGTTACCTACAGGACTGGGTATTACTTACTGATGCAATGTATTTTCTATTTAACATTTAAGAAATAATGTTCGACACAAAATGCTGGAGTAACTCCACGGGTCAGGCAGCATCTCTGGAGAAAAAGGATGGGTGATGTTTCAGATTGGACGGAATCCTTCTTCAGATTGAAGGTAGAGGGGGGAACTGGAGGTAGGAAAAGGCCAGAACAAATCAGGGCTGGCAACAGATGACCAAGGAAGGGTGGAGCCCATCATGGCCCATTGTTGGCTGGGGAAGAGGTAATAATGAGAGCTGTACAGGAATGCAAATAGTGGAACTGGTAGGGACGACTAGAGTGGAGGAAAAGTGGGGGGGGGGGGGGGGGGGGCGAGGCAGGGAATGCAGGGGTTACTTGAAATTAGAGAAATCACCTTCATACCACTGGGATGTAAGTGAAATATAAAGTGCTGTTCCTCCAAATTGCAGATCTCTGTAATTTCAAGTGATACCTGCATTTCCTCCCTTCCCCTCCTTCCTCCCAGTTCCACTGTTTGCATTCATGTACAGAAATTCCTGCACTGTTCGCATCCCTGTATCCCCTCTTCCCCAGCCAACATTGGGCCATTATGGGCTCCACCCTTCCTTAGTCATCTGTTGCGACCCTGATTTGTTCCGGCCTTTTCATACCTCTATTTTCCCTCCACCCCCTCACATCTACCTTCAAACTGATGAAAAGTCACCCATCCTTTTTCTCCAGAGTTGCTGCTTAACCTGCTGAATTATTCCAGCACAATGTCTTTGGTATAAACCAGCATCTGCAGTTCGTTCCTACACGTAAGAAATAATGTTCATGTCCCACCCACCCTCCACCAAAGTCAATGAGTAATGGTCATTGTATTTTTATTTCTGAGACTGTAATCAGGTCATGTATTGGCACCTCTGCCTATTGTCATGCAAAGAACTTTCTTAATTTGGAAGGGAATTGAGCAAGTGAAGGTCATTAGGAATTGAGCCCGATCCAGTCCCCACATTCATTTGCACATCCATTGCAGCTGATTGTATTTAAAAAGGTGTTTGACCTTTCTCTTTGCTTCTTCCAACTTGTCTTTGGGAATGTTGAGCTCAGTTGCAGTGCGCCCTATGTCATTCCAGCTGAAAGTAGCCAGTTAGTGTAGAACAAAATAGCCTGGTTTGGAGATATAGATGAAAAACGTTATGTTCATATGTTGGAATGGCATGTTTATACATTAGAATGACAATATACTGCTAAAGTATAATGTATGTACACACTCACTCACACTAAATTATTCATTTTGCATATTGTCACCCCTAGATCTGGAAGTAATGTGAAAGGATAAAAGTTAACAATTTAACATTATTATTTCAAGAGGTAAAAATCAGGTGATTACAGAAAAGCAGCAGAATAGCAGTATTAGCTGCCATATGGCATAGTGGAGAAGCAAATACTGAAATATACTGTCAATTATACTGGACCACCTATATTGAAGCAACGACCAAGAAAGCACACCAACGCCTCTACTTCCTTAGAAGGCTGAGGACGTACGGCATGTCCCCAACAACTCTTACCAACTTCCACAGATACGCCATAAAGAGCATTTTATCGGGATGCATCACAGCTTGCTTTGGTAACAGCTCCATCCAAGATCACAAGAAATTGCAGCAAATTATGGACGTGCCCAGACCATCACACAAACCAACCTCTCTTCCATTTACCCCATTTATATCTCGCGCTTCACCCACATAATCAAGGACGAGTCGCACCCTGGCCAATCCCTCTTCTCCCCTCTCCCACCAGGCAAAAGGTATAGAAGTATGAAAACGCATACCTCCAGATTCAGGGACAGTTTCTTCCCAGCCATTATCAGGCAACTGAATCATCCTATCACAACTAGAGAGCAGTCCTAAACTACTATCTACCTCATTGGTGACCCTCGGACTATCATGTATTGGACTTTTCTAGCTTTACTTGCACTAACGTTATTCCCTTGTGTATACATGGTAAATGGCTCGATTATAATCATATCTTTCCGATGACTGATTAGCACGCAGCAAAAGCTTTTCACTGTACCCCGGTACATGTGATAATAATAAAACTAAACTAATTATGTACAGATTGTGCAAAAATATTTTTTCAAAAGTAGGTTGTTGAGGTGTCAATGAGAAACTTACCTATAAAAGTAACATAACACAGTGCCCGAATATGGATAGAAAGGAAATTAAATGTCAGAAAACAATTAGAAATTCATGGGCACCTTTCTTCCTGGTTGTGCTTTTATGCGCTCTCTCAAATAGGTAATGTAGTGCGGGAAGTCATAGCAAAATGCGCTGACAACATAGTCAACGTAACTGTGCAAATTAATGTTATTAGGTCAGTAAGTGAAGTTTTTATTGGTGTAAGTGTACCACACTAACCACATATTTTTGATTTGGTCGTGGTACAATATTGGTGCACTAGATGGGGTTTTTTGGGAGGAGTGCCTCTTTTCATAGATATCATAGAATGTCCTTCCATTCACTAGTGCTTAGAAGAATGCAAGTTCTGAGAGGGATTGGCAGTGCAGATGCTGAGATGCTTCTTCAAGCTACAAGGTCTAAAATTAAGGTTTATAATCAAAGGATGAAGGCTTAACCATTTAACAGAATTTTCATCACCAGTAGCTTGGGAATCAACATTTTCTGCATTCAGCTTCAACTCTGGAACCGTGAGCGTTTTTTTTGATAGGTGCCCGAGGAGTTATTGTTCCGAAGGGACATCCTCCTTTCCCACATTTAAGTGGCATTGGCATGTTTCAAAGAACAAGGGAGTTCTCTAAATGCCGAGGCTAATATTTATCACTCAACCAGCTTCAGGGTAGAACAAATTACCTAGACATCTCAATGTTTTTTATGAATTTTCATTGTGTACAAGATAAATGTGTGCACACTTGTTTTCATTGGCTAGATGGAGGGGTGGGATCAGAAGAGCATGGGGAGGAGAAAGAGGGGCATAACAGGGAAATAGGGGGCAGAGAGGAATATTCGGAAGACTGACAAGGAGAAGGTTGACTGGCGGAGAGTGAGAGATGGTGGGAGAAATAAATTGTGGGGGTGGGGAGCATGGGAAAGAAAGAGCTGGGGGGGAGGGGGGTATATTACTTGAATTTAGAAAATGTAACGTTTATAACATTGGATTGTAATACTGTCGTGTTAAATTGCTAAATGCACCAGAACCGGAACAATACAATTCTTTCTTGCTGTAACTTTACAGCCATACTAAACACAACATATAAATATATAATAATTATCAGTTACAGGTAATCCAGCCCATGATTGTGCAAGTAAAGTATGTAGAGCAACCAATGTGCAAAACCCAAGGTAGTTCGGTGGAGAGGCAGGGTTGTGGTTACGTTGTGTTGAGTGGTTCCTGAGCATGTTGATTGATGGGAAGAAGCTATTCTTGAACCTAGCTCCTGTATTGCCTTCTTGATTCTCATAACCAGTTGGGAGTGTGGCCAGAATGGCGTGGATCTTTGATGGTATTTGCTACCTTCTTGAGGTAGTGCTTCAGGTAGATCCCTTTGATATTGGGCAGATCAATACCTGTGATGGACCAGGCAATGTCCACTACTTTTTACAACCTCCTTCATTCTTGAGCATTTGAATTACTGCTGTGATGCTAACAGTCATTATGCTTTTCCACTGTACATATGTTGAGGTTCAATAGATTATTTGGCAACGTGTCAAATCTGCTCAAACCTCTGAGGTAGAAGACGTGTTGGGGAGCTTTCTTTGTAATTGCATCAATGTGCTGAGCATTATGATCAGGACAGATCATACAAGATGTGTATGCCCAGATTCTTGATGCTGTTGTCCCTCTGCACATTGTGCAACTGATGAAAACGTGCATGGTTCTTCTAAGCTTTCCCTTCCTGATTCTTGGCGTTAAAGTGATAAAAGGCATGAATTAAATGCAAGTTGCTGTTGACCGAGTTTCAGTTATTGAGGATATGAAAAGCATAAGCCAGGTGCTTCCTGCAATATTTAATATGTAATTGAAAAGTTGAAATTATCTAGGCTTTAATGTGATATTAAACCGTTTAATTGACAGTGGTGAAATTGTCATTCACGCTATTGTGGAGATACATTGATGGCAAGTACAAGAATAGTAAATTGATATAATTATCATAATTGTACTGTTATCATTTAAGTTTAAACCAAATTTAAATAGCCTTTTTAAGGCAGAAATATAAAATTCTAGGCACATTAACATCCATTGTTTGAATTTGATGTACCAATATTAGGAAAATGTAATTTCCGTTATTGTTTCTGTAAATCTAGCCATTTAATCAAGTTTTGAAGACTAGGGCATTCAAAGCAGCAAGTTGACAAGTGCACCTCATTAAATTTGTCATACTGAGCAATGGTACATCCATGCTTAGTTTGCATCACTGCCTCCTAATCTGTATTTTTCATATTCTACCTTGTGTATATATATTACACCATATACAGTGAAAGAATAGTACATCATTTTATTTATTCTATCAGTAGCTGTAACTATCATTTTGTTTCATTGATTTTATTTTCTAGTTATGATGTTATATTTAATGTGCAGGATATTCAGTAAACAAAGAATGAATTTGAAACGTGGCTTTAAAGGCAAACTCAAATGCAAAATGTACTGTCATGTAAAAATAATCACTTCATTCAAACATTTCTTGACAGATTAAGGAATATGTTGAGGTAAATTACTGTTCAAGTTCATTTAGTGTCTTATTTTTCATGATGTTTTAAAAATCCCATCCTTTTTTAAATTGTCACATCGCACTTTCTGTTAAAAATTACTTTTTGCCGTTAAGAAGATATTTAGTCATGAAAAGAGTCATGTTTTATAACTTATTAGTCTGTTCTTAGTATCATGAGGTGAGAAGTGAAGGAGGCTAGGTAGATGAGTTTTCATGTTGAGTGTGGAGTTGGAAGATGCAACATTATTTTCACCATTTTTTATTTGACTGCAGATGGAACTAAATCATTTAGGCAACAATTGAAATGTCTAAATTAAAACTATTTATTTGTGTTTTGAATGTACTGCACTTATTCATTTTTTGTTTCAATTAATGTAGTCAAACAGATTCTGGTTTAAAAGTGCTTATTGCTAAATGTATTCCAAATTTGGTAATTCTCAATTATAGCACTAATGGATCCAAATATGATTACAAAAGCACTTTTGATTTGAACCCATCTTTTGCTCCTCAAATAGAACTGTATTTGACAGTAATTTGATTCTGGTCAGTATGTGAGCCTCTTTGAAGAAAGGATCTAAATGACCTGAATTCGATTTTTCGTATCCTGAAATGGAAAAGTATATATTTCTGTAAATGAGGAATTATCTCCCACATCCTATTGCCCTTTCAGTAAATTCCCATTCCACCCGGTACCTATATTCACTAAAATATATACATGACATTGAAGTATTAACTGTAAAATTTATGATTAAATTGCTAATAGTTCTCTGATAATATTTGGCAGTTGATGCCAAACTTTCTTAATAAAATTGAGGCCATTTTGGTTTTTGTAGTGTGGCCAAAAATGTTCTTCTTGGTATTGTCCTGAAAACAAGAGGAAGCTGGATCTAGGACAATACTGAAACAGCTGATATAGCAATTGTAATGTATTCATAAAAGAATTATGTTGATATATGGTAAAATGCACACTAATTATTTCATTAAAATGTGACCTTCTGGTTAGCCAAGTGAAGTTTGTGCCATTATATTAAATGTTTCAATTTACGGATTCTAGTGCTCAACTGCATATATGGTAGTATGCTTTATGCTGAAATAATAAGTCAATGTTTATTCTAAATAACTAGTTTTTCTGTTTATGTTTGACGTAATTCTCTAGAGAAATCATTTGAAAAACTGTGGACATTTTATTGACATGTATAAGATACAGGTTTATAAATGTATTTAGAAATATTTAAAAACCAAGTTGGGGGTTTACTCGATTTGCCTTTTTTTACCAATCACTTTTTTGAATTGGCTATTGGATGGGAGTGGTTGTGATTTTTACTATTTACAAAATTTTGGAGGTTTGGTGTCAAATTGTTTGAAATTTGTTAATATATAAGGGGAATGAGATCTTCAGTTGCTGTGTGTTGGTATTGCACATGAAATGGAAATGTATAAATATATACAAGACTAGAATAATCTAAATTCAGTAGGTTAACTCAGTATTTTAATTCAGTAGCAGGGTGAACAATGCCCACGTTATCCAGTGGCTTAAAACGACACACCATAAACACATGCCTTCAGGTAATATTCAGTTCGTAAATGTTAGTATTTTTTGGGGGGCAATCCAATTCAAAGCATGCAAGCGATATCTCAGTGGTATAGTGAAAGTTAAACCATTTTACAACCCTAATGCTCATGATAGTTTAATTGGATTTGAAAAACACTAAAATAATTGCATAACTAATAAACTATTTTGCAACAGTAAGATTTTTCAGTAGCATTTATCTGATTCTACAGAAGAATTTGAAGGCCTTAAAGATAAGCCAACAATAAAGAACAATTTTTAGCATTTTTCACATTGAGTTTGCAGTCTGATAAAAAAAAAATTCATTTACGTTGCAAGTAATTTTAAATTGTGCTTTACTGTTGTGGTTTAGCACAGAATTATTTGAGTATTACAGTGACAGTGCTTTTCTACTTGTATTTTCTTCATATGCTAGAAATTCCCTCCTGGATTTCCCTTCCCTCCAAGAATTTAACAATTTCCCTCCTGGGATAAATAAAGTTCTGTTGTATCGTTCTATTGTATATGGAAATATCCTGTTGAGGGGCAGGGGCTATACGGATGAAAGTGAGGAATATTTTATGGCATAAGGTAAGATAAGAACTATTGAGAAATGAGCAAGATATAAAATAATACAGCATTCATTTTAAAACTCAAATGGTCACCTTAAAAAATAGAAATCTGCTCCTGCTTCAAGGAAGGCTAGGGTGCACAAGGCTTGTGATCTATTGTATAAAGCTGGTCTATGTTTTCTATTAATACAAGTACCAAAGCAAGCAGAAAAACTTTCAGAAGTGTTAAAGTTGAGGTTTTTAATATTTAATTTAGTGCTCAACTGTTTGCATTTGATATCTTTAAAAAATAATGGTACTCCTGTGAGAAGTTGACAATTTCATGCCAATTGCGTACCTCTGTAAGTTTAATATCCTTCAATCTTTTTGGTATTGTAGATTTTGTGAAGTTTTGTCAGATGTGTGTTTTTTGGTAAATAAACTTGATTTTTATGTTTTCAAAAAATATTTCCTCTTGTATTCTTCCCTTTTTTCTATGTGATCATGCGCGCACATATGATAACCAAAGTGTATAAATTGCAATAAAAACTGAAAATACTGGTAATAGCATCATTCAGAAGAGAAATAGAATTAATGTTTCACCTGACTGCTGTATTTTGAGCATTTTCTGTTCTTATTTTAGATTTTCACCATTTGCATTTAAAAATATTTATATCCACGTTGCTTGTGGATTGATTCATTTTTAGTGTAGAGATTATTTTTCCCTCGCTAAAAACAATCTTGCTACTAGTATTTGGTGGGATATAGTCCTAAACTGTCTCTTATTAATTGTGCAATGGAATCATCGAGTCATACAGCACAGAAATAGGCCCAATGGCCCAACATAGCCACGCTGACCAAGATGCTCCATTTACGCTAGTCCCATCTGTCTGCATTTGTCCATATCTCTAAATCTTCCCTATTTATGTATCTGTCCAATTGTCTTTTAAATGTCACAATTGAATAGTTTCAGTTGTGGAATGGAGTCGGAGACTTTGTTTAACGGTAGGAATAATTTAACTGACTGTGTGATGAGAGGCATTAATCCACTCATTAGGAACTAGATTTGATTTACCACTTCAGATTTTGTTAAAATTCCCTTGCTTGAAACAAATTTTTTTGAAGAATTGGCTGCTGACCAGTCATCATCCAAATGTATTGGGATGTTCATCAGCAGGAATTTGTATAAAATGACTCGCAGGTTTTGATAATGATGTCAACAGAATAGGGGGAGGATACAAAAATAGAATTGCATTAGTTTACAAAATTTGTGAACTTGCTGAAAGCAAGGGGGAATTGAGAATAGAGTCATACGGTGTGGAAACAGGCCCTTCAGCTCAACTTGCCCACACCAGCCAACATGACCCAGCTACGCTAGTCCTACCTGTCTTTATTTGGCCCATATCCCTCCAAACCTGTCCTCTCCATGTAAAACTTGGAGAAATTGCATCGAATGTGGCATGTTACAAATTTAAATGGATTTCTATTGATGACTTCTTGAGGCCAGCTTCACTGGCCATGGTAAGAGAATATTATCGTTTCTGGTCATTCTGTGTGTTATTCTATTTAATAATGCAATGAAGGCATGTATGTACATGCACTGTGTATGAGTTACTGTAATCTCCTGCCCTGTTCATTTTTACATCAGTGGAAGATCAATTACAGTATTCCTGTGACATGAAAAGCAAATGTAAATCAACTACATCTGTGAAACATATGAATCGGTATGGGTTTTAGGAAATTCCACAAATTTCCTCCCTGTACAATTTTTTTAATCACTCCCATCTCTTCTGGCTGTACTGGCTCCTAAGTGAATTAGTCATCTGATCCTCTGTTATATGCTGTACACATTCAACCCCCAAATAAGAATCAATTAATTTCTCAGTTAGACAAATAAATAGCAAATTAAGCAGTTCCTCAACATTCATTTGGAATTGACTTGCCAGGCTCCCAACCCAACATGCCATCTTAAATGTAAAAAGGCCTCCAGATATGGGATACATCAATGTCTTATATAGCCACCGAGCTTTTGGACACATCCAGTACAATCATGCCAGATGGCCAGAAGTGGTTGCAATCTAACCAAATGAAGCTTTTTGTCTTTCAATTTAAGTAATCAGAAATCTAGTTCATGTCCCATCTAATATCCTAGTGATGACAATCTTTAAATGTTGTGAAACAATGCTACATTTATGGTTACAGTGCAAATTGACAAAGTGCTTGGAAATGATGAAAAAAAGCATGAGTTAATATTTCCCCACTAAATTTCTTATAGCTATTGTAAACTACTTGCTGCATCAGTGTTCTAGTCAAATATTGGACACAATTTATTAATACCATGTTGATGTGTGGATCGTAAAATAACAAAAGGAACCGCTGTTGGTGTTGTGGGCTGAAACCTAGTTCCCAATGTGTTCTTGTGTAACTTTGAGTCCATATGTTACACGTTCAACAGTGTAATTAGGCCAAAGTTCAAATCAGTGATCATTTTATTGATGCTGGATCAGGGTCAAGAGCGAAATACAGCTGAAATGAAACCTTTTGCTCAGGGTGTAGTATCCTTTTTGTTCCACAAGTAACACAGGTTTGATCCACAGGTAACCTGTCAGGCACAGGAGAAATTACTACAGATGGTATGAAATGTCTGATCAAATGCATTGTCTCAAATATAATCACAATTTGATGATCAGATCACAAATATATTCAATATCTCAGAATACAAATTAGAGAAGACACTTCCCTTCCTACTATTTCCCATTTTGCTGACAAATGGATCCTGCAACATTTGTCTTTAAAGTTATAAATATGATTAGATTTCAAGAAATATAAAGTGATGAAGGTTTGCTTAAACAATGCTACTTAAATGCAAAATAATTGCATCATTTCAAAAGCGACTAACCTATTTCACTTGGGTCGTATTCCTGCTGTTTCATTATTAAAGGCAGCCATTTACAACAGTTGCCCCTATGAATTCCGTTTGATTTTCCCTCTGCCCGACTGCTTTCATGATAAATGCCTGTCAAATTAACTGTACACTGTTCAGTTTGTGTTGGAGAAGGAAGATTTGGATGTAATGGTTTATGCCAAATTAAATTTGAAAACTTTCTCTATTACAATAGAATATGACTATTTTTAGAGACTACGATGTGGCTTTTGTGCTTAAAATATAGCCTGGAGTCTACTCTTGAGATCGTCAGTAACAGTCACTGAAATAATGATTACTGTAATGGTTTGTAAGATTATTTTAAACACATGACCTTTAATTCCATTCTCATGACAGAAAGTTGAGCATAAAAACATTGCAGTAAATGAAAAGGTTGTGTTCCATTTTTAAGGCTGGGTAAACATACGCAAACTAATTTTCAGATGGGGAAATCATGTCAAGCACTAGAAAAGACTGAAGGAACCTGTTTTAACTTAATGTTCAAGAGGTAGAAGTTTACAATATTCTGTGGTGTGCAATAAATCAAAGAGGTTGTTGGATTCAATCTGTTAAGCTCTGAGAGGATAAACAACTGGATTCTAAAACGGGCATGATACTAATTCAAAAAATCTAAGGGATTTTGTGAATAATTGCACAATACATCATGGTGATTGTGAACTTTCACTGTCCAAAAGTTATATTTGTCCATTGTAACTTATTTTCACCCAGACAATTATTCAGAATAGAAGTGGTGGTGGTTTGCAGGACTGCTGGTGTCCTGGCCATTCGACTTCAATGATCCTGTTGCAATGTCTGCACTTCTTTAGTGCATCTAAAAAACTCTGCACATTTACAGGAAAATGCAATTCTATTTCTGATATTTGCTTCCTCATCTCTGCCTAGTTCAATACAAGAATTAAAGATTGGTTTAGTTTTAGATTATTGTCACATGTACCAAGGTACAGTGAAAAGCTTTTGTTCCAGTCAGCAGAAAGACAATGCATGATTATAATCGAACCATTCACAGTGTACAGATACATAAGGGAATAATGTTTAGTGCAAGGTAAAGCCAATAAAGTCCAATCAAAGATAGTCCGAGAGTCCCCACTGAGGTAGATGGTAGTTCAGGACTGCTCTCTAGTTGTGGTAGGATGGTTCAGTTGCCTGATAACAGCTGGGAAGAAACTGTCTTTGAATCTGGATGTGTGCATTTTCACACTTCTACACCTTTTGCCCGATGGGAGAGGGGAGAAGAGGAAATGGCCAGGGTGCGACTCGTCCTTGATTATGCTGCTGGCCTTGCCGAGGCAGCATGAGGTATAAATGGAGTAAATGGAAGGGAGGTTGGTTTGTGTAATGGTCTGGGCTGCGTCCACAATTCGCTGGAATTTCTTGCAGTCTTGGATGGAGCTGTTCCCAAACCAAGCTGTGATGTATCCTGATAACATGCTTGCTATAGCACATCTGTAGAAGTTGGTGAATGTTGTTGGGGACATGCTGAATTTTCTAAGCCTTCTAAGGAAGTAGAGGCATTGGTGTATTTTCTTAGTCATTGCTTCAATATGGGTGGTCCAGGAGAAGTCGTTGGTGATATTTACTCCTCGGAATTTGAAGTTTTCAACCATCTCTATTTCAGCGCTGTAAATGCAAACTGGGGTATGTGTACCATTTTGTTTCTTGAAGTCGATCACTATCTCCTTCCCTCGCTATCTGAAGCACCCTCTATTGAAATGATGAGAAATTACATTTGCAAAACCTATATGTTCTGCTTTAAGATTTGTTTCTGCCACTTGGCTCAGATCCCATCTCAGTATATTTGTTCCACAAGACTTTGTTCAGGGTTTTATCCATAAAGTTGTGTTATATTTTGTGTTTATTATTTCTCAACCTTTAATTCCCTCACTCACCATCTCCTTTTCCAGTCACAACTCGTGTATGAAATTTGGCAAAAATACTAAATTAATGATTTAAATTCTAAAAATTATTGGTGTCAGGGAATAAGCCAACAATGTTTAGTGACTTTTGAGATTATTAACTGCACTGGTTTCAGTTACCTATAAAAAATACAAATAAATTACATGGCATATTATTGATTAATTTTTGATCTTGTGAATGGGAACAATATGCATGGTATTGTTGATGCTATAATATAAGATTGGAAAATAGAATTTAAAACTCAGCATGATAGATTTGGTCACTAAGAACTGAGTTGAGAAATTGCTTAATCAACCGGCTGTGAGACATTGAATTCTCCATCCTGGGTGGCTGAGGATGGTTGTAAAGCACGTTTGAGGCAGAGATCGGTAGATTTTGGATCCTAAGGAATTGGTGGACGTGTGGAGCAGCGGTGTCAGTAAAAGAACTTGAGCACAAAAGTGTCATTCTTGCACAATGGGAAGAAATTATTTTTGATGGGGAATGGTCTCTTGATAATGTGTACAATCTATTTACTGTGGAAGGTGTTGGAGACCTAGCCTCACTCTTAAGACAATATTGATTACCGGCAGTGTATTTTCTACAATTATCTTTTTATTTGGGAATTGGACACAATAATATGTGTTTGAATGTTAATTAATCAGTCTCAGTTGACCCTTGATTTTTTTTTCAACTACCAGAATGAAATGCTCAGTGATTCCACTGATTCAAATTTGCCAGCCTGCATTAATATTGATCAGATGGCACTCTGGTGGTTTTGCACTTGTTTTGTTTCTTTGCCTGCTTTATAACCATATGCACAATTGTGCCAAGTGTGGGAACGGTAAAAAAAAAAAACACCTGAATGATTTAGTTCAATGAGCTGAAATGATAAAAAAGCTTCTTGTGCATTATTCTGGTCAGGAAATAATTATCAGTACAGCATTTGTAAATCATAGCTCTGGATACCAGCTTTTGGAACTACCCCACGTGACATTGGATAGGGTATGAGGATCATGCATACACTAATTTACTGATAGGGACATAAAGCGCTAACTATTAATAAATACTGAGTATTTGTGTGTAAACACTCAGATCAAAGTTTTCTTCATCATTGCAGGAATCTTAATGTAGAATAAAAGCTTACTTTTATTTCTGGCAGTGCTGAGTGCTAATGGGAAAATTATACAAATATAGAAACTGAAATTTACAAATATCATGGAGTGTAATTCTTTAAATCCAGATACAGTGTTTAAGGAATTGCTCTCCAGAGTGGATGATGATGAAAACCGGATTTCCCTGATTCAAAATGAAAATAGTTTGCAGAATTGATTGATTGTTTCTTACAAGTGTGAGAGAATGATGAAACAAATCTCACTAGCTTATATTGGCAGTTCTGGTTGACATTGCTAGCTTTCAGCCAAGTCTCAGACCACTGTACTTGTGAAGCTCAAATGTGGCAATCTGCAACGTTGTAATGGATGGCACTGCGTTCATACAGCAGATCTTATTCCTTTCAACGTTATTAGTAATAGTCGCACATCCTCTTCATCTTTCATAAGAAGGAGGCAACGCTGAGAAAACCGCTGCACTTTCAGACACCTTGTGCCTGAAATAAGTTGAGGATGAGGGATATTCCTGAAGAAAGGGCCCTGCCGACTAAATTGACAAAAATTAAAAAGTTGAAGAGCAATAGATTGGTTCAGGCACACGTTGAATATTACCTTCGAACTTTTTCATTTAGATCAAAGTAAATTGTGCAAGATAAAATTATTGTATGCAACTTAGTTGTGATGATATGGGCTCATGGTGGTAGAAATTTCATGAGACAGATCTTGAAAACAGCATCATTGGTTTTACTTATGTATGTGCTGGGAAGTATGGTTTTAAAACTTTATGCACAGGAGTCTCGTATAATGAAAATTAGTGTCATTTGGGCAAGAGAACAAAAAATAATTATTAGAAGCACGAATAGGGAAAACTGATGATGATTAGAGAATTACACTCTTTTAATGCTTTTGCTTTTGAATGCTTTTTTAGCTATTCAGACAAGTTGCATATCTTGATCTTTCTTAAATATCCCCATGCCCGCACCGATCCTTGCTTTCAATGCTTTAGACAAGGTGGGAAGTCATTTTAAATGACTAATGGAATGAAGGGGTATATATAGCCAAGTAAAAGCAATGCCACAGTTTTAGAATGCATGGAAAGAAAATGCTGGTTAAATGTGGTCACATCACCAGATTTATTGGGAAGATACGAGATAAATACAGGGTATTAAGTGAAATCAAGTAGGGTAGTAGGATTATCGATTAAAGATTTAAATAATTATTAAGAGAAACCACTGTCCAAGGATGGTAAAATTTTTAGTAGTTGTTTACAATGCAATTGAAGCTGTTTGATAATTATACTATGCCATTGCTATTAGAATTTTAGGAAACTTTCTGGGATAATGAAATGTTATGTAATACAACAGCAAAACATTATTTGTTTTGTATGCTAAGCCTGTTTTTGCCATGAGGTAATTCTTCATTTGTGAAAATACAATGGCCATGAATCCTTTAGGATGACTGTTAGGCTGAAGACAGTTTATACTTTATTCCAAAATATCAAATGGTTGAAAACATATTTCAAAAATAAAAAAGCCCATTTCTCCCTTTGATAACACTCTTTCCTGGTCAAGATTGGTGCATATAAAATCAGATTTGTTTCTCTCTGGAAATCTCTTCACTATTAGTGTCATGGTCTATAAAGATGGTCAACATCTTGAGTACTACTGCTAACCTTCTGGAGACTAATCATCATGGAGCCAAACTCTCCAATAGGAAGTTGCCTGGTGCCTGGCATGCAGCCTGGTATTTGTATGTCAGTAACTTATCAAAATTTCCTCCAATCTTGCTTCATTTAAATTAACATTCTTAAGATGAAAGTTAATTCCCATCAAAACGTTTGAAAGCCTCAAAGAACCATATGCCTTTGGGGTGTGTAAGAAAATAACTGCAGATGCTGGTACAGATCGAAGGTATTTATTCACAAAATGCTGGAGTAACTCAGCAGGTCAGGCAGCATCTCAGGAGAGAAGGAATGGGTATTGTTTCGGGTCGAGACCCTTCTTCAGCCTTTGGGGTGCTGACATATGGGAAGATTAAATATGTTTGAAATATCTTTTGATACCAATATTGAAAATTAATCAACTTTACTAAAATTAAATACAAAATTAAGAAGGTTACGCCTCAGTTTCATCTGATGTTCATAAGACCAGATCTAGATCTAGATCTACTACTATGCATGGTATTGGTCTCCTTCTTGAAGGAAGAATTGCATCAACAGCAATCCAGAGAAAGCTTCAACAATTACTAGATCAATAATTGTAAAGTGCAGGTTGACCTGAAGAAGGATTGATCAGATCTCAAATAATATTCAAATATTAGCACAATATAAGTGCTACATAATCACTCAAGAATGAGAATCATGTTTGTCCCAGTTTTTCCTGTCTTCCCCATTTTCTTGTCCTACCTTTCTTCTCGTGGTGACCTAGAAACTCTAGAGCATGTTGAGTGCTTCTCAGAGCCAACTCTTAGAATATTTATATAAAGACTGAACTACCTCCATAGCAATACAGCTGCTCACCTGAATTTCTGTTTGAATTGTCATGATCTCTGTACTAGAGATCGATTCAGTTTGGAACTAAACCTGTTGAGATGACAAGGCTATTCTGAAGAATGAGCCAAAAATTATACATAGGCTCAAGCGTGAATGATGGCTAAAATGTTGTGTATGTGAATGCGGTGACAGTTCCTGTAACTTAAGGAGTCATAACTGCAAGAACGGGAAGTAAATTAATTTCCAGAAAAATAATTTTCTTAATTAGGAAAAGTACTACCAGAGTGGTGAAGATTCTAAAACTTGCAAAGTGGCGAATGCTGATATGTACAATTATTAACATTCTAGGGTTCAGAGCCACAATCATGCCTGGTGCATTTAACAATGGCATCCCTCAGGAAATATTAGAACACGCTCAGCCATTAGAAAATAATACAGTCACTGGAAGGACAAGCCATGTGCAGGTACAAAACATCTTATTTTAATGCTGTAAGTATGAAGAACAATTGTTAAAACTAATTTCGAAATACAAACTAAATTGCTGTCTTTGACACAAATACTTCATTCTGACATTCAACTGTTGTAGAATAATGTAATTAGGTTATCATTGTAATACATTTGTAGAACACATTTGTCAGCTTTTAACTTAGCCTTAAAATCTAATTTAATAAAATTATAGCCTATAATTATAAATCTTTTCAAATTACTCAAATTTTTGAGTACTGCACTCTCATTTTGGAGTCATCCATTATTATCATGGATGATATGGAAAATGTTTAAACTTAGTATCATATCATATCATATATATACAGCCGGAAACAGGCCTTTTCGGCCCTCCAAGTCCGTGCCGCCCAGTGATCCCCGTACATTAACACTATCCTACACCCACTAGGGACAATTTTTTTTTAACATTTACCCAGCCAATTAACCTACATACCTGTATGTCTTTGGAGTGTGGGAGGAAACCGAAGATCTCGGAGTAAACCCACGCAGGTCACGGGGAGAACGTACAAACTCCTTACAGTGCAGCACCCGTAGTCAGGATCGAACCTGAGTCTCCGGCGCTGCATTCGCTGTAAAGCAGCAACTCTACCGCTGCGCTACCGTGCCGCCCTATGTGATGATAGTGGATGACTCCAAAAAGAGATGGCAGTACTGGTACTTAAGAAATTGATTAATTGGTCAAGATTCATAATGTTTAGACTTTCCATGTGAAGGTTGGTTTCAAGGAAGGTTCACATATTTTGTAATTGTGAAATACAACCTATCTCAGTTTGTATTCATTTATTGTAATGCGAGACCAGTAACGGGAGTAGCTCAGGTGAGGAAAGATTTACTTTTTCAGTTGAAGGATGAATTGAAATACTATGACCATCAAATATCCAAAGTAATTTTTATTACATACTCTGTACTATTAGAATGGGGATAGTGTTTCTGGTCAGCAGCAGACCATTGCACAACTGATTGTTATCGGATTTGGTTATTAGCTGAGGGAAAAAAAATATTTTGATGGAATTAATTTCATTCTTTTTGATACCTTGATTATTCCAGTGATCTTGCATAGAAGTTTACAGTACAGAAATTATATTTGCAACAGGTTTTGCATGTGCACAATAAATTCAATTAGAGTCATAGTCGTACAGCATGGAAACATGCCCTTCAGCCCAACTTGTCCACAATGACCAACATGTGCCATCTACACTAGTCTCACCTGCCTATGTTTGGCCCATATCCATCTAAACCAGTTCTATCCATATACAGTGCATTCAGAAAGTATTCAAACCCCTTCACTTTTTCCACATTTTGCTACGTTACAGCCTTATTTTAAAATGGACTAAATTCATTTTTTTGTCATCAATCTACACACAATACCCCATAATAAAAAAGCAAAAACAGGTGTTTAGAAATCTTTGCAAAGTAATTAAAAATAAATAACTGAAATATCACATTTACATAAGTATTCAGACCCTTTGCTATGACACTCAAAATTGAGCTTATGTTCATCCTGTTTCCATTGAATATCCTTGATGTTTCTACAACTTGATTGGAGGTAAATTAAATTGATTGGACATGATTTGGAAAGGCACACACCTGTGTATATAAGGTCCCACAGTTGACAGTGCATGTCAGAGCAAAACCCAAGCCATGAAGACAAAGGATTGTTCGTAGACCTCCGTGACAGGATTGTGTCGAATCACAGATCTGGGGAAGGGTATAAAACAATTTCTGCAGCATTGCAGGTCCTGAAGAGCACAGTGGCCTCCGTCATTCTTAAATGGAAGAACTTTGGAACCACCACGACTTTTCATAGAGCTGACTGCCCGGCCAAACTGAGCAATTGGGGGAGAAGGGCCTTGGTCAGGGAGGTGACCAAGAACCCAATGGTCACTTTAACAGAGCTCCAGAGTTCCTCTGTGAAAATGAGAGAATCTTCCAGAAGGACAACTAAATCTACAGCACTCCACCAATCAGGCCTTTATGGTAGAGTGGCCAGACGGAAGCCACTCCTCAGTAAAAGGCACATGACAGCCTGCTTGGAGTTTGCCAAAAGGCACCGAAAGGACTCTCAGACCATGAGAAACAAGTTTCTCTGGTCTGATGAAACCAAGATTGAACTCTTTGGCCTGAATGCCAAGCGTCACGTCTAGAGGAAACCAGGCACCGCTCATCACCTGGCCAATACCATACCTACGGTGAAGAATGATGGTGGCAGCATCATGCTGTGGGAATGTTTTTTAGCAGGCAGGATTTGGGAGACTAGTCAGGATCGAGGGAAAGATGAACGGAGCAAAGCACAGAGAGATCCTTGATGAAAACCTGCTCCAGAGTATTCTGGACCTCAGACTGGGGCGGAGGTTCACCTTCCAACAATGATCCTAAGCACACAGCCAAGACAACGCAGGAGTAACTTTGTGACAAGTCTGTGATTGGCCTTGAGTGGCCCAGCCAGAGCCCGGACTTGAACCCGATCGAACATCTCTGGAAGGATTTGAAAATAGCTGTGCATCAACGCTCCCCATCGAACCTGACAGAGCTTGAGAGAATCTGCAGAGAAAAATGGGAGAAATTACTCAAATACAGGTGTGCCAAGCTTGTAGCATCATACCCAAGAAGACTTGAGGCTGTAATAGCTGCCAAAGGAGCCTCAACAAAGTACTGAGTAAAGGGTCTGAATACTTATGTAACTGTGATATTTCAGTTATTTCTTTTTAATTACTTTGTAAAAATTTCTAAACACCTGTTTTCGCTTTTTTATTATGGGGTATTGTGTATAGATTGATGATTTTAAAAAAAAAGAATATAATCCATTTTAAAATAGCAACGTAGCAAAATGTGGAAAAAGTGAAGGGGCCTGAATACTTTCTGAATGCACTGTACCTGTCTAATTGTTTCTTAAATGTTGCAATAGTCCCTGCCTCATCTACCTCCTTTGCCAGCTCATTCCATACACCCACCACTCTTTGTGTGGAGAAAATTACCCCACAGATTCCTATTAAATCTTTCCCCTTTCACCCTAAAACCATGTTCTTTTCTTGATCTTGATCCCCATCTCGAATCCCCAACTCTGGGCAAAGGACTGTGCGTATAAACAATTTGTTCCTCTCATGATTTTGTACACATCCACAAGATCACCCCTCATCCTCCTGCACTCCAAGGTATAAGAGTCCCAGCCTGCTTAACCTCTACCTACAGCTCAGACTCTCGAGTCCTGGCAACATCCTCGTAAATCATCTCTGTACCCTTTCCAACTCTACAACATCTTGTAACATGGTGCCCAGAACTGAACCCAATTCTCTAAATGTGGCCTCATCAACATCTTATATAACTGCAACATGACCTCCAAACTTCTATACTCAATGCTCTGATGAAGGCCAATGTGCCTTTGTGACCACCCTATTTACCTGTGAAGTCACCTTCAAGGAACTATGTACCTACACTCCTAGATCCCTCTGCTCTCCAACTCTCCCTGCGCCCTACCAATCACTGTGTAGGTCCATCCCATGTTAGATTTTACAAAATGCAACAACTCACATTTCTCTGTATTAAATTCCATCAACCATTTCTCAGCCCACCTGGCCAACCAATCAAGATCCTGCTGCAATTTTTTGACATCTATTTGCAATACCACCCACTTTTGTATCATCTGCAAACTTGCTAATCTTGCCATGTACGTTCTCGTCCAAATCATTGATATAGACGACAAAAAGTAATGGGTCCAGCACCGAAACCTGAGGCACACCACTAGTCTCGGGCCTCCAGTCCAAGAAGCAACCTTCCACCATTACCCTCTGCATCCTTCCATGAAGCCAATTTTCTATTCATTCAGCTATCTCTCCTTGGATCCCATGCAATGTAATAGCCCAGTTCATTTATGTGCTTAAAATAATTATCCAGCATGTCAAGAATATTTTGCCTCAATTTTGTCCTGCGCCAAAGTACTCAATGCTCCAAACATCTTCAGTGTTAAGGATTATTTCCTGACTTCCAATGTTTGTCAACTGAGATTTATCTTGCCATATTTGACATATATTCTCATTATTAGCTTTCCACATAGAGTAAGAAATATGTTTTCATTCATAATTCCAGAATAAAAATAAGTTTTGAATTAATCTTCCAGTGGTTATATTTCAAGAATCTAGTTATTCAACATTAATGTTTTTTAACTATTCTTGCCAGGAATCTCCACACTGTGGTGGTAGGCTCTTTCTGTAAGGGAGTATCCAGTCATTAGTTCCCTCAATGTGGTTGAAACACTGTTTGACACAATTTTATGGTGAACTCTTTCATGGTCTTTGCTTCTCTTTAACAAGCTGGTAATGGAGAAGCCTTTTACGCTCTTCATCCACCTGCACTCTAATGTTCAGTGAATTCAGAATTTGCAGAGCTAGTTCTATGTGTTCATGTTTTTTGACATCTTTCAATTTAATATATGATTTAATTTACTGATTCTCTCTGGGAACTCCATAGTAAAATGCACCCTTCACTCAACTGCTTATTTTGCTGTGCCCTAGGTGTCTATCTGGTCCATGTCCTTACTCTGTTAATATTATGGTAGGCCAAGATCAAAAGTAAACCCAACACCGATCCCGAGAAACATCAAGGTACAATCCTGTTCTCGTTTATCATAAGTCCTTCCCTGTCCATCAATATACAGTATCTTCTATCCTGCTCTATCTTTTAACAAAAACATGCATTTATAGACTGCTTCAACTCATAAAATAGCCCAAAGCACTTCAAAGGGGCATTACAAACAAGATTTGACATTGAGCTACATAACTGATGTCGGGGCAGAGGAAGTGGTCCAAGAGATATCTTAAAGAAAAAATGAAGGTATCCCAAAGATATTTAGAGTGGAATTCTAGAGCTTAGGAGCTTGGCTGTTGTATGTTGACTGAGGGCTGATTGTCACAGTTGATGGGTTAAATTGCAAACCTTGTTTATGTTGTTTTTTGCATTTACCTAGATACACCATGAACAATCCTTTGAGCTTAAGATTCTAGTTCTGTAGAGGTGCAAACCATCCTGCCTGTACAGGTGCCACCTCCCCAGTACCTGATCTAGTCCTCAGGAATATAAAGAGAAACTATGTTACAGGCAGCAAAGAATACTCGATGAAAGAGAAACAACTACAAGATTTGTACAGGGGAGACCCGAGTTCCATGCTGCCTTTTTGGAGGCGGCAGATAGATCAAACAAACTTTGAAAGGATAATATCAAGCCTAAGGTCGCAGGACTGGAAGTTATCGATTATATGTGATGAAAGAAAAAGTGGTAAAAAATTGTGAGGGCAATAAAATTAGCAATGAAATACTGGATAAGCAATGAGAGATCTTCAAACTCAAGAAAAATGGAGTACATGATAATCATACATTTTTAAGATGTAAAGGGATTTACAAAGGAGCCTGCTCTATAGGTAAAAGTAGGAAGTTAAACCAATATAATAAGAATCATTTGATAAAGTGATCAATTGGAAACAGTCATACAGAATATAAAAAATGTTATTGAACAAAGAATACAGAATGAGGGAAAAGCAGGGTAAATGGGAATATCATGAAATATGGAAATAGTACAAAGAAAGACGTGTTTCTTTCTCATGTTTACATAATTTGAAAGAATAAGTCTGTGAGACATTGATATTGACAGTATCACTGCCACAACACGTGTGAGTGCATATGCTTGCCATTTTGTCCTGATCACATGCACCTATATCTGTACAAATTTGAATTTCTCGGCTATTCACTGGGCTAAAAGCATTGCATGTGATTTGGGTTTTTTCTCTCTCTGCCATGTTAAAATTATCATAAAGTTTTCTTTTGTTCCCCTAGAACTCACTGGAGAAGAACAAATTAAAAGTCAGGGCATCTTTTGATATCACCAGGTAGCACAATATTTATTGTATTCTTAACTAAGTTATTCTCTGATAAAACCTTTCTTCACCCACACTGAGACTTGCAGACCTCATTCAAGGTCAGCTTAGTAAGATGCTTGTATTCCTTTCAGTTCCTTGCAGTTGTATTCCATGTCATTTAAAATACCATAGAACTATTGGTTTCTTTAAAACAGTCACCAATGCATTACACTTGCAGAAATATTGTTAGTGCTCCAGAATTTTATCTTTAAAGCTTATTCCTGGACATTTTATGATTTCATGTGAACATAAAACCAAAACTTAAATTAATATTCCCTTTGTTTTAATTTCAGTTATCAATTGGGATCAGTGAAAGTTTAACAGTCATATGATTAACTTAAATGCTAAATTGCACAATTTTAAATTTAGCTTGCATTGTAATAAACTGCATAATGCCACAAAATATTACAATTAAATTTTTGGTTCTGTCTCTTTAAACAAAAATGTAAATTGTCTTTAATCTTTACATATGTTGAATTGCTTACTGCATGCAAATTTTGTTCTTCACATGTTAGGTTTTTCCCTTATTTGTGCATAATTATGTTTTTTCATTTAGTTTATTAAAATAATTAACATTGTCATCTGAAAAAAATTACAAACTAAATTCTATGTAAGAGCCCAGGTACTGAGTTGAGTTGGGTACACAACTATCTATATTACATCTGCAGGAAATATTACTTCACAAATTACATATTACATAAGCCTCCAATTGCTGTTACTTATCACAATGCAAATTACCTTCATAGCAAGACTAAATGTGTCACATTTGCTCATAACAATAACAGGGCACTTACAGCAGAAACAAAGTTCAATAGGTGCCTATTGAAAATATTATATTGCTTGGTAAATTGGTATATCAAAACATTTACACTTTTGTAATTGCACATTAAGTTCCACTTTCATTTCTGGCAGGTATCTTTGGCAGCAAACCTCGCCCTAGAGATTATGTAGAGTAAAACTCTGAAAATCCACTGTCCAACTATTTATTAAAGTTGTTCCTGAATTTAGAGGTGTCCGTAGTGGGGTTTAAATTGGAGAGGACGAGGTTATCTCCTTGAAAAAAAAAAATCAAAATATATTGATGTGTGCAAGATTAATTATGGTTGGGTTGATTGAGAAAAGCTGATCCTATTTATGGATGCTTCAAGAACTGAAGGAATAGATTTAAATATTTGGGCAAATGATAATAGGGGAAAGTGAAGAAAATGGTTCTAATATATATTTTATATTCTTAATAATCTAGAGCTCATCATTTGTAAGTCATAGTGCCATACAGTACAGAAACAGGCCTTTGGCCCAACTCGTCCATGATGCCCCATTTGAACTATTTGTCTCAGTTTGGCCCAAATCTCTTTCAACCTTTCTATCCATGTACATGTCCAAGTGTATTTTACATGCTGTTATAATACTTTCCTCAACTACCTACAATGGTAGCTCGTTCCATACACTCTGTGAAAATGTTGCCCCTCGGGTTACTGTTAAATCTTGCTTGACTCACCTTAAACCTTAGGGTGAATGCACAGTATTTTACCCATCCATTTGCCTCATGGTTTTATATCTGTACAAGATCACCGCCTCAGCCTCCACATGGAAGTGTGGAGAAAATATAAATAAAAAACACCAGCAATGTGCCTGAAATTCAAGAGAGTCAGGGAGTGGAAGTTAATGGAGTGGCTATTACTAGGGAGGTGCTTGGGAAGCTGAAAGGGCTGAAGGTGGATAAGTCACCTGGACCAGATGGACTGCACCCTCTAGGGTTCTGAAAGAGGTGGCTTTAGAAATTGTGAAGGCATTGATAGTGATATTTCAAGAATCACTAGAGCCAGGAGTGGTTCCAGATGATTGGAAAATTGCCAATATTACCCCGCTGCACAAGAAGAGAGCAAAGCAAAATAGTGCGAACTATAGGCCGGTTAGTCTGGCTTTGGTGGTTGGTAAGATTTTAGAGTCCATTATAAAGGATGAGGTTATGGAGTACTTAGAAGTTCATGATAAAATAGGCCAATGCCAGACAAATTAGCTGGAATTCTTTGAAGAAGTGAATAGCAGGGCAGACAAAGGAGAGTCAGAAGATGTTGTCTACCTACATTTTGATAAGGTGCCACATAGGAGGCTACTAAGGAAGATGAGAGCCCATGATATCATAGAAATAGAAACATCGAAAAATAGTTACAAGTAGGCCATTTGGCCCTTCAAGCTAGCACCGCCATTCAATATGATCATGGCTGATCATCTAAAATCAGTACCCTGTTCCTGCTTTTTCACCATATCCCTTGATTCCTTTAGTCCAAAGAGCTTAATCTAACTCCCTCTTGAAAATATCCTGTGAATTAGCCTCCACTGCCTTCTGTGGCAGAGAATTCCACAGATTCACAACTCTCTGGGTGAAAAAGTTTTTCCACATCTCAGTCCTAAATGGCCTACCACTTATTGTTAACTGTTACCCTGGTTCTGGACTCCCCCAACATTGGAAACATTTTCCCTGCATTTGCATGTCCAATCCTTTAAGAATGTTATGTGTTTCTATAAGACCTCCTCTCATCCTTCTAAATTCCAGTGAATATTCTCAGTCGACCGATTCTTTCATCATAGGTCAGTCCCGCCATCCTGGGAATTAACGGCTTTCTGAAAGCAACTGTTTACCATCCGACACACTAGGGACAATTTACAATTTTACCAAAGCCAATTGATTTGCAAACCTGTACGTCTTTGGAATGTGGAAGGAAACCGTAGCACCCGGTGAAATCCCACACGGTCACAGGGAGAACGTACAAACTCCGCAATGATGGAAGAAAAGTTCAATATCATGTGGGAAAGGGAAATGGAGGTTAATTTCATATTTCTGCAGTTATGATCTGCACAGGGACATATCTAGTTTCAAAGTTGTCTTTTTAAATTATCATAATTCAATGATATATTTTGTGTCTTTCTGGTTAGTGATAGTGATGAAAGTGCGTTAACGTACTTCTCTTCTTTCATAGTTCTGAACAGCTGAGACCCAGTAAAATCCCAGTGAGAATAAGTGGCATGCTTCCATCCCAGGGAAATCTACGCCTCACTAGATCTGCCAATCATAACCCACAAGTGAAAATATTGAAAGCTGTCCGGCCAAAAGTTGTGCAACTTGAGCCTAAAGGTTGTAAGTACAAGATCCCTAGTTCCATGTGTTCTCTTACCTTGGGGGTGGTATTGTGTATATTTTATTTTATTTTCAACCATAACATTCAACTTGCAGACTGGCAGATACTGAAGCAACTTGTATAACTGTTGCACTGTGGTTACGTTACTGGTTAAAATCATTGATCCAATTGCACAAGTTCAAAACCCAGCACGGTAAACAATTAAATAATCATCTACCCTCACCCGACTTGGCCTTCATGACACTTCAGATTCACCAAACCAATTGATAATGCCGTCCCAGTTCAGGAAAAATTGGGAATGGACAACAAATTCAGTGGTATGTCATGCTGATGATGCCATGCCACCAACGCAATAGCTTGGAGTGGAGATAAATGATTCTGTAATGATACCGTTAGGAGATCCAATCTAAATCACGCATGTAACTTTCCTCTCGCTTGAAACCCAAACAATTCTTTATGTATTCATTTTTGATTCCCATCACCCTCTACTACCTATTCAATATACTCTTATTATTAATCCTGGAAATGATTTAAAAATATATTTTTTACAATTTCTTGTGTATAATGGATTTTACATTTTTTCCCTCTTAAGCTGTAACAATTGATCTTTTATCTCTGAGATACTTTTCTTTGCCCCAGCTGCGACAGTTTGTTTCAAGTTACCTTGCCCCTTTAGAATTGGATATTTCTGCTAAATATACCACAGCTTTTTTGTTTTAACAAAATAAATAATTTTCTGAAATCTTTCCATGTACCCACCAGGCACAATTGGAGTGAACAAAAATCAAAAATATCAAATGAGCCTTCATCGACCGGAAACATTGACTGTTTCTCTCTTCATGGATGTTACATGACCCAGGGTTTTTCCATGTTTGGTGTTGACCCTGAGGGCTCAATTATTATACAGAGCCTGATACTCTGCAAAGTGATGCAAGAAAAGTCTCTCAAAGGATTTGTATAGGTTCATTATAACCTACTTGCTTTTTAATTCTGTAATTTGTATGAATGTAGAACATATAGCACAAGAACAGGCCACATTGCCTGTGCCGAACATGATGCCGACTAACTCTTATCTGTTTGCACATAATCTATATCCCTCCATTCTCTGCTTATCCTTGTGCTTATTCAAAAATCTCTTGTATGTCTCTAAATTAAGGTATGATGCAAACTTAATTTCTCCATTTGCTAACTTTTGCCTGCTGTATCCATCTGAGATGCTGTCTATAATGTTCTTAGTTTAGTTTAGTGAAGCAGCTTGAAAACAGGACCTTCAGCCCTTGAAATCCACGTCGACCTTCGATCACACGTTCACACTAGCTCGAAGTTATCCCACTTTCTCATCCTCTCCACTCCTTGCACATTATGGGCAATTTTACAGAAGCTATATAACCAACCAACCTGCACATCTTTGGGATGTGGGAGAAAACTGGAGCACTCTGAAGAAACTCATGCGGTCACAGGGAGAACGTGCAAAGAATCGAACTCGGAACTCTGGTGCTATGAGGCAGCTCATAGCTTTAAGGTCAATTTAAAGAGGATGTGTGGGCAAGTTTTTATTTTACACAAGAGTAGTGGGTGCCTGGAACATGCTACCCGGGATGGTGGTGGAAACAGATATGATAGTGCTGTTTAAAAGGGATTTTGAAAGGCAAATAAATATGCAGGGAATGGAGGGATGTGGATTACATGCAGACAGAAATGTATAGTTTAACTTGGCATCATGTTCAGATATTGTGAGGCATAAGGACTGTTCGTGTGCTGTTCTGGTCTATGTTCAAGACTGAGGAAATTCGACAACTCTTAACTATTTCTAAGGATGCACATAGAATGCATTCTATTAGTCATGGAGTGATACGGCGTGGAAACAGGCCCTTTGGCCCAACTGGCCAACATGTCCCAGCTACACTAGTCTGACCTGCCTGCGTTTGGTCCATAACCTGTCCTATCAATGTACCTGTCTAACTGCTACTTAAACATTGGGATAGACCCTGCCTCAATTACCTCCTCTGGCAGCGTTCCAAACACCCACCACCCTTTGTGTGGAAAAGTTACCCCAATTAATTATTAAATCTATTCAATCTTTTCCCCTTCACCATAAACCTATGTCCTCGTGTCCTCGATTCATCTACTCTGGGCAAGAGACTGTGTATCTACCCGATTTATTCCTCTCATGATTTTATACACCTCTAAGATCACCCCGTATCCTCCTGCGCTCCAAGGAATAGAGTTCCAGCCTACTCAAGACCCTCTAGTCCTGGCAACATAATCTTCCCTGTACCCTTTCCAACTTGACCTGTACCCTTTCCAGCTTGAGGAGCTTCCAGCTTCCCTCATATTCTCACACTACTCCTAGCATGCTCTGCTCACTGCTTTCTCAGTGAGGTATTCTCAGTTGTAAAACCAGGTGGAACATCTATTGGGATGCATTAAAGCTTGGTATGGCAACTACTGTGCACATGACCGCAAGTAATTGCAGAGAGTTGTGAACGCACTCAGTCCATCACGAAAGCCAATCGCCAATCTCAACCCCCTACTCCCCACTCCCCACCCCTCACTCTCATTGACTCCACCCACATTTCATGCTGCCTCGGAAAAGCAACCAATGTAATTAAGTACTGCTCACAACCCAGTCATTCTCCCTTCTCTCTACCATTAGGTAAAATGTATAGAAGCTTGAAGGCAGCAGATTCAGGAACAACATCTTTCCTGCTGTTATCAGATTCTTGAACAGACCTCTCATGCTAACGATGAATTCCCGATCTTCCAATCTGTCTTGCTGTGGCACTTGCACATTTTTTTTGCCTGCACTTTCTCTGCAGTTGCAACACTATTTTGCACTATCCTCATTTGCACCACCTGATGCACTCTCGTGTATGATATGATTTGCCTCATTCTAAGGCCCCCTCGGTCATGGCTGACCATGGGTGATGCATCCTGGTTGTTGGCTGCCTGCTCCAAACCTCAGCTAGAGCAGCGTCGATGTGTGGTCGGATGCAAGCCTGGGCGATGTCATATGAAGGACAGGCTGTTGCCCATGCAGTATGTTCCCGTCTCCACGTCGCTGATCGATCCAATGGAACAGCAGAGTCATTACAGTTTGGCACCAGCACCGTCGCAGGAGCTGCCAGAACGAGGTTGTAGACAACGACGAACTGCATTCGGGACTTCGACTGGATTTTTCTTGAGGTTTACTCCTGGAGCCTTTTCCATGACTGGATATGGCCGCAAGGCAGTGGAGGTTTTAGATCAGAGTTTTCCCTCTCCTAGATGGACTGCCTTCCCAGGCTGACGAGGCTCGTCTCCCTATTGTACATATTATTGTAATCATTGAATAAATCTATTTTTGTTTAAAACAAATCATGAGAAAAGATATTTTCTGCTGTAGCCAACATTGAATTTTGGAACTTTGGATTTTGGATTCCTGACGTCAAATGGGCATGGCATTGGACTACTTATGATCACTGGGGCATTGTGGAGTCGATGCGTGGGTGAGGTGATCAGGAGGATGAGGGGTGATGGAGTAATTAGCCTTGATAACAGTGGGTGGTTGGGGATGCAAAATGCAGGATGTAAGAAGGTTAGTGTGCACCGTCGGGCAGTGTGGCTGCAGGGAGGGTCGGGATGCAGCCATACCCCGACGGCAGAGCCGGAAAACCCACCTGGAGAGGGAAGCTGCCGAGCTTGGCCCCTTCTCGTCCCCGAGGACTGGGGAACCGGGGAGGAGCATGGAGGGAGTCGGCGGCGGCGTATGCAAGAACGAAGGGCCAGTAAGAAGAACTGGGGGTCTTACCTTCCGCAACCTCAAGGTCGGCTGCGTCTGGGTCACAAAGGCGGAATGTGGCCGGGTGAGGAGAGGTCACATGGTTCGCTGGCCAATCCGGATGGAGGCGCATCTGCAACGGGCTTCATGGCCAACTACAGCTTGGGCTTTGAAAATGGCACCAAAACCTGGCAACTCTTGCATATGGTCCCAATGGGCTATTTCTACCATCTGTACTTAGTCTGGGATTGTACTCGTGTATGGTAATAATTTACTGAATTGTCTGTAAATGAAGAACTTCACTGTACTTCGTGCAAGTAATAATAAAGAACCATTGGGCCATTGTTTGAAAGATGAAATAAAGCTTCTGTAACCCTATGTTTTTGGTGTTGTTTTACTGCTTGCAAAACAAAGTTTTTCACTTTTTCTCAGTACACGTGACACTAATAAATCAATATCACTTTAATTCTCATCCATAAACTTTGGAGAGATTATTCAGTACCCATCTCAGTTAATGCATATTTAATTGAAGCTCAACACCTGCCTATCTCAGTTTGTGTGTTTAAAATTAAGCCAATGTTAACTTGGTCAGACATCTTCTCAACTATACACCTCCCATTTCATAGCTGCTGAGGTGAACCGTTAGTGGATGGTTAAATGTAGAAACAAAGAACTGATTGTACATGTTCATAAATGTCAACATGCAAGAAATCAACAATGGTTTTTATAATATTATCTCATGGATACTTTTATTTTTACCATTAAATTCCAATTATACTAAATTCCCGCTTTCCTGCTTATTCTCGCCCTGCTCACAGCATGCTCTGTTCACAGCTTTCTGAGTGAGGTATTCTCAGTTGTAAATCCAGGTGGAACATTGCTAAGGGGCAAGGCGGTACCATTGTCTTTGTAATCTGAAGCATTTGACTCGAGTGTGTTAGAGTAGATTTTATTCTGTGGCTTTACCTGGGAAGCTGTATGCAAAGTAAGATTTGGCCAAGAAGGTGCAAGAACAACATGGATATGGTTCCCTTAGGCATGCTACCCGTGATAACATAATTAACCCTATTTTTTCTCATTTGTCTCAGTTGTAGAGTTTCTTGTGAATGACACACGGAATATCTTAATTTATTTGTTCCATTATAGATCAATTCCTTTCGAATTGGAGAAACACAGCTAACTGGTGCATGTTATAATGACATCAGCAGTACAAGAAGTGCATTGCTGCACATTTGTAACATTCAGAAAAATTTCAAAAAGTATTCCCAGGCGGAAATTTAGAGTCATTTTGAACATGTAGTGGGATACTATGTAGATTTGTCTCTTATAATCATCTTAATTTTTATTTACTCCATAAAAATGCAGAAATTGAGAAGCTTTGGAAATACATTTAAAAGATTATTTTGATTTAATATTCCAGAGCATTAGAATTCAAAGATTGAATGTCCTAGTTTGGATTATAAGTATCACACAAATAATTATTGCTTTAATCTGGGATAAGGTAAGTAAATAATCAATGGATTTTCCTTGGCAGGTAGCATATTGGATTGTCCTGCAATGACCTTCACTCCATCAGTACTGAAATGTAGTTCTCAAGACTCTGTATGCACTACTATTGGTGAAGCGGAAACTCAGCTGGATATCTGTGAGAAGGTACTTGTTGCTTATTTAACATCGTTTTCAGTTCCTTTTGGCTCACATGGGTCAGCCCTCAGCTACTCCGATCGTGTTAAGATTTTTGTTTCATTGACCTTGGACAGTTTTATTTTACTGAGCACAGCTCTTAATTGACTTGACTATAATTGAATTGTGGATAATAATAATAATATATTCCTTTATTTGTCCCACACCGAAGAAATTTATAGTGTTACAGCAGCAAAGTGGATAGCAAGAGACATTCATTATAAATAAAAATAAAGATAAGGATAATTGTCATCATTTACTGTGTTTTTTTACTGTTACTGTTAACTGGTCTGTTGACTGGTCTGCTGGGAGTAGCGCTGGTTGTGCAGTCTCAAAGCAGCGGGAAGGACCTCCTATATCTCTCCTTCACAAACTTGGGGTGAAGGAGTCTGTCACTGAAGGAGCTACTCAGTGCAGTGACAATGTCCTGCATGGGGTGGGAGTTGTCCAGCAGCGATGTTATCTTTGCCATCATCTTCCTCTCTCCCACCGCCTGCACTGGCCTTCCTGATCAGCTTGTCAAGTCTCTTCCCCTACGCTGTTGAGATGCTGCTGCTCCAGCAGACCACTCCATAGAAAATGGCTGATGCAACCACAGTGTTGTAGAAGGTCCTTAGGAGTGCCCCCTGCACTTCAAAGGACCTGAGTCTCCTCAGCGGGTAAAGTCTGCTCTGGCCCTTTTTGTACAGTGCATTGATATTTTCGGTCCAGTCAAGGTAAACACCCAGGTACTTATAAGAGTCCTTATAATAGAACAGGTTTAGAGGGATTTCGGCCAAAAGCAGGCAGGTGGGACAAGTGTAGCTGGGACATGTTGGTCGGTGTGGGCAAGTTGGGCCGAAGGACCTGTTTCCACATTTCATCACTTCACTGGGCAGTGCAATCCAGTACCTTTCACTCTTTGTAAAATAAAATTGGCTTGTAAGTCTTCTTTGAACTTTATCCCCTTTCATCTTAAATTTAACATTCCTACCTGGGGAAGAAAAAGACTTACTATCTACCATATCTATGCCTCTCACAATTGAGTGTAATTCTATCTGGTCACCCACCACCTCTGATGCTCCAGAATTTTTTTAACACTCTAGTTGTGTTACCACTTTCAGGTGGTATGAACTTGTCCCCAAAATCCCTCTGCACATAGATGCTGTTAAGGGTCATGCCATTAATTGTATATTTTCCCCTTACATTTGACCTTCCAAAGTGAAACACCTCACACGTGCTCAGATTAAATTAAATGTCCCAGCACAGATCCCTGTGGACTCCACCAGTCACAGACCTCCAGTCTGAATAATATTCTTCCATCACAACCCTCTGTCTTCTATTAGTAAAGTAAGCAACTTGTGCATCCAAACAGCCAGGTCAATGTTAATCCCTTGCATCTTAATCTTCTGGATCAGTCGAGCATGGGATCAGTTTATCAAATGCCTTACTAAAATTCATGTAGACAACTTCCACCACCGTACCCGCATCGATCACCTTTGTTACCCCCTCAAAAAACTCGATCAAGTTAGTAAAACACGACCTACTGTCTACGAAGCTATGTTAAGCATCCCTAATTAAGCCATTCCCCTCCAAATGGCAGTAAATCCTATCTTGAAGAATTCCCTCCCAATAGCTTCCTTAATAGTGATAATGGGAATAAAGAAATGGCAGATTAATTGAATAAGTTTAAGAAAATAACTGCAGATGCTGGTACAAATCGATTTATTCACAAAATGCTGGAGTAACTCAGCAGGTCAGGCAGCATCTCGGGAGAGAAGGAATGGGTGACGTTTCGGAGTCTGAAGAAGGGTCTCGACCCGAAACGTCACCCATTCCATCTCTCCCGAGATGCTGCCTGACCTGCTGAGTTACTCCAGCATTTTGTGAATTGAATAAGTTTATTGCATCAGTCTTCACAGCAGAAGACAACACCAGCAAAATGCCTGAAATTCAAGGGAGTCAGGGTGCAGCTTATACTAAGGAGAAGGTGCATGGAAAGTTGAAAGAATTGTAGGTGGATAAGTCACCTGGACCAGATGGATTACACAGCAGGGTTCTGAAGGTGGTAGTTTTAGAAATTATGGAGGTAGAGGACTAGAAAATTGCAAATATTGCATTCAAGAAGAGAGTGAAGCAAAAGAAGAAACTGCAGGCCAGTTAGCCTGATTTCAGTGGTGGTTAAGATTTTAAGTGGTTAAAGAGTCCATTATTATAAAGGATGAGGTTTCCGAGTACATAAAAGCACATAACGAAATAGGTTGAAATCAGCCTGGTTTTGTGAAGGGGCGATCTTGCCTGGCGGATCTGTTGGAATTCTGTGAGGAAGTAAATAGCAGGATAGACAAAGGATAGTCAGTGGATGTTCTTTACCTGAATTTTCAAAAGGCTTTATAAGGTGCCCCACGTGAGGCTGCTAAAGAAGATGAGAACCCATGGTATTAAAGGGAAGATACAAGCAAGGATCTTCCTGAATGGCAGAAGGCAAAGAGTGGGAACAAAGGGAGCCTTTTCTGGTTGGCTTCTAGTGATTAGCTGAGTACCGCAGGGGTCGGTGCTGGGGCCACTATTCTTCATGATGAATATCAATGTTTTGGATGAGGGAATTTAAGGCTTTGTGGCCAAGTTTGTGGATGATACAAAGATAGGGGGAAGAGGCAGATAGTGTAGAGAAAGCAGGTACTCTGCAGAAGAATTCCCTCCCAATAGCTTCCTTAATAGTGACAGGTTGGGAGAGTGGGCAAAGAAGTGGCAGATGGAATAGTGTGGCAAAGTGTGTAATCATGCATTGTGGTAGTAGGAAAAAAGGCGTGATCTATTTTCTAAATGGGGTGAGTATTCGGAAATCAGAGGTGCAAAGGGACTTGGGAGTGCTGGTGCAGGATTCCCAAAAGTTTAATTTGCAGTTGAACTGGTAGTAAGGTAAGCAAATGCAATGTTAACATTTATTTTGAGAGGACTCAGATTAAAAAACAGGGATGTATTGCTGAGGCTTTATAAGGCACTGTTCAGACCGCATTTGGAGTACTGTGAGCAGTTTTGGACCTCATATCTGAGGAAGGATGTGCTGGCGTTGAAGAAGGTCCAGAATAGCTTTTGAGAATGATGCCGGGGAGAGTTGGGTTAACATATGATGAGCGTTTGACAGCACTGGGCCTGTACTCGCTGGACTTTAGAAGAATGAGAGGGGAACTCTTTGTAACTTAACGAATAGTGAAAGGCTTGGATAGAATGGATGTGAAGAGGATGTTTGCAGTAAGGCTCGGTGCTGGGACCGCAGCTATTTACAATATACACTAATGAGTTGGATGAAGGAATTAAAAGTTCCATTAGCAACTTTGCAGATGATACAAAGCTGGGTGGCAGTGTGAACTGTGAGGAAAATGCTATGAGGTTGCAGGGTGACTTGGACAGGTTGTGTGAGTGGGCGGATGCATGGCAGATGCCGTTTAATGTGGATAAGTGTGAGGTTATCCACTTTGGTGGTAAGAATAGGAAGGCAGATTATTATCGGCATGGTGTCAAGTTAGGAAAAGGGGATGTACAACGAGATCTGGGTGTCCTAGTGCATCAGTCACTGAAAGGAAACATGCAGGTACAGCACGCAGTGAAGAAAGCCAATGGAATGTTGGCCTTCATAACAAGAGGAGTTGAATATAGGAGCAAAGAGGTCCTTCTGCAGTTGTACAGGCCCCTAGTGAAACTGCACCTGGAGTACTGTGTGCAGTTTTGGTCTCCAAATTTGAGGAAGGATATTCTTGCTATTGAGGGCATGCAGCGTAGGTTTACTAGGTTAATTCCCGGAATGGCAGGACTGTCGTATGTTGAAAGACTGGAGCGGCTAGGCTTGTATACACTGGAATTTAGAAGGATGAGAGGAGATCTTATCGAAACATAAAAGATTATTAAGGGGTTGGACACGTTAGAGGCAGGAAACATGTTCCCAATGTTGGGGGAGTCCAGAACAAGGGGCCACAGTTTAAGAATAAGGGTAGGCCATTTAGAACTGAGATGAGGAAAAACTTTTTCAGTCAGAGAGTTGTGAAGGGCCGAATGGCCTACTCCTGCACCTATTGTCTATTGTCTACATTCTTCCGAATAAACGATCCTGTTCCTAAGAATATTCTCCAATAAATTCCCTACCACCGATGAGAGGCTCAGAGACCTATAATTTATTTGATCTCTGTTGCCCTTAAACACAGGAACAACACTAGGTACTGTACAATCTTTTCAGACATCACCTATGGCTAAAAAGGATGCACAAATCTTTGTCAGGCCCCCAGCAATCTCCTATCTTGCCTCTCTCAATAACCTGGGATAGATTTCATCATTCTCTGTGACCATTTTAACTTTCTTCAGGAGACCCAAACCACCATGTTCATGATATCAGCACACTTCTCCCTTTTCTCACTGTCCCCCATGTCATTTTCCTTGTTGAATGCCATTGCAAAGTATTCATTTTGTATCTTGCCTACATTTCATGTTCCCTTTTAGTCCTCCTGATTATTTGTTGAGGAATTTTCCTGTTTGCTTTATAATCTTCGAGGTCATAATCTGATGTCGGGTTCCTTGCAGCTAAACCTTGCATAAGCTTCCTTTTTTTGGGCTAATTTTGCCACATATTTTAATATCCAAGGTTCCTGAATCTTGCCATCCTTGTATTTCTTTCTCATAGGAACATCTTGGTTCCGAATTCTGACCAGCTGGCCTTTCCATGAATCCCAATCTAATCTTCCCAGCTTCTGTCTAATACTATTGCAATTAGCCTTCCCTCAAGTTGACACTTTCCCTTAAGATCCAGTTTTATCCATTACTTAGAGATAACTTAGAGGATCATGACACTGTTGCCAAAATTATCTCCTACTGAAAGTCCGATCATCTAACTAGTACAGTTAGGCCCCTTCCCTGCAACTTCAAACCAATCTGGATGTTCACATTGTGTCAGAAATGAAGTTTGCCACTTGGTGATTATAACTTGATCATTGGAAAGGAGCTGAGGAGGAATTTCTTTAGTCAGAGGATGGTGAATCTGTGCAATTCATTTCCACAGAAAGCTGTGGACAGGTTAATGGATATTTTTAAGGCGGAGATTGATAGATTCTTGATTAGTACGGGTGTCAGGGGTTATGGGGAGAAGGCAAGATAATGGGGTTGAGGGAAAGATAGATCAGCCATGACTGAATGGTGGAGTGGACTTTTGATGAGCCAAATGGCCTAATTCTGCTCCTGTAACTTATGAACTGAGGGGCTAAAATGACTAGTGAATTTTGAGAAACTGGTAAGTCCATGTGACATGCAAGAGCTGGGCATTGAGATGAGCGCATTCTTGATTAGATATGCTTGTGTTATTGGAAATTCTACTTGCAACTTCAGTATGTCCTAGCAATGCTTTTAATCTAGTAAAGTGTCCAATTATCACAGATTGCAATAGCAACAATATGTTATTTTGATCTTAAGTGGCTGTGTCAAGTGTATCCTTTTTAAATAAGTTTATCATTTCTATTTTTGAGCAAACATCGTGCTGTTTTAATATCGCTTCCTTCTAATGTCTGTAAAGGAGATTTTGGTTCCAAGACTGACTTCCTCCCCTTGGGTTTCAGATGCAAACTGTGTAGGACTGCAATGGATTGAAAAGACAATCACAGAGAATGATGTTGCAATGTATTTAATTTCTTGCATGATTAATATACTTTTGGATGAATTAATTCTGAATACTATTTACATAGCTACCTCTGTATCTTTTTCAACAGCTGTTGCTGGTAACTGGAACAGAGCAGATACCCACATATAGGAAGCTTTTTTCATTTTGCACTGATGGCTGATGCTCCAATATAAAATTTCTATGATTTGCATTGAACTATTTTCTGAAATATCTTTTAGTCTGCCTGAACTGAGTGTGTGTCTGTTGTACCTTTTTTCACCTTGGGTGAAAACTATTGTTCCTTAATTGTTGTTGGGTTCAAATCCTGAAATTCTTGTCTAAGGTCAGTGGTATATACCATGATAACACAGAATGTGGCAGTTCAAAAGGATGGCTTCCCATCTCCTTTGATCTATCTCTCCCTCAACCCCATTCTCCTGCCTTCTCCCCATAAGGATGGCTTCCCATCTCGTTTGAGGGCACTTTGGGATGGTTTTAAACTTTTAACCCTTCTATAAACTTTTTTTTAAACATTGGAGTGCAGGAATGATGTTTCTAGCTCAAATCTAGCAATGTGCCAATGCTAGTTTATAGAAATGAAAGTGGCTTTCTTGTTATAGGTTAATAAGTTAGACTGTTGGTCTAAACACCAGGCAGTTTTCTCATATTTTAAGAACTCTTAACACTAGTTCTTAAACTTTTAATCGGAGACTGGATTCTTCAAGAAACTGGCTACCCTTGGAACTGTCCATGTTATGTGAAAGAAGTAATAGAATCTATTTTCCTGATTCTCATTCCCACAGGCTAATAGTCTTAACACTCACTATGCCAGCAAAAGGCAGACAGCAATAGGGATTAAAAAATACAGAGAGCTGGAGTATCTCAGCAGATCAGGCAGCATTGGCAGATGGAAATGGGCCACAATGGTAATAACCTTGATTGCAATTTCTGCCCCTGCAGTTATTCCTCCCATTTTTCAAAGTACTGAAAATGAAATTGATGGAGTGTTATAAATTATTGTGAGCATATGACATAACACTAACAAAGGCTAGGAAGTGATTCTTTCAGGTTGTAAAATATCAAGAAAAAGGATAGGAAGAAAGAGAGGCACAGTGCTTGAAATATTCAAAACTCTTTGGAGCATTTGAAAATAGGGACGATACACTGAAATATTTCAGTGTCTAAGGTGTAAGTATAGATAACTTTCATAAACTTTTCTTCCATATTTAATCTTCCTTTGCTTGTTTCTAAAATTTACCCAATTTCCTGACTTACCACTGATTTTTAGCAATATTTTAATACTCGTTCTTTGCATAATGTCCTTAGCGAACATGCATGGGTTACCTTCTCATCTCATCCTTATTTCTCGAGCAATATATCTTGGTTGAGGATTATAAAATATCTTCTTGTGTGTCTGCTACTGCTTATAAGCAGACATTTTTCACCTCATTTTCCCAGTTTGGCATTGCCAACTCTATCTTCTTAACATTTTTAATTGCTTTTAAGACATTAGTTTCAAATCTATGTTTCTCTCTCTCAAATTGGATGTGAAATTCTGTGCTGCAATGATCACTGATCTCTCCTCTGGAGGGTCCTCAATGAGCTCTCCATTCGTCATTGGTTGATGTCAACATCTAAGAACTGTAAATGGCATTGCTTGGAAACCAGTCATTACAAGCTTGGACTGACATTAGAAATGTATGAAGCAGTTGAAGCGAAATGTTATCAATTGTACTCCCTGAAGGAAACATCCTAAGATGCAAATGCAAATATTGTCATTTTAATTGGGGCAATTGATTAGGGTGAATATAAATTGACATATAATGTATGTGAAACATGATCCATTGTGATCAGAGGATTGGGTCTGTTGCATCATCAAGAAACAAAGTTTATTTATCATACCTGTCTATATTATAGCTGGTTCCAAAAATACTAGTCTGTATTTATTGCAAGCTGCAGCTTCTTGCTGTCTGGCATTTATGCGATGAACACATCTGGTAAAAGAGCTGTTATAAAGCAATTACTACAGCCTGAATTAATACATTTTTTGCATTATAAAATTTTTGGAAATTATCCTATAATCAGGCTTTTCACAACCTATTATTTAATTAATGACATGTTATACAAGTGCCTGATAGAATGTGTAGAAACATAACTGTTCCAGCACAAAGATGGCCTATTTGATCTGATAACTCACCATTATTCTTGTAGTTTGCAGAAGTTGAGTTTTTAAAAAACTTTGGATATTTGTTTTGTTTTCTGTCAGGTGGAAGTTCAATTTCTTGACACTATTTTATTATTTAGACTGCTGACTGGCTCATGTCTTCTTTGAAAATCACTACAGATGTAGTCCGTATCACCTTTAAAATGTATATTTGACGTGCTCGCCCTTTGTATGTTTCCTTGTATATTTTTTAAATGGAATACTTTTTCAAAACTTGAGTTGTATTCTTGATAAGCATGTACTGATAATTTCTGAAATTACTACTTTTGTACAAAACAAAATTCTGTAATATTGTGTGCATCCAGTGTAACGTGTTTGGAAATTGTTGTGTTGGAATTCATTGTCATTGTATTTGGGGGTACTGTATATCCAAGTTAAAACATTCCAGTTATTTGAATAATGCAGTAAGGCATCACTTTAAAGAAATTGACCAGTCAATATAACTTTAAATGTGAAAATGACTTTCACCTGAATTTGTAAAGTATTGCAGGGAAATTATTCTCTGTAACAAATGATTAATAATGATTACATGACTAGCTGTGGTAATAACTTTAAACTAAATAGACAGTTGATTTTGTAATTGTTTGTGAAACATTCCAATATTTTTTATAAAAGTTGCTTCAATATCTGAGTAAAACTTAAGGACCTCTCTGATTGTTTTCCAACTGTTAACTTAATAGTGTATTTTTAAAAAAAAAGATTGTTTTAATATAGTTGCTCAATTAAAGATCTCAGAACAATTTATGGGATTGTTAACATTTAACTTTTTAGTAATGACCTTTTTTTCAGTGTGGCATATTTGGCAAGAAATTGAGGTAACTGATTGTTGACACTTTTACTTTTTAAGAACATTTTGTGGCTTTCTGGAGGAATTTTAACATTTTGCATAACAGCTTGTTTTTTAACTTTGTAAAACAAGTACTGGAAAACTAAGTGTGCAATGAAGATCAAAAACACTATTTTAAGCAATCTTTTTCCTCTCCCCTGTCGCTCAAACCACATTATAAGTATGCACTCACTTAGATAACGGCTCTTAATTTACATGTGGTTTAAAGGACATTTCTTAAAGTTCAAGGAACTTTTTTGAAGTAAGAAGGAAAGCAAATACTCACCATATCAGGGTCACATTGTATTCACACACTCAGAAACAAATGTCAAATGATTTTATGGTGTAGATTGGAGTTACCATAACCACTGTTCCCACATAACATTTTCTATTAAAATTCGCAACTAGCTGACAATTTTCACTTTGACTATTGCTGAATGTAATAAAAATGTGTTGTAGATGATCAGTTGAATTTTTGGTTATTATCAAGATTTGAATGCAAAGATTTTTATATTTTGGAAAAAGTATTAAATAACAATATATTCAGAGATTCATTCAGTCTGAAGAAGGGTCTCGACCTGAAACATTGGCCATTCCTTCTCTCCCGAGATACTGCCTGACCCGCTGAGTTACTCCAGCATTTGTGTCTACATTCAGTTACATTAATCATATTAACTATAGGGGCTCTTGCAAATGAACATCTAAAATTCAAAACCTATACTTTCCAGTTTTTTGTTGACAGAATTTAAAATTTTAAACAGGCAGATTTATTTTTTCAGAATAACATAGCACAAAAAGTAAGGAAATTTGTGTTTGGTAGATTATTTCTTTGTTGTAACAATGCTTCTTGGCAATAAATCTTATACCTTTGGAAAGCCTGTTTATTTCCCTTTTAAATAGTGCCACATTTGTAAGGAACATGCATTTGTGGGATGAGCAGCAGAGCTGAGTATGTGGGTTGCGCCCATGAAAAATCTGCCAAATCTTCTCTGCCAATGCCAAACAGCTTATTCTGCCATTGACTCTTCTTCGGTGTTGTTTGGTGGATTGGATGATTGAAGTCTGAAGAAACAAGACATATTGGCAATTTAACAATTTATTCATTTAATAAACAGGAGCCTCAGTAGCTTGTGGAAGAACCATACACAGCCACAACAGCCTGGCACCTCCTCCTCATGCTGGTCACCAGCCTGGTCACACATTGTTGTGGGATGGCATCCCATTCTTCAACCAGCATTTGTCACAAGTCAGCCAATGTGGTTGTGTTGGTCACTCTGGCACGAACAGCACGCCCAAGCTGATCCCACAAGTGTTCAATGGGGTTGAGGTCAGGACTGCTGGCAGGCCATTCCACCCTCTCCACTCCCAAATTCTGGAGGTAGTCGCTGAGAAACCCTGCTCTGTGGGAGCGAGCATTGTCATCTTGGAGGATAGAGTTGGTCCCAGACTGTGGAGATATGGGATTGCCACTGGTTGCAGAATCTCATCTCGATATCTCTCTGCATTGAGATTGCCTCCAATGATGACAAGCCTCGTTTTTCTAGTGAGGGAGATGCCGTCCCACACCATCACACTGCCTCCACCAAAAGATGTTACTCTATCGGTGCAGCAATCAGCATAGCGTTCTCCGCGTCTTCTCCACACTTTGACCCTATGATCCAACTGCCGTAGGCAGAATCTGGACTCATTGCTGAACATAACATTCCTCCACATGTTCAGGTTCCAGTGCATGTGTTGCCGACACCAGCGCAAACGGGCCTGACGGTGAAGGGCAGTCATGGCAGGCCTCCTGGCAGCCCTATGAGACCGGAGATCGGCTGCGTGCAGTCTGTTCCGAATTGTCTGGGCAGAGAGCCGTCGGCCATATCGTCCTGCAAACCTTGACTGCAAATCTGTAGAAGACAGCCTACGGTTCCTAAGTGCTGACAGGGTGAGGAAACGGTCTTCTTCGGGTGTCGTCTTCTTGGGACGCCCACTTCGCGGCCTGTCTCTGACATCCCCCGTTATATGGAACGTGGCCTTCACTTTGGAGATGGTACTAGGGCTCACTCCAAATAATGCCGCAACTTGGTTTTGCGGAACACCAGCTTGAAGTTGCCCTATCGCACGGGCCCTATCCAGATCAGTCAAACGTGGCGTGCTGATTCTTGGAGCAGACACCAACTGACCACTGTAGCAGGGCCCATGCTCACAGATGCTGCCAATCAGGCACCTGATTGTCAGCACCTGGGGGTACCAGAAGCTCAAAACAAGAGTCAATAGCAACAGCAGAATAAGCTGTTTGGCATTGGCAGAGAAGATTTGGCAAATTTTTCATGGGCGCAACCCATATACTCAGCTCTGCTGCTCATCCCACAAATGCATGTTCCTTACAAATGTGGCACCATTTAAAAGGGAAATAAACAGGCTTTCCAAAGGTATAAGATTTATTGCCAAGAAGCATTGTTACAACAAAGAAATAATCTACCAAACACAAATTTCCTTACTTTTTGTGCTATGTTTATATGTCTTGGGGAAATAATAATTTGCTTAAGTCAAGTCAGACAACTGTTAGAATATTCTGAAAACACAGAACACAGTTGAATATAAGTATCGGTGTGGTGATCTGTCGTGCTTACATCTATTCTTCTGAGATGTCCAGATTGAATATTTTGATTTTATAGTCATACAATGTGAAAACTTGCACACATCGACCAACATGTCCCACATACACTAGTCCCACCTGCCTGTGTTTGGCCCATCTATATACTCGTTTATTTTTTTTTGTTTGTTCCTGAACTACAGCCCAAACGGTACACGATAGCGCAACAATTTTAGGACCACCTTACTCACCGTTGTCCCTTTGGTGCTAATGGAAGAGGTTTAATTGAAATCGGTGCTATATTTTTTAAGTTATTCACATTTTAAAGTTTAAATCTATCTCCTAGGGAGGGAGGGGGAGGAGGAGGAAGGATAAGGGGGGTTGAGGGGGATGGAGTGGGGGGAGGGGAAGGGGGGAGGAGGAGGGAGGATAAGGGGGGTTGAGGGGGATGGAGTGGGGGTGGATGGAGGAGGGAGATGGGGAGGGGAGGGGGGAGGGGAGGGGTGGGTGAGGGTGCTGCACCAATGCAGGAGAGGTTTGGGCCCAACGGGTCTACTTGGTTTAGTATCCCTCTAAACCTGTCCTATCCATGTTCCTGTGTAGTTGTTCCTTAAACGTTGCTACAATCCCTGCCTCAACTACCTCCTCTGGCAGCCTATTCCATGCACCCACCACCATTTGTGGGTTTACCCGTTGGATTAGAAACATAAAAACATAGAAAATAGGAGCAGGAGGAGGCCATTTGGCCCTTCGAGCCAGCACCACCATTCATTGTGATCATGGCTGATCATCCACAATCAGTACCCTGTGCCTGCCTTCTCCCCATATCCCTTGATTCCACTATCCCCTAGAGCTCTGTCTAACTCTCTTTTAAATTTAATTGTTGTTGGGATTCAACTACAAAGAAGCTGCATGATAAGTATAAAATAATATTTAAAGATGATAAACATTGACCGTGCCTCTTTCTATTTATTGATAAATCATCATAACAGTATATGCGGTCACTACAATTTCTGTTAACCCAAGGACAGGAGTTATTTGCAGAACATGAACTAAATATAGCTTTGCTAATGTGATCTTGTGATGTCTTGCAGTCTGTAAATAAAATACTGCCAATCAACTTCAAACACTTCAAACTTGGTAGATGCTCATATTTTATACTAGATTTGATATTTTTTATAAAACGTATTGATACTACCAAAAACCTGCATCTGAACTGAACCTGAACTGATCTTATCGGGTTCAATAAAGCTCCAACTTTTGACCTACTCCATTGCAAGCGGCAGTTTGAGGGGGCAAGAAAGTTATCACCAACAAAATAAATGTGAATATTTAGCAGTGGCTGCACACTGTCCTCCATTTCTAAAATTTGCATTCATTTACTATCTGGAAAAAAAAATGATGCAAGAGCATCAAATTATAGTAATAGTAATGGTGATTTTAACTTTTCAGTATTAACTGGGATTGCTCTCGTACTCCAATACTTCCTCATTCAAGGAATTTTAAATAGTATTGGAACAGTTTCGAAAGGAAACAAGGTATTTGGGTGAAAAATTCCTATTAAATTTTTTCTCCTTCACCTTAAACCTTAATCCAGGGACGGCACAGTGGTGCAGCGGTAGAGCTGCTGCCTTACAGCGCTTACAGCACCAGAGACCCGAGTTCAATTCTGACTATAGGCGCTGTCTGTACGGAGTTTGTACGTTCTTCCCATGACCGTGTGGATTTTCACCGATATAGACAATAGGTGCAGAAATAGGCCATTCAATGTGATCATGGCTGATCGTTATCTTCAGTTTCTTCCCATGCTCCAAAGACACAGGTTTGTTGGTTAATTGGCTTGGTATAAAGGTAAATTGTCGCTAGTGTGTGTAGGATAGTGCTAATGTGCGGGGATTGCTGGTCCGTGCAGACTCAGTGGGCTGAAGGGCTGGTTTCCGCGCTGTATCTCTAAACTAAACTATGTCCTCTGGTTTTTGATTCCCCTCTAGTTTTTATATGAACTATTATTCAAAAAACTCACTGGGCCAGATTGTGCTCTTCATCCGTTTATAGCTCTGGGCACTAGTGTGTTCCAGATTTTCGAGCATTGCAATGTGGTACTTGGGAAAAAATGTTGGATGTCAAATGCCAGCACATGTGACAATCCTCAATGCTGATGGACTTGGGGCAGAGTTTAGACTCGCTGATTCAAGGGCATTCAGCCCTTCTACTTCATGTTAGTTTTGCTTAGCAGATACTGCACAGCTCACCTATTTGACTGGCATCACCAAGCAGGATTGACACTATATGCACACATACGGGTTAATTATCTATTTTATGGTTTTCTATCAGATTTCTATCACTATACATCATATTTGATGTAATTTGTTTAGTTTAAGTATTTTTATTGTTAGTTTACTTATATCTACTTCAATTATGTTTAAGTTTCTGATTATCCAAAATATTTAAAACGTTTAAAAAGGATCTAATACCACAGTAAGCTGTTAAAAAGCCATGAATCAATGCATAAACCCAACACAGCCATAATGTATTCTGCATTTTGTTCAACCTGAGGAAGCTGAACAAATCATCTTCTTTGATTAGAGCAGCAATAAGTCCAGCTTAAGAGTTGTTAACCAGTCGGATGGGAGTGCATCTCTGAAGGTTATTGCCACTTTTGTGAGGGGGGGAGGGGGGTCAGTGTGTGATTGTGTTATGCCTCACTTGATCAGGGTTGGCACAGCCACTTTCTGCAGAGCAACATAAAGTATCCGCAGCAGTCGCATTCACTTAGGAGCTGATATCGAACCTCTAACATTTTATAGTTATTTTTTAAATCAACGAACAAGCTTATTGAAATATTCAATAGTAACTGCAAGTCCAATATTAAAAGACATCATTATCCTTATTGCACCATGCAAGTTCTCAAACCATTTATTTATCATTCCACCTTTGTGTTACTTCGATGTGCATCACTGGCGTTTCGTAGATCCTTTTGGTCTTCACAATGCTAAAATAAAATTGATAGAATGGAAATGCTTGCATGAGTACATCTCTAGCAATCCTCAAGAAGCTTGTTACCATCCTGGATAAAGCGACTTACTTGAATGACCCTTTACCATTGATCGGTTTTGTAATTTCAACATTTTCCATCTTTATTCCATGATCTAGTGGTTGTCGAGGACTTGTCCTTACTTTGCCTAAAGCAAGAATGAAAGTGTACTATGAATTTATTGCTGTCTCTAGCTTTGTAGACTGTGTTCATGAATCAGACGTGCATGGCAAGTGACCTAAATTATGGGAGTCGAGGCCCTTGTTCCTTTCATTTTCTCATTGCCTGTCTTTTGCCAGCTCCAGCTTTGGCCGTTGTTCTCCACACCCTGGCTCCAGAGTGCAAGTCGGACACTGAGTGAAGGTTTTACTTCTTTGAAAAACAATAGGCTGTTGGGTGTATATCCTGCAGATTCTGAAGTTCGTCTTCCACTCACTGAGATGCTCCTTTGAAATGATCAGTTTTACTTCCTCAAATGTAATTCTAAATGTTGCCTTTGTTTCCTAAAATTCTCTTATTCTGGGTTCAATCAGTAATCTTTGTGGTAGTGCCTGACCAATAGCCAGCACCACCATTCAATGTGATCATGGCTGATCATTCTCAATCAGCACCCCGTTCCTGCCTTCTCCCCATACCCCCAGACTCTGCTATCCTTAAAAGCTCTATCTAGCTCGCTCTTGAATGCATTCAGAGTATTGGCCTCCACTGCCTTCTGAGGCAGAGAATTCCACAGATTTACAACTCTCTGACTGAAAAAGTTTTTCCTTATGTCCGTTCTAAATGGCCTACCCCTTACTCTTAAACTGTGGCCCCTGGTTCCGGACTCCCCCAACATTGGGAACATGTTTCCTGCCTTTAACGTGTCCAACCCCTTAATAATCTTATACGTTTCGATAAGATCCCCTCTCATCCTTCTAAATTCCAGTGTAAACAAGCCTAGCTGCTCCAGTCTTTCAACATATGACAGTCCCGCCATTCCGGGAATTAATCAGTGGAATTCTCTGCCTCAGAAGGCAGTGGAGGCCAATTCTCTGAATGCATTCAAGAGAGAGCTAGATAGAGCTCTTAAGGATAGCGGAGTCAGGGGGTATGGGGAGAAGGCAGGAACGGGGTACTGATTGAGAATGATCAGCCATGATCACATTGAATGGCGGTGCTGACTCGAAGGGCCGAATGGCCTACTCCTGTACCTATTGTCTATAAACCTATGCTGCATGCCCTCAATAGCAAGAATATCCATCCTCAAATTGGAGACCAAAACTGCACACAGTACTCCAGGTGCAGTCTCACTAAGGCCCTGTACAACTGCAGAAGGACCTCTGCTCCTATCCTCAACTCCTCTTGTTATGAAGGCCAACATTCCATTGGCTTTCTTCACTGCCTGCTGTACCTGCATGTTTCCTTTCAGTGACTGATGCACTAGGACACCCAGATCTCGTTGTACGTCCCCTTTTCCTAACTTGACACCATTCAGATAATAATCTGCCTTCCTATTCTTACCACCAAAGTGGATAACCTCACACATCCACATTAAATGGCATCTGCCATGCATCCGCCCACTCACACAACCTGTCCAAGTCACCCTGCAACCTCATATCATCTTCCTCACAGTTCACACTGCCACCCAGCTTTGTATCATCTGCAAATTTGCTAATGGTACTTTTAATCCCTTCATCTAAGTCATTAATGTATATTGTAAATAGCTGCGGTCCCAGCACCGAGCCTTGCGGTACCCCACTAGTCACTGCCTGCCATTCTGACAGGGACCCATTTATCCCCACTCTTTGCTTTCTGTCTGCCAACAAATTTTCTATCTATGTCATTACCATACCCCCAATACCATGTGCTCTAATTTTGCCCACTAATCTATGTGGGACCTTGTCGAAGGCTTTCTGAAAGTTGAGATACACCACATCCTCCGGCTCTCCCCTGTCAATTTTCCTAGTTACATCCCCAAAAAATTCCAAAAGATTAGTCAAGCATGATTTCCTCTTCGTAAATCCATGTTACTGCTATCCAAATGCTCTGCAATTTCGTCTTTTATAATTGACTACAGCATCCTCCCCACCACTGATGTCAGACTAACTGGTCTATAATTTCCCGTTTTCTCTCCCTCCTTTCTTAAAAGGTGGGATAACATTTGCTACCCTCCAATCCACAGGAACTGATCCTGAATCTATAGAATATTGGAAAATGATCACCAATGCATCCACAATTTCTAGAGCCACTTCCTTAAGTACCCTGGGATGCAGACCATCAGGCCCTGGGGATTTATCAGCCTTCAGTCCCATCAGTCTACCCAACACCATTTCCTGCCTAATGTGAATCTTCTTCAGTTCCTCCGTCACCCTAGGATCTCTGGCCACCAGAACATCTGGGAGATTGTTTGTATCTTCCTTAGTGAAAACAGATCCAAAGTACCGGTTCAACTCGTCTGCCATTTTCTTGTTCCCCATAATAAATTGCCCTGTTTCTGTCTTCAAGTGACCCACATTTGCCTTGACTATTTTTTTCCTCTTCACATACCTAAAAATGCTTTTACTATCCTCCTTTATATTATTGGCTAGTTTACCCTCATACCTCATCTTTTCTCCCCGTATTGCCTTTTTAGTTATCTTCTGTTGCTTTTTAAAAGAGTCCCAATCCTCTGGCTTCCCACTCTTCTTTGCTATGTTATACTTCTTCTCTTTTATTTTTATGCTGTCCTTGATTTCCCTTGTCAGCCACGGGTGCCTCTTACTCCCCTGAGAATCTTTCCTCCTCTATGGGATAAATTGATCCTGCAACTTCTGCATTGTTCCCAGGAATACCTACTATTGCTGTTCCACCGTCTTCCCTGCTAGGACCTCCTTCCAGTCAAATCTGGCCATCTCCTGCCTCATGCCTCTGTAATCCCCTTTGCTATACTGTAATACTGACACTTCTGATTTTCCCTTCCCCCTCTCAATTTGAAGCGTCTTCAATATATGCACTGTACTATCTAGGTTCTTGGTCCTCCAAAATATTCCAAATGGAATTTAAACTGGAGGTGGCGCAGTATGGACTTTAGCAAGAAGGGCTTCTTGGAGAAGAAGAGCTGCCTTCAATTTAGTTGCGTCTGGTTGAGTAATTATAGTAGCGTGAAGACTATTCTATGCTTTAATTGTGCGAGGGAAGAATGAATTGCTACACACATCTGTCTTGATAGCTGGTATCTCAAATTGAATCGAATACCTTTATGGTTTATGTACATCATGTGAAAAATAAGATGAAGAGAAAATAGAGCGTTGCTTTAAATCAAAGTTGCTTCTGATCAATGAGAAGGAACTTTGAGATCTATTTATCTCTAACTTGCCTTTCACACATAAACACACACAGATATATATGTATGTGTGCATATATATATATATGAATGTGTGTGCTTGTACGTGTGTGAATGCATATATGTTAAATTTGTGCAGAATGTGTGTTAGAGCAATACAAGGGAACCTGTACAAAAGAGGGGGCTGGGGAGGAAGGATGGGAGGGAAATGGGCAGAAACAGTAAGAAAAATAAAATCAGAGATATTAAGCAGGGGGAAAACATTTTAAAAGAAAAATAACAAAAAAAAACGTGAATTGATAGACGAGATATATTCTGCATTTTAATGGTATCATCACACATACTGTTCCCCAGAGCACTGATTACACTGCGAGAGGCACAGCGAACGGCGGGGTTTGCTTACTAAAATGGCTCCGTTGCGCACTACACTTCAGCATACGCGATTTGGAGGGAGTGGTCCATCTTGCACCGCTCTATTATCGTTGGTTGAGGGCGCTGCTGCCCTGCGGGTGGCGCTGTGCGCGGACCCAGCCCCGCCCCCCCCCCCCCCCTTGCTGCCCGCTGCCCGCGGCCGCTCCTGTCCGCGGCGCGCTCGTTGTTGCGGGGATTATGAGTGCGGGCACGTGAAGCGCGCGGACTCGGGGCTGTGACGCCTCTCCGCCTGCCCGGTCGCCGCTCGCTCACTAACTCACTCACTCACCCGCCTGGCCGGCCGGCCCGCTCGCCATGTTCGCCTACGAGTACGTCACAGAGGAGCAGCTGGCCGGATTCGACAAGTACAAGGTGAGGGCGCGCGGGGCTATACACCCCGACCCGCGACACCGGGCCCTCACCCACAACACCCAACACCCACAACACCGGGCCCCCACCGACAACACCCGCAACACCGGGCCCCCACCCACAACACCGGGCCCCCACCGACAACACCCGCAACACCGGGCCCCCACCGACAACACCCGCAACACCGGGCCCCCACCCACAACACCGGGCCCCCACCGACAACACCCGCAACACCGGGCCCCCACCCACAACACCGGGGCCGGGCCCCCACCCACAACACCGGGGCCGGGGCCCCACCCACAGCACCCGGGCCCCCACCCACAGCACCCGGGCCCCCACCCACAACACCGGGGCCCCACCCACAACAACCGCGACACCCACAACACCCAACCCGGACCCACCACACACTCACACCCAACTCGGCCACGGCGAGGGACTGTGTCCCGCTCCCCGGCCGGGAGCTTCCCTCCAACTCACCCGGAGAGGGACCCCGGCAGCGGCCCCCGTCGCCCCCACTCCCCACCTACATACCCGGAGAGGGCCCACCGTTCGTGTCCCCCAACCACCCACCCCGGCGGGGGGCCTCCATGCCACCACCCTCGCTCCCACCCATCCTGACCTCACTCCCTCCACCCCAGCGGGGGCCTCCGTCCCCCCCCCCCCCCCCGCTCACTCCCTCCCCCCCCCCGCTCACTCACTCCCTCCCACCCACCCACCCATTGCTGCGCCGGGTGAGGATCCCCAGTCTCCCCCTCCCCACCATGTTCTCCCCCTCCCCACCATGTTCTCCTCCTCCCCACCATGTGTTCTCCTCCGTTTCATCCCTCCCGGTCTCTCCCTCCTCCACCGAACCTTCCCTCCCACACCCACCTGTTTTTTTTCTCTCCTCCAACCCACCCCGTGTCTCTCCACCTCCCAATGCTGTTCTTTGACCTCTGGTTGCAGCCATTCGGTTGTCTCAACTCTTAAATGTGATTCACATCCCTCTCCTTCCGCCCTCGTTTAACTCTAATCTAATCGAATCCACTTTCCCTTTAAAATAAAAATCGACCTTCATACCTCCAGCTCATAAAGTTCACAGTCTTTGCTCTCTGGAAGTTTCTTCTAAATTCGCTATGGGATTTATTTGTGACGGTTTATGGTCCCAACTTTAACCATTGTACAATTGAAACTTTTTTGCATTCAGTACTATGTAACTAAAAATCTTTTAACTCTGCCATAATTTTTATAGATGAAATTCTGGCTTGATGGTTGTATTTTGTCAGACCTGATTTTTTTGTAATCTTTGCATAGTTTCAATGTTACAATATATCATGTTAAAAACAAGGAAACTAGAACAGCAGAACTCTTTATTGTGGTCTAAGCCAGATTTTTGTTTACAGTTTTAACACAACTTTGTTTTTGAATTCTATATCCCAGCATGTGTTTTTATTCACGATAGACTTGTAACAAGTTTTATAATGTGATAATTTGCCATTTTTAATCACCAGATCTATTTTCACTTTTTGGGGGGCAATTGGGGATGGATAATCATGGCTGTCCCAGTAATACTCAAATCCTGAAAAAAGTATAAAAATGCATGGAATAATTATAGCTGGGAATACAATGGGCTGTTGAAATGAACTGGTGGACTTGTTTAATGGTTTACATGCGATATTTTGTTATTCGTTATAACTAACTTGAGAAAAAGCTTAAGGTACGGGGTGAATTTGCGTAAAGTTGGATATTCAGTAGTGAATCATTTGTAATGTTTATCTGCACTGTTTATCCAGTGACAGGACTCAAATTCCATCTTGGCAGCTGAGGAACTTAAATTTATGTACTTGAATTCATGTATGAAACAAATATTTTGTGTTAGTAGTAGTGGCCATCAAACTAGGTTACTGTAAAAGCTTAACTAATTCAGTTATGTCTGGAAAGGAAATATGCTGGTTAGGCCTGTGTGAGATTTCAAATGTGATTAACTCCTAACTGCCTTCCTTGTCTGTCAATGAGTCAGACACATGGACAATAAATGATGGCCATCCTGTGGTGTTCGTCCTGCGAATGAATTTTAAAAAAACCTCGTGTCCCAGCAAAAGATCAGTTGTCTCACACTAGTGCTTCTAATAAAGGTTTATAGATATAGATGATTCAATGGTGTAATTCTGAATAATAATTATGTCTGAAGATAAACACAAAAAGCTGGAGTAACTCAGCCGGGATAGGCAGCATCTCTGGAGAGAAGGAATGGGTGATGTTTTGGGTCGAGATCCTTATTTAGACTGATGTCTGCACTGGTGTCAATAATTATGTTTGTACTTGGTTATTTTAAAATATAGCTTAGTTGCTTATTGGGACCTGACTGAATTATTTCTGGTGTCAACAGCAAGTGTGGTGTTTGTGTTTTGGAAAGAAGAATGTGCCATGACAGTAAAACGTTTACAAATGAAATAATTTTAAATGTTGATTTGTTTTGAGTGGCAAAATATATAGGTTGCATAATTCACACTCCAAAATCCTGGATCCCATTTAATAAGGACAGGATTAGACATGTAGACAAGGACAGAATCCCCCTCGTTCTCACCTTCCACCCCACCAGCCAGCGGATCCAACATATCATCCACCAACATTTACGTCACCTACAATGGGACCCCACCACTGGCCATATCTTCCCATCCCCTCCCCTCTCTGCGTTCCGCAGAGACCGTTCCCTCCGTAACTCCCTGGTCCACTCATCCCTTCCTACCCAAACCACCCCAACCCCGGGCACTTTCCCCTGCAACCGCACGAGATGCAACACCTGTCCCTTTACCTCCCCCCTCAACTCCATCCAAGGACCCAAACAGTCTTTCCAGGTGAGGCAAAGGTTCACCTGCACCTCCTCCAACCTCATCTATTGCATCCGCTGCTCTAGATGTCAACTTATTTACATCGGCGAAACCAAGCACAGGCTCGGCGATTGCTTCGCTGAACACCTGCTCTCGGTCCGCATTAACCAAACTGATCTCCCGGTGGCCGAGCACTTCAACTCCCCCTCCCATTCCCAGTCTGACCTTTCTGTCATGGGCCTCCTCCAGTGCCATAGTGAGGCCCACCGGAAATTGGAGGAACAGCACCTCATATTTCGCCTGGGCAGTTTGCAGCCCAGTGGTATGAACATCGACTTCTCCAACTTTAGATAGTTCCTCTGTCCCTCCCTTCCCCTCCTCCTTCCCAGATCTCCCTCTATCTTCCTGTCTCCACCTATATCCTTCCTTTGTCCCGCCCCCCTGACATCAGTCTGAAGAAGGGTCTCGACCCGAAACGTCACCCATTCCTTCTCTCCCGAGATGCTGCCTGACCTGCTGAGTTACTCCAGCATTTTGTGAATAATTAGACATGTAGTTTCAGTTATATGGTGACCATATAACTATGGTAACTGAAGCAGACTGGGTGTATGTAGTGAGTGCCTTCATAATTGTGGAAGTAATTAAAAACAAATTACTCAAATAACAGGGGATTGAGCAGCACCTGTAGAGCCAAAGCGATAGTCAATGATTTTGGTTTGGTCCCTTCATCAGGACTTGCTGACATCTTCCAACAGATTATTGTTTGCTCCAAATTCCAGCATTTATAGACTTTGTGTGCAAAAAATAATTGTATTTCTCTATAAGAATAGGTGGAACTTTTATTTTGCCTTAAGATAAATCTTTTGCGGGTTTACAAATGGTCTTGGGCAAACTGTTTTAGCTATTCTGAAATAGATACAAATGGTAAAGTAATTGTTGCAACTGTGGCAGCTTTAGCACTTAGTTCTGATAGCCGCTTCGTGTCTGGTGAGCTGCCAGCTGATTGAATTTGCCCTCTCTGTTGATTACATGTGGATGATTGTTATATTGTATTCTTCCATGCTTGAAATTTTATCAGTTGCCAAGAAGTGACTGTCTGCTGGTCACTGATGTAAATTGCTTGTTAATAAGAACTATCACTTTGGGTCTCTGAATTTTCTGTAGCCAAACCTCCCCCATATTGGTGTCTTTCTTCTGCTGTTGCCCATTCAATCCATTATTCTGGTCACACTTGCCAAGCACCTTTCATCCTTGAGCAGGGTCTCTTGCTGTTTCCCCAGAGCCATTGTGCATGTCAGGGTTTAAATCTATATTGCCGGTTGCTGTTGGCCAGCACATTAAGAGTGCTGGATGTATGACACCCAGCCCAGCAGTTCATGGCCATCCTCGTCCAAATTTTTTGTTGAATCGTGTAGAGTAAAATTAAACAGCATTTCTAAATCTCATGCTATCTTGTGTCATCTATCTTTCTCTGTTTCAACCTATTTACTCGTAAATGTACAGTCATTTATTTTGTATTTCCTTGTCTTAATTTGCCATGGCCAGAGTGGAAGTAAGTCAGTTGTGATCTTAAACGCTGGCGCTATTTGTTCGCCGCTTCTCCGTCAGGACAAATCTTTTGTTTGTTTGTTTTTATGTCTTGTTTGCTTTGTAAAACGTCTTTGAGTATCTTGAAAAGCGCTATATAAAATAAATGTATTATTATTATTATTATTATTATTATTACCTACAAAGAAATGAGGCTTGACACAAAATACTGGAGTATCTCAGGCAGCATCTCTGGAGAGAAGGAATAGGTGACGGTTTAGGTCAAGATACTTCTGCAGACTGGTCTGGGGAAAGGGAAACGAGAGATATAGACAGTTGAAGTGGGACACGAGTGTCATGCAAAGCCAATGAAGTGGGACACGTGTCAAGCGAAGCTTTCTTTATTCCTCAAGCACCATACAGCTCCCCAAACCCCCAACCTGTTCAACTCCTCCTGGAACTCCACTACCAACTGCCACTCCTCCCCATTCCAAGTTCCGTGACCACAGCCCCCGAGCCGAGGGTTTGCACCATGTGTGGCTCACCACCAGGGACCACCACATAGTGATATAGAGAGAGATATAGAACAAATGAATGAAAGATATGCAAAAAGGTAACGGCGATAAAGGGAACAGGCCATTGTTACCTGTTTCCTAGGTGAGAACGAGAACCTGGTGCGACTTGGGTGGCGGAGGGATGGAGAGCGGGATTGCAGGGGTTACTGGAAGTTAGAATCAATATTCATACCACTACGTTGATTCATACCAAAATATGAGATGCTGGTCCTCCAATTTGTGATTAGCCTTGGCAGAAAGGTCAGTGTGGAAATGGGAAGGCGATTAAAGTGTTTGGCAACCGGGAGATCAGGTAAGTCCAGGCAGGCTGTTCGAAGGTGTTCAGTGAAACGATCACCCAGTCTACGTTTGGTCTCGCTGGTGTATAAAAGTCCACATCTTGAACAAAGGATACAGTAGATGAGATCGAAGGGGGTGCAAATGAACCTCTGTCTAACCTGAAAGGACGGTCGGGAGTGCCTGGACAGAGTAGAGGGAGGAGGTGTAGGGACGTGTTGCATCTCCTGTGGTTACAAAGGAAGGTTCCTGGGGAGCGGGTGGTTTGAATGGGAAGGGATGCATTAATCAGGGAGTTGTGGAGGGAACGGTCCCGGTAGCAGGCGGAAAGGGGTGGAGATGGGACGATGTGAAAATGTTGAGGATTATGTGTTGTATGCGACGGCTGATGGGGTGAAAGGTAAGGTCTTGGGGACTCTGTCCCTATTACGACTAGGGGGAGAGGGAGCAAAGGCAGAGCTGTGGGGTACCGAGGAAATGTGTGTGAGGGCCTCATCTGTGATGGAAGAGGGGAATCCCCGTTCCCTAAAGAATGTGGACATCTCGGATGTCCTGATATGGAACACCTCATCTTGGGTGCAGATTAGGCGGAGGAATTGGGACTTGGGGATAGAGTCTTTGCAGGAAGCAGAGTAGGAAGAAGTGTAATCTAGATAGTTGTGAGTGTCAGTGGGTTTGTAATAGACGTCAGTACTTTTGATTAAATATGGTTTCCCAATTTATTCTTGTCCCATCAATTCTAAGTTACTTATTTCAAACTTTGGTGTATTCCTCTCCAATTATCTTCTTTTTTTTTTCTGTCTGCTTTCGGTTTCTCATGTGCCTGTGACTTGTTATTGGGGGTTTCTTTGTTTTTTATCTCTTTGTTCGGTTGAAGGTTTTAGTTTCATTTTTTGGCAAAATTGATTATTATTTTTTTTAATTTGCTTGCACTTGATTTCTGCACCAATTGAAATTATTTGCAATAATGGGCAACAATGCATGATTTCTCGATGAACTCTATGGTTTTTATCCATGCTTTGAAAGGCAGAACAACGACGCAACTACACAAGCGCCCCACAGCCCTTGACGACCATGTGATCTCAATCTCTGAGACCAACGTAAGAGTAACCTTCAAGGGAGTGAATCCACACCCTTGAACATCTGTGTTTGTGATGCTGCTGCTGCTGCTGCTGCAAACAAGATTTTCATCATACCTGTATCTGTCTTTTTCCCATGGGAGTGGAATCATGAACTAGAGGGCATACGTTAAAGGTCATTGAAAAAGGATTTGGTAGGAACCTGAGGGACAGCTTTTTAACAGGTGGTATGTATATGAATGAGCGGTCAAAATAGCTGGGACAATAACAATGCCAAAGACATTTGCCTAGAAGGCACATGAATGTCTCTACTTCCTCAGGAGATTAAGGAAATTTGTGATACCTCCAATGACTTGCAAACTTCTACCGATGCACCATAGAAAGGATACAGTTGGGTTTCATCACAGCTTGGTTTGGGAACAACTCTGCCCAAGACTGCAATAAATTGTAGAGAGTTGTCGGTGTTGCTCAATCCATCGCACAGACCAGACTTAACACCAATGACTCCATCTACACTTCATGGAGCTTTACACTTCATGCAGCTTTGGATAAGCACACATCATAACCAAAGACATGTACTACCCTGGTCATTTTTCCCCCTGCTTCCAGTCGGCAGAAGGTACAGCAGCCTGAAAGCTCATCTTATCAGATTCAGTAACCACCTCTTTCCCTCTTATCAGTCTTCTAAATGGTCTTTCCATAAGGTGTGGTACTCTCCAATTCTCCTCTACCCCATTGTGGACATTGGCCTTTGTCCATGGAAGTGATGCGCTGTTGAGAATTCTGTTCTGCACTCTGTATCTTACTCTTTATCTATTGAACTTGAGTTTGACTTGATTGTGTTTATGCATAGCATATCTGATCTATTTGGATACCATGCAAGACAAAGCTTTTCACTGTACCTCAGAACATGTGAAAATAAATCTAAATCTAAACCTAAACCATGCTGATTAGAACGGAGATCAGGCCTAACATCCTTCAGTCAGTGATTTACCATAATGATGTGGAAACTAGAATAATTTTTATATTAAAAAGGAAGATTGCACTTCTTCAAATAAATGTTGAGGGTAAAATTAGACTGAAATCACAGTGTTAAGGCTAACCAATAAGGGGAGCTTACATTGGTGAGAGATGGACGACTAAAGGGCTTGTACTCAAATTGACGTATATTAATTTTGAGTTGGGATGCTAAATGTTTTTGAATGGATTCACAGATGAGCCGTGATCTCATTGAATGGCTGAACAGTTGAAGAACTTATTTCTATTTCAGACAGATGTGTTATTTGTCTACCAAACTTGTTACACTCCAAGTTACATCTATATATCTTACAAAAACTCTCATCTTGTTTGTTCTCTTCCCCTGTATGTATGTTCCCCCATTTGTTTGTTTGTCCTATATGTGCAGTTTTCATCTGGAAAAAAACAGTACACGATAGCGCCACAATTTTAGGCCCACCCTACTCACCATTCCACCGCGGACTCAATATATAAACTTTTACTTTTTAAAAACAATTTACTTCATAAAGTTTAACATGCGCTCCTCCCTCCCCCACTCCCTGGCCGGGAGTACGGTGCCTGTCCGGGCGTGCCCATTCCTCCTGTAGTGCAGCGTGGCGGCAGAGGGTCCAACGGGGTCCAACAAGATGGCCTTTGCTGCCGACCACTGCAGGACAGGTTTCGGGTCCACGGCTCGCTCTGGCCGATGCGATGGACACTCGGGGCCGACATGAGTGGCTCCCTCTACCCTTCCCTGTCCCCCTTTGCTCGCCCACGGCCCACGGGGGACACTTCCCGCCCGCCAACGAGTCCACGGATCGGTAGGGTTGCTGGGCCCGCAGGAGAGGTTTGCACCCAACGGGGGTTGCCGCGCCTGCAGGAGAGATTTGCACCCAACGGGTGCACACCCGTCTAGTATATTATAAAGTTTAGATTTTGGATTGTGAGAATGAGACAAAGTGAAGTTGAAGGCTACAATCACATTTGCAAAGGCATTGAATGGTGGAGCATGGTGAATGCTGAGGGATTTGGAGGCTTTGCAGCCAAGAGGTCGGGATCCAGCACATTTAGAGAGGTGGGGCGGGCAGGTTTTGCCGTGATCTGAGGCTTTATTAAAAATAAGAAACACAAATTTAGCGATGGGAGGACTTTCTGTCTGCTTCATAGTTCTTCCAGTTTAGTCCAATTCTGATTTAATACTGGGTTGTCGAGGGAGGGGGTGGGGAGCTACTCCCGGCTGATTTGGATGAGTCGTGTCAGCGACTCTGAGGGAGGAGAAGTGGTGGTGGACAAAGCAGTGGTCCACAGGAAGAAGCGGCGGCTTTTGAGATTGGAGGGAGCCCCAGAGTGACCGCAAGCGTCCTGTTGTTGGCGCTGGCCCAAAGAAAGCGTTGTTGGCCAGGGGCTACAATGTGAGCCATGTCAACTGGACAGTGTGGCAGCTGATGATGGGCTTGCTGGTGTAGACCAGCGGCACGGCGCAGTTTTAAGTGAAATGACAATGTGCTGGAGTAACACAGCAGGTCAGGCAGCATCTCTGGAGAACATGGATAGGTGACGTTTCGGATCGGGATCCTTCTTCAGACTGAAGAAGGGTCCCGACTCAACGTCACTTATCCATGTTCTCCAGAGCTGCTGCCTGACCTGCTGAGTTCTTCCAACCTTTTTTATATTAACCAGCATCTGCAGTAGTTTGTTTCTACCTAGTTTAAAAGTGATTTCGACTTGCATTAAATCTGACGTGTAAGTGTTTACCGAACGTAACCCTTCCGTAAGTTGGGGAGTGTCTGTAATCGGGTACTGAAGCAATTAGGAAAGGAAAGGCAGGTGAGGAGGAATCTCTCAATGGAGCAAATGTAACAAAGGTTTTGTCAAGATTGATTACTGGCATGGAACAACTTAGGAGATGAAGAATGAGATGGGATCTCATGGAAACCCCTGGTAGTTGCAGGACAAGACAGATTAGATACAGAGAGAATGTTCCCAATGGTAAGAATGCCCAGAACCATGGATCATGGCCTCGGGATACATTTCAAACTGAAAATGGAAAAACCATCTTCACCTGGAGAGGGGGAAATCTGGAATTCTCTGCTGGAGTTGCAGAGAGAGACAGCACATAAATGTGCAGTTCAACCCAGAGTCCATACTTACCCTCAAACATTTAGAGTAATCGCTCATGAATCCCTTTTTATTCTCCCTACATTCCCATCAACTCTCCCCAAATTCTGCCACTCACCTTTGTCATGGGTGTATCCTAAAAGGGGGAAATTCTGGAAGGGCTATCACCTCTCCCAACCCTTCTGAATTTGGCGGATAATTTCGCTTTGTTATTTCATTTCCGCCATTCCGAGTTTGCCTCACATTTTTCCGCAAAACAGTCGGTAATTGCAATTTGTCAATTCGGCCATTACAGGTTGCTCGGGGTTCTGCGAGAAATCCCTCTGCCATGGAAGTCTCCTTGAAAATGCACCTAGGCTGGGCAAGGCAGCCGATCTCGACCTCATCGGGACTTCCATGGCCAATTTGTCAATTCGGCCGCTGGAGGTCGCTAGGGGTTCCACGAGAAATCCCCCCGCCCTAGAAGTCTCCCCGAAAATGTGGCACCTAGGCTGGGCAAGGCAGCCAATCTCAACCTCATCGGGACTTCCACGGTCAATCAGTGGGTTGAATTTGCAACCTGCGGCCAGGTCTCTGGAACTCCAGCCCAGCTGGGGCCAGCACATCTATCCCCATAGCCGACTTCCTTGGCCAGCTGGATAAACCAGCAAAGCTCTGGAACCAAGAGTGCCAGAAATACAGTGGTGGAACTGTAATGAGTAAATATTAAATTTAAGTGCAAAATTATATAACTAAATTAATTAAAATAATAAAAATGTTGTAATAGTATACAGTGACATATTCACATTATTTTGTAATGTCTGATTTTACTTTGAAATGCACCAAAAGAGGCTTGAAACTGGTAATATTGTGTCACAAAATGCTGGAGTAACTCAGCAGGTCAGGCAGCATCTCAGGAGAGAAGGAATGGGTGACGTTTCGGGTCAAGACCCTTCTTCAGACTGAAGTAGCATTTGGCTTGCATACTTTTATTTTGTTGAAAAGTTGCATTATGTGCCATATTATGAATTTTGATGTAAAATTCTGAATTTTGGACATCAAAATTATGAATTTGTAAAATCAAATGTTGGGAGGTCTGGGCTATGCAATGCAAATGATGCTTGCTTTAACATGAGTTCAGTTTCAGTGTGAACATGTTGAAGAGTATCTCGATGTAACCTGTCCTCTCTTGTAGTCTTCATTGCTTAAATGGTTTATCTTCTCTCCGCTATTCTCCTGTTACCAGATCCTCTTAAATAATTAAACATGATTATACTGTATCCTGCGTTAAGAATGCTATCAGATTGTTGCATTCAACTCAGGACAGCAGGACAGTGTTTCAGAACTCAGTCATTCACACCAGTTTATTTGGTGGGTGCCGAAGAAATTACGCGGGACAATTCAAAGCAGAGTTGCCGGAAGGATATAAAAACATTATTGCACTTTGCCCTACCAGCCTTTCAGACAGACAAGGAGAGGAAAGGTTTATCGGAATATGGGCCAAATGCAGGCAGGTGGGACTAGTGCAGTCGAGGCATCTAGGTTGGTGTGGGCAATTTGGGCCATGGGGCCTGTTTCCATGTTGAATAACTGATTCTAGGTGGACGAAGGAATGGCAGATGGAATTTAACTCTGACATATGCAAAATATAGCATTTTTGTAAGTTAAACCAGGGCAGGATTTACTCAGTCCTGGAGGGTGCTGTCGAACAGGAGGACCTTGGGGTATCGGTACATAGATTCGTAAAAGTGGTAATGCAAGTGGATGGGGTGATGAAGAAAGCGTTTGGCGTGCTTACCTCCATCGGCCAGGGCATTGAATACAGTTGTAACGTCACATTATAATTATACAAGTTGTAGGAGTAGAAGTAGGCCATTCAGCCCATCGAGTCCACTCCGCCATTCAATCATGGCTGATCTCTACCTCCTAATCTAATTTTCCTGCCTTCTCCCCATAACCCTTAACACCCGTTTTAGTCAAGAATTTGTGTATCTCTGCCATAAAAATATCCACTGACTTGGCCTGTGGCAATGAGTACCACAGATTAACTACCCTCTGACTAAAGAAATTTCTCCTCGCCTCCTTTCCAAAAAAAGTGGCCTTTAATTCCGAGGCTCTGACCTCTGGTCCTAGACATTCCCACCAGTGGAAACATCATTCCCACCAGTGGGAAACATCCTTTCCACATCAACTCTATCTATGTCTTTGCACCAAGTTGTTCGTGGGACCTCACTGGGAGTATTGTGTCCAGTTCTGGTTGCCCAGCTGAAGGAAGAATGTCATTGAGCTGGAAAGGTTGCAGAAAAGATTCATGAAGATGTTACTAGGACTGGAGGGTTTGATTTACAAGTAGAGATTGGATAGTGTAGGGAGGTACTGCAGATGCTAGTTTAAACCGAAGATAAACACAAAATACTGGAATAACTCAGCGGGACAGGCAGCATTTCTGGAAAGAAGGAATGGGTTGACCCGAGATGTCACCCATTCCTTCTCTCCAGAGATCCTGCCTGTCTCGCTGAGTTGCTCCAGAATTTTGTGTCTATCTTCTGAGCGATTGGATAGGCTGGGACTTTTTTCCCCTCTAGCTTGGGAAGTTGAGGGGTGACTTCATCGTCTATGAAATCAGAAGGGACATGAATTAGATGAATGGTTACAGTCTTTTCCTAGTTGGGTGAATCTGAAATTAAAGGGCATAGTTTAAAGACGAGAAGGGACAAATTTGAAAGGGAACTGTGGGGCAAATGTTTTCGCACAGGGTGGTGGTAATTTGGATCAAGCTGGCAGAGGAGGCTGTATTAGCAGGTACAATTACAATGTTCAGAGGACGTTTAGATAATTACTTGAATGTTTAAGATTTAGAGGGATATAGGTCAAATGCCATCACCTGTAACTGGCTCAGGTAAACATCTTGGATGTGTTGGGCTGAAGGGCCTGTTTCTGTGCTGTATAACTGTGCCACTGCTGCTGCAATGCTGCTACTACCTTGTATGGCCATGGACTTTGGTAATCGGGGAGGTTCTGCTAAATAAGTACTACTCAGGATCTCATAGAGGATCTTTGTTTGAGGGTGCTACAATTTAGCAACATTTATTTGAAAGATAACAAATCTCTATGCAGCAATACCTTCATAAATGTGTGCTTTACCAAGAGAAATGTGACTAATTTTGAATTTGTCATGAACCATTTGAAAGGAGTAATGAAATGCTGCCTTTCTTATGCACGTCTCTGTATATTTCCAATTAAAATGAATTTTTGTGGAACTGGAAAAATTGTTTTTGGTGATTTGGTATGTTGAAATGCTATTTAATTCAAGTTGGAAATTGTTTCAAACGTATTTGGTATTTAGGGTAGACGTAGATATGCTGCTTGATGTAGTTGCTGAAATCAGTACAATGAAGCACAAGAAAGTGTATAATGCAAGGCTTTCTATATCCTCGGGAAGATTTGGTACATCAGTCAGCTTATCCAGTCTTGAAGGATTCCTTAAATGTTTATGTGTGTTGTTGTTGTGTTTGGTATTAAAGCTATGCTTTGTATCATGTGTTGGTTAAATGTTCAGAACAAATATAGCATTTCTGTGCATAATTCCAAGGGAGTTGAATCCTTGTATTGATTCACAGCAAACACACAGTTCTAATGTTTTGGGTTAGTCTATAACAAGTAATTTGGGCAATTGCATAATAAGGCAGCGTGATATATCTGGAGATGTACATCCAAACCAAAACTGATAGTGCAGGAGAATGAAATTAGTTAGTCAGTATTTGAAAGTGAAAGAAAGTTTAATGTAGACACAAGAAACTGCAGATGCTGATTTACAAAATAAGCATAGTGCTGGAATAACTCTGGGGCAAAGGACTGTGGGATAAGGAGAGAAGAGTTATGAAACGTGAGGACAGGATGTGGGTGGAAAAGGGCGGGGGAAATGGAAAAGGGGCGGGAATGTGGGAGAAATGGATGAGCCTCCAGATGGGGCACAGGGAAAAGGTGGAGGGCGGGGGTGGGGGAATGGGGTGTTGGTTGGTTAGTTACCCACAATTGAACAATTAAATGTTCATTGCTTTGGGTTGTCAGCAATACAAAGTTTTATTTTGTAGATTTAAGTCCGGTACATTACGTGTTGAACCGGTAGAAAAACTTGATGTATTAATTTTCTGTGTACTTTCATTGCTATGATCATTGTGGAATATGTCAAATGGTCTTTTAAATAAAATACACATGCTGGAGTAACTCGGCAGGTCAAGCAGCATTTCTGAAGAAAAGGAATGGGTGACGTTTCGGGTTGAAACCCTTCTTTAGACTGAGAGTTGTGGGGAGGGAAACTAGAGGTATGGAAAGGTACTGGACAAATCAGAGCTGGCACCGACAACCAAAGGAAGGTGGAGTCCATAATGCTCCATTGTTGGCTGTGGAAGGGGTGATAACGAAGAGATATGAACAATGATACTAGCAAGATTACTAGTGTGGGGGAGGGACAGGTAATGCAAGGATTACATGAAATGAGAGAAATCAATAGCCATACTGCTGGGTTGTAAGCTGCCCAAGCGGAATATGAGGTGCTGCTCCTCCAAGTCCTTCTGGAACTTTCAATGGCCAAACATTTTAACTCCCCTTCTCATTCCCATACTGACCTTTTGGTCCTGGGCCGCCTACTGTGTCAGAGTGAGGCCACATGCACATTGGAGGAACAGCACTTCTTATTTTGCTTGGGCAGCTTACAACCCAGCGGTATTAATATTGATTTCTCTAATTTCAAGTAACCCTTGCAATGATCAGATGACTTGATTAGTCTGAAGAATGGTCCCGACACTAAATGTTGTCTATACAATTCCCTGCACAGATGCTGCCTGACCCGCTGACCCTGCAGCAATTTGGTTTTTGCTATGTATCTTCCTGAATTGTGAAAGTTTTTGTGACAACCAAGCTGACTGATATGGGTGAATTAAATCTTGAACCAGCTCTTGGTGTTCCCTCTTACAGGCTTGCTTTTCAAATGCTAGTCTTAAATGCTAGTCTTTGAATTGGTTCTGCTGATCCCATCCAAATTGTGCAAAGAATCCAGTGGAAATGTCGTCTGCATTCAGGCGATTCTTGTCATACTTGTGATAATTATGGAGATAGTCTTAGAGCATGGAAACACTCTTCAACCCAACTTCAATCCATGCTGACCAAGATGCTCCCATCTACACTTGTCCCACTTGCCCGTGTTTGGCCCATATCCCTCTAAACATTTCCTATCTATGTACCTGTCCAAATCCCTTTTAAACGTTGTCACTGCCTCAACTATTTCCTCTGGTTCCATTTACCCATATATATGGAAAATGTTGCCCCTCGGATTCCTATTAAATCTTTCCCCTCTCACCATAAACCTGTGTCCTTTGGTTCTTGATCCCCCTACTCTGGGTAAAAGGCACTGTGCCATCACCCTATGTATTCCCTTCATGTTAGCCATTTATTTTTTAAATTGCATTCACTTGATTGTTCACACAGTAGACTTGATGTAGTGTTGGAAACCATTTTTAATAACAGTGGTTTACAATGAAAATAATTTGCACCCATGATAATGGTACATGAATGTGAAATGGTAATTTGAATTAAAACAAAACCTGACATCCTCTGGTGTATTTGCTCATTTACTGTCAGAATAAGTTTGAAGATGCTTTTAAAATCTGGCTGCTGTTTAAATCCCATAGGAATTAATTTGACTCAGAATAAAGTAACTCCTCGTAGTTTGTCACTCTTGGGAATAAATTAAACTTCAAACAAAATAAAGTTATGATCTCGGCTTCTGGGCGATTTTTGGAAGTTGTTGTTGGGGTTTAGAAATCTTATAGTGTGTGTGGGAACAGTACAATGTGGTCTGAAGAAGGGTCTTGACCCAACATGTCACCCATTCCTTCTCTCCAGAGATGCTGCTTGTCCCGCTGAGTTACTCCAGCGTTTTGTGCCAAGTATAATGTGTTCTTCAGGAGCAATGGTATGAATTCATTCTAACAGCAGGATAAGAATGCATCTGGAATTTGTTTATAGCAAACAAAGCTTTTCACTGACTGCATGTCATCAAGACTGTCTTTCATACTGTTTCTTCCCCACACCTCCCAAAAAAAAGAAACAGAGATTTGTAATAATTATATAGATTTTGGTTTTATATTGTGCATCTTTTATTTTGACATTTTTTCCCCCAAAAAGAAAAAAGATGCTTGTTCTGGGAGTGGATTGTTATTCTCTAGATTTATATCATTGGAGACATGGCCATTGTATGGCACAGTTCACTATGAAATCTTTGCAAATGTTGGGGAAAATGTGCATTTTATCCAGAAATAATTGGGCGAAGAATATCGCAATTGATGGACTGGCCTTTCTGTGTACGATTTACTAAAAAAACAACCGATTAATTTGTTTTAAACCAGTAAAATCTGCCAGTATGGCCTGCATGGGACACCAGGTGCACCAATGTGGTAAACTCTCAAGTGCAATCTGATACGCATGATCTGAGATGAGATGCCAAGACCTATTGGGGATGGGCAGTAAAAGTTGACATGCCAGTGACTTGCAGAGACTGGAGTGGGAAAAATTAAACATTTTCTTAAGGGTTAAAGGAGCAGATGTGAGCCTTTGAGAAGCTGCACGATGACTGACCTTAGCTAGCTAACAATCTGAAATCCTTTGTGCAGTCAGTAAAAGGCTGCACTTGGCAATTACATCAGCTGAATTCAATGGAGGTCATGTGATCTGTGGCCTTTCTTCAACTTGGTGGGAGGTGAAAATCTGAAAAATGTGCATTGAATGAATCTCAAGATGCATTGTCAATTTGACAATGACAGTGTGCATTTCTGTTCAGTCCAGTGGGTAAAGAGTCACAGATGCAGTAAGCAATCCATGTTTTAAAGAGAATGTTTGGATAATACAACAGACCATTAATAATTTTAGGTGGAGCAGATATAAAGCAAAACACAAAGTGCTGGACAAACTCGTGGGTCTGGCAGCATCTGTGGAGGGGATGAACAGATGATGTTTTGTGTTGGAATCCTTCAGACTAAGTGGAGTAGGGGGGAAATATATGGAAAAGTGGTGTAGGTATGGCAAAGCCTGGTTGGTGATGGGCAATACAAATTCGAGCGTGTGATGGGTGAAGATAATGTCAAAGCTAGCGGTGAAAATGAGACAGGACTGAAATGTAATGCTAGAGGGATGTGGGTGGATGGGGAGGAGAAAGAGGATAGAAGGAAATATGGGAATAGTATGAGAAAGGAGTGATGGGGTGGGAAGGGCATGTGACAAGTGATGAGAAAACTGGCATGGGGGGCAGGAGAAGGGGCGGGGGTGTTACTTGAAATTGGGGAATTCAATGGTTGTACTGTTGGTTTGTAAGCTACCCAAATTGAATATGAGGTGCTGTTCTTCCAGTTTGCCTGTGACAGCAATCTGGTAATGGAGGAGGACCAGGACTGAGAGGGTGGAATGGGAATGGCGAGCAACCACAATCTCCAGTAAACCTTGGGGGACAGAGCACTTGTTTGGTGAAACAGTCGCCTAGTGTATGCTTGATCTTGCCATGCTGGTGGTCAATCAGAATTTACTGTCGGAATTTGAGATTGCCGTTATTTAAATGGACGTATTCTTTGATGGGGCTGTTTATATTGCATTGTCAGTCTGGACCATCTGGTAAAGATCTACCACATGTATATTGGATCTCACACTGGCAAGGCTGAGCAAACTTCCATTAGTCCTGCAGTGGCTGAGCTGGAGGTATATTGCATCAGCATTGAGGAAAAAAGTGCCAGAGAAGCAGCTCTGTTGACTCTGCTCCAGAAAGATTTTGATGTGGCCTTGTGGAATAGTGTGGTCATAAGCATGAAGACGCTCAGCAGGTCAGGCAGCATCTTAGGAGAACATGGATAGACATTGTTTTGGGTCGGGGTCCTTCAGTCATACATTTGTATTTATAAATACTGATCGCATCATTTAGTTGTTTAAACAGTGGAGATGACCTCACGTAATTATGGACTTTATCTTGTGTGAGACGTTTCACCCGTTATCCTGTATCTGTATGCTGTGGGCAGTTTGGTTGTAGTCATGTGTAATCTTTTTGCTGACTGAATAACAAGCAACAAAAAGCTTTTCACTGTATCTCTCAGCACACCTGAATAATAATAAACTACTAATAAACTAAACAAAATAACGTGAAAAGATGGAGTCAATATTTGTACCAGTCACTGATTTTCTTTCCCCCCCTTTCGCTCCAGCTAACCTACGATTTTTTGCATTTGAATTGAAAATTCAATACAAATTTCCATTATTGGCTCTTTACATTTGATGAAATTTATTTGAGTATCTTTTGTTGCTTGCAGCTGATTGCATGGTTTATTGTCTGCTCAGTAAAAGTTGTTATCAAAGTTACTTAGTAATTTGGATGGGTGTTTCTTCCAATGACATCCTTCTCCTCCATGACATAAGCGATCTGGTTGGCAAACATTTTAACTTCCCTTTCCATTCCCATGCTGACCTTTCTGTCCTGGGCCACCTACATTGTCAGAGTGAGTCCAAACGCAAATTGGAGAAACAGCATTTCATATTTTGGTTGGGCAGCTTACAACCCAGCGGTATGAATATTGATTTCTCTAACTTCAAGTAACCCTTGCATCCCCTCTCTCTCCGTTCCTCTCATTCCTTGGTCGTCATACTAGTTTCACTGTTGTCCTGTTGAGTTTCACTCTGTATAACTCGTTATCACCTACCCCGCAGCCAACAATGGACCATTGCGGGCTCCACCTTTCCTTGATCATTGTTGCTTTTAGTATATCTTTCATTAGTTTGTTTTATTTACCTTCCATATCTCTCATTTCCCTTTCCCCTGACTTTCAGTCTGAAGAAGGGTTTTGACCCGAAATGTTACCTATTCCTTTTCACCAGACATGCTGCCTGACATGGTGATGCTCCAAACATGCTGAATTACTCCTGCACTTTGTGTCTATCTTTGGACTAAACCAGTATTTGCAGTTCCTTCGTACACATCTTTGTTAAAGGCCAACTGTTTGTAACAGACTTGTTTAGACTTAGACTTAGTGTGCTTTATGATTTGTACATGTTTCCCTGATTTGGTAAATTCCTGTACCCTCCTACAATATCTCTGCTCACCAAATCTAACTTAGGGTGACCTGCACATCTTTTCTCACATCTCACATCTTTCCCTCCACCCCACCAGATGGAACAAGGAAAGAGTTCCCTTGGTCCTAACTTTCACCCCATCAGCCTCTGCATCTCACCCATCATTCTGACATTTCTGTCACCGACACTGAGACACCTTGCACGCTGGTCACCACTACAATAACTTCCAGTTCCGAGGTCCCATCACCAAATCTTTACTATGGACGCCCAGTCCCTTTGCACCTCCATTCCCCATTGAAAGCTCAATCAGTTGCCCTCAACTAACACAGCTCCTGCTGGACCGAACCTGTCCTCCCTCTTAACTTCTTTTTGAAACCTCTCACTTTCATCAACTTAGAAGTGTGGCCATGGGCCATAGCTATACCTGCCTTTTGTTAGGCTCTTGAAATCTCCTCGTTCCATGCATAGCCCGTCATCTTTCTCCAGCTTGCTCCACTGCATCAACAACTGCATCATAGCTGCCTCCTGCACCCGGCAAAACTCGTTTATTCTGCAAACCTCAGTTAAGAGAGTCAGATGCATTTGTGGGCTTAAAATCCCATATATACCAGACTGCAGGAGAAATGGCAATATTCTTCCCTAAAGGGCATTAATGCACCAGAGGTTTATAACAGTCTGGCAGTTTCACATTGGCAACACTGAATCTTAATTTTATTCTGTATCTTTTTTATGATCCCATGTCAGTAAAATTGTACGGTTTCATTGATTCTTTGCCTCGTATCTCCTTGAGGATATTTAAAAATAATTCACCAAAATATATACAAAACTCCCAACGCTAAAATTCTAGGTGAAACTTTACATGTTTTTGGATGCAGTGATAATGTAAGATGGTGTACCATAAAGTACATAATAACGATACTATATTAATACTGTAATGTTTTCATCCTGTTTTTAAAGAAAATAGGCAAGGAATGTTGAAGGCACATGCTCAAGATTTAATGTGTAATGCAGATGAAGATGCAGATACTGTGTACTGGAGATGAAATGTTCTGTTTTGAAGTACTTTGTTGCCTATTACAAAGATCAGTTGTTTTCAAAAGCTCAAATGGTTTTAGTTTAACAACCTGATACTATTAAAAGCTCCCTGATGGCTTGCACTCGTGCTACACTTTTGCAAGCTATTTATCACCAGCAACTTTGAAGTGAAAATTATGGATGCTGGAAATTTGAAATAAAATTAGAAAATGTCTCTAACATTAGGGTAGTGAAAGCTGTGAACTGTTACTCTTTCACAAATGCTGCTTGACCTAATGATTCGTTGACAATGTAGAGGAAACTACAGGTGCTCCCCAACTTACAATGGGGTTATGTTCCGATAAACCCATCGGAAACCGAAAATATCGTACGTCCAAATGCATTTAAATACACCTGATCACGTGGCCGGAGACGAGCTATGGATCGCTGCTGTTGCCTGCCGTTTGCACCATTGTAACATCAAAATATTGTATGTCGAGGCATCATTAGACCTCGACATACGATATTTTGACGTTACAATGGTGCAAACGGCAGGCAACAGCAGCCAACAGCAGCGATCCATAGCACTGGAGCACCTGTAGTACGTTTTCACTAAAATAAATTATGCAAATCTGTTTATTAGGGAGTGAAATTCCCAACATCCTCACCAATATTGCCCTCCTACTCTATGATGAACATTGACTTCTCCAACTTTAGATAGTTCCTCTGCCCCTCTCTTCCCCTCCCCTTCCCAGATCTCCCACTGTCTTCCTGTCTCCACCTATATCCTTCCTTTGTCCCGCCCCCCCTGACATCAGTCTGAAGAAGGGTCTCGACCCGAAACGTCGCCCATTCCTTCTCTCCTGAGATGCTGCCTGACCTGCTGAGTTACTCCAGCATTTTGTGAATAAATACCAATATTGTTAAAAAGAGAAATTCATCAAATGAGTCGTATTTTGCTCAAGTGTTGCAATTACTATGTTGTCATTTGGATAGCCTAACAATTTATAAAAGTTAAGATTTAAATTATTTTTTTTTCTCATTTCTTTACAGTATAGCGCAGTGGACACCAATCCGTTGTCTGTGTATGTTATGCACCCCTTTTGGAACTCTGTAGTAAAGGTAAAGGCATGTTGATAACTTCTACCATTGCTAAATCCAGATGTAGTTCTCGATGTACTATATGGTATGAGGTTGAATTAAATTTGTTAGGAAAAATTTTAATAAACAAAAAAGTGCACTAGATTTCATTGTTTAAAAAAAAAACCTGGTGATTCAAAGGAAAATATTCAGCTAATGTTATTTTTTAAAAGTATCATGCAGCATTATTAAAAATGCAAGCTACTCTGATGTACTAGCCTGAAGTTAGAAGCCATATTGACCATATGAGTAAAAACCAATGTGGGGATGTCTCCTGAAGATGCAGATAATAAAATTACTGACCATCATAGTCCCATTCTCATGTTACACAAGGTCCACTGTTTTGAATGTCGATATACAATAACTAAAGTGGCAGCTGGCTTTATAAGTGATAGGAGTAGAATTAGGACATTCGATGCATCAAGTCTACTCTGCCATTCGCATTCAATCATGGCTGATCTATCTCTCCCTCCCATTCTCCTGCCTTCTCCCCATAACCTCTGACCCCGTACCAATCAAGAATCTATCTTAAATATATCCACTGACTGCCTCCACAGCATTCTGTGGCAAAGAATTCCACAGATTCACCACCCTCTGACTAAAGAAATTCCTCATCTCCTTCCTAAAAGAATGTCCTTTAATTCTGAGGCTATGACCTCTAGTCCTAGACTCCCACTAGTGGAAACATCCTCACTATTCTGTACGATTCAATGAGGTCCCCCCTCATTCTTCTAAACTCCAATGAATATAGGCCCAGTGCAGTCAAACGCTCATCATGTGTTAACCTACTCATTCCTGGGATCATTCGTGTAAACCTCCTCTGGAGCCTCTCCAGAGCCAGCACATCCTTCCTCAGAAATGGTGCCCAAAATATTCCAAAAATGTGGCCTGACCAGCGCCTTATAGAGCCTCAGCATTATATCCCTGTTTTTGTAAACAAGACCTCTCGAAATAAATGCTAGCGTTGTGTCTGCTTTCTTTACTACTGATTTGACTTGCAGATTAACTTTTTGGGAATCCTGCACCAGCACTCCCAAGTCCCTTTGCACCTATGATTTCTGGATTCCCTCCCCATTTAGAAAATAGTCTATGCCTTTATTCCTACTACCAAAATGCATGACTCCACACTTTGCTACTCTATTTCTGGATTCTCTCCCCATTCAGTGGCATATTCAGTGTTAAGATTTTAATTTTCTGATAAACCTAGTTAATCTGCATGGGAGAATTTGTGATTTCCATTTTTATCAACCTTTGTTTTTATTTTTATAGATTTTACCGACCTGGTTGGCACCAAATCTGTTGACATTCTCTGGTTTCGTGCTGCTTGTACTTAATTTTTGTATGCTGGCCTATTTTGATTATGATTTTTATGCTTCAGGTAAGACTTTGGATACTGTATGTATTTTAAAAAAATGAATATAGTTGAAACTAGTATGGTCAGCCATGATCACATTGAATGGCGGTGCTGGCTCGAAGGGCCGAATGGCCTACTCCTGCACCTATTGTCTATTGTCTATTGGGTAGCAATTCCTGGTAGGCATTGCAATGGGTATCCCATTAATTTCACTGTTTCTTGCAACTTGACTGGAATTCTTGCTTGAGCACTAGTTAGTTGCTCTTTAGGGTGCTGTATGTTCCCTTTAGCACTGTCTACCTTTTTTTAATTGTTTCAGGTACATGTTCAATTTGGTTGTGATACTGCTGGTTGATGTAGAATCTTGGCACCACCCCTCCTCTTCCATTCATTGATGAACCATGGCTTGTGGTTAAACTCTGAACATTGATTGTGGGACCTGCAGTGTTAACCACATCTTGCTACTGAGCAAATGCTGCATGAACACCTGGTCAATGAACATGCACTTCTTGTCTGGTACCACAGCTTGTACTAAATCCAGTACCATGCATTTTGTTTTGCATGTTTGGCTTGGCCATCAGATGGAAGTCGTGGCCAAGGATGTTTGTTACCATACTGCCACTGATCAACTTTCACCTGGTTGATAACTTGTATATTTAGTCTCCATCCTCACCAGCATTCACATGCTACTGAAATAAACTGGAGCTATTGTGCTGAGCCAGTGTAGACCAGCATGAATACCAAACAGCAAATTTACCAAACCCATGTCCTGAGTAAATATTGACAATGTAAATGACCAAATACATGATTTTAAAATCATTGAATTAAACTCAATTTAGAAAATCTAAATTATATTTTGGTTTAGAGATACAACATGGAAGTAGGTGCTTCGGCCCATCGAGTCCATGCCAACCATTGATCACCCTTTCGCACTATTTCTGCTATCCTACTTTCTTGTCCACTCCCTACGCACGGGACGATTTGCAGAGGCCAATTAACCTACATACGTCTTTGGGGAGTGGGAGCACCCGGAGAAAATACACATCGTCACAGAGAGAACGTGCAAACTCCACATAACACCCGAGGTCAGGATTGAACCTGGGTCTCTGGCGCTGTGAGGCAACATCTCTCCTACCTGTGCCACTGTGCTGCCCAGTGTGATTAAGTGTGGTTAACCTGTGGTTAAACTTTCATTATTAATCTAAGTTGCTCAACAGCTCTCTTTTTATTATATTGCCTATACAGAGACCCGTTAGCTATGGTTACATGTGTTGCTTACAGCTTATACAATTGTTTGGAAAATTAGGCGCAAGTAGGAAGTTCCTGAAACTTGTTAAGCAGAAGCTTGTGATTGAGTTTGTGTAATTACTTCAAAAGCAGCACATTTTTGAGTATTTTCCCATGATTTTGTAACCATGTGTCACAGCAGCCTCATTTCCCAGTTTAAGTACTGGCTTAAATCATTAGTTTTACCTTGTAATTTGCAAGTTTAAAATAGAAATTAAGTACATTTAAATCATTACAGACTTGTCACAAACTTGTGAATAGAAAACAAGCAATTCTTTCAATGGCTTTTGCTAATCTTCATATTAGAACTTTTTTCAGCATTCCGAAACCTCATTGCTTTATTTTCTGCTCTTTGAATCGATTATCCCATCAGCTGTATATCTTTGTAATGAGTGCATTATAGGGGTTGAGATCAACTGTATTGTCCCTTATGCTTAATAAATTGGAAAGAGCTATTTGGTTTTTGGCAAAATGCAGAAAGTTTTGTCCTGTTATATGCAGGAAATGCTTAAATAAGCATCGCGTCTGATTTGGAGAATGACCCTCAATTTTATTCTTTTTCTGTTGCAGGTGAAGGTTATCAGCACGTTCCAAGTTGGGTGTGGGTTGTCACTGGATTCCTAAACTTTACAGCATATACGCTAGGTGATACTGTTATGGTTACTAATTTATCAAATATTATGATATAAAGACACAGAGCATGCTTGAATCCTTTATTTGTGACTGTTCTAATCCTGCATTGTGCTAATACCTAACTTCTTCACTCCATTATCTATTCTTTCTTTAAGTTCCTCTCCACTGATCTCACCCTGAATAAATTTGAGGATTACTTGAATTAAGATTGAGGCAGTCTGCATGGTTGCCTCTGGTGCTTTCATCTCCTCTAGTGGTCCACAGCACCTGATTTCCCAAGACACACTTTCCTTTGGCACTTCTCTCTCTCCATGGCCTTTCTAAGCTCCTCTTGTTCATGTGACCTTTTTCTCTCCTTTTTTTCTCCCCAACTGCTGCTGACCACCCAACTTGATGATTTTATCTGGTCCACTGATTCAGTCTTGCACCAATCTGGTTTGAATCTTAATTCTCCTCTGAAATCTGCACCTTTATGTAAAAGTAATGAAGCGCAAATTCTGTGTAACATTGCCATGACTATTATCTTGGTGCTGACTCACGAGGGATGATTAATATCACAAATCATTAATTGTCACAGCTGATCGAGGAAATGTGAAATATTTTTTTAAGAAGCTTTGAAAATTTACACTGTTTTGATCAATTTAAAGATACAAAGTGAATTGATGGAGTTGATATAGGTTAACCTGAGTCATACTGAATAGTAGAACTGGCTAGAAGGGCTGAACAGCTTGCTCCTGTTCCTTAGAACTAAAATAGCAAAAACTTCATTGAATGGCAGGTGACTTTTTATTCTAGTATGATTGCGTTGGAATCTGTTCTATACAATAAAAATCTCCTCTTGATTCCTTGCAGATGGAGTTGATGGGAAGCAAGCACGACGAACAAACTCCAGCACTCCCCTTGGAGAACTCTTTGACCACGGTTTGGACAGTTGGGCATGCATATTTTTTGTGGTCACTGTTTACTCCATCTTTGGACGTGGGGGGGCAGGTGTTAGTGTCTTCACGCTTTTCCTCATACTGTGGGTCGTATTGTTTTCCTTCATCCTTTCACACTGGGAGAAATACAATACAGGAATTCTTTTCCTTCCTTGGGGATATGACCTGAGTCAAGTGGTAAGTGACTTTCAAAGTTTAAATTGTCATTGTTTGTAGATCACCACGGTATTGTTATTGATTCATTACAGTCATGTATACTGACCTGCAATGAAGAACATTGTATGCATAGGGGTGACAATAGTTCTGCTGGGTACAAAATAGAATTACAATGATGTTGCCAGGGCTGAGGAATTACTATTGAGGATAGACTGCATAAAACTGAGGCCTGGATGTGGTAAACAGAAAATATTTATTTATCTCAGTAACTAGGAAACATAAAGAACATCTGTGGATGCAAAGAAATGGTTGATGTTTCAGGTTGAGACTGTGCAGCATCTCAACCAAAGGACTGTGCAGCATCTCAATCTGAAACACCCAGATGCCTTGCAATTGCATATGGAAAGAATCCGTCTATAGAGCATGCCATCTCCCTTGCATTCAACTCTGGATTGCCTTTGACAATAAGAACACCTTTGAATGCTCTTCGTTAACTACAGCTCAGCCTTCACCATCATAATTCCAAATAAGCTCGTCCCCATGCTTCTAGACCTTGGCCTTCTGGAACTGGCTTCTGGACTTCTTGACTGGCAGACCTCAGTCAATTTGAATTTGTCGTAACATTTCGTTTATCCTCTCCCCCAATTCTGGTGAAGCTCAGTTGTGTGCTCAGCCCATGTACGCCCAAGGTTCTGTGGGTAAGTACAATAACGATGTTTAAGTTCACCAATGATGCCATTGCTGTCAGCAGGATCAACAACAGCGATGACACAGAGTACAGGAAAGAGATCGAGACCCTGGTGTTGGGACAACTCAGCAAGATGAAAGAGTTGGTTGTTGACCTAAGGATGTATGGGGGTGAGCACCACTCTGTCCTCATCAACAGAGCTACTGGAGTGATGGTCAACAGCCTCAAGTGCCTAGGCATCCATATCACCAGCAACTTGTGTGTAGGAAAGAACTGCAGATAGACACAAAATGCTGGAGTAACTCAGCAGGACAGGCAGCATCTCTGGAGAGAAGGAATGGGTGACGTTTTGGGTTGAGACCCTTCAGACTTCACCAGCAACTTAACCTGGTCTCTTCACACTGGTGTAGCAATCAAGAAAGCACATCAGCATATTTACTTGGACGTCTGAAAAGATTCAGCATGTCCACGAGGAATCTCTCAAACCTGTATAGAAATACTATTGAAAGTATTCTGATGGGATATTTCTCAGCCTGGTGTAGCAGCTGCTCTTGACTGACTGAACCTGCAGAGAGGCATGAACACAGCCCAGTCCATCACAGTCTCGTCACTTCCTTCCATCCAGTCCATCTTCATGGCCATTGCATCAGAAAGGTTGGAAGTATTGCCTTTTCTCTCTCCTACTTTCTGGGAGAAGATACAGGAACTTGAAAACTTGGATATCTAGAATATCTTCTTCCCCACTGACATAGAAACGTAGAAAATAGGTGCAGGAGTGGCCATTCTGCCCTTCGAGCCAGCACCGCCATTCAATATGATCATGGCTGATCATCTAAAATCAGTACCCCGTTCCTGCTTTCTCCCCATATTCCTTGATTTCCGTGAGCCCTAAGAGCTATATTTAACTCGCTCTTGAAACCATCCAGTGAATTGGCCTCCACTGCCTTCTGTGGCAGAGAATTCCACAGATTCACAACTCTCTGGGTGAAAAAGTTTTTCCTCATCTCAGTCCTAAATGGCCTACCCCTTATTCTTAAACTGTGACTCCTGGTTCTGGACTCCCACAGCATCGGGAACATTTTTCCTGCATCTAGCCTGTCCAATCCCTTAAGAATGTTATATGTGTCTTTAAGATCCCCTCTCACCCGTCTACATTCCAGTGAATATAAGCCCAATCAATCAATTCTTTCATCGTATGTCAGTCTCGCCATCCCAGGAATTAACCTGGTGAACCTATGCTGCACCCCCTAAATAGCAAGAATGTCACATAGCTTTGTGACATCACTCCTGAACCAGTCATCTGTTTCAGTATCCCTCCTGAGAGGTGCTGGTTCATAGTTTAATGCTTTAACTCTGCTTCATTGGGTTATTGTCATTGTACAATAAAGTTTTTATTGCATTACGGGTTGAACACCGATTTTCCGGAAACTAATGATATGCCCTCCCCCTATAATCCAGACACAATTACGAGAGCTCAGTTTAAAATTTCCCTGAGCGACCACAGGTGGCATTGCAAGGAGCAAGCGCTCCTTTGGGTCATGTCCCTCCATCGCAAAAGTCATTTGTTTACATCTAAATATTGAAATTCCTCCTTGGCTTTGTCTAATTCTATCTCTGTAGGCTCAATGTTTAAGTTTTTCATGTTTCAAGTCTACCTGGCCACCACACACCACCCCATAATCCCTCCTCCCACAATTCTGTTCAATTTCCCTCTTCGCCTCTGGAACTCTCAAGTCAAGCCTTCTCTAATTTACTGGGCCAAAGCTTCTGAACCAACTCACAGGTTGCACCAATGAGCCCTTCGCCCACTGCATGGTCCAGTGACATGGCTGCTGTTGTGGTTCACGTTGTAGCCCCCAGGGACAGCGCTTTCTTCAGGCCGCCACCTCCCACAGAATGCGCTCAGTCCAACTGTGTCACCGGACCTTGTGGTGGGTGAAGAAGGGCTTGCTGTTGCGCCTTGTGAGTCCGGAATGGGGTCAAAAACCATGGCTCTAAACGGACGGGGAGACGGTGGGAGCTGGGGATGGGTCAGCAAGTCATTCCAGTAAACATTCAGTTTGCATTTTATATTTGTTTGAGTTAAGTTTCTGACACTATATGGTACTTTAGAGACATGGGAAGGGTGCCATTAGCGGTCCAGGGATGTATTGTCATTTGTTTATCATGTGACCTCTGTTGATCCAGAAAAACAGATAATCCAGAAAGGCTCTGGAACTGAGGATGCTGGAAAATTGATGTTTAATCTGCACTTCAGTTTTTTTTGCACTACAATCTTGCACCATCTTCTGTTTTGCACTTATCATTATTTATTGTATTTAGCGTTACTATATTGATTGTATTTATTCTAGGCTTCATGTGAACAAGGAATTTAATTGAACCCTGGTGTGTATGACAAACTCATCTAAATCTGAGTATTTAGATGAGCACCTGAAGAGCAGTAACCTATAGGACTATAAGCCAAGAGCTTGGAAATTGCCAGCAGGTATAACGGGTGAAGGACTGCCTTCAGTCTATTTTTTTAATGCAGTTCTGATGGTGCTGCATTCCTTCAGTAGGAAATATGAAATCGTTACAGAATATGTCTTTACAAATGGTTAAGAATTACCATTTGTTCATTTAACAAACAACATAGTTGTATCTCAATTTCATGTAAATTTTTAACAATATCAGAAAAGATTCTTTTCTCTAATTATATTGCAGACCATTTCAATTGTTTACATTATAACTTCAATTGTTGGAGTCGAAGCTTGGCATGGACCCGTCTTCCTGAAATTCCAGTACAGAGATCTCTTCGCCACCATGATTTTGAGTATGTACCTTCATTTAGTATGGTATTGTGTACCTTGGTTTATAAAAAAAGAGGTTCTGCACATGGTGAACTATTGATTTCAGTTTGAGACACAGGATAAATGTTATTAACTTGCCCTCAAGGTGTGAAAATTGCATAGACCTGTATCACGTGAATTTAATAATTCTGAAATGTTTACCTTATCCCTTTTTTTTCTGGGGGCTTCTGCCAAGGGAAGTTATGAAGACAATCCAATAGTGCAAAGCAATTGATATTCCTGCTTCTGGCACAACAATATATTGCACCAGACAGTAGGATTTATTGGTTATGATTGTTTTCAGGTTTAAATTTTAATGTGAAATATATGCTGCAAGGTTTAAGTTGGGATAATAAAGTTATGTGGTGGACAAAGAATCCATGCAGCTAGAAGTTATCAAAAGTTTAAATTCTCTAAATCTGGCTTGATCAAGCTATTTACTTTTTGGATCTTGGAAGTGCATTCTATAAGGGCCACGAACAATGTTTATTTGCCGATTTGTTTCCCTTAATATGAAACTGCCGATCAAGGAATAAGGTTTAAGAAATTCAAACAGTTGATACAGAAAATAAGGCACAAACTGAGATACCTTTTCAATTGGACCACGTAGGCAGCACCACGTAGGCAGAATGTTAAAGTTGTATGATAGACTAGTCCGTGACAATAGACTGTTGGTCTGTGTCCACCTCATTAATTTTATAATTTTAGTTGTTGAGGTAATTGAAAATCTGGACACATTTTTTGTACATTATTTGACTTCTCAAAATGTGGACTGAAATGTGAAGATGATATGGACTCCAACCTATTTTCATCAAATTTTCAGCAATGTATTACGTAAAAAAGTACGGTATCTGTAGCTTATCAGAAGAGCTCATCGATGCTTTGTTGTCATTCTGAGCAGACCACCCGTGGTTTTTTTGCATGTGGAATTTGTTTAGAATATTACAATGTACATTGGAATGAAAGTAAATGCCATTGGTTTAATGAATTTGTATTAATGCCTAAAAATGGATTAATCTGTTTTGTAGGTTGTGCCTTTATCATCACATTTCCTGTGAGTTTGTACAATGTTTTCAAGTAAGTTGATTTAACATCTTTTCCATTTTGGTATTAATTGTTAATTGCTTTCAAATTTTTCATTTCAAAAGCTGATTTTTGATACTTAGAATATCCCTACTGACTATTATTATTCACTTAATTTCCACACTCCATTTTCTTCCCTCTCCATTTCAACTAGTCTCGGAAATTAATGACTGCATGTATTTACAGAGCAAAGGGCTCTGATTCCTGTAGTTTTTAGCATTAGCTGTGAAGATGTTATTTTATTGGATATTATTATAATGCTAATGCCGTCTGATGAGTAAGGCACTGTAAAAAGTACATAAAGACGTGATCATATGCTAATTAAATATGGTTTGGCAAATCTTATAAATGTTGGGAAACGTACTTGGCAAAATGTAACTAGTTTTTTCATTTAAAGTATTTCATTGACTTGGAGATCTGTCGTGAGCTAAATATTGAAGTATCGTGCACTGTATTTCATGCTGGGGTGTTTTATGGTAAGTGTGCACTTCCTAAATGACGGTTGTCAAAGTTGCACTGTTTTGATTCGCTCTATTTTCCTCAATTCCTAGGGCATATAGGTCTGGCACTCTGAAGCAGCATTCTTTTTACGAAGCTATGCTTCCATTCATTTCGCCGCTAATGCTCTTTGGTCTCTGCATGCTTTGGGTCTGTACGTCACCATATGATGTTATAGAGAAACATCCAAGAATACTTTATTTCTTGGTTGGGACAGCATTTTCTAATATTACGGTAAGTCCACTCCTGCCAGATTATTCGTGAAATTTCTCAGTCTACATAGTGCTCTATCTATACCGACGGTTACAGTTCGAGAATCATCTATAATGCAAATTCTGTTCTCTACTGCAAACTGTTGTCTAAATCACTTTTTTGGCCTTGGCATTAACATGGACTATCCATTCACTGCATCTTGTAATATTCCCCTTCGTCCAGTCTCCAGTTTAGCCATGAGCTTGAATCTTGAGATGCTAACCATACAACATCCATTCTTACCTCCAAAGAAGAAATATCGACTCCTCGCATATTCTTTCATTCAAATCGACTTTCACTCAAATATCTTGAATGACTTCTTACAAATTATTGCCCTAATTTGAATCTTTCCATCCATGTCGAAGTTCATACACATGCAGTTACCTCAAAACCCTGCACCTAACATTCTCCAAACTCCCTCTGTGCTATAGCACTATAACAGTTACTGTCAGAGTCATGGACTTCAAGCTTCATGGTGACAAAGGTAACTCAATCAAACCTTCAGGTGTACACCTCTGGTATGCTGTGATCATCCTCCAATGCTTTTCTCTCTCTCCACTAGTTGGGATCCTTGTGTTTCCATTCTTATTTATCTTGGCCCCATATTGCTTCCTTAGTTATAGCCTGTAGGAATTGTATAACTTTATACATGGAGCTAACTGCATCCTGGTCCATCTCACCACCATAATTCAGATTTTAATATCTTAGTAAAGTGTTGATTATTCAATTGGGTTCGACTTCAAACTATATTCTTTAGCTATTGACTCTCTGCTTCTCCTTGCCAGAGTCTGAGGCTGAACGAAACAGTTCTTGATTTTAATGGCATTACTGATCTTGAAATGAGTTGTGGGCTACATCCAAGTCATTATTAAGTCTATCTGTTTTAACTGTGTAACATTGTCTGCCTCTGACTGTGCCTGACCTGGCTGGCTTGGTGATTGAAACCATACACACACTTTCGTAGCAGGCTATTCCAGTACTCTTCTGGACAACATGTCTTCTGCTAATTGCACTTGCAGTTTTTCTTGTAACTTAAATTCAAGGTTCATTGACCCATTGTACATATGCTTGCTCCTCCATTTCAAGTTCTCATTTTCAAACCTACTTCTGTGGCAGCCCTTTTTAAAAAAAATTTCTTAGCCCTCCAATCCGCTGAAATCTACAGTACTCCATTTCTGACTTCATGAGCATCCCCAGTTTTGATCTCCTCAACACTGGCAGATGTATTTGAGTGTCAAGTTCTATGTCTCTACCCATCCTTTCCTCGACAAATTTAAAACCCATCTATTTTGCCAAACTTTGCCATCTACTATCACCATATGCAAATTTGTGCAGATCGTCAAAAAAGGAAAGTTTTGTCTGGTAACTCTTTTGAATCGTGTACCGTAACATCTCGAGATGCTTTTTAACTAAAAACTGTGAAAATGGACATTGTGGGTGTCAGGCTTTTGTGGAAGACTAAATCTCACCTGAGAATCTATCTTGTAGCGCTCAGTTTGAACCCACAGCTATTGAGCAGTTGTCTTGTTTTACAAATCAAGAGGATGTGGACTAGAGATAAACTGATTATCGATATTTCAGCATTAGCTGATAAGTTTATAGCTGTCATCAATGTGATGTATGGCAATTGAAATTAAAAGTCAACCATAATTATGACTGAATAGAAAATCAGCTCACAACATGAGGATAACGTAAACTGTTAATGTCACTGAGCTGATTCATGTCACTGTTTTCTACTGCTACTGGATGTGACTTTTGAAATAACCCATAATCAAAAAATATGTAATTCGGATTGTTGAAATGTGGGAATTGGGAATAGACCACAATCAATGTGGCATACTTTATTTGGAATTTAAATAAAATTAGTTCCCAAATATATCACTTTACATTTCTTGCAATGTTCAAAATGATTTAAAGCAGAAAATTAGTTTATGCACAGTTTATTATTTAAAAATAAGCAAGCATCACATTTGCTCTTTGGTGTACATGGAGTATTTCCAATGACATTTAATTTATAGTATCTTAAGGTTGCATAAAGTTGATAACTATAGTTCTGAATATGTTGGTAAATTGGGCAAGTTGTGCACCAATTCTTTTAATGCTGCAAACGGCAAATATTTTCCAGATAAGACAGATTGTGGCTTAAAATCTGTGTATTTGAGCAGTTATAGAGTTTTTAAAAAATCAATGTGACTTAACTTGCTTTCTTCTACTTGCAGTGCAAACTCATAGTTTGCCAAATGAGTAACACTCGCTGTCAGCCCCTCAGCTGCCTTCTCCTGCCTTTGGCTGTAGGTGTGATCTTTGTGATCTCTGGTGTTCTACAAGACAAAGAGTATTATCTTCTTATCATACTGACCATATTAATAACCGCTGCACACATTCATTATGGAGTATGTGTGGTGAGTACATTTCTTTTCTCAAATTGTTGCTCTTATTGTGATATGTGATGAACAGTAGCGTCAAGCTAATTCTTAAGAATGCAAAATACTGGAGTAACTCAGCAGGTCCGACTGATCCATCAGCCTAAAGAATGTTTCTGACCTCAAAAATCACTTATTCGTGTTCTCCGGGGATGCTGCCTGACTTGCTGAGTTACTTCAGCATTTTGTGTTGTCTTTTGTAAACCAGCATCTGCAGTACCTTGTGTCTAATCCTTAAGAATAAATTGTAAACTTTCTGAATATTGAGTCTTTGCAACATTTTCATCTGAATTCCTAGCATTGTATTGTCAATGGGAGCTTAAAAAATGTTCTAGCCTGACCCAGTAGGATAGAATACAGAACATGTTGGCAAACTGGACCCAAAATTGGCTTGATGTGAGGCAGAGTGTAGTGGTTGAGCAGTGTTTTCATGTATATAAATAACTTGGATATGATGTAAGTGGACTGATTAAGCAAGTTTGCTGATAATAGAGATTGGTTGAGCAGTAAATACTGAAGAAGGTTGCTAAAGGATGCAGGGGTATGGATCAGTTAGAAAGTCAGGTGGAGTGGTGGCAGACAGTATTTAATCCAATAGAATGTGAGAATGCATTTTTGGATGTTGAATAACAACAGGACAAATGGAATTAATGGCTGGGAACTAGGGAGCATTGATGTTCTGAGGGACTTTGGGGTGCAAGTGCATGGATCCCTAAAAATGGTGATACAGGTGGATAGGCTAGTGAAGAACGCATTCGACATGCCTTCAGAGGCTAAGACATTGAATATGAAAGTTAAGATGCCATGTTACCTGGAGCATTGTGTGCAGTCCTGGTTGTCACAATGGAAGGATGTGGTAGCAAATCAGTGCAGAAGAGATTCAGTAGACGAAATGGAGGTTTGTAGTTATAAGGAGAGATTGAATAGGCTGGGCTTATTCTCATTGGAATGTAGGAGGTTATGGATAACCTTAGAGATTTATAAAATTGAGGGTCACAGGTTGATAGAATGAGAGAGGGATTTAATGGGAGGGGAGAGTCACCTAAAGGAGATTTGATGGGTAAGTTTATCGACAGAGGGTTGGTAGTTATCTGGAATGGGCTGCTAAAGGAGATGGTAGAAGTGAATACAATTGTAATGTTTAAAAGGCATTTGGACAAGTACCTGGATAAAAAAGACAGTGGTGCAGGCCTTATGCAGCCAAGTATGACTGGCATAGATAGGCATCACAGTCAGCATGGATGAATTAGGCCAAAGGGCCCATTTCTATGCTATTCAACTGTATGACTATGATGGGCAGAATCTTAGAGTAATACAACATGGAAACGGCCCTTCAGCCCAACTTGTCCATAATGACCAGGATGACTAGTCCCATTTGTTCTCGTTGGGCCCATGTCACCCTAAACCTTTCCTATCTACTGCCCTGCAAGGGATAAAGTCCTAGCCTGCCCAATCTCTCCCTACAGCTCAGCCCCTCATCCTTCAAAATCCCTGCACTCTTTCCAGCTTAATGGCATGCTTCCTAGAGCAGGGTGACCAAATTTGAACACAATACTCTAAATGCGGCCTCACCAACATTTTGTACAACTGCAACATAATGTCCCAACTTCTCTAATACCATGACTGAAGATGGAAAAGCAAGCATTCTAAATAACCCAATACTTTGGAAATGGCAATTAATAATAAAATGAGTGAGAACTTACTGGGAAGAAAGGGTAAGAGGTTTAGAAGGGATTTTCACCAAGACAATGGTTGAAATCGAACTACCCAAGGGCAGGAACACTCTTAGCACATTAAGTTTCAAGACAACCACCTGAATCATCAAAGCATAATAGGCTACAGAGGAAGCGCTGGTAAATCGGTTTAGCACAGCAGTATGTAGATGTGTCTTTCCTGGGGATTGCCTGGATCGGGCACCGCTCCTAAGAACTAGAGTGCGGACTGGTCTTTGCAAGTGGCGTCAAAACATGGCACCTCTTGCATGCTGACTCAGTGGACTATTTCTGTACACTGCTAATCACGGGTGCTTGGGTATGGCAATACTCTACTGGACTGTTCGTAAGAAAATAATTTCCTTCTGCATTTGCACACGTAATAATGAAGCACAATTTAACCATTCAAACCATTGAGATGTTGGTTCAATTACCATGATTCTATACATATTTGAGAATAGTGTTTTTTATTTTTATCTTAAACAGGTAAATCAGCTGAGCAAACATTTTAACATATACGCCTTCTCCTTGAAGAAACCAAGTACAGAATGACTAGAAGAGGAGCAGAAAATATGTTTACAGGCTTCTGAAGTATTGTAATGAATGGTCATTTCAGCAGCCTGTGAATGCTTTGGCCATCACTGCAAACTGTCCACCATCATCACTAGAAAACAGAAGAATCAGACTGTCCATTTATGAGTATTAAAAGATTGTTTTATAAGTGATTTGCTGTTAATACAGGTGTAATAGTTCAATTAAGTATTTAAATAGACATTGAAAGTACACAAACAAAAATTGTGTGCAACTGACTAGCACTGGTTTTATTTTCGTGATGCTCACATTAAATGTGCTGTTGAAATCTTTAATAGATGGTAGCATGCATCCAAGAAAATATGAAAAACTTCAACAGATTTCTATTTTATAGATTCAGTCTGGGTCATGGGCATTACGATTATGTTTTTGTAAATTACTCATTGGAAGATTGGTGTACCTATATTTCCTTAATACATGTTTTCAAAGACCATTCCATTTTTGCTTATAATGCTCATCAATGTTTTTTTAATTTATAGCTGACTTGAGCAAATCTGATAATGGAAATTGATGTTTTTTTAAGAGTTGAGTATGAGAGGGTGGCATATTGGAAATTGTCAAAAGCCATAATTAAAGCATGTATTTGAAGATATTTTGAATGAGTAAATTATAAAATTTTACAAAGGGAATTGAATGAAAATGTACAATTGTTTTGGACATTGATAGTTCTCGGAAACCAATCAAAACCTTCTGTTTTCACTTTTCAAATATTCAGCTTTGTGATGGTGAATGCATGTTAATTTTCTGCTTTAATTTAGTTTATTTCATGGAGGATTGTGCTTGAATGAAGAGTATACTGAAAGCCTTGGAGCAAAGTATACTTGGAAGGAATAAGCATGACTAACAGCAATTGTTTGTATAGATGCAAAAGCAAACTATTTGTACCTAAACTATGTTTAGGAACGGCAATGAATACATTGTGTGGATGTTCACATTTTAGTAATTTCACTTCAGTGAGGGTTTGGTGGTATTTATGTCTAGATGGTTCTGCTTGATGGTGTAACAATTTGGTATGATGGATCCTTAATATGAGTACAACTTACAAACACCTTTTTACATAGAGGTACTGTATTTCTTACTGGTGACACCATAATAAAACATGGCAACAATATTCACCTTCATGTTACATTGGTGTAATTTCTGTTTAAAAAATTTATGCCAATGGAATGATGTCAGGTCTGTCATTTACACAATTTTTTATCTGATTTAAAGCAATTCAACTGATAAAAATAAATTTACCAGAAAGATGAAACAATGTTGATATCTTCCTCTGACATATTCCACTCTATGGCTTTAAGACTGCAGAGTGCATCTTTCATTTACATTTAGAAATTGTGTCGCACACTACAACCGTATAAACCTTTCCAAAAATATACAAAATAGACTTGTGCTGATATTATTACATGCCTTAATTCTTTAGATTATTTATCAACCTGTGGGTACAAAAGTAAGAAAAGTTACACTTGTGTATTGTCTTTGTATATTATCGAGCTTTTCTTTCAGAAAAATCATGTTTTTTCGTTTATTATTTCAGCTGTATTTTGCACATGCTTATTTCTGATATTAGGTGCCTGTGTTGTGACATCTTTAGAACAAAGTTCATAACATTAAGCATTGATGCAGTTTGATCACTGAAAATGAAATTATCATAGGTAAATTTGTGTTCAGTAAGTCCATCCAAATGGTTGCCAAAATCATTCGGTTTTGGAACACCCTGGGTTAATAATTGGAGTTGTTTGGAGTAAACGGGAATGACTTGGCAGATGAAAAAACAATTCTATATTTATTGAATGTTTCAACAGTTAATATAAACACACTGCAGCTTTTATGTTTGAGCTTTCAGTCCATATTTTTGACTTTATTCTCTTTTGCATTTGTGGAAAAGTTTACTACTTATTCATTCAAACCAGGCCAGAAAGAGCAGTCTAGCTAGTCACGGTGTTCTGATCTAGTTTCAAGAGTTATGCTAGAAATTAACGCTTGTGGATGTGTAATTACTAGGGACATTAATACACTTCATTGAGTCCACTGAGATTTAATTGTTCCATAATTAGTAATCCATAAAGTAGCCATGAACTTTATCTTTGTGTTTCCTTTGTACCAGAGTAGACCTTTTGACCCATCAAGTTTATGCTTATTCTCAGCACAAATGCAAGATTTCCATTCTCCCTAATCTTGTTTTACTGCGATCAATTTTCTCTCCTGTGCCCATGAATTCTTCGATTTTCTTTTGGGTGTGGAGGAAACCTACATCGTCTCTGTGTGTGTAAACACCAGAAAGACCACACAATGTCAGAATGTATTCCTGCTGCACCATCTTTTGCTAAATAGCTTCAGCATTTATAAAGGTCGTGCTTATTTGTTTGATGTGATGTTGCTGCCTGCAGCCATGTACAATTAATTAAAAAGCAATGGGGAAACAAGTAAAATTAAGTCCAAGATGGTGGCTATCAAGTCCAGTGAATGGACTTGATGGTTAGTGGGTAAAAATCATTTTGTTTTAAGGATCCATGTGTTCGAATGGTTTTTGGAGTGGTATAAATGTTCTTAAATCATTTCTAGTCAGTTTTCATTTTGTACAATCATATGCAGTATATGAGTACCATTCTTTCATTAAACAAGAAATTAAACAGTTGTCCTGTGTGCTGGATAGATTCAATGGGTAAGGCGGCTGTGTAAGTATTGATTATAAGCACGTTGAGGAGGTCTACATGTCGTGTAAACACTGTTTAATCATTAACCGAATACAGTTCCGTCGCTCACCCGCGCATGCCCGAGTTCAAATCCCAACTGCCAAATCCTTTGTTCTCCTGGAACACGCCGTCGCCCCCCGGACCGCGTGATTGGTCGGCCCAGACCACGCCCAGTCCACACGAGAGTTCGAGCCCGACAAACAACGGCTCGATACCAAAGTGGCTCGGCCCGCCACATGACCCCCCCTCCCCCAGAACTGGAGTAATGAAGGCGGTTTGGCTGACGAGTGAGGCGGACTGATCGCGTGTACGCGTCTCCTGTGTTTAGGGTTGCAGCTGGCAGAGTTGAGGGCGGGTGCGGTCGTGACGGTGAATGCCCTCTGCAGCGGGGTTGTGCCACTTGCACTGGTTGGTCAATGTCCAAGTGAACCGGCTTAAGAAGGTCCACGGAGACAGTCTCGTGCCTGCCGCCCATGTCGATGACAAAAGTCGTGGCACCGTGTTGCAGTACCTGGAAGGATCCCTCATAAGGCCTTTGCAGTGGTTTACGGTGGGAATCGCGGCAAACGAAAACATACTGGCAGAGAAGGTCCCCTCTTACCGGAAGGAGTGTCGGCTCCCGATGGGGTCATAACGCTGACCTCCGCTCCCGTGTCCACCAGAAACGCCGCCCTGAATGACGGTCCCGTGTGTAGAGGAAGCAATGCTTCTGGCCGGCCGCAGTAGCCACTACCAGCGGCCAGCCGAGGCGTTTCCCCGAATGTGCGCAGGGTGGTCGGCTTCGGCACGTCTCGGAACCCCACCTTTGGTGGTGGTAGCACCACATATTTTTGCTGACATTGCTTGTGTCCGGCTTCACCGCCGTGCCTTTGGTGGAGGCTGGGACCAGCCGTTTGACCCACCGAAGCCGTGCCGCCACCCAGTTGACGGTGGCGCCACCCTGCTGTTTCGCCTGCCATAGCACGTCCGCATGGGCAGGTACCAGGCGGGGGTTGGTGAAATTCTCGTCCGCGAGGAGCAGGCGAATATCACCACTGAGGTCCACACGTGGTATAAACACTCTGTTTAATCATTAACTGAATACAGTTCCGTCGCTCGCCCGCTCGTGCCCGAGTTCAAATCCCAACGGCCAAATCCTTTGTTCTCCTGGCACACGACGGCCACCCCCCTGACCCCGTGATTGGTCGGCCCAGATCACGCCCGGGTCCACATGAGAGTTTGAGCCCGACAAACGAAGGTTCGATACCAAAGTGGCTCAGCCCGCCACAATGTGCTCTATAATTCAGAAAATCAGGTTATTTGTTCTGGTGGGGATGGGTCTTGTGCATTCAAAATCTCTCGGCTTGAGTAACAGAGTAAGGTTTAATACAGATGTTGGGCAGCTCTTGGTCCATGATTTTTCAAAGTTTTTACATTAAATTCTCAAATTGTTATTTGCAAAATAACCCAATTTATCTGTCTGACCCACATACTAACTCACATTGGAGAAAGTGAATTAACAGGTATGACAAACTTTTCCTTCCTCTCCCCCCCTTCCCTTCCCCCACCACCACCACGAGGTTTTGTGCATGGAATGACATTTTCGTCTCTGGACTATTTCTTGTAGTATTACAGGATTCCTTGTGTCTTTAGCTCTGTTTTAGACAGTGCTCAATATAAACAAAACATCCAAATGGACTTTTTCAAAATTCCTTTTTTAAAAGTAGTGGACGTCTTTGCTTCTAGCAAACTTTATTATGTGTGAAGGGCTGACAATCAAACTTTTATTTTTTATATTCTCAACATAATTAGCTTGATTGTTTAGCATTGAGGTCTGTGAATATCTAGATTGAAGTGGCTGTTTCAAGAGTAGTAGTTTGGGTTCCAAAGGGGCTTCATGGCTTTTTCCATGTAACAAAAGTATGAGAGGTATGCAAACAATCTGAAAAAAATCTTGATGCACCATGTAATATTAAAATTTCTCGAGCAGAAAATTCCAGTGCAATTTGGTTTCATTTTTGGTGATTTGAAATGTTTTTGACAAATTAGTATTGATTCCAGTAACTATCTAAATCTGACTTCTGAGATTCTGGAAGTAGATTTTATGAATAATAAAGCATTTGACTATTCAAATAATAATTTGGTTCAGTGGATTAAGTTTGAATTCTAAAATTTGAAAATAATCAAAACAGTTAGAAGCCTGATTACATTTTGAAATTTAGTGAATGTTAATCCTTTATTTTAATACATTGCTGCATTGTTCTAATGTAATAGTTAATTTTATTGCACCGTTTCCCTTGGACTGAAAGTTAGCACTGTTACTTGATAACCACGCCTCTGTGTATACATTTTAAGGGTCTCTAGGGAGTTAAGAAAAGAAAAAAATTGACATTGTATCAACAGTGCTGTCTCCAACATGCTTTTAATGCACATAATCATCATTTTGGATGCACCACAGTTATCATCAAATCCCAACAGACAAATGGGTAAATATTGTTTTCAGTTGCCACTTGGTACCTTTAAAATCTAGTGGTAGTTGTCTCCCGTCACTTGCTTTATATCAAAGTTGCACTGTACAAAAATGTTGAATTTGCAAATTAGTTTGAGGAAAATAATTAAATAAGCAAGTATAAACTTCAGGATCTGGCTGGTTTTGTCACAAATGACCAGAAATTAATTATTTCAATGAGATGCAAATTGTTACAAAATTGAATAACATGAAGCATCCTTCTAGAAATTAAGATTTTGCAAAATAGAGGACTTTGAGCACATTATGAAATTTCTTGCTTACTGCTTCTGGTTTTGAGGTTTGTTGACAAGGGGACTTGAGAAACTTAATTTAGACCGCATAGTAAGATCTTTATGATGGGGAAAAAAGGTACTTCAAAATATTTGGAATTTCCAGCATAAGTAACATTGAAACAGCAAATTGAAATATAGCTATGGCTTTATTGGTGAGGTACTAAATAATAACTGTCTTTCAATTGGTTTTAATGCAGCTTTTCAGTGCCGTATGATAAAATGTGCACCATGTCCACAAAGTTCAAATTGAGTAGTTTCTGTTAAGCTCAAGTACTTTAATGGGTATTTTCTTTGCTTTTCATTTAAGATTTGCAAAAATACATTTTCACTTTTTAAAACAAAAAAATACTTCCAGAGTCCCAATTATTGTCTCACTGTCTTACGCAACCAACATTTATTTAAAAAAAAAAGTAAACTTAACATTGCAGCTTAACTAAATTTGAGAGCAAGCTCAGATGAAGAATATATTGGACTTGGAGGAAGGCAAGACATAAAAGCAGCTTTTCAAACACTTTGAAAGTTATGAGAATGATAAGTGTTGATACTTTTTTTATGACCAACATTCTCCCGAGTTAAACAATGATTGTATTGGGGAAGAGTGAATGTTTTGCATAATTGCAGTGATTTCCTTGATGCAACATTAGTAAGGGAAGGGAATTCCCTGTTTTATTGTACGAGTACCTTCTTGCTAATATATTTGAAGCTAGTGTAGCAGAAAACCATTTGCATAACTTCTACACTGGTTAATTAGGGACTCTTGGAGAAGGATCTACTTTGATGATGAAGATGTCTACCTTCTGAAAGCAGTAACTTTTATTCACTACAATAGGAATGATCATTAAATTGGGTGTTTGTAGCCTTTAAAGAAATAGTTTACATTTTGAACTATTTATTTGTTTTACTGTTCCATCTCTAAATTTGTTTTAATTGGGTTGATATGCATGTCAATCTCTAAAGTTTGTTGACAGTTCTCTGGTAAGTAAAATATATCAATCTTGGACATGTATTTCAAAATACAGTTGTAGTCTTGGCATTAAGTTAGCAAAGGTTATGTTTAAATGGCTAATTCACTGAAGAAAAATTATGTACTGTATATTTTAATGAAACCTTCAAGTTAAGGTGCAGCTGGGCAATTAAATGTGATGTAATGAAGAGTTTTGTACAGTTAATTTGGTTTACAACTACCATTTGCTGTATGTTACTTTATTCTTGCAGTTTATGAAATAGACTTAGACTGACATGATTTTCTGTTATTTAATGATGATTTAATATCTGATTTGAACAGTTATATGGGGTAGTTTCAAAGACCAAATGATAAATAAATTCCTGCTGCCTTTATTGCTTGAAATTCCCATTCCACCTCATTAGCAAAAAGAATGTCATGGGATGACTGGTATCAGATGACTGCCATTAATATCGTAACTGTAACTGGTACTAATGTAATCTCTAAAGACTAATACATTTGAATATTGTTTTCCAGTTGTGTACAAAAAGGTAGAATATAATGTGTAGATTGTAGACTAAAATTTAAAGTAGTGAACTATACATAAACATATGCTGGAAGAAAAACATGTACATGACACCTTTGTACTGCACAAGTTTTAGCACACAAGTCAATAAAGGTAGGGGAGTATTTTTCTTATTGTCAAGTTTTGTATTCCACACTAAAGCATTATTTTGTAATACTGAATTTGATTTAAAAAAATTGTAACTAAAAGTAATGTCTCTGGTGCGTACAATACTCCCTATTATCGTTTTAATCCAAGTTTTCAATCTTTTTGAGAATGGGGACCTTTCCTGCACAGAAAAAAAGTACTTCATAGCAGACAAAGAAAGGAAATACCTGGACTGAATGAGTTTAACAAACATTGCATTGTGCAAACATGGAAATGTTACAATATTCTCACAATATTTGGTTTCAGCAATTATTTAGTCGATACCACCTGGTCACTGCTCCTCAACTGAATTTGACCGGGACACCACACTGCATATTCAGTGCCAGAGCTAATTTTGTCATCCGACGCTGTGCAGCAAAATCTTTAATATTTGCTATGTTCACGAAACAGCGCGGTCAGGAGAGCTGTCTGCTGTTGGACAAGGTTTCTGGTAGCTTTTAGATTGTAAAATGTTACAATGTTTATTTATTGTAGGTATGACCTGAAAGTTGAATAAAGCTGGAAAACAATATTTTATCATCTCGTTTCTTCGAATATGTAATGATTTTGTGGAAAATCTTTATCTGGAACATCACGCGCATAATTTTAAAACGCTGCAAGCCCTAACATGCACTACTTCAGATTATAATGTCCACTAATTCAATTTACCAACCCTTGGTCTGCAGCCTTCTTTAATACTGCTGGTTTACACCAATAAATGAGTAACTCAGCGGGTCAGGCTGGGGAAGAACTGGCCTCCAGTTCTTTCTCCTCCGCCTCCCTCCCCAATTCTTCACTCTCAGTCTGAAGGGTTCCGACTCGAAACGTCACCTATCCTTTTCCTCCAGAGATGCTGCCTGCCCCCACCCCCCCCCCCCTCCCCTGACTTACTCCAGCACTTTGTCTCTTTCTAAAACTGCTTCTACTATTCTCTCGTCATTTCTACCGCGCGTGCCCAACTTTTCACCCGTTTCAACTATTTCGCCAATACTTTTACAGCATTCGTTGCTTTTTCCGTCTGCAATCTTTTGCCCTTTTCCTTCTGCCTCTCCCGTTTGCCCCACCCGCCCTGTCTTCCTTTTGCCCCACCCGGATGCTGATTCCGGGGCCGGGTGCAGGGCGCTACGTCACCCGCATTGTGCCGCCGTCGTCTCTGGGCAACCGGACACTCGCAGCGACCGCGGGCGGACAGGCGGACACTCGACCCGTCCCCACCTCGGCCCCACATCATACCCCGGCACAGCCAGGCCCCACATCATACCCCACCATGGCCACTCCCAAGGCCACTTCCAAGGCCGAGCCTCGGCCCGCCCCGACTATAAACTCTGAAGACCCCGAGGAGAGGATCGCTGCTCGTCGAATCCGGATCGCCCAGCGGCTGGAGGAGAAGCGACGGTGAGAGCCGCCATCCTTCAACCCTTGCCTTGCACTCCCCGCTCTCGAATTCACTCGCAAACTTCCCCACTAAACTCTCCACCAACTACCCAAACTCTCCACCAACTACCCAAACTCTCCCCCAACCCAAACTCTCCCCCAACCCAAACTCCCCCAACCCAAACTCTCCCCCAACCCAAGCTTCCCCTGCAACCCTTGTACTCTCTCATCTCTCACATTCACCCCAAAACTCCCTGCCTAAAATCTCCCCCTTTTAAACACATCGCTCCCCAATTTCTCACCTCCAAACACTTCCCTGTAACTGCACACTTCCTCGTCGCTCTTCTCTCCCTGCTGTATCCCTCTCAATGTCTTTTCCTGACACCTTTACTTTGTCTCACTCGCTTTGCCCTCCACTCTTAATCCTTGTATTTACCCTTTTCCATTTTGACAAAAATGCCTCCCCCCCCCTTCCAGTATCTCCCATTTCCCACTTTTCCCCCTTAGTTTACCTTATCACCTCCTCAGTCTTTGTTCCTTAGCCCTCTGCCTTCCCTGTCACTTGTCTCTCCTTCCTCCTCCCCCCTTTTGATTTATCTTCTGTTGAACTAAAACGTTCTATGGGGTAGGTGATGAATATATATGTTCCAGGGAAGCAAGAGGCGAAACTGAAGTTGTGGAAGAAGGTGATGACGCAGAGAAGCTTAGTAAAAGCTGCAAACAGGTTGTGGACACGCACCAGGTTAGCTCTTTAACATATTTCTTGAACATCCTATAGGTTTGGGTTAACTTGCTTCTATTCCAATTAAGAGGAGTTTGAAATAACCGATCATGTAGATTTTGCCAAAGGTAATTGATGGGACAAGTTGTGATGCATAATGCAGGCAAATTTTGTTTAGGATCAGCTTAAGTGGATGAATGGCATAATATTGGTCCGATATGTTCTCTCTTCTTATCTCTTAATCATCAGCCTGTTTCTTCCAACAAGTTGCATTTTTAAATGGCATTTATTGCCATATTTTGTTTGAAACATAGTTTACTATCATCATGCTCCTCACAATAAAAAGTCTAAAGTGTTTAAATGTCTTGTGTATCAGCAATGGAACAACATCATTTTGCTCCAGCTTCACTAACTTGTGCTGCTACCAATTGGAATAATAAAATGCATCAAATTTGATCAAGCAACATAATATACAAAAACGGATTTCAGATGGAGGAAGCTAAGATGAAGTCTGAGTAGTTGTTTAGGGACTGCACTGATAGGCTGCAATCAATAAGGATCGATGATAGAACATCGCAATAATTTTCGGCACCGATTGTGTGGCCAAACTCTGCACTGTCCATTTGCAAGTTTGCAGATGGCACCACTTAGTGGGCTGGATCTAAACCAATAACAAGATGGAATGCAAGGAGATAGAGAGCTTGCAAACACGGTGTCAAGACAACAACATCTGTCTTAATGTCAGCGAGATGAAGGAGCAGGTCATCAACTTCAGGTAGTAGGATGGAGTACATGCTCTAGTCTGCATCTATGGTGCTGAAGTGGAGATGGTCAAAGCTTCATGTTCCGAGGCATAAATATCTCCAATGATTTGTCTTGGACTAACCAAGCCTTTACCTCAATGCCTCAAAATACATCAAAAGGCTAAGGAAATCTGTCATGTCTCAAATGTCTCATCAATTTCCACGGATGCACCATAGAAAGCATCCCATTGGGATGCACATAGCTTGGGATGGCATCTGCTCTGCCCAGTACTGCAAGAAATTGCTGCGAGTTGTGAACGCAAGGACATTGCACAAACCAGCTGTCACTTTCTTTCTCACTCTTCTACCAACTCACTTCTTGCTGCTTTGGGAAAACAGCCAACATAATCAAGGACCATTAACAGCCCCGTCATTCTCTCGTCTTCTCCTCTCATGTCAGGCAGAAGATACAAACACTGAAAGCTCACCCAACCAGAATCAAGAGCAACTACTTCCCCACTGGTATCAGCATCTTGAATGGACTTCTCGAATGCCAGTGAAGAAATCCCAATCTTCCAACCATGGCACTTTGTTTGTATCTGCACTTTCTCTGTAGCTGTAACATGATATGCTGCACTCTGTTTACTTTTTTTTTTGCACTACCTGATGATTTGCCTGGATAGCATGCAAAAACATTTTTTTCACTGTACCTCTCGGTACATGTGACAATAAAAACATCAAGTGAGGGAAATAGCCACAGAAATGAATCCAGGATGGTGTGTTGTCTCCATTGTGTAGGGATTAAGGATGTCACAGAATGATCACAGAGCAGTTTAAAGAAACTGAGTAAGCAACTAAAGGTAGTGGTTCATTTTGGTAATACTAACATGATTAAAAAAAGTTATGAAGTTCTGCAACATGAATTTAGAGACCACTTGGGTAGTAGATTAATTATCAGGACCTCAAAAATTATAATCCCTTGATTATTTAGTGTTGGATGCTGTTGAGCATAGAAATTGAAAGGAGGGTCGGGTGAATGTGATGTTGAAGGAAGTGGTCTAGGAAGGAGATCTCAAATTCCTGATCACTGGGACAGTTTTGGGGAAAGATGGAATTTATCCCTGTACAACAATAGGTTTAACTTCCTTGTGATTAGGGTTGCCAATTGGGGAGGGTTTTGTGGCAAGGGAATGGGACACAGAGTAGATATACATTACAATTCAATGCACAAGGAAAAACAGTCTTAAAACATAGTACTTTCTATGTCAGTGCCGAACATGATGCCAAGTTAAACAAAAACATTTTGGCTGAATGGTGATCTATATCCCTCCATTCCCTGCATGTTCATGTGCTTATCTAAAAGGCTCTTAAATGCTACTACCATCATAGCTGTTCTTGTACCACATCTAGCAGCATGTTCCAGGCACCCACCAGTCTCTGTAAAACAAAAACTTAACCCACACATCTCCTTTAAATTTACCCCCTCTGACCGTAAAGCTATGCCCTCTAGCATTTGACATTTCCATTCTGGGGAAAAAAAATCTGATTTACTGCCCTATCTGTGCCTCCCAAAATTTTGTAAACGTCTGTTAGAAACAGAAAATGGGTGCAGGAGCAGGCCATTTTGGCCATTCGAGCTAGCACCGCCATTCATTGTGATCATGGCTGATCATCCACAATCACTAACCCGTGCCTGCCTTCTCCCCATATCCCTTGATTCCACTAGCCCCTAGAGCTCTATCTAACTCTCTCTTAAATTCATCCAGTGATTTGGCATCCACTGCCCTCTGTGGCAGAGAATTCCACAAATTCACAACTCTGGGTGAAAAAGTTCCTTCTCACCTCAGTTTTAAATGGCCTCCCCTTTATTCCAAGACTGTGGCCCCTGGTTCTGGACTCCCCCAACATTGGGAACATTTTTCCTGCATCTAGCTTGTCCAGTCCTTTTATAATTTTATATGTCTCTATAAGATCCCCTCTCATCCTTCTAAACTCCAGTGAATACAGGCCTGGTCTTTTCAATCTTTCCTCATATGACAGTCCTGCCATCCCAGGGATCAATCTTGTGAACCTACGCTGCACTGCCTCAATTACAAGGATGTCCTTCCTCAAATTAGGAGACCAAAACTGTTCACAATACTCCAGATGCGGTCTCACCTCAGCTCTATACAACTGTAGAAGAACCTCTTTACTCCTACACTGAAATCCTCTCGTTATGAAGCCCAACATGCCATTAGCTTTCTTCACTGCCTGCTGTACCAGCATGCCAACTTTCAGTGACTGGTGTACAAGGACACCCAGGTCTCGCTGCACTTCCCCCTTACCTAACCTAACACCATTGAGATAATAATCTGCCTCCTTGTTTTTGGCACCAAAGTGGATAACCTCACATTTATCTACATTATACTGCATCTGCCATGCATCTGCCCACTCACTCAACCTGTCCAGGTCACCCTGCAACTTCCTAACAACCTCTTCGCAGTTCGCACTGCCACCCAGCTTTGTGTCATCTGCAAACTTGCTAGTGTTACTTCTAATTCCCTCATCCAAATCATTAATATATATATTGGGATTCTCCTCAGCCTCCGTTCCAGAGAATATAAGTTTGTCCAACCTCTCCTTTAGTTAATATCCTCTAATGTAGGCAGCATCCTTGTAAACCTTTTCTGCACCCTCTCCAAAGCTTCCTATAATGGGGCAACCAGATTCACACAATACTCCTAAAGTGGTTGAATCAAGGTTTCTAAAGATGCCTGACTCTTACGGAAAGCCCCGACTGATGAAGGCATGAGTACCATACAACACCTTTACCACACTATCCACTTGTGTTGCTATTTTCAGCGAGCCATTGTCTTTGACCCCAAGATCATTCTGTGCATCAATGCTGTTAAGTATCCTGCCATTAGCTATATACTTTCCCCTTCATGGGTGTGATATGGCATAAGGGAAGAATGCAGCAAAAGTGGATCTATTTTGATACCAGGTGAATGATAAGGATGTCAGATGAACCGAGAATGTTGGAATAAATATCACCAGCAACTTGTTTCTTAGGAATAAGTTTCCCCAGCAACTTGTTTCTATGGAAAAAGTATCACCGGCAATTTGTCCTGCACTAGCCACATCAAAGCTGTGGCCAAAAAAGAGCACCAAAGCCTCTACTTCCTCAAAAGGCTTAGCAGGTACGGCATGTCCCCGACAACCCTCACCAACCTTTTCAGATATGCCACTGCCTGGTTTGGAAACAGCTCCGTCCAATACCGCAAGAAATATAAGAGCTGTGGATGTAGGCCAGATGATGCAAACCAACTTCCCTTCCTTTGACTCCATCTATACTTCACATTGCCTCGGCAGGCTCACCAGCATTATCAAGGACCAGTCGCATCCTGGCCACTCCCTCTTCTCCCTTTCCCCGTCAGGCAAGAGGTACAGAAGTTTGAAAACGCATACCTCCAGATTCAGGGATAGTTTTTTCCCAGCTGTGAGAGGCAACTAAACGGTCCTTTCATCAGTTAGTGTGCAGTTCTGACCTATCTACTTCATTGGAGACCATTGAACTATCTCTAATTGGACTTTATCTTGCACCAAATGAAAAGCATGGATATCGTCAAGAGGTTACTTAAGTATGTGAGGGATCAAGGATATCCTGATGGTAGGTGGAAGAAGACGCATGAACAAATGTTCCACAGAGCATTTGGTTTGAATGATGTGTTATCTGCTGTTTATTCATTGTCTCTGGAAATTTAATTCAAACAGCTACTGAAAATGAAAGATGTTTTTCTCAACTAACAAGGGAGAACACGAGATGCATTAAATTGAAATCTTTGAGTGTTTTTGCACTTTTAGAGATTGTTGAAGCTTAGAAGAGATGGGATATCATTGGTCACAAACGTGCAAGTTGCTGAAGACTCCAGGGAGATGTACAGGAGAAATCTAGAGAGAGAAGCACTGAGTCAGAGGTGAGTGTGCTATACCAACTGTGCCCAAAGGAGAAAGTTTACAGGCTCCAATATGAATTTCACCTGTTTTGATTTTAACCCAGTCTGGATTTACAATCTCACTAATTTGCATTTTCGGCGAGCATAAACACTGGCATGAATACCTCAAATCGACAGTGTTTTAATTTTAAAAAAAATTGGTTTCCTTCTGAAATATTCCTGGATAGTAACTTATAACATTGAATGAATAAATGTGAAGATAGGCTCGCTGTGAAATGGCATTTTTAGTGAGTTTGTGTAGTCCATCACCCATACAGAGGGTACCATCTGTCATAATGTGTGACGCAACAACTGTGCTAAATGGGATGAGTTAGAACAATTCTGGCAGCTCAAAACTAGAAATGGCAGTTAGAAATTGTAGATCAGTGCATGTTCCTTTAACATAGTGACCTCACCACTACTAACCACTCCCCATGGTCTCTTGTATAACTGTAGCTTCCCCACCTCCAGCTCGCTCTCTAGTGCCAGTGATGACCACGGACAGCTAGGGCATAATGTGTGTAGTGTTATTAATAAACTTATTTAGTAAAAGACTCTGCGTACGAGTGACATCCTTTTACATGGTGTCAGATCGGTAGACTTGCGTCTCCTGTTTACCGGTTTTTATTTTATTATTTGTTTCTCCCAATTGTGTCCCCTCCTTCCACTTTGCTATGGCTTCCTCGTGTCGTCGTCCGGACACGCTCGTTTTCGATGGGGACATAGTGCACCGCTGGACGGTCTTCCAGCGGGACTACGAACACTATATCGCGATTGCCCATCCTGATGCAACTGCTGCAGTACGAGCTCACCTGCTCCTCAACCTGGCTGGTCCGGAGGCAATGGAACGATATGCTTCGTTCGATTTCGTCCCTCCGGAGGACCGCGACGACCCGGTATGTCTCATGGCCAAGTTCACTGCCCTGTGTGATATACCCACCAATAACATTATCGAGCGTTTTAACTTTTTCACGCGTCGTCAGGCTCCTGGGGAGCACGTTGACACCTTCATTGCTTCTTTGAGGCATATGGCTCGGAGGTGCCGCCTTGAAAAGATCACACCCGACGAGATGATCAGGGACGTCCTGGTCAACGGTCTCCTAAACTGCAAGCTACGTGACGAGCTCCTGATGAAGCCTGACCTGTCGCTAAAGGACGCCGTGCATGCTGCACGCATGGCTTCTGCTGTTGCCTCAGTATCTCGGCCGGCGTCCCATGACATAAATTTCACCGGACGCCGGCGGCTAAATGCCCCGCCGGTCAGGGTCGACCCCTCCGCGCCCACTACGGTCACCCCTCGCCGATGCCCAAACTGCAACTTCTCGTCACACCAGTTCAACGTTTGCCCAGCGCAGGGCAAAACCTGTAATTCCTGCGGGAAAATGAACCACTTTTCTGCAGCCTGTCGTTCTCGTGGGAGACCTGTCCCTGCTCCTAGAAGGAGTCTAAACAACCTTGCGAACAGTGATAGCGCAACCGGTTCCCAGCACCAACACGAGGAACTCCCCGATCCAGATACAGTGTTTTCGCTTTTGGGTGCACCTGCGTTGATAACGGATCCTTCCGTGCATGTTACTGTCAATGGACACTCCTTCCCTGCCAAGGTCGATACTGGTGCTTTTGCAAATGTTATGTCTGTTGGCCTCTTCGAGCAGATAAGCTCGGGGGAGAGGGTTACTCCTGACGACTCCCGCCTTCATGCCTATGGGGGAGGTGTTCTGGTTGCCGTGGGGAAGGCAACGGTTATCTGTACTGTTCTGAAGACCTCTCGGCCCCTCACGTTCCTCCTGCTAGCATCTGACAACGTCACCCTGCTGGGCGCCCGTGCATGCCAGGACTTTGGCTTGGTTTCATTCCACCGCGACATCCACCTGGTGGAGGCCCCCATGGACCCCCTGATCGAGTATCCCGACCGATTTGATGACGTCCTGGGGAAGCTGCCCTGTGCCTACAAGATCGTTGTTGACCCGGGGGTCAACCCGGTGGTTAGACCGGCCCACCGTGTGTCTTTTGCCATGAAGGGCCGCGTGGAGTCCACACTACGTGGCATGGTGGACATGGGCATCCTCAAGGAGGTGAGTGCCCCCACCCAGTGGGTCTCCACCATGGTGGTCGCTGCCAAGAAGGATGCAAGCGAGATCAGGATCTGCATCAACCCGAAAGACCTGAACCTGGCTATCAAACGCCCGCACTACCCCATGCGGACGGTGGAGGACGTCGCGGCACAGGTCGGTCCAGCCACAGTTTTCTCGGTCCTAGATGCCAAGAGCTCCTTTTGGCAGATCCCTTTGGATGCACGTTCCTCCTTCCTGACCACCTTCAGCACACCTTTTGGCAGGTTCCGTTTCCTCCGCATGCCTTTTGGGATCAACTCAGCAAGCGAGGTTTTCCAGCGTACAATGGAACAGCTGTTTGCCGGGTTGCCGTGCGCCATCATTGTGGATGACATCCTGGTGTACGGGAGGGACGTCGCCGAGCACGACCGACACCTCCGCCAAGTCCTGGACAGGGCTCGTGAGATCAATCTCAAACTCAATCAACGGAAGTGTCGATTCCGCGTTGAGGAAGTCACCTACGTTGGCCATGTTTTCACGGCGGGGGGCCTGAAGCCAGACCCCGAGAAGACGGCGGCGATCACCGATATGCCCGCTCCCACTGACGTGCCCGGCCTGCAGCGCTTTCTGGGCATGGTCAACTACTTAGGCAAGTTCATACCCGACCTCAGCGAACTGAGTGCCCCCCTGAGGGAGCTGACCAAGAAGGAATATGCCTGGGCCTGGCTCCCGCACCACCAGTCGGCCTTCGTGGCCCTGAAGTCCAGACTCGCACGGACCCCCACTTTGCAGTTTTTCGACCTGAACAGGCCAATCGTCCTCACCTGCGATGCATCTCGGTTCGGCCTTGGTGCTGCCTGCCTGCAGCTCTATGACGACCGGCAGCTGCCCGTCTCCTATGCCTCTCGCACAATGACCCCTGCTGAACAGCGATACGCGCAGATTGAAAAAGAGCTCCTTGCCGTGGTGTTCGCGTGCTCCAAATTCAAAGACTACGTTCTGGGCAACACCTTCACCATCGAAACTGACCACCAACCGCTGGTCTCTATTCTGAACAAGCCCATCCACGCAGCCTCGTCCCGTTTGCAGCGGATGATGCTGCAGCTTCAGCGCTTTACCTTCGATATCGTGTACCGCAAGGGCAAGGAGATGTTCGTGGCAGACACTTTGTCCCGTGCCCCACTACCTTCCATTTCCCGCCATCCGTACGAATCGGCTGACCTGATGGTGTTGAACGTCAACATCGTTCCATCTTGGCAGATGCAGTCCCTGGTCACACACACTGCCGCTGATCCTGCCCTGCAACAGCTTGAGAGCGTCATCCGCCGTGGCTGGCCTGACCGACGGTCTTCCCTGCCGGCTGGTGCCGTGCCCTACTTCCTGGTTCGGGATGAACTGGTGCTGCACGCGGGCGTGGTGGTGAAGGGTCACAAGGTCGTGGTGCCGGCCGCGCTGCGAGATCACTACTTCAAGACTGCCCACAACGGACACCCCGGGGTGGAGGCCACTTTATCCCAGGCCCAAGCACAATTTTACTGGCCTGGCATGGTTCGGGACATCCGGGACAGGGTCTCCGCCTGCGCTGCCTGCAACCGCCTACTACCTCATCAGCAGCGCCAGCCTCTCCTGCAGCAGCCGGCTCCCGAGTTGCCGTGGATGGCTGTTGCCGCCGACATTTTCGAGTGGCGTGGCAAACACTACCTGGTCCTGGTGGACTCCTACTCCAGCTGGTTCGAGGTGGACCTGCTGCCGTCCCTCACGTCTGCTGCCGTCATCGGGAAGCTTCGCCGCCACTTCTCTACCTTTGGTTCCCCGGCATCCCTCCAGTCCGACAACGGGAGCCAGTTTACCAGCGCGGAGTTTGCCGCTTTCGCCACCCTGTGGAACTTTCGCCACATCACGAGCAGCCCCGAGTACCCGCAAAGCAATGGACTTGCAGAGCGCGCTGTCCGCAGCGCGAAGGAACTGATGGAACGTTGTCGGTTTACCAGTTCTGACTTGTACCTTGCCCTCCTCAACCTCCGCAACATCACCCGGGACCCCGCGCTCGGCTCCCCGGCCCAGCGCCTCATGTCCCGCACCACTAGACCCCCCATCCCCGTCTCCCAGCAATCCCTGAAACCAACGGCTCGCAGCCCGGCAGCTGTCAAGGAGCGCATCATCGAAAAGCAAGTGATTCAGAAACGCTCCTTTGACAAATCGTCCCGTCCCCTTCCCCCTCTGTTCGCTGGCCAGGTTGTCCGGATGGAGTCCGCCTCGGGTCACAACCGGCTGGCCGTGGTCGTCGGCAATGCTGACTCTCCACGGTCGTACCTGGTTAATTACGAGGGCACCGTGTACCGTCGTACCCGACAGCACCTGATGCTGGTCAACGAGCCTGCACCGCCTCCCGCGGTCCCGTATTCACCTCCCGTCCAGTCACCGGTGCCTGATGTGCCTCCTGCTCCCGTCCATCCTCGCGTGCCCCAACCTGCGCCGTCTCGACTGTCTGTGCCCGGCTCGCCCCAGCCCCCTTCCCCTCCTTCGCCTGCGCGTTTGCGGGTATCGCCGCCCGGTTCTCCTCCTTCCCCTGGTTCCCCTGCCTCGGTACCCGCACCCGTCCCTGCTCTTCCTTCGGCCGAAGGGGATGGGGGGTTGCGCACCCGCTCTGGGCGAGTGGTCAGGCCGCCTGTCCGGTACGGTGGGTACGAGTAGTCTGTGTGGTGCTGCATTCTATCTGCTCCCTGCTTATAGTTTAAGTCTAGCGTATGAGCCGTGGTCGCTTTTGTTTCCAAGAGGAAGGATGTAGATCAGTGCATGTTCCTTTAACATAGTGACCTCACCACTACTAACCACTCCCCATGGTCTCTTGTATAACTGTAGCTTCCCCACCTCCAGCTCGCTCTCTAGTGCCAGTGATGACCACGGACAGCTAGGGCATAATGTGTGTAGTGTTATTAATAAACTTATTTAGTAAAAGACTCTGCGTACGAGTGACATCCTTTTACAGAAATGTTCTCTGTCATAGCCTGTAACCTGAGGGATTTTTATCCCTCACTCTGCTATTACTGTCAAGTCAGGAATTCGGCCTCATTTAATAAGTGCAGAAGATAGTGTCATCAATAGTAACAAGCATACCTAAATTAAAATGATGAGCTCCTTACTGAGTGAAGCTGTAACGCAGGATTACATGTGTTCTAAGCAGCAAAAAAACAACAGTGCAGTGGACAGAGTCAAGTGATCTCTTAACCAATGGTTCTGGTCAAAGTTCTGCAGTCTTACCAAGTATGCTTGCGAATGTTGATAATTAAACGATGGCTAGAAGGAGATTTGCCAAGAACATTCCCATCTCCAAAAATGGGACGGTGCAGCCTTGCAGCCAGAGATTATTCAGATTGGCCTCTTCTACCAGTATAGTAGCCAATTTGATTCATGGCAGATGATGCTAAGACATAGCTGAGAGTACTGGATATAATAAAGGGGAGATTTAGATAGATGCGAGCCAAATGCAGGAAAATGGGGCTAGCTTAGATGGGGCATCTTGGTTGTCATGGACCAGTTGGGCTGAAGGGCATGTTTCTGTGCTGAATGATTAAGAAAACATCAAGGCAGCATTTGACTAAGTGCATCATCAAGCTGTAGTACTGAAGACGTGCACTCCAGAACCAGCTGTACTTCTGGTGAAGATGTTCCAGTAAGGTTAAAACACTGGCAACTACCCAACAATTTTGAACATTTTCCAGTTGTGTCCATTTCACAAGAGGTAACACTAATACAATCTGGATAATCAAACATAGAAACATAAAAAATAAGTGCAGGAGGAGGCCATTCAACCCTTTGAGTCAGTCCTGGTACGGAATGGAGGTGTAAAGGGACTGGACACTATGGTTAAGGTGAAGCAATGGAGGCCTAGGAATTTATAGTTATAGGAAGCGTTGAAGAATATGTGAGGTGTCTGAGTAAATCAGAAGGGACTTGCAGGGGCGGGGGGGGGGGGGCACAAGATAGAATTGAATTTTTTGGAGAAGATTTTGGTGGGACAGGAGAAGGCAGAAACAATGGGTCTGCCAGGGGAGTCCTGTTCCTGGTTGTGCTTTTGAATAGTTTTTTTTAAATGAAGTAAACCTAACATGGATTGGGGCTTGAGAATTGGATCTTTCATTAATTTAGATGGCATGCTGACACCCAAGAGATACAGATTAATAGTTGATTCTTTGTCAAAGATCTGTACACAAGCAAATTAGCTAGAATTATGATGTTCACCAAAAAAATGTGGGCGTGCATGTGTATGATGTGCATGATGATGGGGGTGAGAAATTTCTTACCTTTCCATGGGCTACTTTTTGTTTGCAAAATGCTGGATTTTTAAACTTAATTTTTGCTTTCTGAAGGACTGCAAAGCTGGAAAATGAAGCCATCATGAGTGAGGAAACGTTTGAGGCCATCACAAAAAAATGGGTATCAGCAAAAGCTCTGAAGATCCCACAGGATTTGCGTGACATTCTCGTCAAACAGCAACAGCAGTGTGCCCAATTAATTGAAGGAAAGAACAAGCTTATTACTACTTTACAGAAGGTAAATTGTTTATGCATTAGAAAGTTGGGTGAGTATTTAGTGGTAAGTAGTTTAACTGTACCCATTTTTATTTGTTGCTATTTGGAATGCATCTTTTGGGCAGACTACCTTTTTAAGTAGGGAAGGAGCTTACCTCCTCAGAAACTGCTTGCCTCCTGCACTGCAGGACACCTTTCCACAAAGTGGAGTAAGTCTTTCCACAAAAGCTTCATTAGCTATCTCAGACCCACGAAACCAAAGTCAAAGTGAGTCATCCTCAATCCTGAGCAGAAGTTTTAGTTTGTTTAGTTTTAGTGATACAGCATGGAAACAGGCCCTTTAGCCCACTGAGTCATCGCCGACCATCGATCCCCTGTACGCTAGTTCTATCCTACACCCTAGGGACAATTTACAGAAGATAATTGTCTGAAGAAGGGTTTCGAAACGTCATGCATTCCTTCTCTCCAGAGATGCTGCCTGTCCTGCTGAGTTACTCCAGCATTTTGTGTCAACCTACAAACCCGTTCGTCTTTGGAATGTGGAAGAAACCGGAGCACCTGGAGAAAAGCTCACATGGCCACAGAGAGAATGTCCAGACAGCACCCGTAGTCAGGATTGAACCCAGGTCTCTTGTGTTGTAAGGCAGCAACTCTACCGCTGCATCACTGTACCGCCCGAATATGGTATGTGTGAAAACCCAAGTGGGGCCTGTATATTGTTTAAACTTTGTGACATATCAGCGTATTTATGGGAACGTTGCTATGAATAATAGCTTTTCTCTGACATCTTTAAATTAGCAAAGGGACTCTGTTCCCAACGACACCTTTACCTCATTGTCAGCACACTTCGGTTTCCTAACCCAGTACCGTCAGAGTCTACAATGAACTCATCAGTCATGATTTCTGTCGGCCATGTTCCTGTTGAGCACAATTTTATGGTCATTGTTTTCTGATATCAGCATGCTGTTTGTACAGCTGTATTTGCTTTGGGCAACTTCCAAAAAATCGAGTAGCAGGATTGAAGGTTGTGCAGGTTTTAATTTTAATTATGTTCTCCATGCAGGAGCTAAAGTTAAGTGATGATCGTTACGTAAAAGATCTCAAGAAATTAGCTGAAGACATTGACCTGATGTTGGAACGTATGGAACAACAAATAAAGACCTTATCCAAGTCGTATAGAATGGAAATGAAGGAGATAGAGGTGATGAATTTCACATGCACCATAGTCTAAGTTGAAATCTAAAGTCATTACAAGTATGAAAGACCAGTTATAGTTTTGCAACAGATGGTATATCTCATGTTATGATCTTGAATTTATTAAATTAAGAGGTGCTTCAAGAAGTGACAGATTATTAAGGTAAGGCATTTAGATTGGTAATGACAAAAAAAAGCTTAGTAAGCTTATTTACCTGCAGAAACTGGTTCTGCAGGAAAATAAGCTAAGCCTTTTCTGCCATTAATTATAATGGCATGTTAACAAACTTCAGAGCATTTTAAGATTGTGCAAAGAATGTCAGGGAATGAATGTTCAAGCACTGATACATAAACACTATTCAACCTCTGATAAAAGACAGATTGCATTAAATGTTGATAATTGTAGAAGGGAAACCAGTAGTGTGGTTTGTTTATGCATAGCTTTGTTGGTCGCTGTAGTGCAGGTGTTACTGAAAATGTAGTTTGTCCATTGTATGTTAAGGACTGATGAAATTAGTGGAGGGTATCATATCAACCCCACAGTTAAAATTATTCACTGAATGTAAACCGTGTGTTTTACACAATGAATAGGAGGGCTCTGAGAAGTGCTGTAGAGCAGAGGGATCTAGGAGTGCAGATACACAGTTCCTTGAAGGTGGCGTCACAGATAGGGTGGTCAAAAAGGCTTTTAGCACATTAGTCTTCATCAGTCAGAGTTTCGAGTATAGATGTTGGGAGGTCATGTTGCAGTTGTGCAAGTCATTGGTGAAGAATTATTTAGAGTATTGTGTTCAGATCTGGGCACCATGTTGCAGGAAAGATGTCAAATTGGAAAGGGTACAGAAGATTTCCAGGGATGTTGCTAGGACTCGAGGATCTGAGCTATAGGGAGAGATTGAGCAGGCTGGGACTCTATTCCTTGGAGTGCAGGAGGATAAGGGGTGATCTTATAGAGGTGTAAAAAATCATGAGAGGAATAGATCAGTTAGATGCACAGAGTCTCTTGCCCAAAGGATGGGAGGGAAGGATTATCTAAGGGGTAACCTTTTCACATAAAGGGTGGTGGGTGTATGGCACAAGCTGCTGGAGGAGTTAATTGAGGCAGGGACTATAACAACATTTAAGAAAAAATTAAACGTACATGGTTAGGACAGGTTTGGAGGGATATGGGCCCAACGCAGGCAGGTGGGACTAGTGTAGATGGGACATGTTGGTCAATGTGGGTACGTTGGGCCGAAGGACCTGTTTCTATGCTGTATCACCCTCCACGCCTGGCTAATCACACAAACCAGATATTCCCCTTGGTTCCATTTTCTTGCCTGTTTTCCCACAGCCTTTGTATAAACCAAAAGACTATGTGTCTTGGACTTATGTTCTGTAATTCGACTGTCATGGTTATGTGGGGTGGATAGTTCCAAAAATGCATAACCCTTTGGGGAAATTCTTCCTCGTTTCTATTTTAAATTAGTGATTTATGCTGCGACTGGTTCTAAATTTTCCCAAAGCAGGCAATATCTCGACATCTACTTTGTCAAGCCCCTCAGGATCTGAGATCTCTGAACAAGATCACCTCTCAGTTTTCTGAAATCCAATGTGCTATTGCTGATTTTAGGCCCATCCTTTTCAATCAACAAATTAATGTCAGTGTTGTCATACTATTAGATTCCAGTATCTGCATACTAACTTTACATTTCAAATATAAGATATACAAATCCTCGTACAACACAGTGTTCTGTATTCTCTCTCCATTTAAACATCCTGTTTTACTATTTCTCATCAAAAACCTTACCCAGGTTATAGATCTGGCTTTTTTTGTTGCCCACATGCTTAACCTATCTGTTATTCTTGTACTTTCACAACATCCTGCTTCCTTACCACCTTATTGTGAACGATTTGGGTTGCAGTAAATTCGATTCCTTCATCTTAGACATTGTTATCGATCGAAAATAGCTGAGGCCCCAGATTGACCCTATGACACTTCACCAGAAGGGTTTATTAATCCAGCTTTGTTTTGGTCCATCCATTCTCTCCACCCAACAGACACACAGATGCACATCAATACAGTAAGTGTTTGTGAAGTAAATTTCCATGAGTTCATTTTTGGAATATTTCTGGAAGTTCAAACACACTACATCAACTGGTTTCCTTACATCTGCCCTTCTCATTACATTGTCCGAGAAGCCTAATGAATTCGCTTAGCATAATTTTGCTTTCACATAACCATTTTAACTCCACTTGATTGTATTGCCATTTTGCAAGTATTAATCCTGCTAAATAATGGATTTCAAAATTTTTCCAATTACACATTTTTGCTACCATTACAGTTCTTATTTTCCTATTTTGCCTCTTTATTGAATAGGGACATTTGTGCTTTTTGTAACTGCTGGGCCCTGAGACCATCTGATTTCTATGCTACCTTCTAAGGACTGGCAGGGATCCTGAAGCAGGTTCCACACTGACTTATTTGTGTTGGTGAATTGCTTACTGTTTCTGAGCATGAGTAAACAAATTCACATAGTGATGGCTTAGGAAATCCAAACCTGTCAAAAGTAAATTATACAGACCAACCTGTGCTCAGGTTAAAATTTGCTGCAAATTGCAATGCAACGCAGAAATGGCGAATGCTTGCCTATTGTGATCTAAATACTTTTATTGTTAACCTTTGTGATGTGAAATTCCAGATGCAATGATAGGAAAATCAGCACACTATCTCCCAGTTCCACAGCGGTTTTGATAAATGGCTCTGGTGTTGTTTTGCCATACTTCTGGTTCTATTCTGTTCTATTTTTATAGAATTCAACCTCATTATTTTCTTGCTTGTTTCTTTTACAAAGAAGATTCATTATTTTCCATTTACTGCCTTTTGTTCCCTCTTCTGTGTGCACATCTTGTTTGTTTAGCAGCTCTGATAACTGACAGAGTAACAAAAAAAACGGATTTTAGCAAATGACTTGATATACCAGGATCATACAGATCTAGTTTGTGGGTCAGTTATTTATCCATTTCTATTTCTCTATTTAACAGAAAGCCTTTCATGTGGAACGCCACGAACTAATGAAAAGCAATCTATTGCAATGGGAAAAGAAAATGCAGATGCGAAGAGACAAAGAGGTGAATATTTTTAATGTCTATCGTTATCAAGAATATCACAATTTTTGGAAGTATAGTTAACATAATAGGAACAGAATATAAATTATTAGTTGATCTACCTTATGCTCTCTGTGCAGCTAATCAGCGAAGTACATTGGCTTTTTGGTTTGACATTTTTTATGTTCATTTGATGTGGATTTGTGAGGCAATGTTTTCAGTGTGACTTGCTAATTTCTAGCTCAAACTACGCTATTGCTTCTGCATCAGCCTTTAAAAAGATCAAACATTGCAAGCAAGTGTTTAAACTAGTAGAGAGTGAATGTTCCCAGACTAAAAATTGTCTGGTTAGCTGGGGAGGACCTGGTGAACGGGAGTCCACCAAAAACAAAAGAAGACTTTAGTTAATTTCTTTAAAATGCTGTTTGAAGAAAGATTATATGTGCTCATTTCTGCTTTACTTTTAAGAAGTTTTGAACTAAATCAAGGAGAATGCAAAACAGCTTACAATTGGGTTAGTTTAATTTTGTGTTACTTTCTGTAACAACTATGGCACATGCTCGAACTCAAGTTTGATTCAAATAGATTTAAACACTTAAAAATACTATGAAGCTAGTATCTGACATCTATATACTACTAAAACTCTTGGTTTGTTTGTGTTTATGTGTAATTTTAGGCCCACCCTACTCACCATTCCCCTGTGGTGTGAATAAACCCACTTTTGTTACTTTTTAAAAACAATTTACCTTATAAATTTTAATAAATGCGTCCCCCCCTCCCCCGGAGGATCAGCGGGAGGACTGGCGCACGTCCCGGTCTGCCCCACCCGCGCCTGACCTTCCTCCCATGCTGCAGCGCGCCGCAGAGGCTGTGGCAGAGGGTCCAACAAGATGGCTGTCCCCGCCGATCGCAGCAGGAGAAATGGGGCCGAGGTCAGTGCCTTCTCCCTGTCCACTCTTGTCCACCCACGGCCCCGGGAGACGCTCCCCAACCGGCAACGGATCCATACCGTCACCACCGTTCCCCGTCGCAGATTGCAGCCGAGCTGCAGGAGATGCTTTGGCTCCGCAGGAGAAACGGGGCCAACGTCACTGCTTTTTCCCTCTCCCCCCTTGCTGGCACACGGCCACGGGGGCACTCCCTGCCCGGCAACGGCTCCACGGTTGGGCCGTGGGGGGGCGGGAGGGGAGGGGTGGAGCGGGAGGAGGGGGTAGAGAGAGGGGGGGAAGGGGCGATGGGGAGGGGGGTTGAGGGGAGGGGGACTGGGGGATGGGGAGAGGGGGAAGGGAGGGAGGGGGAGGAGGGGTGGGGGACGGGGTCAAGGGGATAGGGGAGGAGGGGTTGCTGCATCAATGCAGGAGAGGTTTGGACCCAACGGGTCCACGATCTAGTAATAACATATAATTCTATTGATAAATAAATTTGAAATTAATAGATGAAAGACATCATGTCAGGGTAAATGAAAGTTACAAGTTGAACTTGGAGAACATGGGGGTGAGGGGGTGCTCTGTTTCAATCAACAGTCCATAAAGTAGATAATAAGTTGGGCAAAGAATATGCTTATTTTGGAAACTATTTGATCCGAGTCAACATGTGTTTTTTTAATGTTATTTTCTCAGATCGAGTATCTTGTGGTCAGAATGGAGAAGGTGGAAGAGTATGAGGATCAACTTCAGCAGGTGCGGGTGCAAGATGCAGAGGAATACGATATGATCAAAATGAAGTTGCTGGCTGATGTAGAGGTATGTGGTCTGCTCACAAATTGAAATTTCCATTTTGCTGATGTCAGATTATGAATAAAGTAGTTACGTGCCTAAAAATGTTAAGATTGTGGCGTGTCGAAAGAGGCCCGAAATAAAGGCGAGGAGCCGGGTATTTCGGGAGGTTTGGTTTTATTACAGTTATCAGACCGGTCAAGTCTGCTGGAATAACTTTGCGCCCAAAACCTCGTCCTTTATATCCGTAGCAAAGGGCCGCTCCCCTGGACCGGTCCATTCCCGTGCCGAGGGGTCGGTAGTGGTATGGCCCGACCCTTGGGAGCCGCCACAAGATAGTTATGAAGAAAAATACCTGAATGCAGAATGTAGTGTTACAGCGTTATAATGTTACAGTTACAGAGAAAGTGCATATTAAAGAAAAATGCAAGGGCCACAATGAAGTAGGTGGGGAGATGGGTTGGGTGGTAGGTGGGTTGGGTCTTTATTCTTTGGAGCGTAGAAGGTTGAGGGGGGACTTGATAGAGGTTTTTAAAATTTTGAGAGGGACGGACAGAGTTGACGTGGGTAGGCTTTTCCCTTTGAGAGTGGGGAAGATTCCAACAAGGGGACATAGCTTCAGAATTGAGGGACAAAGGTTTAGGGGTAACATGAGGGGGAACTTCTTTACTCAGAGGGTGGTGGCTGTATGGAATGGGCTTCCGGTGGAAGTGGTGGAGGCTGGCTCGATTTTTTTTTTTTTTTTTTGATAAATATTTTTATTAAACATAAGCACATATTAATAAAATATACTTATCACATACATTCGTAATATTATTAATATTAACAATTATGTCTTATATATTTCTATACTTTTTTTCCCAGAGAGGGAAAGATAGAGAAAAATAAAATAAAAATAAGAAATCCAAATTGGAGAAATGAATGGAGTATTAAAAAAGTTATCTATCATTGGAGATATATCCATGATTTATTATACATAATTCTTCCTCCATTCCATTATTCAGGCCACAGTCAGGTCCTCGCACCAAGCCATTTTGACCCTTTAAATATGCAATAAATGGAGACCATATTCCTCTGAAAAGATTCAACCTGTCCATTAGTACAAGTCTCAATCTTTCCAGATGAAGTGTCTCCGACATTCCTGTAATCCACATTTTAATTGTGGGGGATGTAGGACCTTTCCAGAATTTCAATATTAATTTTTTCCCAATTATTAAACTATAATCAATAAAAATTCTTTGATTCATTGTTATTAATTGATCTGTTTCTAATATTCCCAGTATTATTAAGTTTGAGTCAGGGATCAGCTTCATATTAACAACATTCGAAATTATTTTAAATATTTCTGTCCAGAATTTAGTGATTTTTTCACAGTTTGTGAATATGTGCGTTAAGTTAGCTTCCAATTGCTGACATTTGTCACAAATGGCAGATATATTTGGAAAAATACTATGTAATTTAGCTTTTGAATAATGTAGTCTATGTAATATTTTAAATTGTATAAGAGAGTGTCTAGCATTTAGCGAACAGTGATGTATGTGTTGGCTTTAGGGGTAACATGAGGGGGAACTTCTTTACTCAGAGGGTGGTGGCTGTATGGAATGGGCTTCCGGTGGAAGTGGTGGAGGCTGGCTCGATTTTATTATTTAAGAGTAAATTGGATAGGTATATGGATAGGAGGGGATTAGAGGGTTATGGTCTGAGTGCAGGTAGATGAGACTAGGTCAGGGAGAATGGTCGGCGTGGACTGGTAGGGCCGGACAGGCCTGTTTCCATGCTGTAGTTGTTATATGGTTATATGGAGATCGGGACTAAATCCTTAGTCTATGAGAGGACTGTTCAGTAGGCAGATGACAGCGAGGTGGAAGCTGTACTAGAATCAGTTGGTATGTGCTTTCAAGCTTTTGTATCTTCTGCCTGACAGGAGACGGGTGAAGAAGGAATGACTGGGGTGCGGGTGTTGGCTACTTTTCCAAGACAGTATGGTTAGATGGGGGGAGGCTGGTTTGCGTGATGGACTGGGCTACATTGGCAATTCTCTGTAATCTATTCATGTAATCTTGGACTGAGCTGTTGCCAAATCCAGTTGTGATACATCCGGATAGGATGCTTTCTTCGGCATATCTAGAGAAGTTGATAAGAGTCATTGGAGGGATGCTGAACTACTTTAGTCTTCTGAGGAAGTAGAGAGGTTGGTGTACTTTCTTAGCAGTAGCTTCAGTGTGGTTGGTCCTAAACAGATAGTTGGTGACATTTACACCTATGAAATTGAAGGTCTCGACCATCTCTCTACTTCAACACCATTGATGCTGACTGGGACAGAGTACACTTTCTAGTTTCCTGAAGTCAGTAACTAGCTCCTTCATCATGTTGACATTGAGGGAGAGGTTGTAATCTTGACACCATGTTACTCAACTCTCGGACTCTTTCCTGCTCTCCATCTTGCTCCAACTGAAAACAGAGGTGTCATTTGCAAACCTGTACATGGAATTAGAGCAGAATTTAGCTGCACAGTCATTGGTGTTTTGGAAGTTTAGAAAGGGGCTGAGACTGCTTCCCTGTGGGGCAATGGTGTTGAGAATTATCCTGAAGGATGTTTTGCTGCCTATGTTGACTTGGTAGTTTGGATTCAGAACTGGCTTAGCAATACAAGATAGTGGTGGAAGGTTGTTTTTTCTGGCTGCTGGTCTGTAACCAGTGGTGTTCTGCAATACGGAATGGAGGGATATGGATGCGGTGCAGGCAGAAGAGATTGGTTTAATTTGACATTATGGTTGACACGGACGATGTGGGCCGAAGAGCTTGTTCCTTTGCTGTACACTACCATGGGTCTATTTCTTAATGAGTACATGGATGTGAAAATGTCTTTCTACTGACCATGCAAAGTCTACTGTATTGTTTGCTCTATGCTAATTTAGGCTCTTGGGTGATGTCATGCAATATTTATATTGTGATGATATTGAGTGTAACCCTTAGAGACCTCAACTTAAATCAAAACATTTGGCCCTATCTACTGGTACCATCAATTTAGGAAAATTGTACTGTATCAATCTATATTTCAAGTACTAATTTATTTCACGACTTTAGACTCTTATGAGTTCAGCTGTCAATAATCAAAATCTTGAGCATTGGTTTCCATTTCCAACCAAGGAGGAGATGCTTTCAACTAAAAAAGCTGTTTAAGCAGTCTATATGCCATGAGCAGTATATTCAATATTTATATTAGGTTGTAGTAGTATTATATCCAAAATATAATGTCACTGTCCTTTACAACTGCGAGATGTGTGGCTTGACTTCCTTTCAATGCCAATTACTGTTATGCATCTAATGTATTTTCTCTCTGGTCTTTTTGACTTTGGCCCTCCTCTAAGCAAAGGTAATTACACCAGTTAACAAAGGTTTTCAATTTCTTTCTGTGTTTGTAATCCCCCTAGGGATGTTGGTAAATTATGAGAGATATTTAAAAAAAATGTAAGCACATTTAAAGAACCCTGTTTTAAAATCAAAATGGCTTGCAGGTAGAGAAAATAATTTTGGAGAAAGAAAAATGTGCTATGTTAACATAAACAAGTAATACTGTTTCTCGGTAGACACAAAATGCTGGAATAACTCAGCAGGACAAAGAGGCATCTCTAGAGAGAAGGAATGGGTGACGTTTCGGGTTGAGACTGGTCTGAAGAAGGGTCTCGACCTGAAACGTCACCCATTCCTTCGCCCCAGAGACGTCCAGCATTTTGTGTCTACCTTCGATTTTAACCAGCTTCTGTAGTTCTTTCCTGCAAATATTGTTTATAGTATTTCCCCCCTCCAAGTGTGTGGTGTATCTGGCCCAAGGGAGCAGGTCTTGCTGAGTCTTAACAAGCAGTCCTTCGGAATCACTGCCACACTGTGTGCTTGAATATAGAGCGTAACAGCAGCTCTTTTAGGTGGAAGGGTTGAAGGGTTGCTGGGGGGTGGGTAAAGTAATTACTTTCACATCATGCAATTGGATATGCTAAACGTTAGATGCAAGCGGGTATCTAAAATGGTAGCAATTATGCAATCAGTAAATGTTCGGATGGAATTTGACACATGCTGAGGAATGGGATAAATATAGCCAACCTAAATATACTAATAATCCATGCAAAATTCCATGGATATTCATGTTTTGAAATCAGAAGATCATAGAGAAATTTGCACGTGACAATAAAGCACATTGACCATAGGATTGAAGTTGAATGTTTCCTAATTAGTATGGTTTTCTTCACAAAGAATAATTCATATACTCACTGAGTTATATTTGTCTCTCATTTCTTAGAACATGCCTTTTAGCCACTTCACAATTAAAAATACGTAATCAGTTAACGTGACTAGCATTTCATCTGTCAGCCGTGCACAATGTGGCATCATTTCAGATCTTCAATATTTGTTTTAGATTTTGGAGCAGCAGCTGGAGCAGATGAAAGCTACGTATCAACTAAATCAAGAGAAACTTGAATATAACTTCCAGGTGTTGAAGAAACGCGATGAGGAGAACACAATAACCAAAATGCAACAGAAGAGGAAAATTGCAAGGTTACATTTAAATTGACATTGAATTTTATAGCGTTGAAGCAGGTTGTTCAATACAAAATGTGTACACTGGGGGTAAATGGTTCACAAGAGTCTTTGTTTTACCACCTCAGACCATTTGTCCTGTTCCCCTCCTAGTGTTTTTCTGGCTTCCTTAAATGGTCTATTTGACTTCAATCTCTCTGCCTATTGCAAATTCCATGTTCTCAGCACTTTTGAGTAATATCTTTCTCACATTATGATTGAATTTTCATATTATGATTGTTTTATAATGCTTTTCAGAAGGATAATAGGTAAATATTGTGCCTCACATTATATTTAACTGTAAAGGCCAGGAAGACCCAAGTAGGTCTTTGGTATCGTTTTCTACTGATCCAAACGGAGTTAGCAGTAGGGATAATAAAATCTTTCTTGGCGCATAGCTACATCGGGGACTTAAACATCATATTGGTTTATATGATGTACGATTATTGATCCTTAGTGACTTTAAGTACTGGGTCAAGCGGACCCATTGGGCCCAAACCTCTCCTGCATTGGTACAGCACTCTCTCCTCTCCCCCCTTTCCTCTCCCCCCTTTCCTCTCCCCCCTTTCCTCTCCCCCCTTTCCTCTCCCCCCTTTCCTCTCCCCCCTTTCCTCTCCCCCCTTTCCTCTCCCCCCTTTCCTCTCCCCCCTTTCCTCTCCCCCCTTTCCTCTCCCCCCTTTCCTCTCCCCCCTTTCCTCTCCCCCCTTTCCTCTCCCCCCTTTCCTCTCCCCCTTTCCTCTCCCCCCTTTCCTCTCCCCCTTTCCTCTCCCCCCTTTCCTCTCCCCCTTTCCTCTCCCCCCTTTCCTCTCCCCCCTTTCCTCTCCCCCCTTTCCTCTCCCCCCTTTCCTCTCCCCCCTTTCCTCTCCCCCCTTTCCTCTCCCCCCTTTCCTCTCCCCCCTTTCCTCTCCCCCCTTTCCTCTCCCCCCTTTCCTCAAACTTTGGAAATACTGTAAAGTGTTCTAGATTACTAAGTTAGAGTTAGTAAAAGCAACAGTGGGCATCTTTCTTCGGGAACTTGGAGCCTTAAAGCAAAATGAAACGTTATGAAAGCAAACAATGTACTCTTATGTGTAGGCATGGATTTATTTATTTTTTAATCTTGAATATTAGGTGTGATATCATTAATGTTTTTCAGTAAAGTATCATTTGGTGACATTTTATCTCGGGGATCGAATGTTAGTGATTTAATTTTCAGTGGGAATAGGACCCTCCATTGAAAATTTTGCTTAATTACATATTGTTCTGATATCCCTGAAATTTAGGATCAATGAAGGATAGTGGAAAGTCTCTAATGAGCAATGTAACTTTCAAATGTGTTTGAATCATAAATAGCTGCAAACAACTGGTTACCTAATTTAGGGCATGATAAGATTGGAGGAGGAAAGTGTTTCTGGCATGACAAAATGAACTTGGCTTGAATCAGTAGAAAATGGAGATGGGGGAATTTCAGTTTAATTATGGTTTATCTGATTAATTTTTTATTGTTTAAATTGTTTCACAGGCTGCATGATACTCTGAACAGACATTTGGCAAAATTTACTAAACAAGAGAAAATGTATCGAGAAGAGAACCAGTCCCTAACTGACCAGTACAAGAGAACGGTGGATCTATACAAGGACCTTCAGAAGAAAATGAGGTTTGCAAAATCCCAGTTGAAATCCTGTAATTACTTATTTGTACTTTTAAACAAGATGATATGTGCATTTGTGTTTTTTTTGTGTACTTGTTTGTCCTTTCCCAGAGGAGTTCCATTTATCTCTTTCAATCTTCTTTTCTGATCTGATGTTTGGAAAATTGATCTCCAGATCTGAACAAACATACTCTTAAATCATTCAATGATGGATCTTGGGACTTGAATTTACTGCAGTACATTTGGAGCTGTCAGTTTCTCTAACTTTTCTCCTACGGTTTCTCTACATCCTTGTTTAGTTTGGTTTTGAGATACAGAGATACAGCACGGAAACAAGCCCTTCGGCCCACCGAGTCTGCAACGACCAGCGATCCCCGCACATTAACACTACCCTACATACGCTAGGGCCAATTTTATATTTATACCAAGCCAATTAACCTACAAACGTGTACGTCTTTGGAGTGTGGGAGGAAACCGAAAATCTTGGAGAAAATCCACACGGTCATGGGGAGAACGTACAAACTCTGTACAGACAGCACCTGTAGTCAGGATTGAACCTGGGTCTTTGGTGTTGTAAGGCAGTAGCTCTACCGAAGTGCCACCATGCCGCCCATATGTTTTCAGCAAAGTTTTTATATTTTTTCCTCCACTTTACTTGGTGTAGTTCTGACAATGCCATGGAATGTGCATACTTGGATTACAACTGACAAAGTTAACCAAGCAATATTGAATCTAGTTTGCTCACATCAAAATTATCCTTGCTGTTGCCTTACCCTGGAGGACAGGGTAGATTAGCGGCAGATTACACGGCAAGATTAGCAAATTTGCAGGTGATACAAAAGTGGGTGGTTTTGCAGATAGTGAAGATGGTTATGAAAAATTGCATCACGATCTTAATCGATAGACCTGGTGGGCTGAGGAATGGTTAATAAAATTTAATGTAAAGAAATGTGAGGAGTTGCATTTTGGGAAGTCCAACACGGGCAAGACCTGCACAATGAATGGTAGGGCTCTAGGTAATGTAGCGCAGAGGGATCTAGGAGTGCGGGTGCATGGTTCCTTGAAGTTGGAGTCACAGGTAGATTGGCTTTTGGCACTTTGGCCTTCATCAGCCAGAGTTTTGAGTATATAAGTTGAGAGGTTATGTTACAGTTATATAAGATGTTGGTGAACTGCATTTAGAGTATTGTGTTCAGTTCTGGGCACCGTCTTATAGGAAAGATGTTGTCAAGCTCGACTAGAGGGTCCTGGCAACATCCAGAGCTATGGGGAGAGGTTGAGTAGGCTGAGACTCTATTCCTTGGAGTGCAGGAGGATGAGGGGGTGATCTTTTTAGACTAAACAGTCAGACAGGTACATGGATAGGACATGTTTGGAGGGATATGGACCAAACTAGGCAGGTGGGACGAGTGTAGCTGGGACATGTTGGCTGCTGTGGGCTAGTTGGGCCGAAGGGCCTGTTTCCATGCTGTATCACCCTGTGACACGGGTGATCACAATCACCTTTTCTGTTGACCACTTCTTTAACCTCTGTTCTCACGCTTTCCAATTTTACCTCAAACATAACAGAAGAAAATGAATGTTTTTATCTCCATTAAAGGGGACTTTCCATACAACTGTCTCTCTTGCTCCCACTTTTCCCTTGCTATGTTTGTTTATCTTTGTACATTTACTCTATGCCCAGCTGAATGTTTCCAGAAGTATCTTTTCATTTAATCAATTTTACCATTGCCCTCATTAATACCTTCGCAACAGCTATTAAGAATTTAGGATGGTTGAGTATGCCCAGATCCTCAATATTAACATTTAAAGATAAACCATTTTTTGATAGGTTTTAGTTTGTTTAATGCAATAACGGAACATTTCACAACTACCTCCACTATTGATGCTTATTAGCAGTTTTGAAATCACAAAATGCAACAGTGTGAAGAAAGTCCGTTTTCTGTTCAAACAGCTCACGGCAGGGAGCCACTTAATACAAGAGGTCTGGAATGCAGGCATGTGAATTTTCCGCGTTTCCGTGGATTGCGTTTTTAATATCCATTTTCCGCGCTTTTTGCATGATTTCCGCTTTTTTCACTTTGCCAAAATCGCGTTTCCCAACGGAGAAATTGGATTGAAAAAAAAGAAAAGAAACGATATATAGACTTGTAACTTCTTGTTGGATCTGCATGCTAACTTTATGTGGTTCCTGCACTAGAACACCTAGGTTCCCCCAAACTTTATTCGTTTGCAGTCTGCCCCCCTTTAGATAATAATCTACATTAGTTCTTACCAAAGTGGATGACCTCGTAATTTCAAACATCAAAATCTATTTGCCAGGTTTGTGCCCCATCACTCTATGTCCTGTTGCAGAATTACAAGGTCCACATCAAAATATGCCCTTCCACCTGTTTTGTATCTTTGAAAGACTTGGTAAAAATACACTTTGTTCCCTCCTCCAGGGCATTGATGTAAATGTTAAACAATTGAGGGCCAGCTACCAATCCCTGGCAATCTTCACTAGTTACATTCCTCCAGTCTGAAAATGTCCCCTTTATTCCAACTCTTTGTTTTCTGTGTGAAAGCAGGTTTCAAACCATACGAACACACTTTTACCATTACTTTGGTCTCTTAATTTAAGCACAAGCCTCTTAACCTCACCTTATCAAATACCTTTTGGAAACCTAAATACGCTGCATCTACAGGTACCACTCTATCGCTGTCCACCCCGCCCAACCCTTCTGAATTTGGCCGGTTTCTTATTTCATTTCTGCCTTTCCGATTTCACCTCACATTTTTCAGCAAAACATTCGATAATTGCAATTTGTCAATTCGGCCGCTAGAGGTCACTGGGGATCCGCGAGAAATCCCCCCCGCCCTGGAAGTATCCCTGGAAATGTGGCACCTAGGCTGGGCAAGGCAGCCAATCTCGACCTCATCGGGACTTCCATGGCCAATTTGTCAATTCGGCCACAAGAGGTCGCTAGGGGTTCCGCGAGAAATCTTCCGTGCCCTGGAAGTCTCCCTGAAAATGTGGCACCTCGGCTGGGCAAGGCAACCAATCTCGACCTCATCAGACCTTCCATGGCCGATCGGTGGGTTGAATTTGCAACCTGTGGCCGGGGCTCTGGAACTCCAGCCAAGCTGGAGCCTACATATCCCCATTGCCAGCTTCCTTGGCCGGCTGGATAAACCAGCAAAGCTCTGGAACCAAGAGTGCCAGAAAATCAGTGATAGAACTGTAATGAGTAAATATTAAATTTGTGCAAGATTATATAACTAAATTAATTAAGACGGGGTTAAAATATAAAACACAGCAGATAAGCCAATTACCACCTTTTTGGGCTGATTTGGGCAATTAATGTGCGACTTTACTTCAAAATGTTATTAGTATACAGTGACATATTCACATTATTTTGTAATGTCCGTTTTTACTTTGAAATGCACTAAAAGACGCCTGAAAGTAATAATTTTGTGTGTAAATCTCCAATTTTTTGACCCCCGCTGTATGCCTCGCGCAAGCGCTTGGCTCTTTTCCGCTTTTTGTTTACCTCACTCGCATGCTTGAGAATGAAATCAGTATACTTATACTGATAATGATTAGTGCATGTATTTCAACATCTTTGTTTGGAAAATTTCGAGAGTAGGGTCTGGGGTTGACTTTACAAGTACACTGATCCACAGGAAAACAAATTAAAAGACAATGAGGATTCAATGGAAAGTATTCAAGTATTTGCTGAAGTGACCTCGCTTGTTGTTTTGTCAGACTTATACAGCCAATCCTTGATTTTCAAAAGGATCACATGTTAAGCACACTTTATTTAATTGAAAAGATGGGCAAAATGCTTTATGATTATTTTGGTACACTTTTCATTCAGGTGAAAAGTGGCATGTTATTCATTATAGTGAAAAGTTAGTTCATAAATTGAAGATACCTACTCTAAGACAAATTCCATTAGGTACATATTTCATAAATTTGAGCTTAGTTTAGAGATACAGCAAGGCAACAGGCCCTTCGGCTCACCGAGTCCACACTGACCAGCGATTCCCGCACATGATGGCAACCCTCCACACACTAGGGACAATTTCCAATTATACCAAGCCAGTTAACCTACACACCTGCACGTCTTTGGAGTGTGGGAGGAAACCAAAGATCTCAGAGAAAACCAACACGGTCACGGGGAGAACGTACAAACTCCGTACAGACAGCACCCGTAGTCATGATTATACCCGGGTCTCCAGCGCTGCAAGCGTTGTAAGGCAGCAACTCTGTGCCGTCCTTTTTTAAAAAAAATTGAGCAATATTTGAACGTCGTTAAATTTCTTTAAAGCTGCAGAGTTGAAATGTGATGTGGAGAAATTACTGCCCACTTAACTTGGCATAATTGGCCTCACACCTGAGCATCAAGTCACAATTAGTTTGATTAATTATTTAAGACCAATGTGTACTGATGAGCACATGATAAGCTTTTGTCCACACCAAGTCCATTTATGAAGTTATATGTATGTTTTAGATGTTGAGATGTTAAATTGTCATTATGTTTTTGGTTAGGTTGTGGCAAGAATGACATATTAAGTCTGATGAGTATCTCAGTTATACAGAGGAGTTTTTTAGACCTAAATTGATGATATTATAGAAAATAAGTTTGAGAACATTTCTGTAAATTGCTAGCATGCATTCGTGCAAATAGGTACATTTTGACTTAAGATCAAGAAAAAAAATTAACAAGTTCCAAGTAAAAGTAGAGAGAGGTCTATTTTTTGTTGATCTTCCAGACTATTAAAAAATGTTATTGCTGTTTAACATTTTTTTGCCAGTGGTTCAGAATATGAAAATCAGTACTTTTGCTTCAATAGGCATTTTGCTGCTGTCGATGCAAAGAAGTTTGAGGGCATTTGGTTGATGAATGAGGAAGAGGCAAAGGATCTGGTCAGAAAAGCCCTCGATGCTGATGAGCTGATACACAATCAACAGCTGGGCTTGACCTGGGCAATGCCAGAACTATGCTTCTTGAAGAATGTTGGACCAATCGTATCTTGCGCTAGGAAGAAAAAGTCAGCGGTCCAGCTTGCAGAAGAAGTTATTCTTGGAGGTAGGAAAATAAAAGTCAGTTTGTAACCCATATGTCGAAATATCCAAGGTAATTTTTGCAGAGCCGAATCTAACTTTAAGAAGCATAATGTTCTTGTAGCTTATTAGCTAATTAATATGATAGATATATTTAATTGTTGGTTTGTTTTTGAAGATGTTTCCTTCTGTGAAAACTGACAACAAAACGAATGAATGATTTAAAAAAAAATCACCCGTCTTTCTCTAAGGAAGCTTTCTGATGGCAAGATTAGAATGTTTGATCATTTGATCAGAAGTAAAGATATTCATTCACAACTCCTCAATAAGTAAGCAGTCAGTAGCTGCAAAGGGTCAACTAATGTTGCCCCGCATAATTGTAAGCAATGACTATCTTCAGTCTAGATAGGGAATATGAGGAAGGGGGAGAGGCTTTCTAGAGGTTACTAAAGTTGTAGAATTCAATGTTCATACCAGGGGTTGTAAGCTACACAAGCCTGTTCCTCCGATAAGGTCCTGTTCCTCCAATTTGTGTGTCACCTTACGTTGGCAATGGAGGAGGCCCAAGGCAGAAAGATCAGTATGGGAAGGGTAGTTAAAATGGTCAACTGCGAAGAAAATTCCAGAGAGAAAACATTTGTATGCACCCCAATTTCTCCATCTCCTTGTTTTGTAGAAAATGGTTATTTGCCTGTTAACCAATTGTGTCTCTCCCATTTGTGAAAACATCTCAGCATCTACCCTGTAAAGAACCCAGTTGTAAAAACCCAGTGTAAAAAAACTCGTTGCGAAGTTTTCAATAATTCACTCATTCTCTCTAATGCAAATGAATAATTAAACTGGCCGATGAGGTACCAGTCATGCACATCACATTGTCCTGATTGATTTTGCATTACTTTTGATGTTGGAGCTCCAACCATTTAGGGAAGCACAAAATATTTCTTGACACACTTGTAATCTGTGGTGGAAAGTGTTTGAGGTATCAGGCAGTGAGTTGCAGGATAATCAGCGTCTGAGCTACTGCGTTGTTCAAACATTTATATGGTTTTCTGTTAGATTTCTTGCCAACAGTGACTAGCAGATTGTTGATTGAAGGAGACTTGGTGTTTGTAATACTACTTGTCAAAGTTACGTGATTTGATTCTCTTGTTGAAGATAGCCACTCTTTGACCGGCCATTGGCTCTTGCTGCATTCGGTAATTTACTGGTTTGTTTGCAGAGAGCTGTGAAGGGAATGGAACATTGTACCATTATCTGCAAGCATCCCTGTATCTTATCTGATGAAGGAAAATGTATTGATGAAACAGCTGAAAATGTTCACTGTTCTGGGTAAATTCAGCAGTGAAGTCGTCCTCTGCTTGAGTGACTGACCTCTAATAACCACACCATTGGCTTTGTGGGAGTTATCAATTCAACCATTTAAATATTTCCCCATGGATTCAGTTTTCCTGGAACTCTTCAATGCTGCAGTCAATAAAAAGCTGCCTCCATGCCAACGGTAACAAGAGTCACTTTTGACGTTCAGCTATTTTGTTCATATTCGGCCAAGGCAGCACACATTGATGTACAGGTTATGGATTCTTAAATGTTGTTTGATGTCACTATTAGACAGGGTACGCAATAATTGGCCAGATTGGTTTTGTCCCAATAAATGTCTCATTATTATGCTTCATTCCTTTTTCTTCGAGTCATTGCGTAACTCGAAGAATGTAGTGGTGTGAATCTGGCTCTGAATGATAACAAAACGCAAATTTGATTTTATCTTTATCTTCAGCATTGCCCTGCAGTTTTCAGCAAATCAACAGAAAGTCAGTGCCCTTGCTACAGCTCCTTATTCTGATTTTATGCATTGACGTTGAAGCATGAGTTGTTATTGAAAGAAGAAAATTGACATGGATACTGTTCAAACATTTTTTTTTGACAGATCAACAGGCATGGAATTTCCAGGAAAAAGCAGGAAATGGAGAGAAATCATCGATGTGGAATGCCATTTTCCAAAATATTTGTTATTCGGCTAGTGAGGACAAAGCAATGGCACTGTGTGGTGGAAAACCTGGAGAAATCTCATTGAAAACAGTTAAAACATTGTTAGAAGTTTTGTGCGATGAAACAGTGAGTATCTGCTTTCAGAGTTTCATTTTATCAGCCCAGGTAGTCGATAGAATATTTAAAGTTTTTCTGGATATTAGTACAGTGCAGAATGCTTCTTTGCGTTATATTGTCTATCCCCTACTCCCAATTCCTCAGTCTACGCCGCATCTGCACCCGGGAAGAGGTGTTTCACACTAGGGCATCAGAGATGTCCTCATTCTTCGGGAAACGGGGCTTCCCATTATAGATGAGGCTCTCACTAGGACCTCTTCTATATCCCGCAGCTCCGCTCTTGCTCCCCCTCCCCCCATTCGTAACAAGGACAGAATCCCACTCGTTCTCACCTTCCACCCCATCAGCCAGCGTATCCAACAAATCATCCTCCAACATTTCCGTCACCTCCAACGGGACCCCACTACTGGCCACATCTTCCCATCCCCTCCCCTTTCTGTGTTCCGCAGAGACCGTTCCCTCCGTAACTCCCTGGTCCACTCGTCCATCCCTACCCAAACCACCCCATCCCCGGGCACTTTCCCCTGCAACTGCAGGAGATGCAACACCTGTCCCTTTACCTCCCCCCTCAACTCCATCCAAGGACCCAAACAGTCTTTCCAGGTGAGACAGAGGTTCACTTGCACCTCCTCCAACCTCATCTATTGTATCCGCTGCTCTAGATGTCAACTTCTTTACATCGGCAAAACCAAACGCAGGCTCGGCGATCGTTTCGCTCAACACCTTCGCTCAGTCCGCCTTAACCAACCTGATCTCCCGGTGGCTGAGCTCTTCAACTCCCCCTCCCACTCCCAGTCTGACCTTTCTGTCATGGGCCTCCTCCAGTGCCATAGTGAGGCCCACCGGAAATTGGAGGAACAACACCTCATATTTCGCTTGGGCAGCTTGCAGCCCAGCGGTATGAACATTGACCTCCAACTTCAGATAGTTCCTCTGTCCCTCTCTCCCCCCCCTCCCCTTCCCAGTTCTCTCTCTATCTTCCTGTCTCCACCTATATCCTTCCTTTGTCCCGCCCCCCTGACATCAGTCTGAAGAAGGGTCTCGACCCGAAATGTCACCCATTCCTTCTCTCCTGAGATGCTGCCTGACCTGCTGAGTTACTCCAGCATTTTGTGAATAATTGATTCACTACAAAGCAAGATTGTTGGGGACTGGCTTAAAATAAATTGACCATGCACCTAGCGTTAATGAGACAGCATTATATTTCTCCAACTGGTTTAGAAGTTTTTGGTTTAAAAGATACAGCACGGAAACAGGCCCTTCGGCCCACCGAGTCTGCACCGACCAGCGATCCCTGCACATTAGCATAAGCATACACAAACTAGGGACAATTTACATATACCAAGTATACAAATCCAAGCCAATTAATCTACAAACCTATGCTTATTATCTTGGAAACCAAAGATCACAGAGAAAACCCAGGCGGTCATGGGGAGAAAGTAGAAACTCCGTACAGGCAGCATCTGTGGTCGGGATCGAACCCGGGTCTCCGAAGCTGCAAGTGTTGTAAGGCAGCAACTCTACTGCTGCACCATTGTGCCGCCCTGTACTTCTGTGCTAATGTCAGGGCCCTCAATAAAACTTCAAAATTAACCTTTCTACCAAGGCAAGGACCCATTTCAAAAAACTTAATCTCCAACAAAAATCTATCTATACATCAAATAAATTAATGACTAGTTCCGATATTTTAAATCAATCTAAAATATATTAAATTAAGTTAGTTAATGTGGTAGGTGAGATAATCTTAATGAAATGCTTGTTTTTGGCATAAACCATGTTTACGCACTTAAAATTGCTGAGCTATATTTTATATCGCAAAGCATTATTATTTTTAGCATAGATGATTATTCACTAGTCATTACATAAATGGGTTTGAGTAGGCATTTTAGCCAAAATATTATTGGAATAGTTTTGCATTGATGAACACAGTTTGGATCCTGATTGTTAATTCCACCCAAAATGAAAATTACACTTGTTATTTCTCTAAATATAAAGTTTGTGTGACAAGGAAGGTCACTAACATACAAACATTTGAATTGGGAGGAATCATAGGCCGCATGCGCATGTCTGTTCTCCATTGAATAGGATCACAACTCATTTGACTGTAACCACATCTGTATTCTAGCCAAACTGTTGACATCTTTCTTCCCCTCTTTAAGTATCTACCTCTGCTTTAAATGTAGCCAAAGAATCTTCTAACAATATCTTTTTGAGGGGAATTGCTTCCAAAGCTCATGATGCTCCAAAAGAAGAAATTGCAAACTTTAATGGATGACCTGTTATTTTTATCATAGATTCTTAGATTCTTCCATAAGAGGAAATATCCTCTCTACATCCACTCTGTCATCACACAAATATACATTGCTTTTCCCAATTATAAAAAGTTAACTGCGGGTAAATGTTTTCTCGTGAGAATGAAGGCAGACAGTTCGTGGCTGTATTTTTGATTTGAGAACTATTTGGGTTATGAACATTTCTCATGAACAGAACCCTGTTGTCACCTGGGGAGGACCTGTCTTCATCCTGACAGAATTACACCACATTTAGAATTTAAAGTGACAATATTTTGTTTTTACAGGGATTCCTGATTGAAAGCAAACTTCTGAAAATTCTTAGTTCCCTGAAGCAAGATGAACAATCGCTAATTAAACTTGATGCCATATTTGCTGTAAGATTTTAAGATTTTGATAGGAATATTTTGAGCAGCCTTTATATTGTATGACACAATTATGTGGACACATGTTTCAATATTTCACATTATAATACTGCTTAATCATCCAGTCAATACACTGTACACTCTAAATTTATGGATCCTTGCCCTTATTGGAATGTTGTTACGGTAAGAGAGTATGAACTTTAGTGAAAGATTTATATGCCGATGGATAGGACTGGTGTCATTCAGTTTCTCACATGTTAATGCTCTTCAATGTGCACTGAAATTCAGTTCACTTCTGCAGCTAAGCTTGTTATTGGCTAATAGTTTGATCCCTTGCTCTGTTCCTGTGTACATGAGTCCTCTTCCTGAGGGTTGGACTGTCAGATCTGGCATCTACTGGGTTAAGAGCTGAGGACTGTCCAAGCATTATTTTTCTGGGTAGCTAAAATGAAAAGGCACAACTGTATGGTTTTAGTGGGGGGGAGAGGCAACAAAAGGCTGTGGGTGCAGCAAGCCCTTTCAGGTTTGTTGCTGCAATGTCTGGATTGATATAAAAATCCTTGTTCAATAATAAGTCTAAGATGTATGGTTGTAAGTAGAATCATAGATAGCTAGACAACATATTTCCTATAACATGGTGCCCAGAACTAAAATTCAATACTTAATACTCTGACTGATGGTCCAATGTGCCAAAAGCCTTTTTGACCACTCTATCTATTCGTGATATCAGATTCTATCTGACTATCAGATTCATGAGACACAAAATTAAATTGATCTTGGATTGGGAAGGGAGAGAGAACCTAACTGACTGTATTATCTATCTATCTATCTATCTATCTATCTATCTATCTATCTATCTATATACTACTAAAACTCAGATCTTGTAGCGTTGTTTGTATATATATTCCACTGATGTCGGCTGAAGGCAATTCCGGCAAAACGGTGAACCGTAGCGCCACGAATTTTGAACCGCATTAATCAGAATGCGGTTCGCTGCTGGAAAATGATGTTTTTATTTAATTCAGACGCATATTTTTTAAGTTACAGAGGTCTAAAGGTGCTGCCCCCCCTCATTTATCGAAGTTTTGACAGAAGGGGGGCGCTGCGGTCCGGCAGTGCTCAGTACGCATGCGCGGAATCTCCTCACTCAGTACTCAACACGCATGCGCGGCATCTCCTCACTCGCACCAAAACAATGGACGCCGTTAGCGGCGCGAGCCCGCGATCACCGGATCAACTCTCCTCTCTCCCCTTGCTTCTCTCCTCTCTCCCACACCCGGGAGAACATCTCCCCGCTATCCCCCCCCCTCCCCCCTCACACTCTCCCCCATCCACAAATACCGCAACATCTGTCATCAACAAACGGGTAAGAGTGGGGCTGGGGGAGGAGAGAATGGGGGGAGTGGGGACGGGCCCAACGGGCCCGCTTTGAACGGGCACACTTGTTCTAGTATACTATTAAAACTCAGATCTTGTATGTATATATATCACTGAGTGTCGGCTGAATTACGGCAATTGCGGCAAAACGGTGAACCGTAGCGACACGGTTTTTGTACCGCCTTAATCACCACGCGGTTCGCTGCTGGAAAATAATGTTTTTATTTAATTCGGTCGCATATTTTTTAAGTTACAGAGGTTTAAAAGTGCTGCCCCCCCTCATTTATCGAAGTTTTGACAGAAGGGGGGCGCTGCGGTGCGGCTGTGCTCAGTACGCATGCGCGGAATCTCCTCACTCTGTACTCAGCACGCATGCGCGGCATCTCCTCACTCGCACCAAAAAAATGGACGCCGTTAGCGGCGCAAGCCCGCGATCACCGGCTCACCTCTCCTCTCTCCCCTTGCTTCTCTCCTCTCTCCCACACCCGGGAGAACATCTCCCCGCTATCCCCCCCCCCCCGGGCCTTTGAATCACCCCCCCCCCCCCGGACCTTTCACTGATCAGATCCCCCGCACCCCCCCCCCGGGCCTTTAACTGATGCTAAGAGTGTGTCTGGGGGAGAGAAAATGGGGGGGGTCTGAGAATGGGGAATGGGACAACAGGGGTAGTGCGGAGGGGACTTGGTGGTGGGGGAAAGAGGGGTACTGGGAAAAGGGGAGGTCCATATCCCTCCCCTCTCACCCATCCCTCCCTCCCCCCCTCTCTCCCCACCCCTCCCTCCCTCCACAAATACCACCACATCTCTCATCACCCTCCCCCCCTCCCTCCCCCCTCCATCCTCAACACATCCCTCCCTCCACCACTCCCTCCCCCTCGATCACTCCACACCTCCCTCCCCCAAACCTCCCTCTCCCTCCCTCCCCCCTTCACTCCCTCCCCCCCTCCCGGATACAATGGAAACCCTAAGAGGACGGGCCAAAGGGGAGAGTGTGGGGAGAGTAAGAGTTGGGATGGGGGAGGAGAGAATGGGGGAGTGGGGAATGGGCCCAACGGGCCCACTTTGTCTAGTATATACTATTAAAACTCAGATCTTGTGTTATATTTATATATATGTTTCATGTTTTTAGTTTGTACCTATCAGTGATTTCGGCAAAACGGTAATCCGTCGCGCCACGGTTTTTGTACCGACTGAATCGCCAATCTCCTGGAAAACCGGCCGTGATATTTTCATTTAATTTGGTCGTATATATTTTAAATTCAAGATTCAAGATTCAAGATTCAAGATATCTTTATTTGTCATCCAAAAAACAAGTTTTTTGGACGAAATTTCGTCACCCACAGTCCAACAATAAGAGCAATAAAATAAGCAAATTACACAACCCCAACCAACACAAAACCCCCCAAAAAGAAACATCCATCACAGTGAGTCTCCTCCAGTCCCCTCCTCACTGTGATGGAAGGCCAGAATGTCTTTTCTCTTCCCCTGCCGTCTTCTCCTGCGGTCAGGCTGTTGTCGTTGCCATGTTCCAGGCTGCGCCGGACGGTGAAATGTCCGCAACGGGCCGACCCAAGCCCCGCTGCAAGTCGGGGCAGTCGTGGCTCCCGACATTGAAGCCCCCGCCGAGCAGAGAAAATTCCGTGGCCTATTTCAGGCCGCGCCGGACGGTGAAATATCCGCGGCGGGCCGACCCAAGCCCCGCGATCCGGGGCGGGCGAACACGCTGCCGCTGCCGGAGCTCCCGATGTCGGCATCCACGCGGCCCGAGCCTAAGGCGAGTCGCAGCCGCTCCCGCAGCCTCCGAGAACGGCCAGCTCCGCTGATGGTGAGTCTGGTCCGTGGGCTCAGCGAACCAGAGCCCTGGAGGCCGCCAGCTCCAGGAGTTGGGCCGATGGTAGGCCGCAGCAGGAACGGAGACACGGCCCAGAACACAAAGGTCGGGTCTCCGTTCGGAAGGGACACATATACAATTTTACAGTTCCCCCCCTCCCGCCCACATACACACATAGTACACAACCACAAAAACACCACATCACAACTACAATTAAGACAACAAAAACAACAAAAACACAAAGACAAATGGACTGTAGGTAAGCCGCAGCTGCTAGGGCAGCGCCGCCATCATCTCATTTTTTAACTGATTTATTGGTCTTCAGCGTGTGATGTCACAATGCCCCTGTGAGATGAGCTCGAGCTGTCCCCCTCCCCCCCCCCCCCCCCCCGTGGTATTCAGCGTGTGACGTCACAATCGACAAGCAGCTGCTATTGGGTGTCTACTATTTACAGAGGTTTTAAATTTACATTTTTTTATTTCTGACCTTTTTTTTCCAAGGTCTTCAGCTTGTGTGACATTGTTGCGAAGAGCACTTATATATCGCGGAGAGAGCTTACATATCGCCGTGAGAAGCACTTAGTCACCGGGAATGTTGCAAGAAAAGCACTATTTGTTTTAAAGTAGAGTTTATTGTTATTGCGAGTCACTTAACATACACAGAACAGCATGGGGCCACTATGCTCGTGGGCCACCGGGGCAGGTCTTTCGAAAAAAGCATTTAGAGTGTGTCTGGGGGAGAGAGAGAATGGGGGGGGTCTGAGAATGGGGACTGGGAGAGGGACAACAGGGGTCGTTGCGGAGGGGGCTTGATGGTGGGGGAAAGAGGGGTACTGGGAAAAGGGGAGGTCCCCCTTCCCCACTCAACCCCTTCCTTCCCCCCCTCCTTCCAACCTCCATCCCCAATCCCTCCTCCCCAACTCCCTCCCCACCTCCCTCACCCCTCCACCCCTAACTCCCCCCCATCCCTCCTTCCCTCCACCCCTCCCTCCTCCCTCCACCCTTCCATCCCTCTCCCCATCCCCCCTCATTCCACCCTCCCTCCACCCCTTCCGGTTACAATGGAAACCCTACGGGGACGGGCCCAACGGGGAAAGAGGGGTACTGGGAAAAGGGGAGGTCCCCCTCCCTCCCCCCTTCAACCCCTCCCCTCCCCCCCTCCCTCCCACATCCCTCCCCCCCTACCCCCTCCCTCCCCTCTCTCTCCCCCTCCCCTCCCCCTCCTCTCCCTCACCCTCCCCTCCTCCCTCCACACCTCCCTCCATCCCCCTTCCCTCCCTCCCCTCCTCCCGGTTACATTGAAAACCCTATGAGGACGGGCCCAACGGGGAAAGAGGGGTACTGGGAAAAGGGGAGGCCCCCTCCCTCCCCCTCCCCCCCTACCCCCTCCCTCCAATCTCTCTCCACCCTCCCCCACCTTCCCCACTCCCCCTCCCTCCCCCTCCCCTCCTCCCTCCACACCTCCCTCCTCCCTCCCTCCCCCTTCCCTCCCTCCACTCCTCCCGGTTACAATGGAAACCCTACGAGGACGGGCCCAACGGGGAAAGAGGGGTACTGGGAAAAGGGGAGGTCCCCCTCCCTCCCCCCTTCCCCCCTCCCTCCCCCCTTCCCCCCTCCCTCCCCCCTTCCCCCCTCCCTCCCCCCTTCCCCCCTCCCTCCCCCCTCCCTCCCCCCCTACCCCCCTCCCTCCCATCTCCCTCCCCCCCTACCCCCCTCCCTCCCATCTCCCTCCCCCCTCCACCCCTTCCCCCCTACCCACCATCCAACCCTCCCCTCCCACCCCCCTCCCCTCCCCGCTCCACACTTCCCTCCTCCTTCCCTCCCCCCCACTCCCCTCCCGGTTACAATGGAAACCCTACGAGGACGGGCCCAACGGGCACACTTGTGCTAGTCTATCATAAAATTGCAGTCGAAACTAAAGATTTTAATGGGGAGGGTAATATGATACTTTTGTTTGGGATATTTCTGATTTGAAGATTAAAATTTAAAATTCTAAATTATTTTCACCACACAGGCTTTGGGAATTGAAAATGAAGATGATATCATCAAACTGACAGAGTTTTTTATAAAGAATTGTGAAACATCCAAGTATGAATTGGATAAGGTAAGGTAACTGCATTTTCAGGTACAAAATCGTTCGGTCATACTCGGTATCTGAAAAAATTTGGTTTAGAACAACATTTGCTAGAGTTTTGTTACATCGCGGCTGATTTACTTTATTTGCTAACAGTTGGATGTGATGCATCCTATTTTGAGAAATGTAAATACACATGCAAAAGTGAACTCATTATATTGTATGATCATTGCAAGTGATGACTTTGTAAGTTTTTGTAGCAAATGCATTGATTTAGGCTGGATTCATATAAGAATACAAAGCAATGTGGCTCCACCTCAAATGAAGCAGGAAATCTGCTAACCATTTGGCCATTAACCATTCAAAAATGAATTTGCAATGGGTACTTGCTACTTGACTTGACATTATTTATATTATGTTTATGGCAAGGATACCCTTGACTTTGTACTTTCAGCTGGGTGATGTGGTTATGAAAGAAGAGGTCTTTGCCTTAATGCAATAGTGAGCTGCTGTTCAAGAACCACTGGTGAAACTTGAGCACAAATTTTAGTTGGACATTTTGATTTAGAATTTAAACATTTTCAGAACTATTAACTGGGAAAGTCATGAAATGAATGGTCTGCTCCCTTGAATTCTAATGACCAAAAGCAGGAATGTGGAAGGGTCTCGTCCCAAACTATGTCCATTTCCCTCCACACACACTGCCTGACCTGCTGAGTTTGTTTATTGCTCCAGATTCTTGCATCTACTGTCTTTTGTGTCTCCAAAAATTAAATTATCTTGGTTATTTATTTCATATTTATTTGATATGCACAAATTAGTTTATTCCTTCAACCTAACAGTGAGAATAAAAACATTTAATTGTGCAGTGCATGAAAGGACTATATAAACAGACTTATTACTGTTTCATTTTTTCCTCCAGCTGCTGCAAGGAGTTAATGTTGACCAGATTGATATATTTTATAGTTTATTACTCTTGGTGTTGCAGAATTGCTTTTGAAGATTCAATGAGTCTTTGAGGATTTCTACTGCAATCTTTATCTGTTTTCAAAGGGGGTATGACTCCTCAGTCCACAAAATCACCCACTAACCCCTGTCTCACCACAATCCCTCTCTTTATACTGGCTATCTACCCCCTCCACTGCAGGGTTCCAACTCAAAATGTCGACAATTCCTTCTCCCCCCCCCCCCCCCCCCCCCCCCCCCATTCCCCCAGCACTCACAGATGCTGCTTAACCTGCTGAAGTCCCCCAGTGGTGAGGAATGCACAGAGCTTGTCGGGGAGGCACAGAAACGACTACGGGACTGGTTGGAATCGGTAAACTGGGCGATATTCAAGGACTCCAAGTTCCTCCGTAGAGGAACCAACGAGAGAGCAGGCTATTCTAGACTGGGTATTGAGTAATGAGGAAGGGTTAGTTAGCAGTCTTGATGTGCGTGGCCCCTTGGGCAAGAGTGACCATAATATGGTTGAGTTCTTCATTAGGATGGAGAGTGACTTAGTTAATTCAGAAACAACGGTTCTGAACTTAAAGAAAGGTAACTTTGAGGGCATGAGACGTTAATTGGCCAAGATAGACTGTCAATTGATTCTTAAAGGGCTGACGGTGGATATGCAATGGAAAGCATTCAAAGACCGCATGGATGAACTACAACAATTGTTCATCCCAGTTTGGCAAAAGAATAAATCAGGGAAGGTAGTGCATCCGTGGCTAACAAGGGAGATTAGGAATAGTATCAAAACAAAAGATGAAGCGTACAAATTAGCAAGAAAAAGCAGCCTACCAAAGGACTGGAAGAAATTCAGAGTCCAGCAGAGGAGGACAAAGGGCTTAATTAGGAAAGGGAAAATAGATTATGAAAGAAAACTGGCAGGGAACATAAAAACTGACTGCAAAAGCTTTTATAGATATGCGAAGAGAAAAAGATTAGTTAAAACAAATGTAGGTCCCTTGCAGTCAGAAACAGGTGAATTGATCATGGGGAACAAGGACATGGCAGACCAATTGAATAACTACTTTGGTTCTATCTTCACTAAGGAAGACATAAATAATCTGCCGGAAATAGCAGGGGACCGGGGGTCAAATGAGATGGAGGAACTGAGTGAAATCCAGGTTAGTCGCGAAGTGGTGTTAGCTAAATTGAATGGATTAAAGGCAGATAAATCCCCAGGGCCAGATAGGCTGCATCCCAGAGTGCTTAAGGAGGTAGCCCCAGAAATAGTGGATGCATTAGTGATAATTTTTCAAAACACTTTGGATTCTGGAGTAGTTCCTGAGGATTGGAGGGTAGCTAATGTAACCCCACTTTTCAAAAAGGGAGGGAGAGAGAAAACGGGGAATTACAGACCAGTTAGTCTAACATCGGTAGTGGGGAAAATGCTTGAGTCAGTTATTAGAGATGGGATAGCAGCACATTTGGAAAGTGGTGAAATCATTGAACAAAGTCAGCATGGATTTATGAAAGGTAAATCATGTCTGACGAATCTTTATAGAATTTTTCGAGGATGTAACTAGTAGAGTGGATAAGGGAGAACCAGTGGATGTGTTATATCTGGACTTCCAGAAGGCTTTTGACAAGGTCCCACATAAGAGATTAGTATGCAAACTTAAAGCACATGGTATTGTGTGTTCAGTATTGAGGTGGATAGAGAACTGGCTGGCAGACAGGAAGCAAAGAGTAGGAATAAACGGGTCCTTTTCAGAATGGCAGGCAGTGACTAATGGGGTACCGCAAGGCTCAGTGCTGGGACCCCAGCTATTTACAATATATATTAATGATTTGGACGAGGGAATTGAATGCAACATCTCCAAGTTTGCGGATGACACGAAGCTGGGGGGCAGTGTTAGCTGTGAGGAGGATGCTAGGAGGCTGCAACCTGACTTGGATAGGTTAGGTGAGTGGGCAAAGGCATGGCAGATGCAGTATAATATGGATAAATGTGAGGTTATCCACTTTGATGGCAAGAACAGGAAAGCAGACTATTATCTGAATGGTGGCCAATTAGGAGAAGGGGAAATGCAACGAGGCCTGGGTGTCGTGGTACACCAGTCATTGAAAGTAGGCATGCAGGTGCAGCAGGCAGTGAAGAAAGCAAATGGTATGTTGGCATTCATAGCGAGGGGATTTGAGTATAGGAGCAGGGAGGTTCTGCTGTAGTTGTACAGGGCATTGGTGAGACCACACCTGGAGTATTACGTACAGTTTTGGTCTCCTAATCTGAGAAAAGACATTCTTGCCATGGAGGAGTACAGAGAAGGTTCACCAGATTGATTCCTGGGATGGCAGGACTTTCATATGAAGAAAGACTGGATAGACTCAGCTTGCACTCGCTGGAATTTAGAAGATTGAGGGGGGATCTTATAGAAACTTACAAAATTCTTAAGGGGTTGGACAGGCTAGATGCAGGAAGATTGTTCCCGATGTTGGGGAAGTCCAGAACAAGGGGTCACAGTTTAAGGATAAGGGGGAAGTCTTTTAGGACCGAGATGAGAACGTTTTTTTTCACACAGAGAGTGGTGAATCTGTGGAATTCTCTGCCACAGAAGGTAGTTGAGGCCAGTTCATTGGCTATATTTAAGAGGGAGTTAGATGTGGCCCTTGTGGCTAAAGGGATCGGGGGTATGGAGAGAAGGCAGGTATGGGATACTGAGTTGGATGATCAGGCATGATCATATTGAATGGAGCTGCAGGCTCGAAGGGCCGAATGGCCTACTCCTGCACCTATTTTCTATGTTTCTATGACTCGACAACAGACTTGAATGAATATGCCGCAGTTGTTACTGACTTCATAAGAAAATGTGTGGAGCACTGTGTTACCATGAAAACCATCAGAGTGTTCCCCAACTAAAGGCCTTGGATGAACCAGGAGGTCCACATTCTTCCGAGGACCAGATCTCGGACATTCAAGTCTGATGACGTAGTGCTATACAAGGTCCAGATACGACCTTGACAAGGCTATCAAAAAGACGAAAACGAACTCACTCCAACCTGGAGTATGAGGCAGATGTTCATCAGCTGTGCCAGGGCTTGCATGCCATTGCTTCTTACAAGGTGAAATCAGGGGGCAGCTAAAGTGACAGCGAAGCATCACTCCCAGATGAGCTCAATGTACTTTGTGCACGCTTTGACAGAGAGAACACTGTTGTGGCTTCCCGGGCCCCCATAGCCCGCAGATGATATTACAATTTCAGTCACAAAACTAACGTCAGAAGATCCTTCAGGAGGGTATACCTGGTTGTGTTCTTAAAACCTGTGCAGACCAACTGGCTGGAGTTTTCGTGGACATCTTTAACCTCTCATTACTGAAGTCTGAGGTTCCCATCTGCTTCAAAGGGGCATTAATGATACCGGTACCCAAGAAGAGTAAGGAGACGTTCCTCAATGACGACCAACTCGTGGCATTAATGTCCATGGTGACGAAGTGCTTTGAGAGGTTGGTTATGGTACATATCCTTCCTCAATAAGAACCTGGAGCCACTACAGTTTGCCTACTGCAACCGCAGGTCGAGAATATGATCTCGCTAACTGCACTATGCATTGGACCACTTGGACAATAGCAACACAAACGTCAGGCTGTTGTTCATAGATTACAGCTGGGTGTTAAACACCATCGTCCCCTCCAAGTGCACGGATCTGGGTCTCTGCATATTATCCCACTGTAACTGGATCGTCGATGGAATGGAAAACACTGATGGAATGTGATGGAAAACACTGCAACAACATTGCAGCATGGGGAGAAGTACTGAATCCCACCTGATGGGTGTTTCGGGACTTTCCAGTACACTTGTGGAAATGCAGCAAACTTGCTGAGGGTTTCATTGATTACATTTGTTTCATTAGAGTCTAAAAGGTTGAATCATGTTATTGAACCATAGTGTTGCCTCCTGCATTATCAACAGTAATCTTTGTTCTGCTTTTTGGAAAAATTGAATATATTCCTTTACGAATATTTATTTTTATCAGAATTAGAGAGTGTAGGGATGTTGAAACAGAAGATAAAATTTGAATGTGAACAAATGCCAGAAATATACTTCAGGTAACACCGCATTCATGTTTTGGGTCATTATGGAGCAATCTTTATGCTTTCCCACTTTCTCCTGTCATTTAAATATATTTGGTAATGCTTCTCTGATAGTGAAGATTTTTCCCGAGATTATCCACCTATAACTATGTTGCATGAGGATGAACAGTTATTATTGTAATTATCTCTCACAATTCCATGTGGGAATAATATATTTGATATATTTGGTCTTTATCACTTGTCTAAATGAGTAACATGAGGAAAATAAAAAGGCACACAGAAAAATTTGCGGGTGTAATATTTATTTAAAATATAAAATATGCTATCTCTAGAGTAAACTGATAATCTGCTGTGACCATTTATTAATATTTAAGGATCTGCAATATTGCTTCCTTTTCTATAACAAGATGCATTTATTGACTTTAGGAGACGGACATTTTATTGAAGCAGCTTGATGAAGAGGAGGTAAAAGAAATAGAAGATGAAGTAGAGGGTCAAGGGGATACTTTGGAAGATGTATGCATAAGTGAAGAAGATGATAAAAAGATAAAAGCCTGTACAGATTTGATATCTCAGCAACGTTTGCAACTTGTTCACCCCAATGATATCCTCAGAACTTTAAGACTTTTCTTAGAGGAAAATGATCAAGCAAGGTATATATCTTTTTTGGTCTCTATTTTTCAGACCTGAAATTTAATTTATCTTTTTACAGTGCTTTAGTACTTTCTACCTTTTGTGTTCTGAAGGCAGTAATTTAATGAAGGGAACATGCACCCTGCATTCCCTAGGTGCTTACATCCAGCCGTTTATTTTTATATTTCACCCAATTTGATAAATCCTGATGCAGGAGATGGAAGCAAATCAACTATTACCAAGGTTGATACTGGTTTCACCAGTATGGCTAGTATCACGTATATTTGCCAAACATATTAAGGCGGATAATATTTCAAGAAGAGGGGATTTTATTTTTGATGGGATTTATTTCTTGCAAGCATCTTTTACGTTTGATTATATGATTCATTCTACTTTTTGAAATTAAATTGTAGTCAATGTATTTTGATTAGTAATGTACGATAATTAGTGTTTCCTCTAAATAAATGTTCTTAAAGTTCACTACAAATAAATCAGATAATGTCCTGATGACTTGCGTCAGATAATAAAGATGTCTTTCTAAACTTGGAACCTTTTTACAAGCATTCAGTTTGGTCATCCCCATAGGCAGTCGTGCATTCATATACCTTTGCGATCTGGTCATACTTCCCATTCAAGTCTTCGTTCTACTAGTTTATTGGACCGTGTTTCTCTTCTATAAGATTGTCTTCATCACTGTTTCTCATTTACTTTCTTGGTTGTAATAGCGATAATTTTTGGCTACGGATTTTCAAAATTCCGAGCCGGGTATAACTTTTTTCTATTGAAATCACTGTTATTAGAAGAATACAGCGGGACTGTGGTCGTAGTAGGAGATTAGTTATCCAGAAGGCCATGCCAGTGACACAAAAGTGTGAGTCCAATGGGTGGCCTGAACCCATCTGGCTCTACAAAGTTTGAAAGGGGAGAAGTTATTTCATTCTTTGCCATCCATGGTTGGACTTCTAAGGCAACAAAAAGACCAAAAGCAGAATGCAGGTTGGAATACCACCCACCTGGAGAGGCTCTCTTTCTAGACCTGGAATGTCCGGACTTGTAAATTAATTGCTGTTCGTTCTTCATCACTAGATATGAATCCTGGTGGTACTTGCTCAACAGCACTGTGAGAATACCTTCTGTTGAGGAGCTGCAGAGATTCAAGAAAATGGCTTGTGATTAGCTTCTCGTGGGAATATGGGGATGGGCAACAAATGCTGACCTTGTCAGCGCAGCCCATTTGCTAAAGTTTGAATAATCACCATGGTCCCAGAAATGTGTTTGTATTAATGGCCCTTTCAATGGCTTAGCAAGGGACTCTTAATTATCGACATGCTGTGGTAATTGATTCATGCCGTGGACTGTAGCAGTTCAAGATATGGGCAACCTCCACCTTCTAGAGTATATTTTAAGGATGGCCGTTAGATGGTGGCCTCGCGGTGACAGGCATATCCCATGCTTGTAATCCCAATAAAAGAGCAAAACTGATTCAAAGTACACATGGCCTAATGTTCAATTCAAAACCTGGGCTGGTATTTCCTAATAGTGTTTATTTCCATTTGACTTTGATCAGTTCTGAATGATTTGAAAATAACGTGGCAAAATTTTCCAACAATGCTTTTCTGGGTTTTTCTTCTCAAGGGACAAAGCGCACACCAAAACGTCCACTGTGAAGGAGAGAGATAGCTCTGAGGATAGTGCATACTGGGAAGCCATGACAAACATAATCCCAGAAAATAAATTGAAGGTCTGGAACTGTCTTGAAGATTCATTGGGCAAATACTTGTAAGTATCTCACACTTTAAGCGATAGCAAAATCTCTAATGGAATAAAGTTACAAATCAAATTTGCCTCGTTGAAATGCATCAGCATACAAATTTCATATTCTGCTTCCATGCACAGACACTGCTCGACCTGTTGTGCTCCTCCAGCTGTTTTTTTTTGTCCCAGATACTAACATATCTTGTGTTTCCTGAGTATTTTCTTTTCATCTTTTAATTTTTGTGATTTAATGTTCAAAATCAAAGTTTTGATATTTTTTGTGTGATATAATAGGTTGGCTTCATTTATGCTGGAGGGTCAGTTAAAAATAATGAAAGGAAAAAAAATAATTTTGAATGTAAAATAGGACCGAAGCATAAAATGACAAGAGAAAGAACAATGACAAAATGACAGAAAGAAAGCCTAAGTTGTATTTTATTATGTTGTCCTTGCATTAGCTGGAAAAACAAATGTTATAAATGCAATTTTTCTGTATTGTTATTTTTTTTTAGAAAATAATTACTAAAAGTCTTTACTG